>NC_132991.1:70775500-71455000 GCF_048564905.1 Vicugna pacos | reverse complement strand
TCACTACAATTATGCATTTTCCTGGGAAGGTGTATATAAATTGAGAATCTCTACGTAGTGAACCACGAATTGCAGTGACTTTTATTATAACCACAGATATGCATTGTCCCAGAAAAATATCTTCAACCACAACAGGTCACATAAATGACATCTAAGATTTCTTAAATGATTCAGGATGCGTTCTGCCTTAACTGAGGCACAGTAAATATGTATTTACTGCTCTGACACTACTTGTGCAAAAATTTAAAAATCAAATGGATATATCCTATCTACATTATTAAAAACATAGATTTGTTCAAATCATTTAGTATCTGCCTTATTTGATAATCATACTGATTTCATATGTTTATATCTTATGAAGTATCTTTGTCCCAGCATTCAACAGAATTAACCTGGAAAAACCACCCAATAAATACCCAATTAAAAAGTTGTTTATTCAGATCGGTTCTTATACACAGAGGTAAAACTATTATTTAAACATTTTTAGGTAGCTGTTAATTGACCTAACAGAATTATTTTAAAATAATTTCCTTCACTTTTATAACTTCCTTAAAATATTGTTTAGTAAATAGTAATATACTAATCATTTAGAATCTTAATAATTGACTATTAAAAGCCTCAAATTAATATTCATTAGGAAGTAATAACTAAACTCATCATTATATATATTATATATATTGAATTATTTAATCCCACAACCATATGAGGCAAGAACTATTATTATTCCCATTTTATAGGTGAGAAACTGAGGCTATCAGAGGCTAAGTAATTTGCCCAAGGTCACATATGTAATGAGTAATAGAACCAAGATTTTAACCTAAGCAGCTTGCCTCCAGAATCAATCATCTTAATTACTGCATTAACCTATAACCTGTAATCGCAAACTCTGGAGGAGGCAAAGTTATAGAGAGAGAGAGAGAAAATAAATTCTTCACTTAATGAGCAAGAAAAAGGCAGATTTTCTGTATAATGTCTAATGAGTCTAATTGTTCCTAGATATTAATCCATTCCTCAAAGAATATGGGACATTAATATCTTGACATAAGGCAATTTCATTCTGTATTTAAAACAATCAAATGCAGTTCGGTTCTCAAAGAAACTTACTAGGAAAGACCATTTTGCATTGCTATTTACAAAGCTACTAGAGCTTCAGTTTCTAACTCTTTCCTCAACCTAGTCTAACACATGCATGCCTACACACATATGCACACACACATTTCTGAAATGCAAGATCCATCTAGGTAGTTTGATGTTTCTGGAGAGAGAAGGCAGCTGAGGGGAGCATTATCCCTACTGTAGAGTGTGCTCTCCAGTTCTGTGTTTTCCTTATAAAGACCAATAGCAGGAGGTGTAATCTTTAGTAACTGACTGACTGGCATGGCTTTGTCATCTTGGGAGGCAAAAAGACCAGATCGGGAAGTGAGCTCTTCCACTGGGCTACCTCAAGCAACTTATTTAATTCCTCGGTGCTTTAGATCACTTGTCCAAAAGATGAAAATGACAGTATCTACCTCATAAAGTTATTGTTTGTAGGTCCACCCAGGACAAGAACACAAATAGAGGCCCACATACCATATGTCTAAATATTTAAAAGTTATAAATCAAGCCAACAAACTGTTAAATAAAGTATCTTCCATCCTCTTACCTTGACAAATATACCTTCACAATGACAAAATCCAAAACAATATGTGTAAAGCTATGATTTTTATAGGTTCAAAAGTAGGCAAACATCAAAGACCAGGCCTTCTGTGGATGGGCTAGGAGTTTTGAGATGAGTAATGAAATAAAAACTTATATAATGCAAATTATGACCCATTTATTCCATAACACTTTTTTGCCTTCATTTCAGCAACATGATTATGTTGTTTAAAATGTTCAGTATCACTAATTATCAGAGAAATGCAAATCAAAACTACAATGAGGTATCACCTCACCCCAGTCAGAATGGCCATCATTCAAAAGTCCACAAATGACAAATGCTGGAGAGGCTGTGGAGAAAAGGGAACCCTCCTACACTGCTGGTAGGAATGCAGTTTGGTGTAGCCACTGTGGAAAACAGTATGGAGATTCCTCAAAAGACTAGGAATAGACTTACCATATCCATATGACCCAGGAATCCCACTCCTGGGGATATGCCCAGAAGGAACCCTACTTCAAAATGACACCTGCACCCCAATGTTCATAGCAGCACTATTTACAATAGCCAAGACGTGGAAACAGCCTAAGTGTCCATCAACAGATGACTGGATAAAGAAGATGTGGTATATTTATACAGTGGAATACTATTCAGCCATAAAAACCAACAACATAATGCCATTTGCAGCAACATAGATGTTACTGGAGAATGTCATTCTAAGTGAAGTAAGCCAGAAAGAGAAAGAAAAATACCATATGAGATCACCCATATGCAGAACCTAAAAAAAACCCAAAAAACAGAAACAGACTCATAGACATAGAATACAAACTTGTGGTTGCCAGGGGGACAGGGGGTGGGAAGAGATAGACTGGGATTTCAAAATTGTAGAATAGATAAACAAGATTATACTGTATAGCACAGGGAAATATATTCAATATCTTACGGTGGCTCACAGAGAAAAAAATGTGACAATGAACATATATATGTTCATGTATAACTGAAAAATTGTGCTCTACACTGGAATTTGATACAACATTGTAAAATAACTATAACTCAATAAAAAAGTTTAAAAAATAAATTTAAAAAATCAAGGTTTTTACACTTTCTATTGACTAGAAAATGATGATCAAAAGACTTTAAAATTACATAATTAAACTCAAAACATGTACAAATTTAAATATATTTTATTAGACTGTATAAGTTAAAATAAATATAAATATCAAAATAAATATTTTTCATATTGTCAAGTCATTTCCTTCTAATATTTGCTTATCAAAATTATTTAAGATACCTTTGTTTTAAAAATATTATGAAATCATATTAAATATTTTAATAAACATTCATAAATCCTCTTATTCAGTTCATATAATTACTAATACAAAAATGAATATAATATTTCGTATCATATGTTACATACACACACAAACTTAAGAATAATATAGATTGTTTTTATGGCAAAATGTTTCCGTGTACAAGTGCTACAAAATCTGTACTAATTAATGAATTCTGCTGTAACCACTAATCAGAACACACAGAGAAGAAAATAAAGCTTCATACTTCCGGCAAACAATATCTGTCATGCAAGAATCTTTGCACTCATGATATGAGAGGAAGAATTTCACTAATTAGTCAGTTGGTCCTTTCTCTTACCAGAATCTTTTCATTGCTCAAATCCTCATCATACTCCAAAGCAGTGCTCATGTCTAAGGTCAGTAACAGCACAATTCACACAGCATTTGGAAGGACTATCCTTCATTTCAGAGACACAGAGCAAGAGATGTGGAAAAGCATTGCTCTGAGGTTATAGAGCAGACGTTTAAGGTTAAGGGCCATAGTTTGTCCCTGCTGGGTGTTGGTTCTTAAGGAGCCCACTGCCCAATCTTGAAAGTGCCAAAGAATCTAACAGATTATGTTTTGTTCTTGTTGTTGCTATTTTACTTGTGATATGAGGGCTAAGTCACAGGACTCAAAGCTGGGGCCCCTCTTGCCCAGGTCTAAGGGAAGTCTGGGTCACATGGATTAAATATGCAGATGGTAAAGCATAGCAGGTATGTAGTAAGTGTTCGCTAGATGGTATTCACTGTGATGATGAGTTTTGTCAAGTTTTAAAGTGTTTACTCAAACTCATACTCAATACTGTGTATGTGCAATATTGTATGAAACTTAATAAGCCTGTATCCTAAATATTCCTTGTAGAATTAGGAGAAGCTTCTATTTCTGTAATGCTAATGATTAATTTTGAGATTTCTAGTCATTCTTTCTTTCATTAAACTAAAATTTACTAGGTACCTACTGTACGTACGGCACTGTTAGGGATTCTCGTATTACAAAGACGAGGCCTGACCTAAACAAGTTCACAATCTAGACTAGCCGTTTTCAAACAGAGGCAACATGAGCCTCCAGGGGACATCTAGCAACGTCTGAAGACAATGTTGGTTGTCATAACTGGGGAGGGATTAGAGGATGTTACTGACATCCAGAGGGTAGAGGCCAGGGATGCTGCTAGTTTCCTATAATACACAGGACAGCTCCCAATGCTGACAACAAGGAACTACCTGGCTCAAAATGTCAATAGTGTGAAGAATGAGAAACCCTAGTCCAGTGAGAGAAATAAACTATGTGGTAAAATCTGATAGATGTGCATACAGGTGCATCTAAAATAAAGTAAAGGTAGCTCCAGGTTTGTCAGTGAAAAAATACTCAGTCTTTAACTCAATGAGTCTTCTTGGGCCTATGTCTGAAGCATGAAAGTGTCAGAGTACCATTCAGTCCATTTGGATAATAGCATCTGTAGGTATGCTGGCAGAATAATGGCCCTCCAAAGATATCCATGTCCTAAATTCCAAAACCTGTGATAATACATTATTTAACATGGAATCGGGGAATTTAGATTATCTATGGAATTAAGGTTGCCAATCAGCTGCCCAGGAAGATTACCCTGGACTATCTGTGTGTCACAATGTAATCATAAAGGTCTTTAAACATGGAGGGGGAGGCAGAAGAGTCAGTGTCAGAGTGATGTTATGTGAGAAATACTAGACAGCCATTATTGCTTTTGAAGATGGATGGAGGCTACAAGCCAAAGAATGCAGGCAACCTCAAGAAAGTGGAAAAGGCAAGAAAAAGGATTCTCTTCTATAGCCTCCAATAGAAAACACAGCCCAACTGACAACTTAATTTTATCATAGTAAGACCCATTTCAGATTTTTGACCTCCAGAGCTGTAAGATAATAAATTTGTATTCTTTTAAGTCACTTCATTTGTGGTAATTTGTTAGTAGTCAAAAAAAAAATCTAATACAGAAGGATATCTAAATATCAACAGAATTTGAGAACACCAGGTAGCAATACTACCAAGGGAACGTTACTCATTCCTTTGGTCATTCATTACATTGAAATCTGTGGACCATACTACTAGTTCCACCAACCTGGGTAATGTAGAAACTCTACTGACTGGGACCATTTGGTGCAGTGTGGCTAACTGCATATTCCTAATTTACAGAGGTCTATGAAAAAGAGAATGAGCCTATGTGCTGCTTCTATCTCCCTAAACTGAGGAGACTTCTGTTAGAGTCCTTGCCACTCTGTAAATCGTCTGTATCACCTTGAACAAGTCTCACCACCTATCTGGACACTGGTTTTTCTCAACTGTACATTGGAAGGTTGGACTGGACAGAGAGCTTCTCAAGGAACAGACCCCTATCCTGACCATCTCAGTGTCACAGTAGCCAGCACAAAGAAAGTTTGTAACATTTATTGAAAAAAATGAACCATCTTTGTGTTTCTATAGCCATCAGGCTATCTCCTCAACAGTATCTCAGTGGAGATGAAGAAGATGAACTTGATATTTCTGAAAGAGTTAAGTTTTAGAAATTTTAATTCCATGGTTCTCAACCAATCACCCACAAATACCTACTCTTTCAGTGACCATCACAAGGAGTCAAATAAAATCACACGATTTTAGGAAGGTAAATGGAATTCTGATACCCATTTTAATGACTCATAAGAAACAGCAGTTTTGCCGATACGTAAAAGGTAAGCTCATTATGACGTGGATCCAAACCCTGGCAAACTGTTTTAATAGAGAAAGAGAGTATCAGCTAAATCCTAATAGAGAAAAAGCAGTGGGAAAACAAAACAAAACAGAAGCACTAAATTGTGGAAAGAGTCATTACAAATATTAATTCCTATTTTTTTCTCTTTTTGTCCTTCAATCAAATCCTAAATTACAATGGCATAATTAAAATCCCTCCTAAAGCCTTCTTTGCTATTCAAACTGCAATTGAGCTTCTCTTTGAATATTCTATATTAAAATCTGAGGTTGAAGTACTACGTATTTTGGCCAATAATTATACCGTGTTTTCAAACTGCTCCAAATGGTCTAGATAAAAATTTTTAACTTCCTGATGTAGTTCTCTTGTCTTACATTTTTTACAAATTTCCTGCAAAACTTTTCATGATGTTAAGCAAATGAAAAATACATTTTGGTTTAAAGTGAATATTAGCTTAACTGAACACAGAGGATTTTCAATATTTTTATCAAATAGGCTTGGAGATTTGATTCCAATTCAGGTGAAACAGTCACAAATATGACAATACAGAGAAAAACAAAGTGTCTATAAATCCATTAGTCACATTAAAGCAACCAAAACAAGTATCAGTGAAAACAAGATTTAAAAAAGAAAGAAAGAAAGAAGGAAGAGGGGCCAAAAAAGTCCGTGTAAAGAGGAAAATCCTGCTAAAAAGCATCCCCTGTAAGTGAATGTGTCAGATTTGGTGTCACTGTATAAGTCCCACTGCTCTGGGTCTACACAAATGTCATAGATTTAAGAGCTGATGGATAACCCTTTAAACAATAAAGAAAGGGCATTCAGAAGCACATGCTTTATGTGTTAGGCATTATACGATTGAACGCTGATCGTAAGAGATCCCTGAAACTCAAAAATAAACATGACCTAGCATGTATACTGAAACAGATTTGATTATAAAACAGCCTATGTTCATCAACTCTAACTGCCTTTTCTCCATAACACGTGCCCACATGCATACGGTATTGTTCTCAGGAATTTCAGCTTGAGTCCAGCATGAATGGTCACTCTTTGTAATGCTAATCCAAATACCACCCAGAGACTGCACAGGCATTAGCACTCCTGGTCTCTGGGCCATGCTAACTTGTTTTTGAGAAGCAAAGATGATCTCAATTTATATCATCTCATTTTGGGATAGTAAGTGGGAAATCAAATATACTAAATCTTTTTACAATCTTTATTTCTTAAAATAACCACACGTAAACTTTGAAGAATTTTCAAATCCAATAAATATATTTTAAGCCATGGTTTCCAAACACTGCCCTAAGTCTTTAATTTCTGTCTAAAACAAGGAGAAGAATACAATTTATCTCCTCCAAATTTCATTAAAAAATGACACTGCGCCTTCCCCCTTTATTTCAATTCATTCCTAAAAGTCTTCAAAGTACATTTTGTACTCTAGTTGATCTGGTACACATTTAATATTTTTACAAAAATTACTTTGCAAAATTTTTAAGTGGTTCAATTGTATAAAATTCTTCCAAGTTCATAAAACATTGGCAAATTAAGTACAGTGTTGCAATGCGACCAAACTCCCATAAAAATAAGTGAGCCACTAAATATCTAGTATTTACTCAGTAATAATTAAGTTTTTGGAAATACTTATTATTGCCTTATATTCTAACCTGGGTTTAACATTGTTAATACACCTGCAACTGACTGTTCTCCAAATATATTATAAAGCATAATCTGCTAAAACATTAATTGTTGTCTTGGTCTATTTATTATAAGTAATTCAGAACACTAAAAACAATTTTTCCCTTACTCTCCATCTTGGAGGAATAGCCGAGCTTTCATTTCCCATATTCCTAAATTGTCCTAGTCCCAGGGGAATTCGTTTTCTAAAGCATAGGCTCATGGACCAGAGGTCCAAAACGTCTCAAAGGGTGAGCAATTCAAGGTTTAAGAGAGGAAGCATTTGCCTGAAAATAGGGACTAGGAATGTGATTTTTTTTTTCATTTCAAGATATCACAGAGCAAATTCATTTCTTTACAATAAGATATTCACTTCCACCTCAGTTCACATTTACAACTCCCACTCTATTTCTGGAAAACAGTCCACCATTTTCTCTAAAACAGATAATTAAGTGATTAGGGCTATCCAAATACCCAGCTCACTGTGTCCAAGGTTTCTCTGCTCTTAGTCCTGATGGCATTTAATAGCTCATGTTATGCCTTCTAAAGTAAGTTCACTAACTTCAGTATTATTTTACAAGGAGAAATTATCTTCTGATAAATTGCACTGTCCTTTTTGTTAGTTAACTTTTAAATAGGATATACCGAGGTAGTAGTTTTCTCATGACCTCTATCCACAATATAAACACCTGATTTTTTCACCTGGGATGAATATTCAAAAACAAAGAATAGAAATGAAACACATTCAGGCTTTTAGAAATCTCTTACATGGGTAAGATTACTTACATGAAAGACAGCTCTTTCAAAGGGTGTATTTCCTAGCATAAGACAATAGCCCATAAAGCAAAATGGTACATGAGAGCCCATAAGGAAAAAGAAAATTTACTTAAAAAACCACACATTAGTATTAATCATCTACCTCCTAGGTAAAGCACATTATTGAGGAAGAATTTAATGGGGACTAACCTGGGATGCTGAGAAATGCCCTTTTACAAGTATGTACATGACAAATGTCTTTTGTGCTGTCCTAGTTTTTCCCCCTAACTTTTCCTTATTTCCAAATAATGACCAATAATTGGCCTTGTTTGCCAGGGTTGAAACTGGATTTGTTTAATAGTCAACTGAATCAATTTTTACAAATAACTAAATTTTTATTGTCTTCATTATTTCAAGAGTGAAGTCCAAACTTCCCTTCTATTATTCAGTTATCTAAACTGCGTCAGTAAAGGCTGGCCTTTGCTAAATGTAAATAGACCCAGATATAGAGTTAAGGAATTTTGTTAAACAAAGGCTGTTTATTTTTTAGATTTGAGGCAGCTTCTAGTTAAAAGCTAAAGACCATATCAGCAAAACCAAAGTAATATGGCATTACTTTCCTTCCCAAATGGATCGAATTTATAAATTTATATGACTTTCCTCATAGCTCGCAAACTTTTTAGACAAAATCTGTACCACAAAATCTCTCTTGAAATAAAGGAGACCACATGATGATTTATCATATCTCCTCAGGCTACACTGTGTGGGTTTTACATGTTATGTTTTTAGCTTAAGTAAAATATATATACATTGATCGAATGTGGTATCTGAACTCCTCATGTAACCTTATCAATTCACCACAAGTTACTCATTTTTAAATACTTATTCTTTTTAGTGTAGGGACTTTAAAATTAAGAATGGCAAAGACAAAGTTAAATATTCATTTAAACCATACTTTTTCCATGTTTCCACTCCACTCCAAAGTGCATTCTTGGAGTATCCATTTTAAGAACTGCACCGTGCTAAGTGCTTAGAGGTTTTCAATAATTCCAGGAAAACAAGTCCCTAACCTCACTGGTATGCAATTTTAAATTGCCACATTATGTGTTAATTTAGTGCATTAAATTCACACAAGAGGGATGCATGATGTGAGGTGAAATCTAGAATTTAAAATTTAAAAGTTCCTCATTGGCGCACATAAAATTACAAGCAATACTGAATAAACAAAGGGGATTTCATGTACTTAATTAAATTGACAGTCAAAAGCTTTACATATTATGAAGTTGTCATTGTATCTTTATTTTAGAAGATATTCTTCCAGCAATGAACTCTAGTATTCTTGAATACTGCTTCACCCTTTACAATAAGTGAAGGCTATAAAGAAATCTGAAGGATCTGTTATATTGCACAGAGACATTCTACTTAGCAAAATATCCATTATATTCATGTTTTGTATTCAAGACTGCTTACTTGAATCCTCTCTGCAATGAGAAGTGAACAGCACTTATTATCTCTTAGTCTATAATGGATGTTTAAACAGTAGGAGTTCATCAATACCCAGTTGTGTTAGCCTTTACTCACTCTCTTCTCCAGGTATTGATGTCATTAGCAGAAAGTGGTGGGTGCTGGGGAGAAGGGAAATTAGGCTTTCAATGACATTTATCCTCTAAAGAGAAAAATATTAATAAGAAAAACAGCCCGTACATATCTTTAGGAAATTGTTCAATGTCTTTACTTGGTGAGGGGCTTTCTTCCTGCCTTCAAGAAGAGGACGAGAGACAAGTTTACTATGTGATTCAACATCACAAAGAGAGAAAGAAATAGAAGCTAGAAACAAATAATTTTGAATATATCCTAATAGCCAAATCTTCCAACACTAAAGAGATAAAAAATAAAAACAAAACTAACACTTAATCAAATCAGTGTCAAGAAATATCAAGATTCCAAAACCATTCAGCTTTATATATAGGATATGAAATATATAAACATGAGAAACTATAATAATAATTTCATCTTTTATCTTTTAAAATATATTTCATTTAGAAGCATTTACATTAAACTTTACTAAATAAAGCTATCTTTAAGTTTTAATGGAAAGCAGATTTTAAGAGAACTATCTTATAATCTCATTGTGAAGTTGAAGACCCTAAGTCACATTAGTCATAGTGAGAATTGATAAAAATGGAAATTTTTTTTTCCTGGATCCATGTCTATAATACTGTTATCACATTCATTTTTGTTATATTAATTTACACTAGGCTACAGAGGGTCTTAGATTGGATTTCCACTTATTATATTAGGACCTTGGGAGTAGAAGAGTAGAGGTTATGATCAAACAGATGCCAGATTTTGAGGACCCAGGAGATAGAAAAATGTATAGTTTAGAGAGGACAAACGGAAAAAAAAAAAAAGAAATCAGCAACCAAACAGGATTTCAAAATATACATGATTAGAAGAAGGTGTAAGGAATACAACCAAGGAGGATAATATTTGAAAAGAAGTTACTAAAAGTCATTGAATATGTGTATACTCATGTTTGACTGAAGCAATGTGCTGTACAACAGAAATTAACACAACACTGTAAACTGACTACACTTCAATCAATCAATCAATCAATCAATCAATATCAAAGTATGTAGCATCAGTAGAATGGATAAATAAATAGCATGATAAGGCTCATGCAATTGAACCAAAATCAAAGCTGTAGTTGACAGCAGGGTCATTGTCCATGTTTCCTCTTTCCATGTTGCAGCTATACTGTTTTCCATACCTTAGACAATGTCTCCACTTTAACCAAACAGAAGGGGAAAAGAACATGTAGGATTGTGCACAGTAGTTTAAAATGGTGCACATTACTTTCATCCACTTTCCACCAGCCAGAACTTAGTCACATGGTCACATCTAGCTGCAAGGGAGCTGGGGAAAAGTTGTCTGGTTCTATGCCCAAAATGAAGGGCATACAGGTTTCGATAAATGCAGAGCAGCTTCTTCCACATATATTAAGAACATCTATATTAAGAACAGCTAAGACAGTCATACCACTCCCTTACATTTTACCACTTTGAATGTTTTTACTTTAAGATACGATACAATAAATACCTTCTAAATATAAACAATTTGCCTAAGAAGAAATAATGTTCTAATGATATAAGGGCAAATGGAGGTAAATACATGAGATATTAATGGGGAAAGACAGAGAGGAAAACTAGCTTTGCCAATAAAAGAAATACTCAAATGGAGTTGAGCTCATCTTATCAGGAGGCAAGAAGTAAAGGAGGGCAGGGGGTAGCTTGGTGCCCGCTTCTCTCTCCCAAATGTATCCTCAAGTCAAACTTGTCCAGGAACACATTCTTTTCACATAACTTGAGGAAAAACACTTACTGATTTGAGAGAGAGAGAGAAAGAGAGAGCGGAAGGAAGGAAGGAAGGAAGGAAGGAAAGAAAGAAAGAAAGAAAGAAAGAAAAAAAAAAAAGAAAAGAAAAAAAGAAAAAAAGAAGAAAGAAAAAGAAAGGGAGAGAGAAAGAAAGAAAAAGAAAGGAAGGAAGGAAGGAAGGAAGGAAGGAAGGAAGAAAGAAAAAAGGAGGAAAGAAAGAAAAGCAGGAAAGGAAGGAAGGGAGGGAGGAAGGGAGAGAGGGAGGGAGGAAGGAAGGGAGGGAGGAGTGAGGAAAAAAAGAAAGAAAGGAAGAAACAAACAACCTGGGGAGAATACCCTGTATCTAAATTCTTCAAATAGCTTTGGAGATTTTCTTCTTATGAGTCTAGGTAGAAGTTAAAATTTGAAGATGAAAATTTATTTATAACACAATCTTTCAGTCTCTTTATATCTATGAAATAGTTGCAAGATGGCCAGATTCCCAGGCAGGGTGGCAGTGGTGAAAATAGCAGTATCCAGCATCTTGTGGCAGAAGTATTCTAAGTGATTGAGTTCTGCTGAGTGATTGTGCTTTCCCTGAATGTGATGTCTCTAATTTTCCTGCTCTTCTAGTACTTAAATGAGCTACCTAACTCCTTTTAATAGATTTCATTTTAGCATGTATCAGCCAGAATCAATTTCTATCTTGTATCCAGGAACAACAATATTAAAATTGCTTGTAGATGTAGTTCCAAGCACAAACACTAAGATACTATTTGGGGTGGAAAGAACAATGTGTGGTTGGTAGATGGAAATCTAGAATTGGTTATCTGGCCAAATTGGGACAGAAGACAGAAAGAAAAAAGGCCAATATTAAGAGATGAGACTCTGTAACAGATGGCATGAAGTGGTAAACATGTTTATTAAATTATCTTCTCTGCAAACCTTTGGAGGAAACAAGGCCCACTACCATTGAATAGCATATATATCCTAGAAAATCCAATGACTACCGAATAGGGTGGTTGCTAATGGTACTGATATTATAACCTATAACATGAGGGTGATAATACTGAAGTTTTAAATTATTAGCTTAAGGTACAGGGTAAAACTAGGGACTCTATGTTTTAAAAGAATTTCTCATTTGCTGCAGTTGAAAGTTGAAATGGATGAAGATAAACATAAAATGTGGTCAAATTGATTGCTTAATTAAAAGCCTTGAATAATCTCTTATATGAAAGCAAGGACATCAAACAAGAAAAAGTGGAATGTTAAAAATTAAAACGGGGATATACTGAAGGGTTCACAAGACTCAGACTAAATTTACATATCCAACATCAAGTATGCCCCCTTAGCCAGTTGAAGTAGCTCCTCATCCCCTGCCTTAGAAGCTTTTTCTGTCTTATTTAAGACCACATATTAACTTTAGTCCGGGAGAGCTGTTTTGCACAGGGATGTCATTTCTGTTAATATCTATTTCCACTATTTTAAAAAATATTTTCATATTCCTTGAGGCCTTAAAATCTTTAGAGTCATATCTCAGTATACATAGTGGTCAAATACAAAGGCAGGCAAAAAGGGCTTGCACAGCAAAATAATTGTAAGATTTTGCTAACTCATATCAATAATATAATGAATTTGGGGGCTGGGGCAAAGGAGAAAATATAATTTTAGACAGTGCTGAAAATATCAATATATTGTATATAAATATCAATGTATATTTATATCTATATAAATATATAGAGAGAAATGTATAAACTATTAATATAAAAGATTCTGATTTCAGTGTGCTAGCTGAAGTAGCTGGGAGTGGTTATAACTGTCTACTTGTTTAGTTGACTGAAATATGGACTCAATAGTGGCCCACACTACAAGAAGTTGAAATGACGAAATTTCTTCCTATAATATAGTTAAATCAATCGAAACACATAGAAAATAAAAATTTTGAAGTTTATTTATCATTTGTGTTCCTCTTACGTATCTCTTAACCAAGTTCCTAAGGACCTATCAACGGTTTGAGAAAACATTAGTTGAGGGAGTGCCAATATCTCTATGAAACTCAGATGGGTGTACTCTGCATGCCAGTAAAAGAAAATGCAGTAGACATGATTGTCCATTATTTCAACGGTATACCAGAGTCCCAGTCTGGCAAGATCAATTAGCAATACATAACTACCTGAAGCAAAATGGATATGATTGTTATCCATAATGTACAAGACCACAAGGACAGTGTGGTGGTCAGAATGGTGTGAATCTCCAGGACCTGAATCAAGAGGTATTTGGTTATACAGTGACCTAAGAGAGATGGGCAACTCACTAATGACTTACTTTGTGTGCACAACTGAATAAATTTTATTTCAGATAAGTGACATGGGGTGCCACAAAGCAAAGTCATATTTAATCTCTTTAATTCCCATATATAAGTGAATTCATAAATTCAAAGGCTCTTAAATAAAAAGAAAGCCAAGAATTCTTCAGGAAGTATCTTCTTACTTTTTCCAAGAATACTTGTAGCCATTTACAAGGTTAATTATACTTTTAAAGGGTAAATATCCAAATATTTAGGGATTATTAGCTATAAGCTAACAATAATTTCTGAATGTACAAAACACAAACAAGTCCATGGATCAGAGGGAAGTTCATGGGAGTAGTTGTGAAATGGTCCCATTTTATAATTAGGATACTCATAGTGGCATCCCATAATCATACTATGGTTATTTATCGAGATCCTAATTATCCAGGTGAAATATTTGTGTCCCAACAACTAGAAGAATCTCCACAGTGGATCCCTGACCCATGAACAAAGCAATATGACCTATGGCAGAAAGATATGACATTAAGAGTTTAGTACCCTGGAGTTCCTTCTATCAAAATAGTAAACAACAAAAACAAAACAAAAAACATTGTATCCCTAGGAATATCATAAAGAATAGTGCCATAATAAAGACAAACAAATTATATATCTAAAGGAACTAGAAAAAGAAGCATAAAAAAGTCTAGAATAAGTAGAAGAAAGGAAACAATGAAATTCAGAGCAGAAATAAATAAAATAGAGACTAAAAAGACAACAGCAAAGATCAATTAAGCTAAGAACTGATTCTCTGAAAACATAAACAAAACTGACAAACCTTTAGCTAGACTCACAAAGGGGCAGGAGGTGAAGGCTCAAACAAATAAAATCAGAAATAAAATGAAAGAGGAGGAATTACAAGTGATACAAAAGAAATGAAAATGATCATAAGAAACTACAAGAAACAATTATATACCAATAAACTAGACAACCTAGAAGAAATGAATAAATTCCTAGAAACAGTCTACCAAGACTGAATCATTAAGAAATAGAAACTATGAATAGACCAATTACTAGTAAGGCGATTTAATCAGTAATCAAAAAATCTCCCAATAAAAAAAGTTCAAGACCAGACAGCTTCACTGGTGAATTTTATCAAAGATACAAAGAAGATTTAATACCAACCTTCTAAAATTATTTCAAAAAATTGAAAGAATGCACCCGAACTCATTTTTTCAAGGCTAACATTGCCCTAATAGCAAAACCAGAAAAGGACACCACAAAAAAGAAAATTACAGGCCAAAAGCCCCAACAAACATAGATGCAAAAATTCTCAACAAAATTTTAGCAACAACACACCATGATCGAGGAGGATTCCAGGAGTGCAAGGATGGTCCAATACCCACAAATCAATCAACATGATACACCACATTAACAAAATGTAGGATAAAAATCATAGTCATCTCAATAGGTGCTGAAAAAGCACTTGACAAAATTCAACACATATTTACGATAAAAACCCTCAACATAGTTAGCATAGATAAAACATACCTCAGAATAATAAAGGCCATATATGACAAGTTCACAGCTAATATCATATTCAATTGCAAAAAGCTGAAAGCTTTTCTTTTAAGATCAAGAACAAGACAAGAATGTTCACTCTTGCCACTTTTATTCAACATAAATTTGGAAGTCCTAGACAAAGCAATTAGGCAGTAAAAATAAATAAAACACATCCAAATTGGAAAGGAAGAACTAAAACTATCACTATTTACAGATAACATGATTTTATACATATATATGTAAATATATATACATACATACACACACACACACATATATGATCTTAAAAGAAACTGTTAAAACTAATAAAGGAATTCAATAAAGTTTCAGAGTACAAAATTAATATACAAAAATCTGTTGCATTTTATACACTAACAATGAACTACCAGAAAGAGAAATTAAGAAAGTAATCCCTTGTACAACTGCATCAAAAAGAATAAAGTATCTAGGAGTAAGTTTAATCAAGGAAGTGAAAGACTTGAGCACTGAAAACTGTAAGACACTGACAAAAAAAGATTCACACAAATGAAAAGATATTCATGCTCACAGATGAGAAAAACTTATATTGTAAAAATGTCCATATACCTACAGCAATCTATAGATTCAATGTGATCCTTATCAAAATAACAAAGCCATTTTTCCTAGAAATATTAAAAATAATCCTAAAATTTGTTTGGAATCACAAAGGACCCTGAATAGCCAAAGCAATCCTAAGAAAGAAAAACAAAACTGGAAGCATCATGCTCCCTTATTTCAAAACTATAAAACAGAGCTATAGTAATCAAAACAGTATGATTACCCATCTCCCTGCCCTGAGTTCCAGGAGGTGGATTTGAGATTTGTTCTATCTCCTCACTTGTCTGCTTCATGAATAAACCCTTTCTCTGCCGTCAACCTTGGCATTTCATCTTTTGCTGCAGGTAGGGTAAACAAACCTGGTTGAGTAATATCACCATTTCTCCTGACTTAAAATGGCTCTTCTACCACACAGAAACCTCATTAACCCAAACACTGATAATTCAGAATTTTCAGTAACTCAGATACTTTGTACACTCTGTTAGAGAGGAGAGTAGGTTACATTCAAATGGATAAAGAGCCAGTGAGAATAGGTAAAGAACGGTACCTGAATTTTATGTCTTGGAATTTTAAAACTCTTTTTCCCATTGACTAAAACCCACTGGCTAGATTTTAAAGAAAAATATAAGGCTTCATTATCAATAATTAAAGTGCTAAATAGATCTAACTCATATTTCCTATAATACACCAGCAAGGAAAGAAAAGTAGAGGGATGAAGGCAGTATACAGAGTCCCTTAGAATCAAGGAATATAATTATCTTTCCTCCGAACCTGTAAGTGAAATCCCTGTAAGCCACCAGTCCCAAACTCCTTTTCTTATCCCTAGAATTTCAGAGGCAGTTAAGATCAGAGCCTGGCATAGGATACCACATTAGAGCATTCAAGTCCTTTCAATTTACACAGCCTCCCTAAGACTTAAGTATCTTATCTGCCAAATAATCATTGCCTTGAGGATTAAAAGAAATAGTACATGTGACCTAGTACATAAACAGCACCCGGTCTATAAATTCTCTCAGTCTCTGCACTCTGTTATCCCTTCCCTCACTCCAGTTCTCTCTTCCCTGTACTCCTGTCAGGAGTGGTTGCATTGCTATCACTCTTCCTGATTGCAGTTGTTGTACCAGGGGCTTCCTGAGGGTCCATATGTGGTAAAATGGTGGCATCAGGGTCTTAGTTGCTGCTACTATTTTTATAACAAATGGATCCTGATTATAAAGCCAATGTAAGAGGATTTAGGCTTAGGAGGAAAGTCCAAATGTTATATTCCTGGGAGTCTCAGAAAATCTCCTTGTATCTCGTTGGTACGAGTTTGGGTCAGTAATGCCTATATTTCTAATCAGTTGCTGTGACCAGGAGACTGGAAGTATTAATTGGCTCAGATCTAAATAATATGTTGCACCCTTGGAGAAAGTGGGGATATTCTACCAAACCACATGGACCAAGTAAGGAAAGAAGCAGATACCCAATGATGGTTGCCAGAAGTAGGATGAATGGATGCAAAGAAGATATATCTTCATATCTTACATCGCCCCACATGTCTCTTTAGTGGCTATGTAATGCTGTTGCTTGAAGTCTTTCAAAAATTCCGTAATACAAGTATTTACGTATATAATCCAAAGTGTCTGCTGCCTGGATACTCTCAGGTCTTTTAGTTTTGGGGGAACTCATTGCTTTCATAATTAAATAAAAAGGATTAATTTCCCATCCCATGTCCTGAGGAAAGTCCAGAACTCTCCCAAAATATGTGACACATTCTCATGGGTAGATGGAGTCCCCTCATCATCTCACTTGGGCAATGCTCAATCCTTATCTTCTCACTTTCTGCAGCTGTAATCTTCTTTCCATACCATTTGAGCTCTTGTCTTTTACTCCTCAAAATACAATGTGGTTTGTAAATTCTATCAAAATTTTAGGTAGAATAGGAAAGGATCACAAAAAAGGGTAGATCAGGGAATAATCTAAAACTCAATTGGAGAAATACTATTCTTAGAAGTTTCTTGGCCATATGCCAATGTTACTTTCTTGCTTTGCTGACCACCTTCTTTTTTTTTTCCCCCTCAGATCTCAATCTCCTTGCAGGCTGCTAACTCTCTGGATATTTCCCCCTACTCCACATTTTAAGACTCACAAAATCCTACCTCCCAAACCATCAGGAAAAAATTTAAATATTCCCTTGCATTGTATGCAGACAGTTTAGCACCACATCCCCATTCAAAGGTGTATGTCTTTAAGTCATTTGATAATATAAACCGGGTGTGAAGTAATGGCAAATTTTTCAATATTTAATTTCCTTATGATGAATTTAATTCCTTAGGTCTAATACTCAACTAAAGCAGGAAATGAAGATATATTAAAACACATTTTATTGGCGCTTTGCAATTTCAAATTTTAAAATTAAAAGAAACAATACAAAACACCTGGTACACAGTCCCATGATTCTGCAGTCCCAGAAGTTGTTAGTGGGTTTTTCCCATTGATTTAATATACAAATTGTGTCTGCCAGCAAAGATTAATTCTCCATCTCAAGGCTTCCGTAACCTCAAGTGTTAGTGTATATCCTTTAGCAATTCCGTTCCCATTAATCTCATAGATGTTGTTCCATTCCTCTTCTTCTGAGCCACAAAATATTATCATCATGTCCATGAAAGTTAGAATATTCTCTAAGAGGGCACCTAGTCCAGTGTCTTGCTTCTACATAGGTAAGCTGTTAAAAGTAATACAATACTACCATTCACAAATACAGTAACTAAGATTCAGACATATAATTGGCTTATAGTGAGTTGCAGAAGAAAGAGAAGAACTTTCTCTCCTGATTCCTGGCACCATGCTTTGACTTAGTAGACTCAGTAGATTTTAGCAAGCATGCCAATAGATGCAAGCTACATCTTGGTGTTAACGCTTCTCACCCAGGTTTTGGCAGTCCTTCATGAATCGCAGATGTTTCTTTCCAGTACTTTTCCTCCACTGTACTTTCTGAGAGTTACAGTCTTTTTTTCTTTTGTCTCTGTACCCATAGGCTGTGCAAAGACTGGCATCATGAGCTTCAAAATAAATTTCAAGCCACTTGCCAGATGTCCTTCCTAAAAATTATAAGCCAATAGGAAAAGATAGTCAAGGCCTGATCCAGAGAAAAGCTTGACTGGCTATTAACCAATAAATCCATATTTTGCTGATAAATATTATTGCTTCATATTTAAGGCTCTTTCAAGAGTCCAGCAAATGCATTTTTTTCTCTCTACACTGATACTGGGTTTGTGTGTCACAGTTTGTATGTAATGGTTCTTGTATATGTCTTATACTTTAAAGTAAAAAATAAAAACAAAAACCTAGAGGTTCTGAGCTGTACTACGTGCCAAGCAGTAGCTTACACAGAAAGAAAGCATGACTTACATGCTAAGATGCCCTTCTGATGGACACAGCATAGTGACTAGGCAACTGATTTTCTGACAGAATTGCCTAAGTTCAAATCCCAATTCTACTACCTAGGAACTGCACTACCCAGGGAACTCAGTATATTTACTGGATATTAACAGTGAAAGGAAAGGGGAAGGGAAAGGGAAAAGAAGAGGAAGAAATTTTACACTTTCACTCCCTAAAAAGCTAAGAAAATCACTGCTTGAAAAAAAAAAAAAGAGTAGAAAAGTCTTAGTATTCATTAAAATGCTATAAAGTTCTTATAAACCAGACATACAACTGTTGCATAGTTTATTAAAAAAAAGATAAAAGAATAAAATATTAACAGCAAAAGTCTTGAAGACTATTTTATTCTGAAGCCCTTGAGTTTTAAGCAGGCATTCCTTCGAGCTGTACTTGACTAGCTCGCTGTGTGGGTGTGTACCAAAGACCCCTGCCTACCAGGGCTAGACTTTTACCAATAAACTGCTTTGAATTATAGCACTTGCATAAAGTCCTATTTAACTGACATACAGATTAAAAAAAAGTTTTTTGTTAATCCTGAAATATATTTCAATTCATAAGAGAGAATTTTTATTGAATTATAATTGATATAATATATTACATCAGTTTTCATGTATACAACATAGTGATTTAACATTTTGCTACATTATGAAGTGATCACCACAATAGGTCTAGATACCATCTGTCACTATATAGTTATACAATATTATTGACTATATTCCTTGTGCCATACATTACATCCATATGAGTTATTTATTTTATGGCTGGAAGTTTTTACCTCTTAATCGCACTTAACTACTTCACCCATCCCACCCAATCTCTTCCCCTCTGACAACCACCAGTTTGTTCTCTGTATCCAAGGGTCTGTTTGTTTTGTTTTGTTTAGATTCCATATATATAAGAGATCAAATGGTATTTGTCTTTCTCTGAGTTCTTTCACTTAGCACAACACCCTCTAGATCCACTCATCTGTTGCAAATGTTAGAATTTCATTTTTATGGCTGAGTAATACTCCATTATATGCATGTGTGTGTGTGTGTGTACCACAACTTCCTGATCCACTCATCTATTGATGCTCCTCAGATCAGTTTAATAGCTCCAAATGAATTTACTAAAAGATGTATATTCTCAAATAAAATGGCTACTTCAGGAAGTTTATATTGTGATATTAAAACATTTTCATTATTGAAACATTTGCTATGTCCCCTCTTTTTCACCTATCAGCTTTATGATGGCTAAAGATTACCATGCACTAATCATGCTTAAGTAACATCAAGTAATCAAGTATTCATAGCATACCGCTATCACACAAATGTATTAGAAGCAAAAGAAGACTATAGGTGTTTTTTATTTTTAATTTTTTTTGGAATTCACTCATTTATTAAATATTTATTCAGTTATTTCTGGATAATGGAATTTGAAAATGACTTCTCTTTTTTGTTTGTTTTTTCCTCTAGTTTTCTATAATAAGGAGGTAAGCTTTTATAACCACAAATTAAAGGTAATTTTTAAATTTAAGATTCACTTATTTAACTCCTATGGATTCTGCTCTAGCCATACAAAGATGAGAAGACAAGAACCCTATCTCAAGCTGGTCAGTCTTTTTAGAGAGCCAGGTAAATAAACAAGGGCCTCCCAAAATAATTACTATCCCTTTGCTATAAAAAGGCTATGTAAAGGGCAGCAGTACTATACAAGGAATGGCACACAGCAGACAAAGGGAAGCAGTATTAATATAATTCATGGTGTGCAGCAGTTAAGATCCATGGCTTTGGAGTCTGAGATAGCGGCTCTGCCATGTGATGTTGAGTACATTTTTAGCCACCCTAAGCTTCTCCACGGTGAATCAGGAATGGTAATTCCTACCTCACAGAATTAAGTGAAATAACGTATGTAGAACTTTAGTACAGTGCCTGGCACATACTAACTGTTCAGAAACTGGTACGTTTTGACAATAGAGTATCAGAGAAGCATGGAGTATGGTTCTAAGAACACAGGTACCTACTGATAAACATATGATGGACAAAGGAGGGTAGCTCTTCAGTGTACCAAGGGTCATCCACTTTAAATGTTGAACACGTTAGAATTTTAGAGTTGCACTGATATATAGATATGGATAGATATAGATATGGATACAGATATAGATACAGTTACAGATATAGACAGATAAAACCTGCAAGAAGCATAACTGCTTTATAGCGTAGAATCTATTTCGAAGCTCTGTAACCAGTAGGATCATAGAATTCTCTCAGGAGGAATGAGTTGGCCAAGTTCTGCCAAGGAAGTTCTCACAAGAAGGCATTATGAAATGTCCTTATTCCTCAGAACTTAACTTTAAAATGTTCCCACTGGAGTCCAATGGAAGTTTTACGAGAGTAAAGGATAGAATTAGGTCTTGTATATTTTTAAAGGGTCATTCAAAAAGGCAAAGTCTAAATTTTTTACAGATGGCAGACTAAGGACTGATGCAGTTGGCCAAAACTGACCTTTTATGATTTTCAAAAGCAAATGTTTACTGAAAGAGAACCCTACTATACTACCAATGGGGAAAAAAAATTCCTGGATGCTTACATTGGACAACTCAGTACACATTCACTGCCAAATACATTTACTAAAAAATCAATAATAATATTTTCCATGGTACCTGTTTTCAACCTCCTCTCAAAAATTTTGCCCCGTAGTTGCTTTCTCTCAAACACAGATATGACTGAGGAAAAATAACATTTTAAATGAGAATAGGCTATGAAAGCACATGCATTTTAGGAACCTTACTGTTAGCTTCACAGTCTCTACCACAATGGTGCTCAGGAAAGGGTGACGATGATTGTTTCTGCCAGATCTTCTGTACAGTGAATTCAGAACTGATTTTAAATTCTTCCAGAATGGAACTCCTTTTAAACTTCTTTCAAAACACAGCTCCCTCTTTTCAAAGAGGAAAGGGGGTCTCAGGTATTTCTATATTCTTTTGGATGTTAAATAAAACTCTTAAAAAACAGTTTTAAAGGGTTGGGTGAAAAAGTTAGAAATATTAAAACCCATCAAACATCGATGGGAAAAATTAAAGGCGGTTTGTCACAATATATTTTGGATATGATGAATTAAAAAAGTTTAGTAGGCAGCACAGATACTAAAATTGAAACAGTACAGCAAAGATTAGCATGGCTCCTGGGTAAGGATGATAACAGATTAAAGAAGTTTTCATCATTTTAAGAAGTTTCTAAAAACACATGTAATAAAAATGGTTTTAAAAATGCTACTTGCATCCTTCTTGAGAACTTTTGTTTTATTTTTTTCCCCAGGGAATGAATGTGATATTCATTCTATAATGCATTTAAAGAAGTGTCTAGAAACACATATAATAAAGATCGTTACATAGTGCTATGTGCACACACACACACAAAAAGTTCAGGGGAAAAATTGAAACCATGAACTCAAATTATCAGTAGGATTACTTATTCCCACAATAGCTATAGTTTAGAACTTTCTTATCTTCTTACTTAGAAAGTGGGTTTCAAGTACTCTTTCCACATATAGATTTTTAAAACATTTTGTTCCATAGCTAGTCATCAGAAAATCAGAAACACTCCAACTTTTTTTTCTCAGGAAAAAATAAACATAGTAGATATTCAGACACCACTTAAAAATACCTCATGTATACAAAATGACATTGGTACCTAATCTAAGTTCCCCAAATGGCCATTTTTTTTGTTATGAATTGCACAAATCTATACCATTTTTAAAACAGTAAGAATAAATGGACAGCCTGAAGTGTAATAGTACTCCCATTTTAGAGAAAGGTTCTAAAATTTCTTACAAAGCTAAATATGCCCCTGTTCTCTGATCTAGCAACTCCACCCCTAGATTTTTATCAAGAATTAAACACACATATCCACAAAATATTTGCACAAGAATGTTCATGGAAGCTTTATTCATAAGTGGAAACACTTATAAAATAAGTTTCCAAAAACTGGAAACTCAAATTCCATCAAGAGGAAAATGGACAAATTTTTGTATATTCACACAGTGGAATACTACTCAGCAATACGGAATATATTGATATGCACAACATTAATGAGTCTAACAGACGTTATACTGAGCGAAAGCAGCTGAACACACATGGGTACACAATTTCATTTATATGAAGGACAATACTGGACAAAACAAAATCAACAATTTTAAAAATCAGAAAAGTGGTTGCCTCTGGGTAAAGAAGAGGATTAACTGGGAAGAGACATGAAGGTGCTTGCTGGGATGATGGCCAATATCTATTCTTCACAGGGGTGTAGGTTAATGGCTGGCTCCATGCGTTTCTCAAAAGTCATCAAATAGTACACTTAAAATGTGTGAATTTCACTATAGATTAATTCTATCTTGATAAAGAATAAATATATATTTTTTTAAAGATTTTTTAAAACATATGTCAGGCAAGTAAATCAAAAGAAGTGTGGCTTCTTTTCCATGCCTCCCCAAATCACTGTTTGTGAACTTAAGTGGTTCTAACAACAAAATGAACATATTTAATTCTGCAACTGTGCATCATTTTTCTAACTGGTCTATTTTCCAGAAGGCAAGAGCTTGTCTTTTTTTTTTAAATTTAAATTGTTTGTAGTACAGCACATAAATTGCCATTAAACATAGCAATGCAATGAGAACCTCTAGAAGAAACAGGTGGGATCACTTCCCATTTTTTTCCTTATGACTTTGAGAATAAATCTCCCCCAAATGACACCTCTCTCCTTCAAACACTTCAGTTGTATATTTTATAACTTTTACATATGTCATTTTTACATGACAGTCACAGCTCCCACCTGGAGTTTTGCAACACTGTCCGCATGTTACCTTTTTTTTTAGAATATGCATGTTTTATTCTGAATAATTTTGCATAATAAAAATGAAAGTACAAAATAATTAACACAAAATATTTTAACCAGCTAAAATAAATCAGGAAAGAAAAAAGCAGAAATGTGATTCATGGCAGACTCTCCAAAAGTCATAAAGAAGTTTGAAAACATCCAGTTTCACTAATGGAAAAATGTCAAGGTCAAACTGAAATCCCAGTATCAAGGGTCTAAAATAATCTACTGCATACTACCTAGGCAATCAATATTAATGTTGACGGTATACAGATTCAATCATTTTTTCCTAAATCATGCAAATAGTTTCATAGCCACAGAGATTATAACTAACAAGCTAAGGAAAACTTAAAGAATCCTGAGATCCCTATTAGACATTTTTCAACAGATTGATCTTTTTTATTGACTTGTACATTCATTCATTCATTCATTTGTCTGTTCATTCTTTCTCATTCTATCAACAAGTATTTATTGGGCATTATGTACCAGAATGTTCTAAGAGCTTGGATTATGTAGAAAACAAACAGACAGGAATCTCAACTTTTCAATATGAGACAGAATGTTTGATATTATAAGGGGGAAAGAGATATAAAATTAAGGGAAGAGGATTAAAATTTTGAATAAGGTAGCCAGAACAATCTTAATGGTAAAGGTGGGTTTTAAGTAGGACCCTGAAAGAAACGAGAGCGCTAGAAATGCCAATATCTGAGAAAGAGCAATCCAGACAGCAGGAAAAGCAATGCAAAGGCCCTGAGATGGACAACACCTGGCATGTTTAAGGAGCAAAAAAGCAGCCCTTACAGGTGAAGCAAAGAGAAGGAAAGTGAGAAGGTATTATGATCAAAGCAGCACTGTGAGCTAGATCACATGGAGCCTTTCAGGCTGTTGAAAAGAGTGACTTTTACAATGTTTGGGATGGGGTCACTGAAGGTTGAAAGCAGAGGGATGACATGATCTCACTTCCATTTTAACTAGATCGTTCTGGCTTCTCTTTTGAGAATAGAATGGGGAGAGTCAAGGGTGAAAATAAGAAAATCATATAAGAGGCTACTGTAATAATTCAGACAGGATGAGAGATGACAGTAACTAGGAACAGGTAGGAAGCAGTGGAGAGAAATGGTCAAGTTTTATATATATTTTAAATGTAGAATTAAAAAGACCTGCTGGCAGTTCAAAGACGGGGTGTGAAAAAGGAGTCAAAGATGAATGTAAGGTTTTTAGACTAAGCAAATGAGAGAATATAGGTTTCCCAATTTGGATGAAGTCCTTATGGTATTGATGGAATTATGCCCACTTACCAAGAGGGAATTATTGTAGGAAAAAACTTACTGATGAAAATAAAACAAACAGAAATCCTTTCCCGAGATGGTAGGTGATTTCTGAAATTCTTTCACAGAAGTGTTATTCCTCTAGCTTGAGTCTTTGAATCTAATTAAATGTAAACTCCATATTTTCTTATTGATCTTTGCTAATAAATGATTTTAAAAGTAGAGGCAAATGACTTCACTGTATATAAGAGGATGAAGTTATAAAAATACAGTGCTTAATTGGGAGGTGGAAGTTTTAAAGCATCCACTTCAGAACTGGGTCTAAGTATAGGTGATGGTATGAAACATAACATACAGTAAGTAATGTTTATGCAATCAAATTGTGTTAAATATATTTTATTATTTAACTTCTTTAGATCAGTTATTTAACTTCTCTAGATCAGTTTCGTCACATCAAAACTAGATATACAAATAAGTCCTTAGAATGTTGCTCTAATACTTAAAATATCTGGCATCTTTTAGGTAGTTAATAATAGTAGCTGTGATTATTATTCCCCATTGAACCAAATTTCCCAATTTAATTTGGTAATATTTGAATTATTTTAACCTGAGAATCCAGTATCTTATTTTAAAAGGACAAATAATAAATATCGTTGGATGAAAAGTTATTTTGAATATTTATTTACATGAGTGATATTTAGAAGATCTAAATTCAGTTTAAAGAACTTAACTGTGCTTACTATCAGTGGTGAAAGTTAATCCATGGTGGCAGGCTCTCTAAATATCATCCCAGTCATGTCTTTTCTTACCTACTCTACCATAGAGGTTTCTACTGTAGCTAAAGTTAAAACATGGCATAGTTCTAACCAGTAAAATGTAAAGAAATTTCCTAGATAAGGCTTCCAGAATGGTTTTTGTTTTCCCAGTAAAAAGGGACAGTCTCAGCTGACACATCTCTTTCTCTCCTTCTCTCTCCCAATCATCTTCTCTTCCCTTTACATCATTGTCTTTCCTCCTTCGTCCTTGCCTGAAATGTCAATGAAATGCTTTGAGGACTAGCAGGCATTTGGGGATTAGTAGGTCATAAATATGAGAACAAAATACAACATTCTAAGCATGACAGAACACAGAGATGGAAATATGTATCTCTGAAAAGATCACTGAGATGTTGTGCTAATTGTAAACTATCAAGCTCCATAGATCCTAGTTGTGAGAAAAAATAAAAACATATTTAAGCCACAGTAGTCAAGTTTGCTTTTACTTGCAGCCAAATACAGTTCTGACTGACCCACTTTTCCATATATTAGGCAAGCAATATAGATCCACTTTGTTCCTTTATATTTTATCTTGTCATTTTTTTCCTAATAAGGCACACTACTATTACTATCCCATTCTTCTTATTTAAATCATGTAAGCTATTTTTGGAAAAAAGAATTTCCATGTCTTTCTCACAGAATTTTTTTAGCAAACGTCTCTGAAATAAAATACATGCAACTACTGCTTCTAAATGGAGAATTTTTAAACCAAATTAACATCACAACATAGGAATTTTTTAAATATTCATGTGTAGTTTATAAAAAAAAACCTAATAACCGCTCACAGAGAATTGATAAATAGTCCCTAAAGATTGAAAACAGATTTTCTCCATTTCAAAGGTAATTTTTAGACTGTATAGAAGAAAGTAAACGTAAAGTACACTTTTAATCTAGAGTTGTTTCTTCCTCTAAAGGAATAAATATGATGTTAATGACAGCATTAGGACATATCAAAATGGTTTCCTAAACAAATCAAGCTTATGTCCCAAACAGCCATTTATCACTGGCTTTTCCTTTACTTTCCTCCTTCCTTTTCTTTCCTTCTTTTCTCTTTGTCCTGCTACATGACAATTGCAAAAAGGAATAAAAGCAGAGATGGAAAGTGACCTTAATTTGCCCACATCATATAAGGTTAGCAACCTGTTAAGTCCCAACTGCAGTAGTTTCACTTAAAGATAAATACTACATAGGAAATGCATTTTATAGTGATAATACTGATGATGCAAGAGTAATACAGGTTGACTAAGTGAAGAATCGCTTTTCTTAAAAAAGGACACTTTAGGCAAAAATCTTCAGACATTAAATTATTTACAGATTCCTATTTATAGATGGTCAACAGTGATAGAAATAGTTTATATACAAGGAGCTTCCAGAAAAGAATATTTCTGGCAGAAGCATCCAAAAGTATCTATAATGATCAAAGTATTTATTTGTTCTCTTCATTTGCTATCATCCTCTCAGATTGGCCAAACATTCAACTGTCAAGATCATTACACTTCATTGTATAAACTCAAAGGCATAGATCATTCACTGAGATTTCATTAAGTACAACAGCAAATGTGTTGCTTTACACACACACACACACAATGCTATTCAGCAGGTTTCTATGTAGTTAAAATGAATGGGAATGTGAGTGTCTGTGTGTGTGACAGCAACAGAGAGACATAAAATAAAAACCTGATGTAAATTAAATGCTTAAAAAAAAAAAAAGCACTTCCAAAAAAATTGAACACTTCCAAATTCATTTTATAAGGCCAGCATTACCCTCATACCAAAGCCAAAGACAGCACAAGAAAACTACAGTAAATATCCCAGATGAACATAAATGCAAAAATCTACAAAATACTACAAAACCAAACCCAAGCATTTTAAAAGGATTATATACCATGACTAAGTGGGATTTATCCTTGAGATGCAAGGATGGTTTAACATAGAAAAATCAATTAATATGATACACCACAATAACAGAATAAAGGGTATCACATGATTATCTCAATAAATTCAGAAAAAAGCATTTGGCAAAATTCAACATCCTTTCATGATAAAAAATTCTCAGCAAACTAGGTACAGAAGGAATAGCCACCAGGACAAACCCATGGCTAACATCAATCTCAATGGTAAAAAAAAAATTGGAAGCTTTTCTTCTTATCAGGAACATGGCAAGGATGTCCACTCTTGCCAGTTCTATCTAATGTACTACTGGGAGTCCTAGTCAGAGCAATTAGTCAATAAGAAATAACAGGCATCCTACTCATAAAGAAAGAAGCAAATTTTCCCTATTTTCAGATGACATGATCTTATATTGAAAACCCTAAAGACTCTATTTTTTAAAAAACTATTAGAACTAATAAAGAAACTCAGTACAGTTGCAGGATACAAAGTCAACATACAAAAATTAGTTGCATTTCTATGAACTAACAATGAACTATCTGAAAAGGAAATGAGGAAAACAATCCCACATAAAAGAACACTAAAAAGAAAAATTACTTAGGAATAAACTTAATCAAGTAGGCAAAAGATTTGTACACTGAAAACTATAAAACACTGATGAAAGAAATTAAAGTAGAGACAAGTAAATGAAAAGACATCTCATGTTCATGAATCAGAAGACTTAATATTGCTAAAATGTTCATACTATCCAAAGTGATATACAGATTCAGTGTAATACCCAACAAAATCTCAAGGACATTTTACAAAGAAATAGAAAAAAAATCCAAAATTCATATGGAACCACAAGAGACAAGAAATAACCAAATCAATCACAAGTGAGAAGAACAAAGCCAGAAGTATCACACTTCCTGATCTCAAAATATATTACAAAACTACTGTAATCAAAAAAGTGTGGTACTGCTAAAGACAGACATATAGACCAACAAATTAAGAGCTCAGAAATAAATCCACACACATATGGTTATTTGATCTTCCACAAGGGCACCAATATGCAATGAAGAAAGGATAATCTCTCTCTTCAACAAATGCTGCTAGGAAAATTGAAAACTGCATGTAAAAGAATGAAATTGGACCCTTATCTTACACCATACACAAAAATCAAATCAAAATTGAATAAAGACTTAAGCATAAGACTCAAAGCTATAAAACTCCTAGAAGAAAGCATTCAGGGACAGTTTCACAACACTGGCATTGATAATTAATGATTTCTTGTATGTAACACCAAAAGCACAGGCAACAAAAACAAAAATAAACAAGCAGGACGACATTAAGCTAAAAAGCTTCTGCACAGCAAAGAAAACAATCAACACAGTGAAAAGACTATGGAATTGGAGAAATATTTGCAAACCATGTATAAAGAGTATCCAAAATATATAAGGAACTCACACAACTCAATAGTTAAAAAAAAACACCAAAAAACTAATAACCCCATTAAATTGAGCTAAGGCTTGACTAGACATTTCTCCAAAGAAAACACACAAATGGCCAACAGGTACATTAAAAGGTGCTTAACATTACTAATAATCAGGGAAATGCATCAAAATGACGAGACATCATCTCATACCTGTCAGGAAGGCTATTATCAGAAAAGCAAAAACAACAAATGTTGATGAGGAGGTGGAAAGATTAGAAGCCTGCACACTGTTGGTGGGAATGAAAATGGTGCAGTCACTATGGAAAATAGCACGGAGTTTACTCAAAAATTAAAAATAAAGTCACCATATGATCCAGCAATCCTACTTTTGGATATTTATCTAAAAGAACTGCAATCAGGATGTTGATGAGATACTGGCATTCCAGTGTTCACTGAAGCACTATTCACAATAGTCAAGATGGTGAAATAATCTAAATGTCCATTGATTAATTAATGAATAAAGAAACTGTGATATACACATACAATGGAATACTATTCAGCCTTAAAAAAGGAAATTCTGCAATATGCCAACATGAATAAACCTGGATGACATTAAGTGAAATAAGCCAATTACAGAAAGACCAATAGTGTATGATTCCACTTATATGAGATCTCTAAAAATAGTTAAATTCATAGCATCAAAGAATGAAATTATAGTTGCCAGGGAGTAGGGAGAAGAGGAAATGGAAAGTTACTCATCAACAGGGATAAAGTGTCAGTCAAGCAAAATGAATAGGCTCTAGAAATATGTACAACATAGTACTTATACTTAATAATAACATACTGTACACTTAAAAAATTAACAGGGTAGATCTTACCTTAAATGTTCTTTCCAGAACAAACATTTTTTTTATGTGATGTTCATCACACTATCCTATTTTAAGATACATGGTGATTTCACATATATTCTTTGGAAATATACAATAGTCAAAAAGAATTTTTGTGCAAAACTGTCATTTAAGACCTAAAGGCTGAGGCAAGCATCACTAGTTACTGCCAGTAAGACAGGAGTAATTCTTGCCACAATGAATTCCTGTTCATACTTGAGACAAAATGAAAATAACACAATCTCATTAGATAAATAATTTCAGAAAGCAAACGAAGGCGATTTATAAAGCTCTATAAGCAATGCCATCTACTGTCAAATAAAAAAGTAGAAAATGTCATGAAAAAGGCATCTAACAGCCTCATGCACTGACTAGTCAATATATCAGTTAGAAAGTACACTCTAAAGTTAGCAACAGAAACCCAGGCTTATTTCTGTCTTACATAAAACAAGTCCAGAAGTTAATAGACAAAGCTGGTATAGAGGTTCCAAAGCCACCATGAGTCTAGGGTCCTTCAGTCTCTCTCCTCCACCATCTCTGAGGTTGCCTCTGGATCCAAGAGGACTGCTGCAGGGCTAGTCATTATATCCACATCCCAGGGAACAGAAGAAAGGCAGATAGCTACGAACAGAAGAGTTTTCCCAGAAATCCCACCTAACAACTTTCACTAACATCTCATTGTTCATCCGTATCAAGAAGGAAGTCTGGGTGATAAAGTTTTTCAACTGTCCAAGATTAGGAAGGAAGAAAGAGTAGATGGATATTGAACAGTCCTTTTTATGACACCAGTGTGGGAGGCAAAGATTAATTATACCCTTTTACCTAAGAGAATATAAAATTACAAATTAATAAAGTGTCAGAGCCAGGATTTAAAACCAAGTAGTCTGCGTGATTTTACAGAACAAAAAGCTTTTATTCTAAGAGAAACAGTATTTTTAAAGAAAGACAAATAAAAAGTGATTCAGAAAGGTAAAACTGTTCTGAAAATTAGAGTATTTCCTTAATGTCAGCCATATTCTTTCTCAGTGGTAAGAATCTGTTATTTTCTTCTTTGAACTTTTCTAAATTTTCCAAAGTCTCCATAGTGGATGGACACTGCTTTTGTAATAAGCAAGAGAAAATATTTAATAAAATTACAATATCACCAGTACCAAAAGGGGAAAGGGATAACTGCATAGCACGACAATAAGTATGTAAAACATGATGTTGAGGGACCATGGCATTTTATTCTTCATAAATGCTGGCAACACCCAACCACTGAAGCATACAGAGCTTCATCAGTTAATGCACTTAAAGGTAATTCTCTCTAAAGGCAAACACTGTTGATCAACAAGCTTTCTGTAAATAGCTATCAACTTAAATGCACTATGTTTAAACAATGTACATTAAATTCATCTCAACTAGGCACAAATTCTAATAACAACGTTTACTGAAAATACCGCATTGTAGGTCAACAAACTTTAAAAGATACTTTAATCTAATTGACAACGAATGATTGAAAAGTCAAAAGGTATGTAAGGAGAAAGGGAGTTTTCTATGGTCAAAAAGACTAACTTAGTGCTAACTTTGTATCAGTGTGATAATGTGATAAAGATAAAAATCTTCACGCTAATGGAAAAGAAAAGAAAAAAGGTCTGGTAACTGCTAACAGGGAGGCTGACTAGGCATTGCACAAGAATACACTCTGTTTTATAGGTCTTTTACGCAGAGCCATTACAATATAATCTGTGACAATTGAACATTATTGAACCTAAATTTGGGGTTTGGGTCTTTTACATCAACAGCAAAATAAGAGCAATAAAACAAGTCATAAAAAAATCTTTCCAAGAACTGATTCTATTGCAAGACTTATTCAATTATAGGACTCATAAGAGCTGAGAATGTTTAAAAAAAAAACAAACAATTCTACCTCACCCCCAAATTATAGGCCTTCTGAAAAGAGAATTACCAACAACTGGAGAAATGAACAGAAAACATTTAACTGCTCACGGAGCATTCAAAACATGAGTTACAGGGATCTGTTAGGTTGGGGAGATGGAATTAGATGGAGAATAAGACTTGAATCAGAGGATGGAAGTCAATCAGGTCACGAAAAGGCCGATCTTTTCCAAAGAAGTACGGTGAAGGGATTAGGAACAAGCAAATCTCACAAAATTCAGGGTGCAGGCTCAGTCGGTCTAAGAAATAAAACAAAGTTTAGCTGCTTATCTGAATCGCCTACAGACCACCTGAGTTTACAAAACTGAGCGTGAGAATCTGCCAACGATACTAGCTTCCCTGGGTGACTGCTGGTTTTTCCACCTATAGTCCAGGCAGAACTACCAAACCTGAGTTTATCTGATGGTTTCACTGGGCTGCCTTCTTCATCAGAAACCAGAAATCAGAGACACTCGTTTCAATATTTTTCAGCTATAAGAGATACTCGTACATATTTTGTTTTCTTAAATTCAAAGATTTGAAGCAAACCCTCAGTTCACTGCATTTCACTCACGCTTACGAAGCAAGAGGAAAAAATATTCTTTTTTTATTGTGTCAAATATTTTAATGAATGTTGAAGAGCCATACTTGCTAGGAAAGAACTCAATTGGAACCTAAAATTAATTCCACAGATCTCCTAAACTGATTAGGATATGTGGTTTCTATGCTCTTTTCATTTTCTCTCTTTAAAAGGAGATAAGAGAACATAAATTTTTTTCTTCATTATATTCAAACAAATGCTTTATTAATATACGTAATAAAACTGCACTTACCTTAGAGACTTCTGTGGAGCAATTTTTGTATTTCTTAAGTGGAGTGGTAGGGCAAAAAATATTGTGAAGGAAGCACAAGAAGGTGCCTCTCTCAGTGGCAAGAGAACTGAGCTAAACATCACCTGCAAAAATCAACTTGTGCTTTCCATTTTCCTAACTTTCTTTTTGAGATAGTGATCTTATCTGCTATGCACATGTTCCTTAAAAGGAAGACATCACAGGTACCTCTTCAAGTTCATCTTCTCACCCTTTGTTCATGAGGATGCGAGGTGGAGGGCAGCAGACTGCTGGTTGTCCCCCAAAATATTTTCCCCTTCTTCAACAGTGATTGAAGTCTCAGCAATGCAACTGGCTTCCCAGAAAACAAGACTCGACTTCCCAGCCTCTCTTGCAGTGAACTGAGGCAGGTTACTAAGTTTTGACCAATAGCATATAAATAGACATTTGCTTTGGTAGCCTCTGTGAACTCTCCCTAAAGCATAGCTACTGAGGATACTTTGCTGCTGCTGTTTTGTTTTTTGTTTATTTGTTTGTTTTTTAATTTCTCCACTAAGCCTGGGCTCTAGAACATAGACAGGGCCATCCTGGACTCTGAGTACAGTTGTGAAGACAAGGGCTATTCCCTGGGGATAAAGATGAACTGTAAGGCAGCTGGATCCCTGAGGATTTGTGAAACAGATTCACCTGGTAAAAACCTCCAGACTTTTCTATGGATATAAAAACGTCTCATAACACCCTTCATGCTCTTTCTTGAATTTGCTTAGCACTCTGCCATCTCAGAGCTATTATACTTGCTCCCCCTGTGCCTGGATAGCCTTCCCCGAATACACCCTTCCTGTCTGGTCCTCACTCATATATGTTCTTACTCAAATGTTCTTTCTCAGGGCAGTTTCCTGGACATCCATTATATGCCATAAACCTTCTTCTATAATTTCTTCTCCTCTAGCTTTGCTTTATTTCTTTTTCAGGTTTTACTATCTGAAACATCATGTGTCTTCCTATTTATCTTATTTACTGTTTGTTCCCCCTACTAAAATGCATGATTCAGTGGGGGTGAAAATTGTATCTTTTTGTCTATTCATATCCCCATACACTTAAAGCATTGACTCACACATTCCATTAAACGTTTGTAGAATGAATGAAACCAAAGTCAGAAGTTCAGAGATGGCAAAATGAAGGCGTGATCATGATTGTGTGAAGTTAATTACTCAAGCTTTTCTGATTCATGTTAATCACATTAATGCTTTCTGAGTACAGTCTGTGCCAAGTATTACCATGTTACCTTCACATATAACATCTCATATTATCCTAACTAGAGCCTGCCTCAGTAGGTATTAATTAGTATCTCATTATCACAGAGGAGGAACCTGAGGTGTAAAAGAACATTCTCAGGAAGTTACTGAAGCAAGTAAGACATGGACTTTTCAGAAAGAACGATAACCAGATTGAGTTGTCTCTACTTCATGAAAAGGAATGACATAAATGAGGTAGGAAAAGATGTATCTCCCCCAGTGTCTAAATAATTAATAATAAAGCAATCACCTTAAATGGGGCCTCTTCTTCCCTCTGTAGCTAGCTAAATAGGTAATCTGGCTAAGTAAAACTTATACGAGCAAAGTTTTCACAAAGATCCTAAGAAAACTCAGTCACTAATAAAATACATAAAGATATTCTTAGTTAACAAGTGTGTCTAGACCAGTCTTGAAAATTACATACCAGCAGCTGTGCCCTACACATCTGCACTGGTTAGCAATCTACTAAAAAAGCATCTTCTAAGTGAAAATGAATCACAGTGAGAAAACAAATTAACTTTCAAAGTACTTTTGTATCTTCAGTTACAATAGAACTAAATCATTTATATTTATCCAAACTTTGTAAGCAGTATACACAAAAATAGGTATTTGCTCTCTCTTTACATGAATTCTTTACAGGTGAGTAGGTACATACATAAAAAAGGAACAAAATGCTGATGGCCCTCTCCAATCAAATAAAGTAATACCTGAAATACTCACATTATTATTAACATTATTTCAAAGTTCTTCCCCAGTTTATCTGATTAGGAGCAGACATGTGTGAAAAGAGAGCAGATATTTCAGTTGGAAGTGGATTCAAGTATCTGATCTCTCATCTACTAGTGATATAATCGTGGGTAAACTACTGAATCTCTCTCATTACCAGTGAGTAGTTTCCTTACCAAAAGCAAGAGAAAAAGATTACTTATCTTGCAAGAACTACTACAAGAAATAGAAATAACAACCTATGTAGAGTGTCTACACATGCGTGGCTCAGAGCAGATATTCAATAAACAGTAATCATCATTATAACAGTTCCGAAAAGTTAGCCCATGAAATTTGTCTTATCCCTCTCCTTTTCTAGGAGATCAACTAAATTTCTTCTCCAAATCTTTAGAAAAATAGAAAGAAAACAATATATATTAGATTCTCCTGATTCAGACAATAGGCCTGTTCTTAGAACTTTTTCTTCATTATACTTTATTTGATATAATATTCAAATCCAGCCTCCAAAAGATTCACTTTTTTTCTGTTGATCAAAGAATCTAACCAACAAATTGTAATTTTAGCAAAAGTTCTGTAGAAAAAATTCGTTTGATGAAAAAGAACATAGAATTGGGAATCTTTTAAAGAACCTGATCACAAAAAATGGGAGTGCCTCTTTCAGAAACATATTTACTCCCTTTTAAACTGAATAATGTTCCAGATGTTTCTGGGCAACACTCCTCCAGTGCAGCTGGTGTCTACAGCAGTATACTTGGGATGTTCTGACACTTCAGTCATTCTAAGAGATGTGCTAAATAAAATTTCATACAAGATGTTCATCTGGGCTATTGGCAGTTAGCTGATTAAAATGAAATGATTACTGGTGAAATTGAGAAATAGCCACTTGAGTGTGTGTCTATGGTATGTAAAAGAATAGTTCCAGATATTGGTAAGAAACTTGTTTTCAAAGTGCCATTTGTTCTGAAAGTGACACCACAGCAAAGAAATAAAACTTGAAGGAAAATTGTTAGATTACATTTGTTATTTGGTCTTTTGATAATGCAATCATACTAGACTTTGCCCCAAATTTTCCTTTAATTAATGAGTTGAAGGCTAAAAATTTAGTTCCCAATATTTAGTTTCAAAGAACTAAAGTAGTGAATTAGAGATGAAAATATTTCATTCAACCTGAAAATGAATATATGTACATGACTGGGACATTGTGCTATACACCAGAAACGTATACACTGTAACTAATGGTATTTCAATAAAAAAAAAATTCACTCTAAATGGAAAAGCTGTACTCATGGACATTATAATGTCTATAAAATACTGATGTGAAGAGAAGTTTCTAACTGCTAAATTCCTCCAAGTGTATATAAAAGCCTTACCTTTCCTACCCAAATACAATGATCCACTCCATGTCCTATATACTGTCAACTTTATTATTTCACCTGGCTCAAGTCACTACCAACTTACTTATTAAAAACACACACTTTACTCAACTTGGCCCCACCTCCAGCCCCTCCCTCTAATTCTCTTTTCCTACATAAAGCTGAGACTTTTTAAAGAAAGCCCCACACTCACTGTCCCCACCTCTTCAGAGCTCTACAGAAAATGCTGTAATGAAAGTCACCAGAAACTTTGTTGTCACGAGCCACTTGATCTCTTATTTCTCACCATTGTTTATTCACTTAAACTCAGAAACCCACTCTTCACTTGGTTTCCATGACAACGTACCCTCTTGATTTCCATGCTAACTCCCTGGGTCCTCCTTTTCAGTCTAATTTTCAAGCATTTCATTCTCTATCTGTTCCTCAGAGTTTGATCCTTAGACCTCTTCTCTACAACCCTTCTTGACAAATCATCCACCATTCCCTTGGCAACAGCTAGTAATCCCCAGTCATCATTACTTACTACCCACACCTTCCGTTCTCCCAGCATTCCCTATTTCACCATCTACTGAGCTGCTCAAGTTGGGAATGTTAGTTGCTTTGACCCCTTCCTCTCCCTCATTCCCCTACATCCAATAGGCGGCCAGGTTTTACTGCTTTTGTCTCCTAAATACCTCGTGAAATCATTTACTTCTTTTTTTTTGTCTCTTTATCCAGAATACTACCCTCTCCCTCCTGAAAGACTGTCTACTTCTACTTTTCTTTTATTTCTATTCATTCTTCACAGTGCAATGAGAAAAATCTTTCTAAAACATACAGTATTTCTAAAATCAGTTTATTCAAGTTACTACCCTGTTTGAAATGCTTTAGTGGAGGTCTTTTGCCCTCATAATAAATTCTAAATTGCTCAGCATTTTCTATTAGATCCTCAATGATCCATTTAACTCCCCTTTTAACTCCCCCTTTGACTCCATAGTCCAGCCAGGCTGTGCTAAACTAGTGGAAATTTCATCAACATGAAGTCTTCTTCACCTTTCAATGTAACACAGGCTGTTCCTTCTGTTGGAATGCCCCTCCCTTCCACTTTCTTCTCACCAGCATCTATTCTTTCTCTACATAGATGCCACCTGCTCCCTTCTCTGACCACCTCTTTCTCAAGCCTAGGTTAGATGTTCTTCCTGTGAACTTGCGTATCTCCCTAGGCCTACAGCACAACAGAACTTACTTTACTGTGTTTTAATAATTTGTCTCCTCCCTCCTCCACACCCTGCTAGATTGTAAGCTGTTTTAGGGCAAGTTCTTTCTTGCATCCCCAGCACACTGTACAGTGCCTAACACAAAGCAGGTCCTTGACAGTTTTCACTGAGTGCATGAATCTTTGAATGACAGGACTGACCAGTTGGAAATTGGACCCCAGCTTCTACACATTTCCCACTATTATCCTGTTTCAACCCTCCCTCTGACCATAAACAACCAATCAAGCAAACAAACAATGCCTCTGTATGGTCATGACTTTCTCTGCCTTTTAATTATTTAAGCACGTTCAACCTAATTCATATTTCATCTCCTCCTTGAGTTCTAAAATGAACTCTCAAATCTAAAGTAGGATTTCAAGACGACTTATAATGCTTATCACACTTTTGCCACTTCTTTTGAACTGCCTTGTATATATGTGTGTTAGTGATTTATATTGACATATATTCTGCCCCTATCATACTTAGACCAGAAGCCTTTCAAGGGCAAGGACTCAGATTTAATAAAATTTAATATAACTACACCACATCTAACATCACAGCATACACAAACACTAAATAAAAACATGTTTTCTTTTAATCAGAAAATAATTATTGTGGCAGATTACAGATGGCCACAAATTCTTGGATACTCCTCCAATTGAGTGGTGCAGTCTACCTTCCCTCCCCTCAAATCAGGAGGGCTCTATGACTACTTTGACCAAAGAAATAAGGCAGAAGTAAAACTATACCATCTTCTGGGCCCAGATCTTGAGAGGCTGGCTTCTTTCACCTCCTTTATCCTGAAACACTCATTCTTGAAGCCTTGAGCCACCATATAAGAAGTCCAGCTACCCTACAGTAGTACCCTATATGCCCTAATACTACCTGGAGAAGGAAACCAGCCCAGCTCAGTCCAGCCATCCTCACCAAGGAGCTAGTGAAGCCTTCTTGATTCCTCCAGGGCTGAACTATCCACCAGTCACCAAGTAACCCGGTCTATGCTATGTGGGCCCCAGAATCAACACAAATTCCTGACTAACAGGTCATGAGTATAGCAAACTAGTTGTTATATTAAGCCACCAAGTTTGGGATGACTGGTTACATAGCAGTAGACAACCAGAAACATTTATGGAGTGCCTACTATGTTCTAAGCATTCTTTCTCGCACATTCTTCTACATTCTTTGACTTCCTTCACATTATACTTTTTTTCTTCGTTTTTCAGTTTTATTAGATAGAACGGTTACAATTTGACTGCACATGTATCATATATTGCATGTAAATACATATACACAATATACTGCAAGTATTTTTAAAATTCATATATATGTGCTGTTCATTGTTTCTAAGAATGTTCTGAGCTTTAGCTTTTTAAACTTTCATAGTTATCAAAGGAATAAAGCCAACCACAAAATAAGAATTAATTCAAAAAGATACATACACCTCATTGTTAACAGCAACATCCTTTATAATTGCCGAGATATGGAAGCATCCTAAATGCACATCAATAGATGATCGGATAAAGAAGATACAGCATATATATGCTCCACATTATACTTTTAATTTTTGGCAGTCTGACTGCTGGGAAATGGTACCTCATTTAGGTTTTAATTTGCATTCTTCTTATCATTAGGCTAAATTCCTTTTCACCTACTTGTTGCCAGTCAGCATTACTCTTCAGTGAATTTCTTGTTCATTATTTTTGCCCACTTTTCTACTATGTTGTTTGCTTTGATCTTAATGGCTCACAGGAGTCTGTTATATATTATTAGTGGACACCAGTGCTTTATAGATTGCATGTATTATAAAGATCTTTTCTCAATTTGTGTCTTGACCTTTCCCTTTCTTTATATTTTCTTTTGATGAAGTTTTATTGTAGTCAGGTTTATCAGTCTTTCTTTTAAAGTTTATCCTTCTTTTACATCAAGGAATTCTTCCATAACCTTAGCTCATAAAACAGTCTCCTATATTTTCTGCTATGTATTCTGAAGTTACGCCTTTGATATTTAACTCTTGATCCACCTCAAATTTATTTGTGCGTTCACTTATTTTGCGATGGTTTGTTGAAGCAATTGTTTGTTTTTCTTTTAACCAAAAAGAAAACCATTTGTCCCAACACCATGTACTGATCAGGCTGTCCTTTCCCCAGTGACTTCAAATGCCAGTTATGCCAGGTATCAGGTATCCATAGATACATGTCTCTGTTTCTGGGCTCCCTATACTATCTTATTGGTTGAATTAACTATTCCTGTGCCAATATCAAACTGTTAAATTACTGTACTATTCATTTTTGACACTAGTTAAGGGAACCTGTCTCATCTGCAAGTGTCTTAATAGTCTTGGCACTTTGCTCATTCACGTGACTTTTAGAATCGGCTTGTCAAGTTTGATGAAAAATTTTCTGGAACTTGAGTTTGTTTATAACATATAAGAATGTAACTGATTTGCATGAATTTATTAAATTTATTAACATTGATTGTCTGTGGATTCTTTAGGGTTTCCAGTGTGGACAAGCATCTCAGGTGTGAATGAATGAATGAAAGTTTTGTTTCTTCCTTATCAATCCTTACGGTTTCTTTTTTTTCGTCTTGTACGAACTATAACCTCAAGAACAATGTTGAGTGGATCTCAAGTACAATGTGATAGTAGTCATCTTGTCTCGTTACTCTTTTCAAAGAGAATGCTTTTAATGCTTCTTTCATAGTGTGATATTTATTCTAGATTTTTTGTAGATATCATTATCAGGTTAAGAAATTCTTTTATTTTTAATTTTCTATGAATTTTATAAAATGTTTAACTTAATTGAATGTTATTTCTATATTTAATAAAATGTTCATTTTTCTCTAGTCTGCTAATTTTGTGAATTCAGTAATAGATTTTCTAATGTTGAACTAATGCATTTCTGAAATAAACCCAAAATTCATGTTTCAATCATGCCCATATTCATTTTTAAATACATTGTTTAGAATTTTACCATCCACGTTCAAGAGTAACATAGACTGATAATTTTCTTTCCTTGTACAACTCATTTCTGGTTCTAATATTAAGGTTATACTAGGCATATAATATTAGTTTGTATAAGATAAAAATAATGTAATTTTGATTGCTCCAGTAGCTTACAGGTAAAACTATCTGGGATTGACGTATTCTGTACAAGAAGATATTTGATCTCCAAATAGAAAACATTAATAGTCATAGACGATTATGTTTTCCATTTATCCTTGAATCAAATTTGATTTTTATTATTCTAGAAATGTATCTATTTCATCAATGTTCCAAATGTATTATAAAGTTTTCCATGGTACTCCCCTCCCTTTTTAATATCTTGTGCACCTGTACTAATATCTCCTTTTTATTCATAATATTGTAATTTCTTCTTTTTAAATTCAGTCTTCCCAGAGAGAGTTAATTACATCTTCCTATCCAAATCATCTTTGATTTTGTTGATTTTGTATTTTATATCTTTTATTTCATTTCATAAATTTCTGTTCCTGTCTTTACTCTTTCCTTTCATAAATATTCTCTGAAATTATATTGCTGAATTTTCTATTTGGATGCTTAGTTTACTTTCAGATTGTCTTTTTCAATATGAATATTAAAAGCTATGAATTTCTTATGAAGTATTGCTTTAACTGCATCTCATGAGTTCTGATATGTAGTATTTTTATTGTTGTAGAATCCAAATATTTTTTCTAGATTCCATTATGACTTTTTTTTCCTATATATGAGTTATACAAAAATATATTCCTACACTTCCCAATATTTTCAGAAGTATTCACTGGATTCCTAACTTCACTGAATTATGGTCAGTGAAAATGATTTATAAGAAATTGATTTCCTATAATTTTTTGAGATTTGCTTTATGGTGTATTTGTTTTAAAAATCTTCACATGCTTGAAAATGATATATATTGCTTGTCAGGGAAGCTTTCTAAATATAAGCATTAGGTTAATCATTAGCTTAATTTTTTATGAACATGATCTATCAATTTCTGACATGGATGTGTTAAAATCTCATCACGATGGTGTATTTGTCATTTCACCCTGTTCTCTCAACTTTTCTCTATATGTTTGATACTATAATATTAACTGCATAATCTCACTCATCAATTCAAATTTTAATCAATATTTAATCAATATTAGCTTTAGCAATATCTCTCCCCCTTCAAAATCTAAATTGTTTCATATTAATGTAACTATACTACATCTTTTTTGGCCACTATGTATGTGGTATAGTTCTCCTCCATCCTTGTACATTCTACGTCCCTGTGTTATGGTATTTTAGGTGTGTTTCTTATAAACAGAATATGGCTAAGTTTTACTCTGTTCTTTCTATTTAGTCTGACGAACTTTATTTATTAACTAGAATATTTTGTCCACTTATATTGATTGCGATTGGTGTTCTATTTAGAATTATTTCTCCTAATTTATCATATATACTCTGGCCTTTTTCTGGATTTCCTTCTTTTTCACTTCTTTTAGATTAAGACTTCATCTTTCCCTTATTTCTCATTAATAACTTAAACATCACATGCTTTGTTTGTATGGTTTTCACATTTTAACCTTTTAACATCTGCACTTGACATTTTTACTTAATGAACTCTAATCATTTTATTATTTTTCTGGTAAGCAACAAAAACTTTAGAACACTAACCCAGGATTACCTCTTCTTATTTTATATGCAATTATTATCCAGCATTCTAGTTTCTGACTTTGATCTGTAACTCCACACAGTAGATATTAATGTTACTGTTTAATAAAATCAATTATTTTCATTACATATCTATCTTTTCTTTGCTCACTATTCCTTCCTGTGTCAAATTTTCTTATGGGGTTATTTTTCTCCCGAGTCCACTACTGAAATTTCCTAACTGAAGATCTTTTTAAAAGAAATACTCTTGATCTTATATTTTGAATAAAAATAATATTTATTTTGCTTTCATCCCTGAGATATTATTCCACTGGGTATAGAACTCTACTGTAATGTTTTTTCTCTCGGTATTTGAAGGTATTACTCCACTGGTTTCTAATTTCCATTGATGCTGTTGAAAAGTCAGTTGTCAATACCAATCTCACTCCCTTGTTAATATTTGTCTTTTCTCTCTGGCTGCTTTTAAAAGAGCTTTTCTTTATACTTGGTGTCATACATATTTACTACAAAAAGATTAGGTGTAGATTTCTTTTCATTACACAGCTTGGGATTCATTTGGCTTCCTGAATCTAAGAACTTTACTATAATTCTGGAAATTTTTTAGACATTATCTCTTTGAACATTGATCATCAAAATTCTCTTTTGAAGGGATGCTGTAGTACATATACACTAGACCTTTTAACTCTATCTTTTAAGTTCCCTCATTTCTCTTCTATATTTTCCAGAGTTTTCCCTCTGGTGTTGTAGTCTGAATAATTTTGACCTGTCATCTAGTATACTAATTCTCTTTATTAATCCATTTTTACTACAAAATATAATACACATATAAAAAGTGTATAAAAGATAATAAACAATTATAAAGCTTGAATCCCCACTTAGAACAAGATATGCTTTATTGACAGCACCATAGAACACCTCCCTCCCCACCATGTATTTCTCCCCATTCATAACCTCTTTCCTATTCTCTAAAGACAACTGCTCTCCTGACATTTGTGGTAATTTTTTTCTTGAATCCTCTAAATATACATCCTTAAGCACTGGGTTTAGTTATGACTACTACTGAACTTTATGTAAATTGAATCATATAGCATTTATTACATCTAGCTCATTTACGTTACTACTACTATTGTAGTTATCAGGCATGTTACATTCATTTTCATTCTGTAATAAAAATGTCTTAGGCTAAGCCAGCCCCAAATATCCATCTCATCAAAAGACTCCTCTGAGCATTCTTATTTCTCAGAACTAAGGCTAAAACAGGCATGTTCTTCACTATCTCTTTTCAATGAGGGTTTTCTCCTTGTTCACTCTGAAATTGCCATTCTTAGATGAGCTCAGTTTTATGACAAGGTGTCTGGTCTGACATGATACCTACTGCTTGATCCTCAGGTTAGATCGTGACCTATTTAAAGCCAGTGTTGGGCTATCGATGATAGCAGATAGTCCTGGGTCAAGCGTCACGGCCCACTAATTCTGTTGATTTATACTTATGCATCATTTCTGATCTTTGAAGTTTTCCTTTTTTTTTTTTTGCCAAATTGGCTACTTTTATAAAAAAATTTTTTAAATTTATCTCAGTATTTCAGTTTTGCTATACCTAACAGGGTTTCTCTGAATGTCTAACTCATAATAACGCAGAAATGAATATTTAAAAAGGTATTTTTAGTTTGAGCATAGATTTCTGCTGATTCAGTGACGCTTCCTACCTGTAACACCTTTGCAAGATGACTGACCAGATGTTAAAAAGAAAATTTGTGAATGCAGAACAGAGCTCTTTTCTACAAGTCAATTTATCCATGGATCTCAGGCCCATGGTTGAAGCCTGATATAATTTTGAGCCTCTACAATATTGTTTTAACAAATTCAATTAACCAGTTTGTGTTTTAGATGACAAATCAAAAATATTTCACTTATCATAATAGATTATTGCTTAATTTATAGTGAGACTCATTACTAAGACCCTGAAACACAGCATTTATTTAGAATTCACACAATTAGATTATTTGCCATAGTAAGTACTAATTCTTTCTGGCTGATTAGAACTTCTCTCACCACCACAATGAAAGAAAAAGGAGAGACTCTGCGTTGCTAGGGCAGGTGAAGCAGAAACACAGAAGGTAAACATCTTGGGGACTATTTTCAGAAGGTGATACATTCTTGCAGTGACACCAAGACTGTGGTGGAGTATACAACAACTGACTCCTTGGCACAATGTTTGAGATTTTCAATGCATTCTAATTTTTGCTGCAAGCATATTAAGGAGATATATGACAATTTTTTAATTGCATGCTGAACTTTTCATGATGGCTCAGTTCAATTATTTTTTTTTAAATTTTAGTTTAATTTAGTCTCAGTTGAAACTTATGTCTCTGGAAATAAATTTGTTTCAGTGAAAGAACTTAGACAGTAGAGATTAGGATCACACATAATACATTCAAAGGTTAGTGTTCTTTGAACTGCTCTCCATATAAATTTTGTTCAGTGTATGTATTCTTTGATCAAACCAATGCTAAACTGAAGTCATCTTTTTTTTATTATTCCTACTTTAGTTCAAGTGAAATACTTTTTTTCAAAATCTCTCAAATGCTACATTTTTAATATTTGCATTAATTTTTCTTCTTTTAGAACTATTTTTAGGAAAAGATATTTTAGCAATAATAATGAAGATACAATGGGAAAAACATACAGAGAAGTATAAAATCACAGTAAATATTATTCAGATTTCTACCATCCAGGGAAAATATCTGTTGACATTAGCTTCATTTTCACATTTATTTATATTTATTTATTTATTCTAAAGTTGTTTTAAAAAACTGAGCCCATTCTATATATACTGTTTTACGTCCAGATATTTTCACATTAAATTAATTCTTAGCATTCTACTCTTGTCATTAGATATTTTTCCCATGAAAATTAAATATGTCACAGATGTGTTTAATTTTTCATTTACTCTATTATTTAGGTTTTCAATTTTTTAGTATTACAAATTATGCTGTGATTAAAACTTCTAACAGTTCTTTGTCTTCATTCATTGTTATTTCTTAAGATAAATTCCTTGAAGTTTAATAATTGGGTCAAAAACACTACTTCCATTAAATGTTATTTAAATATTTTAATTCATATACATGTATATGTGACTATAAATTTTAATATTGTGTGCAAGGTTCATTTATTCCCTGATGCCTCGTAATGTTAGAAGGAATCATGGGTGAAATATTTCTTCTTCATGTTAAATATTAATAAGCTCCCTAAGACTTTTATCACCTTATTTTTCTTCTCCTTTTGTACATTTATTTTCATACACAAATTAAAATACCAACAGAGATCTCCCTGTGGGAAAATTGAAATGGTATTTCTTTTATTCACCAGTCTCGAAAACAAAGCACTTTTCATGATCACTTTGCAACATTTTATGGCAGGAAGTATGCAGTGCAGGCTATTACCCAACAACCAGTCAATATTAATATACAAAAAGCTTGGCTGGCCAACTCAAAGCCAATGATGAGAATACCTGAATTATAAATAATGTAGGTATAAAATACAGATACAAGATACGAACACCGATGATAGTTTTGTCAAATATATATATATATATGTATGTGTGTGTATATATATATGTGTGTGTGTATATATATATATATATATATTGCAGTTCTTTTTCCTTCAACTTCCCAAATAAGAAAACTTGTGAAGATTTTCCTCATTGCAAATCTCACAGTGCCCTCTTCACTCATTATACCATTACAGCCTTTTTGAGGGATTAGAGAGTGAGCACGCTAACCAAGCACACACAATGCAGGTGCAAATTATCAGTTAATTAGCATTTCTCATGTACTGAATTCATTTATCTACTTTATGGCATTGAACCAGAAAAGAATTTTTAAAAAAGGTCATACACATAATGAGAATAGGTTTTTACCTAATCTTATCTAATCCAATGCACATATTCCATGCAGACTTCAGATTCTCTCAGAGAATATTTACTATTTTGGTTAAAATTCTAACTAGAGTAGTAATTTTATTTTCCAGTGAGTCACAGATTAGATGAGCCAAATTAGAAGTGCCAGGAAATTATCAGGACTGGCCTAGAGGTGACTGAGGTCTTTTAATGCATTTAGTGTTGGAATAAACATCCCCCTACGTAGACCTCAGCACAGATGCACTGGTCACATACAACAGAGTTCATTTATTGACTCAAAGCCACCATGAAGTGACAAATTATACTCAGTATTCTTTAAAAAGCACAGAAAATATGTAATCTGTTTCAGAAAGAATTTTATCAAAAAGATTTGAAATAATTTTAGACATTTAAAGACTTGTATGGGTCTTATTATTAACTCACACTGTGTATGGTTTAATTTTGACCTATAATATGTTTTTAAATCCTCAACAACATAGTAAATATTCATTAACATTTAGAAATTCTGATCGTCTACTTAGTCTTCACTTTAACTGTCTTTTCACAGGTCAGAGCTATTAGTGGCTACAGTTCTACAATCAAAAGGATCCGAATGACTTCAGGAGCTAACTTCAATCAACAAAATAGGAAATAGGCTTCATTTTCCAACTCACAGGTATTTTCCCAGAGTAACCTTACTGGATTACATCAATTAACCTAATTCCATGGGAGAAGGTATATTTAATGTTACTCAGTATGTGTGTGTATATATATATATATATTTAATATATAGTCAACATATCTGTTCCATGACAATGTAGTATCATGTTAAATTATTGTTCTGTAGAGACCAACAATTATGAATTTTCAACTCAGCCTATATATTGTTGCACATAGATATTTAATAAAAATTTTTGACATGAGTTTGTGGGCCTAGAGCATATTGAGTACCACTGAATATAAAGTCATGTTTCTTGTCAATATGGCTTTCTTCTGAAGTCACTATGGAGACATGGTTATTATAAATTTGTGCAATTAAGTTTCATCTGGGACCTTAGTCCACCTTAGTGCTTCTCAGTTAGTTTTATTCATTCCTTGTTGATTCTTCAGGTTGGATTCCTAAAGACAAACCTTCATTTTCCTTAGGCTCACAGTACCCCTACCCTGTCTTCTTTCTTCCTCAACTTCCCCCTAGTTTACCTCTTGCTTTTTTTAAAAAAAGGATTATATCCTGAAACCTTCTGAGTTCCAAGAGATTTAGTTAATAATACCTAATTCTACCACTCAAAACTTCCTCTGAAAATTCTATTCACTGTCAATTCCTATTCACAATGCTTCTAAAAACTAAGACTAACGTGTTGTCAAATATAGTGGAAGAAAAAGTCTACTGTGATTAGTGGGGCTGCACTAAAAGAAAAAGAAAAGAAAAGAAAAACAGAATTCTTATTATGAACTCTACTCTGTGTTATTTATATTAATTAACTCTACTTCACCTTTTCCTTTAGCTGCGTATGATTTGTCTTTAATCCACCCTGTCCTGTTCCAACTATACCCTCCAAAAACTCTACAATGACTTCCTAACAAACGAATGGCCTATTTTTAGGTCTTTACTCTCCTTGACTTCTTGGCAACCCATCATTGTTGAAAATTCCTCCCTTGAAATTCTTTCCACTCTTATTTTTAGTCTCTCTACACTGGCATTTTCTAAAATGTTTTCTTCAAATAGGTGGTCCAAAAAGATGAGATTCAAAAGAATATTTATGGGCAATTAATTTTGCCAAATATTGCTTCCTTGGAAGATTCATAATCCTTACCAGCATATTAAAGTCTCTGTGAAGTGCAACACTAAAAGAAACTTGCACGACTGTAGTGAATACGTGATTTGCAAACTTTTTTGGGATGACAGAACCCGTTTCATCAAAATAGGTATCTTATTAAAACAGGTATCTTATTCCATCATGTCTAAGATATACATGTTTATCACATTTTAACATCTTTGATAGCAGTCTGCATGTAATAACCAACAGCATCTTAAAATCACTGCTGGCTGGTAACAGTAATGATGAAGTAGGTCGTGGTCATTTCCTGTGCACAAACAAGCATGGTCATAACTGTTCATGTTTTCATCATAGCAACTGAGTGGTGTTTTGTTGGTACCACACACACCAGTTGTAATTGCTGTTCAAAACGTCTTCAAAAATATTACACTATAATTCAGCATTGAAACAAAAACTTATTTTGTAAGCAGAAAGACATGAAAATAGAGCAGTGAGGTATAAATTGATTTTAGCGAAGCAAACATACGTCATCGGAAATAAATGCAATTGCTTACTGTTCCTACAAAATATCAGCCAATTGCTCTATGAGTCCATTGGAAGGTACTATCTACATGCAGATGAGTTGTTTTGTTACTGAGAAATAAATGCTGCTTATGACATACCAAGCAATTTAACTGAAAAATGGAGAAACTGCTAAATTTCTCAAAAATAGATCAAAGAAATTTCAAGAAATAGGGGTGTGGGCTCAAAGAAATATCGTTAGCATTAAGGCATTGCATCATAGCTAGCATTTTTTTTCTTAGAGTCACATAATGTTCATCTTACAATTGATGATATCTTAGGTTCTCTAAAACATGGCATGAACATGCATGAAATTACCGTTCTTTACTTATAAAATGCTGCTCTGATTTTCCTTATATTCCAGTCTTTTGCTAGTTCATATCCTTTCTACCATTCCCCTAAATATTTGTGGTCCCTCCAGGTAGCTGATTCAGTCATTACCTTGCTTTACTTTTCCCACAAACAAAATTACTAGATCCCACCTGCCTTTCTGAGTTTATAAGACTAACAATCTCCCAGATACCCAAATGTAAGGTGTCATGATAATGGAGGCAAAAGATGCCAAGGACAAATCATTATCCCCAAAGAGAGTACCTCAAATTTATGGATAATCCAAATCCTCTGCATGACTTCAAATCCTCGTACGGAACAGGACACTAGGATCAGAGAAAAACACTGGAAGTTCCCAAGTGAATAAGCTTGTTCTTCCAGGATCAGAATCTTCTCTAATGAACTGTGGGCTCTTAAGTGCTAACATGTGTCTTTTGACAAGTGAAACAAGCCAATTAATAGAAATGCAAACCACTAGGTTGCAAAGAGTAGCAGAGGAGGCTTTGTGAGGGGACTGCGGTCAAACCCACTTCTCTCGTCTGCAACCACGACATACCTTGATCCTGACCAACTGACAGAATGAAAACAAAAGAAATAGGACAAAAGAGATAATAATAATTAATTTTTATAGTAGGTTCCCACATCTCAATTTATCTGTATGGCATAACTACTTTGAGAGTTATTAATACTCTGGTTTTACAGATGAAAAACATCTGGAAATTTAAGTCATTTTTGGAGAATCAGAGCTGCTAAGTCGCTTAGTGAGTACTCTATACTTGATATTCCTGGGGTAAATCACACATCTGATTTTTTTTTTTACAGCATTCACTCAGGAAAATATCCAATCTGTACCTAAACACCTCCAGTGATAGAAAAAAAAAGTTTTCCCAAGGTGGCTCAGTCCACCTTTAGACAGGTCCTAACTTCCATGGGAGCTTGATCTTCAGGAGCCCTGGCAATTCAGTGGGCAAGATAAGTGAGCAGAGGGAAAAAGTGGAAGGGAAATGTGGAAAACTGACCAAACTGTAACTGATAGCTCTGAGTTTCTGGTCAACTGTCCAATTTGCCACATTCAAAGCTGGGCATACTTTTTTGCGCTTTAGTCTGCCAGTGATATTCAAAAAGGTCTAATTCAGAAGGTGGTGTCCAGGAGCTGAAGTAAGGACGGTAGCTTTCTTTGATATGCAGCAGGGCATTTTTGTCATGATCAGGGCCTGATTCCACAGTTAAGAGGATAGAGATGCAAGGTTGATACCTGATATTAGAAGGGCTGAAAGCAGAGAGAGGAAACAGGCAGACTATCAGGAGACTCGCCAGATGGATGTAGCGCAAGACAGCATGTGTCTCAGTAGCGGTCAGTTAACCATGGCAGCAGATTAGAAATAGAGTCTGGACCAATTCTGGAGGCTTTAAGGGAAGTTTTATCAGAGAGGACACTGTAGATTAAGGCTTAGGAAAGACCTTACCAACAGGTGAGTCCAAGCCTCACCAGCCTGGGGCAGAACTAGCTCATGAACTGGGCCTCACAAACTGAGCCTCATGAACTGAGCAGAACGGACTCTGTGGAGAAATAGCATCACTGATAACTCAGGTAGGCCATGAGAAAGACAGCTTGTTCACTCCCAGAACCCCATAACTTAGCACAAGATCTAGCACTCAGTAAAAAAAAATAAATATTTTTGCATAATCAAATGGATATTAAAAGTGCAACTCATGTTCATCTAAAGACATGTAGAAGGACGTTTGAAATGCTATGCAGCAATGAATATAAACAAACTACAGAGAAGCAAGGCTAAATCTCACTGGCATGATGTTAACTAAAAGAACATGAGACAAATATTACATATTCCATGATTCCATTTATACGAAGTGTAAGAAAAGGGCAGAGTTAATCTATGGTATAAATTGAGAATTTCCTAAATAACACTATTTTATTTTAATACTAGTATCCCATGTATGAAAGCCCTAAAATGAGTAGTTTTAATACCTGCTATTGATTTTCTCACTACCCTCTCTTTGCTTGCTGAGATCCTGTGATAGTGAAATAAAGAAGCTTGGCTTTAATTATGCCTACTCATAGAATTCTACCATCTCTTCTGTCAGTACTGACACCACCACCTTCTGAAATCCCAACCTAGAGATGGTGTACCCACCTGTGAAGCCCACTCGAGGTGCAACAAGGTGGAAGCTATGTAGATTCATTCACTTCAGTGGAAAATAAAGTCATGCAGGGGGCATCTGGGAAGGTAGAGAAGGAGACTGGAGGAACTGACTCGGAGAAGGAACAGAATGTGAAGACTGGTCAGTGAGTCAGAATTTTCCCTTTGTTCTCAAAGTAAAAGACACATACTTTCTACTAGAAACTGAATTTAAATCAGTACTTTCAAAGAACACTGTTAGTTCTGTGGTCCTGCTGCTTTCTGGCTTATATAAGATGCTGGCTTATTATATAGGGAGCTGAATCAACACTTCTTGTGTTGTTTAAACGAAGAATGGAATTCCATATACCAAGCCAATGTATTTGCAAAAGAACTCACAGAACATAATTTGCCCCTAAACTCAGGGCCTTGTATGAATAGAAAACATGAAAAGATGGCATTCTTCTCCAGCACAGAGTCATTACACTCCATTTGCAGGTTCTGTTGCTCGGGGAAACCACAGCAGTACCTGCAAAGTCAACATCATGTAGAGTTTGACTTTGTGATCCTTTAGGGAAAATAAGAACTCTTCACACCTTTTAGCATCTGCATTGTGGAAAACAACGTAATACTGTGTGTTTTGAATATCATTTTTCCACAGAACACAGGGCTCCAAAGTTTTTCGAAGCTAATTCAGTAACACCTTGACAGAATTGGCTTCTAACTAAGATGATATATTTTGTATGTGGTTGCACTTAAAGCTCAGAGAACTGAAGCAAGGGAAGCAAGTTCCATTTGCATCCCAACAAACCTCTCTTTGCCTCAATTTCCTATTTGTAAAAAAGGGAATATTTGTAGTTACCGGAAGGAGTCAATCAAATCCCACAGTAAATAATACTTAGTAGGATTTTAATTAATTTTATTCTTTCCTCCTTCCCATCTCATCACTTATGAGATACTATGAGCTTTCACTCTGTTGGAAAGAAAATGACACAGAGAGAGAGAAGGGGAGGAGAGGAGAAGAAGGGAGAAGAGAGAGAGAGAGAGAGAGAGAAATGAATAGAGGAACAGAAAGCAGACAGCAGAGTGCTCACTCACTGAGAAACAAAAGGCAATTGATTCCCTCTCTGGCACTTCAAATTTCTCCTCAGAAAGACTATAATAAATATTTTACTATAATACTTAAATTTTGAGGTGTTCTTCCTCTCTGTGATAAAGTCACAGAGACTTTTGAGAATAACTTAATGTTAACAAGGATTTGTCAAGAAAATAAGTCTTCTTTTCTATTGTAGCTAAACCTTAAACTTCACAACTGATTCTTCCTGTAGCTCCTTCTGATCATGGTATTCCAAAGACACTGCAACCCAAACACTTGGAACCAGAAGCAAGCATAAACTACGCCTTTATCACCAGGCTGATGGCAAGGTTTCATACTCTCCTCACTTCTGGCCTTTCACATTTGCCTTTCTGCCAAGGTTGCATAGTTGAAGAGCTATGAGCTTTCAAAATATAAACTATAATAAACTCAAATAATATTAAGCATGACTCATTCCCCAGAAGAAATAGAATTCAATCCTTATTAATTAGTGTACTTATGATTATCAACTTATAATAGAAATTATCCAAAGGCTAATCTCATATACACAGTTGAAATGTTAACCAAGAATGCTGATAACAAAGGATTTACTCAGTTGTAATCTTCATCTAGATTCCTGAGCTCATAAAGCTGGTAATATAAATTTATTTTCATCTTCATCACTATTAAAAAAAATACATATCCAAACTCCTAAAAATGGTTGTTTATATTTCCTGAAAGACTAATATTTGCTTTAATTATGAACTGCATCATTATTTGTCTTATAAAGGTATTTTTGAATAGGTTTATTTTAAATAAAAACTATACTTTTCTCAAGGACAATTTAATATACAGGCATTAAAATAGCTTGAATTGATATCTTTAATAAGCTATAACCAGATAATTAGGGGTTATAAAGGATTAATTTTTCTCTTACATTATCAAAGAGCAGCTGTAAAAGTACAAAATCCACTGTTAAACCTGTGTTTACAGTTCTAATGGCAGATTTATAAAGTAATGTGCATAGCAACGGCTTCTCTATCAAGTTTTTTTTTTTTTGACAGAATTGAAAACCTCTTTCTTTTTCAAGCCTAATGTTGAAGATTCCATGGTAACTGCCTTTTTATATAGTTTCCTTTCTTAGCTTTTGTTGTTCTTTTGCGGTGCTTGTAAGTTGGACAAATATTTTGCTTAAAAATACAGTACAAGAAAATCAACAAGCTAGTCAGTGTATATAGTAACTCCTAAGACTTCATTTCATGAAAACAAAGTGCTCTTAAAGTCTTACATTAGGTTCCAATACTGAATATCACTAAACTGGAATCATAGGAGTGGAGCAGGATTTAGTGGCTGAACACTAGATTGAATAATTCAGTGTTCCATTTCCTTACCCTGTTCTACATTTTTTCTATTTTCTTCCTGTTTGTAATTCACCATTAGTTTGTAAAAATTAACTATAGGGAAGGCATTGAAACTTGTAAGATTTACCAATTCCTTTTGAATTCTAACAGTTGCCCACTTAATTATATCCTATGAATCTAAGTCAATCTATCCGTAAAATGAAACAAAGAATGCTTCCCACCTGTTCTCATTTCAGCAAATAAGGTGATCATTAATAAGCCTGGGTCCATAATGCATTTGGAGTTGTTCTCCTCGGCACAAAATAGGACTACAAATAACCCATAGCTAAAATTAACATTTTTCGATTCATAGTCTTGCTTTCATTTTACATTGTAATGAATTTATTGATGCCTTTGAACTGAAAAATTCAGACTAGAGGCCTCCAACAACATTTCACTTTTTTCAAACTGCCAAAAGATACAAAAAGCTACAAAAATGTAAAGTTTTTTTTTCTCTCTCAAAAGTTAAATAATTTATAGGTGAATTTCAATGTTTAACATAAATATTTTATATAAAATTTTAATTGTAACAATTTTTAAAACCATTCTGTTGATGATTTATCATACCTCTATGAGGAAAGTCAGAATTATAACCTTACTTTACAAGGTAGTGAACGCCACTTGGTTTCCAACAATTGATGCCAGAAAATCAGCAAGAATACGGAATTGAACAACATGAACCAACAGAGTCTAACTGACATACACAGAATTCTCCACCTAGTAACAGCATAATACACATTACTTTCAGGAGCTGAAGGAAAATTCGCCAAGGTAGAGCATATTCTGGAACAAAAACAAATGTTAACAAATTTGAAGAACTGATATCATACAGTATTTCTCTGACTATAATGGATTCAAACTAGAAGTTAATAATAATAACAGGAAAATCTTCAAGTCATTTGCAAAAATACATGCTTAAGTAATCCAATGGTCAAAAAGAAAATACCCATAAAATATACAGGTTAAAATGAAAGTGAAAATACAACATGTAAATTTTAGGATATAGCTAAAGCAGTACTTAGAGGGAAGTTTACAGCACTAAATGCTTACACTAGAGACAAGGAAATGTTTCAAGTCAATAATTTAACTTTCTACCTGAAGAAATAAAAAAAGAAAAGCAAAATAAATCCAAATAAAGTAGAAAAAATAAACAATAAATCTAAGATCAGAAATCAATGAAATTGAAAACAGGAAAACAACAAAGAAATTAATAAAATAAAACCTGATTCTTCAAAAAATGCAATAAAATTGATAATCCTATAGCAAGATTGACAAAGATAAAAAGAGATAAAACACAAATCAACAGTATCAAATGAAATAGGGGCCATCACAAGAGGTTGTGCAGCACCAAAGGATAGTAACAGAATACTACAACTTTACTCTCAAAAATTCAAAAACGTAAAAGAAATGGATCAATTCCTCAAAAACTACAAACTATCATATCTCAGCCAAGATGAAATAAATAACCTGAATAGCTCCACAATTATTAAATAAATTAATTTGTGGTTAAAAATCTCTCTCTCTCTCTCTCTCTCTCATACACACACACACACAGTATCTTCAGCCCAACCCAAATGGTTCACTGGAGGTTTTTAGGAAATATTCAAATAAAAATTAACACCAATTTACACAATCTTTTCCATAAGATAAGAAAAGGAAGAAATACTTCCAAACTCACTTTATGAGTCCAGTATTATCCTATACAAAAACCAGAGCAGTTTCTCTCAAATTTTGATGCCAAAATCCTCAACAAAATATTAGCAAACCAAATCCAACAATGTATACAAAGAATTACACATCAAAACCAAATGGAGTTTACTCCAGTTATTAAAGACTGGCTCACTATTTAAAAATCAATAAATGCAAGACATCATATCAACAAGCTAAAGGAAAAAAAAATCAACTGAGGCAGAATAAAGCATTTGACAAAATTCGATACCCGTTCATGATAAAAACTGTTAGTACCATAAGAATAAATTCACCCTTCCCATAGAGCCAATATTTTATAATAATTTTATATGGAGTATAACCAATAAAAATATAAAATAATTATGTTGTACATCTGAAACTAATATATTATTGTAAGTCAATTATACTTCAATTAAAAATGAGGGAGGGTGCAATTCATTAACCTCATACAAAGCACTCACAGTAAAACCTACAGTTCACATCATACTCAAAGGTGAAAGACTGAACATTCTTCCTCTAATATTAGGAACAAGAAAAAAAATTTCATTCTCACCCTTCTTATTCAATAAATTGTTGATAGTTCTAGTCATTGCAATGAAATTTCCTGTATAAAATGGAAAAGAAGAAATAAATCTGTATTTGGAGACACCGGGATTGTCTACAGAGAAATACCAAGGAATCTAAATGAAAGAAGAAAGAAAGAAAACAAAAGAAAGAGAGACAATTTCAAAAACTTCCTAGAACTAATAACTGAGTGCAGAAAGTTCACAGAAAGCAAAATCAAAAATGCAGTCCAATTTACAATTGCTCCAAAGAAAATTTAAAACTTAAGTATAAATCTAACAAAACATATATAAGATCTGTATAATGAAGATTATGAAAATGCTAACGAAAGAAAAATACTTTAGAGAGAAATATCATATTCATGGATTAAAAGATTCAACATAATAAAATTTATCAATTTTCCATAAATTGATATATAGGTTTAGTGAAATTTCCATATAAATTTAGCAAGGTTTTTATAAACATAGACAAGCTTATTCTAAAATATTTATGGAAACTGAAAGGCTCTAGAATATCCAAAACAAGTTTGAAAAGAATAAAGAGGTAGGAATTATTTTCCTCAAGGTCAAGACATATAATCTAGCCATAGTAATCAAGACAGAGTGGTAATGGTAGAGTGATAAACACACATATCAATGAAACAGAACGGAAAACTCAGATCCACACAAATGTGCCCAATTAATTTTTGGCAAACGCCCAAGAGCAATACAATAAAGGTGGGATAGGTTTTTCAATAAATAGTGCTGAAACAATTGGACAAACAAAGGTAAAAATAGGAACCTCAACCTAAACTTTATACTTTTTGCAACAACTGACTCAAGGTAAAACATTAAACCATAAAAATCTTAAAAAAAAATAATAGCAGAAAATATTCAGGACCTAGAACTATTAAACATAGAGTTCCTCAAGTTGACACCAAAAGCACAATCCAAAAAAAGAAAACCTGATAAATCAGACCTCATCAAAATTGAAACCTGCTGCTCTGTGAAAGACTTTGTTAAGAGCATACAAATTAAATTAAAAACTAGGAGAAAATATTTGCAAATCCATATCCAATAAAGAACTAGTATCTAAAATGTATTTTTAAAAACTCTCAAAATTCAACATTAAAAAACAAGCAATCCAACTAGAAATTGTATGACACATGCAAGACATTTTACCAAAAAGGATATATACATTATGTGTAAATAAGCACATAAAAAGATGCTCAACATTATTAGTCATCAGAAAATGCAAATTAAAACTACAATGAGACATCACTGTATACCTATCAGAATGGCTAAAATTAAAAAGTGATAAAACCATACACTGGCTAGTGTTTGGAGAAACTAGATCACTTTATACACTGCTGATGGGAATATAAAATGATACAGTTACTCCGGAAAACAGTTTTGTAGCTCCTTTTGAAATCAGCAATGGAACTTACCATATCACCCAACAATTACACTCTTGAGCATATGTCCCAGCGAAATGAAAACTTATTTTCATGCAAAAACTTGCACACAAATGTTCATAGCAGCTTTAATAGCTGAAAACTGGAAACTACCCAAATGTCCTTCAATGACTAATGGCTAAACAAACTGTGATATATCCATACCATGGATACCAATCAGCAATAAAAAGGAACAGACTATTGACAAACCCAACAACTTGGATGTATCTCGAGAAAATTACATGTAGTAAAAGAAGCCTATGTCATAAAGATGCATGCTGCATGATTTTATTCGTATAACACTCATGAAATAACACAAGTGTAGACACAGAGAACGTATTAATAGTTAACATGGATCAAGGAAAAGGGAGGAGAGGATGAGTTAAGCTACTAAAGGGCAGCATGAGGGAACCTTGCAGTGATAGTTCAGTTAAGTACCACGATTGTGATTACGCAAAGTTACCGTGATAAAACTACCTAGACTCTACACACATAGATACACACACATACACCCATGTGACTGCATGTATAACTGGCAAAATCCATCTAATCTCAAAGGATTGAACAAATGTTAATTTCCTGGGTTTGATATTACACTGCAGTTATACAAGATATTAACACTGGCGGAGGCTGGGTGAAGGGTGCACTGGTTTTGCACCAGTAAACTTCTTTATGTATTCCTGTGAATATATGATTATTTTAGGTAAAAAGTTTTACCAAAAAAATGAAACAAATAAATTGAGTCTAAGATGCATGCAAAGTCAAGGCCAAATATATATCCTCTAGAATATTATTTTACAGAAAGATAATATTTTTAAAGTTATCATATATTGCTTTCTCTAACTTGGTCACATGCTTGTGTAAGTCTGTAATTATCAATTTTATTTGTCTTTGATCATTTCTTCTTTTAATGTGCTGTGAATTATCAAAAGATCATTACAGCTGATTTGTCTATGTTATAAACCTCTTCATTTTTTTCAGAGCATTCTATAATCTTGACCATAGGAATATCCTAATTAAGATTAAATTGTCTCACAAAAATTATGATGGTTAGGAAGTCATTTGGAGGTGACTAAAAGAGTCATACTATCCTCCTTTTAGAAGTATTTTTACAGTGAATTCCATTAGTCTCAAAACAATTCACTTTGAAATGACTGTGCCTTTTAAGCTTTAAGAGGTAACTGAAAAAGATTTTGTCATTTTTCTGTATACTTCTTGTTTTAAACCCAAAATATCAACTTGAAAAAAAAGAATCACTTTCTGAAAATTGTACTTAATATTCTTGAAACATGACTGAAATATTTTAGGATATTAGCAAGCGAAATTTCTGGATTGGAAAGTATACTTGTTTTGTATAGCTACTGTTAACAAATGACCACAAACTTTGTGGCTTAAAAACAACAGAAATTTATGTTCTCATATTTCCAGAGCACAGAAGCCCTACATCATTATCACTGGGCTGAAATCAAGGTGTCATAGGGCTGTGTTTGCCTCCTCCAGCACCACTAAGGGAGAATCCATTCCAGTTGCTGGTGGCTGCCGGCAGTCCTTGATTTGTTGCTACATCATTCCAACCTCTGCTTGCATAATCACATTGCCTAACAGGTGATTGTAACACATGCTACAGTTTAGGAAACAACTGCTCTAGATAACTGATCAGGAAGTCTCAAGGATATTCAGTGAAGAATAACTTTTAAGAAAAAGGGTGGGGCTCACCCTCAATGTCTTTGTAAAGAGAAATCTTGATATAAATAATGAAACAAACATAGGATGAAAAATTAAATTATGTAGGGAAATGGATTTGAAATGATGCTGTAAGAAAATGTCATGATCTAAAGTTATGTATATAACAAAACCATAACTTTTTAACTCCAAATACCATGTTGCTTTGATGTGCAAATAGGTTCTCAACAAGGTGAATGGAGTTTAAAAAACATATTATTATATGTAATAATTTACTTAGCATTGATAACTAAAAGTCATATATAATGTCTGTAATATGTATTTACACATATTTTAAAAGTCTACTAATAAACATATAAGGAATGTTAAAACTGTATGGTGTGATATCCAGTGAAATACAGACTTAAATTATGTGCCATCAGAACTTGCAAATTTGAAAGAATGAACTTTAAATTTGTTGGCAGTTGAATTTTACTTAAAGTTCTTAGTATTTTCTATTATCAAATGGATCATTATAACCTCAACATTCATTTACATAATTCAAATGTTATTTATCCTATTATACATAACCCCACCTTTTAAATAACTAATATAATTTTGCTCACATCTAATGGATATACCATGATCAAAATTTAATTCCAATTCTCCTGAACTAGAGAATAGGTTTTGTCTGAGTTCTGTAGCACATTCAATTTTAACTTGTCTCAATACATCCCTATTACATTCAGAGAATAATAGGGAGTATGCCTGCAGGTAGTTTAATATCTCTAAATTTCTATGGATCACAATGAAATATCACGTAGCCCAGCATGCTTCATAATTCAAAGGTTGTGAGCTGCTAACATTGTACTTTTATTAAAATCCCTATTAATTTTTGCTGTCAATCTGAATATAAAATTACTTTATCACTTTTCTGTAGAATAAAAAGGTAAAGAAAATATTACTTTATTTCTAACTACTTATTTAACCAAATACAGAAAAAGAAATTAGAAAAAGTCAACTATATCATAGCCTAAGAATAGCCAATTTTTGAGTAATTTAATAATGAAATTATACATCTATTCATGTAGTGATCTGTTCAAAAGATACTTAGGTATTGAGCTTCTACTATGTGCCAGGAAATTGTGCAAAGCATTAGGGATAGAGCAGCGGACACCAATTAAGTCCTTGCCCTCAAGAATCATTCATTCTAGTGGGAGTAACAGACAATAAACATAACAATTCAAGTACTGATATTGTGATTTAAAAAGAAGAAGAGTAGTTTTAAACTAACACCTGAAAAGGGGATCTGAAGTAAACATGAAAAGTAAATAAAAGCTTTCTAAGAATAGAGCAAAGCTTCTACAAAGGACCTAAGGTGAGAAATTGCTGGTGAGAAGTGCTCCGAGGGGAGAGAGGAAATTAGCGTGGCCAGAGAACTGTGAACAAAAGAGAACAAGGTACCAGATGAGGCTGGGGTAAAGCAGGGACAGGCCTCTGTAAATCATGATGAGATACTGAGCTTATCCTGGCACTAAGAAGTGACTGCTGTCTTCAAAGGCTATCCCTGACTAGTAAAGGGAGAGAAGGTCGTGAGGGTACAAAGATGTCGCAGTGGGCCAGGCAAGAGATGGTGGGAGCCGGGAACTGATCTGCGATAACATTTCAGATGGAGACACTCAGACCTATTCACAGTCTGTCTGGGCATCTGTGCTGGAAACAGAACTTGGTTATAAAGTGGATGAGGGGTGGAGGTGGGCTGTGGGTGTTCAAGGTGCAAAACTGAGCTTTAGTTGACTTATGTGGAAGGAGTGGAGTTATTGTTTACTAAGTTGGAGGCACTTGAAGGGGGCAGATTTACTGTACGTGGCATGAGCCATGTTAACTTTGAGATACCTGTAAGGCATACACATGACGATATTAAAAACATGTAAATTAATCTGGTGCTCAAAGAGGAGGTCTAGGCTAAAAAAAAAACAAAAACAGAAAACTAAACTAAATTTAGCTTTTTAACCTTAACTTTCACTTTGAATTAAATATAATGCATGATCATCGGGGGAAAGAAAGTATTAAAATGTAACAGAGTTCTTTTTCTATATGTATATACATACACATACAGATGTATATACTAATTATTCATAAAAAATTGAATTATATTGTTTTTAATCTGATTTTCAGCTTAATGTATTTTAAACATATTTTCTTCAGAGAAATATAGATTCCTTCTGACATGTAACTTTACTGAGCACATAATGTTGCTTTCTATAGCTAGACAGAAAACTATTAAACCAATTCTTACTTCTATAAATATACATGGTTTCTAGTGTTTTGCTACAATAAACAGCACTACAGTAAGAACTCTGGTATGTCCTTATTTAGTGAAATTCATACTTCATAAAAATACTGAATAGTATGTGTGCTTAATGTATACAGATGGGATTAAATTAATACATTGCTTATGGTGAAAAAGTGGAAAATAAGTAGTAATTTTTTTTTTGCAAATAACTAAAGTTTTGGATTTTGCTCGCAATGTGAAATGTCTTAAAGCTGCAAGTAGGAATACAGAGATCAACTGCAACATTAGGAATGAAAACGTCTCAATATATAGGAGGATGTAGCTTCTAAGGCTAGAAAAAAAATTATCCTACATTACATTTCCCTCTTAATCCACAACGAAGGTCCTGTCAAGAATTTAGGGCAGTGCTTGCTTTGGCAGCACATATACTAAAGCTGGAACAATACAGGAAAGATTAGCACGGCCCCTGCGCAAAGAGGAGACACAAATTCCTGGAGCCTGGCATATTTTTAAGTTGCGATGAGAGTAGATCCTAAGAGTTCTCATCACAAGGAGACCTTTTCTCTTCTTTTCTTTTTACTGTGTCTGTATGAGATGATGGATGTTAACTAAACCTACTGTGGCAATCATTTCACAATATCTGTAAATCAAACCATCATGCTGTACACCTTAAACTTATACAGTGATGTATGCCAATTATTTCTCAGTAAAATTGAAAACAAAAAGTCAAGGTTTCTACAGGTTCCTAATGGAGTATGAGCATGTTTCAGTTCCAGAGACCTAGCTCGCCTGTGTCTCCAACCACACACCTGTCTCTAACTCTGATCTCAATTTACTTGGTCATGCCATCATTTGTACTAGATATGAGCATTTTTTCCCTAAAATCAAGAGCAAAAAAGAATCATGTTTCCAATGTTTGCCTTTCTGAAAACAGCATCCAGGCCTGTACCTTCAGAGGACGATACACCCCCTCTTCAATGCTTTTCTCCAAAATATTTCACTAACAACAACAAAAAGACACTTGGGCAATCTGTCTCCTTTAAAAGTTCACTCACTGCTGAGCTTGGAAGGGGTGCTTGCTGCTCTTAGTAACAGATATCACCTAGACATTTAAACTCCCTTTGCCACCCCCAGTTCCACCTGCAAACTGGAAATTGAAGGAAGAGGTGTCTCAAACACATGAAATCCTCTTTTGCCTGGTGGGATATCTTTATTCCTGAGTAATTTCTTCAAATAACACCTTTGAGTCTCTGAAAATGTAAAAGCTGCCTGTAGAGTCAAGGCAAATGAGGGCTAAATCCATTCATTATTTCCCTCTAGACTCTCATTCACTTCCAGCTGTAGGAAGCATCACAAACATAGGGTTGATGAAAAGTGTATAAACATATTATCCAGATACTCAGGTTGTCACAGGGAGTGGTTTTTGTTTCCGATTTTAACGTAAGCAAAGCTGAGCAGTGGAAATGTTCAGGTGAAAATAGAGATTTTTCTTTCTGAAAAATAATATTTCTCATTCTGAATTATTTTATTCTTTTCCTTCGAAGTCCATGGCAAACTCTGAAATCTGTTCATATTTTATCAACTCTTGGAGCCTTGCTTATATCTTCATTACCCAGAAAGGAGTAAGCATAACTGACAAGCAATCCCTGCCCCTGGTCCTAATTTGTGCTTTGTTATGGATTGTCTTTTAATCTCTCAGGATAGTCTAGATTGTGTTTTGGTAGCAAAGTACTCCAAACTCTCTAGGGCTCAGCACTCAGGGATCCTGGCAGATAGAGCAGCCGTCATCTCAAACGTTGCAGGTCAACACGCTCAAGGGAAAGGGTGTGCCGAAGAGTCTCACAAGGACAATTCAATGCTCTGGTCCGGAAGTGGCATGCTCCAGTCACTTCTACTGGCAACTCACTGGCTATTGCTAAACATATGGGCCCACCAAAGAGAGACCAGGTCATACAATCATAACATGTTTCTGAAAGCAAAGAGCCAGAAATAGCTGAGGAATAGCAATAAGGACCACCCCAATCCTGCAACAGAGGAACTATTTTCTCTTTCAAAACTGTTGTAGAGAAAATTGAGAAAAGCTAAGTGGATAGGAAAGCATGAAAAAACACACATTTTTCATTGTTAAGAGTCTGCTTATAAAAAGTAATATTCTACCAGCTGTATGCACTATTTCTTTGTAAATAATAGCATGGAAGCCATTAGTCTCTTATCTTCAAATGTACGTAGTTTGAGACTTCTGTCATCTATACCTCACCTGTGTCCAAAAAGCCATGAAGTAGCTTATAATATATAAAGCAAAACAGAATAAGGAACAGTAAGTCAGAAGAAAGGGAAAAGAAGGAGTCAAAAGACAGCGAAAAGTGGAATCAGAATCCAGGACCTGTGACAAAAGATCTGGTATGCTTTTCTAGATGTCAGTGACAAATTTGGCTCTGAACATTCCAGGAACCACACAAAAAAAGAAATATAATCAATGATATGATACATAATATCTGCAAGTTAAAAGCAAAATATGTCATGAGAAGAAGTACAGTGATACTTGACCCACTGGTTCTCATAAATAGAGAATATATAACACAGTACAGAAAGTAACAGAAAACACATCTACAATAAGCATCACTCTATAAGGCTGCGTCTTACATCTTACAACCACAGTCACACAGTCACACATCACAAACATTTTTATTATTATTTTCAGGATTACTGATAATTATTATAATGATTCAGTTGTGTCTGTCAATATCCCACATCTTTAAAGTCATCAGGATATGAATGAAGCAAAGAAATAAGGTTTCTCTCCCAAATGTAACATTCTTATAAACCACACCTCACAAATGGGCATAAAGACTGCTGCAGGTGGCCTTCAACTGTTTACTTCATGCAGTACTGTTTTTAAACTTGAATTTGAATGTCTTGAGATCTAGAAATCACTCTCCAGTTTGGCCATAATTTTTCATCACTCCCTACTATGATCCAATTTAAGTCCTTCCTGGAGCCCCTGTAGGAATTAGAGTTTGAGATTCTTGGTACAAAACACAGTGACTCAGTAAAATAAAATGTTCCATAAATTCAGTGTCTAGTCCCTCTTTACCAGCTGCTCTGAGGAAATATAAAACAAACAATAACTGTACTGATGTCTCTCAAACAGCTAAGTCCGCTGGGGAAGATAACTGCAAAACATTTGAGAATATGTAGTACTAAAATAGCAATAACTTTTCTATGTATTTTATGGCTCTTTGTGTTTTAGCAAGCTATTTTATATTCACCACTGCAGTGGGTTCTTTCAGGAATCTCATGAGATAATCAAAATAGGCTTATCATTCCCATTTTTCAGATAAAATCACTGAGATCCAAAAAGTCAAGTTGGCTTACCTCAAGTCAAGGTTAATCACAGATACAGCATAAGTTCCATGCCGAGGCTCTGTCAATCTTTATATCCTGCACAGACCCACATACAGTAGGCATTTCAGAAATAACCTCTAAATTAACAAGCAAAAGAACCTCTAGGTCAACACATATTGATTCATAAACATGAATAGTACAAGAAAGCTTGTAGATAAGAATGATCAGAATTCACAAGTCATACTTTACCATACTCAGTTATTTGTGGTATACATATATATAAAAAACCAGATTCTATTCATGACTGCAAGAGATTTGTAATATGTAGGAAAGATGAAAAGTGAAAGGTACCTAAAAATCTATATGTAAATATAACAATCTCAAATATTAATGAAGGGAATCAGTGATTACTCTTATTGCTTTAAAAAAAATCAGTGAATTTACTCAGAGAAAATTATCCTAGAGTTTGTGGACTTAAAATAAGCAAAGCTACAGTATTTACAGCATTTATTGCAATATTACCTATAATAGTAAAATATTGGAAACTACCTTAATGCCCATTGATAAAAGCTAGTTGAATAAACTGTAGTATATCATCACAATGGAATATTATACAGCTCTGTAAAGGAATAATAAAGAGGACCATATACTAACATTGGTGATTTTAAGGATTTTAAGGCTGTATTACAAAGTGAAAAAGGTCAAGGTGTAGAAATACGAATATACACACATATATACACACATATACAGAGAAAAATATTAAACATACATATATAAAACATATGTGTATATATAATATATGCATATACACACACACATATATATATAGGTAAGGATAAACAAAAAGATATGCATACATATATATTTAATTACATTTGCCAAGAAAAAGGAAAGAAACACTGGCAGCATAAATCAAATTAAAAAACAGTAACCTCTGGAGTATAAGGTATGGCAGAGGTTTTTATAAAAAGTGCGAATTCTATGAATATACTTTGTTACAAAGTTGACTTGGAATTATACAAATGATTTATGTCAAAAAACATAAAAAGTTATCTTCAAATATCAAAAACAATTTGAAATGAACAAACCTAACTGTACCAAATTTGTGACATAAGCACAAAGAGAAAAAGACTCATTTCAAAGGATCTTAGCACAAAGGATCTTAGCACAAAGTACAAGACTTTGACAACACATCCTTTGTAGTTTACAGTCTAAGGGCAAGTAGAGCAGCACAGTGTATTGTCATCAGAGTCACAGAAAATCCAGCTTGTTTTAGGAAACTGATTTGGTATTGACAACAATGGAACAGGTAGAGAAGAAGATGGCTGAGATCAGTAAATAAGGATACCTGGTGGCATTTTACTTCCCAGAGAAAAAGCTTAAGATAATGAAAACTTCATTAAGTAAATTTAGGCATTTCTTGCAACAAGTCTGTGCAAGGATCATTGTTTGGATCCATCAACAAGGTAACTAGTACTCAGTTATTTGATCCATTTGGGATACTACTTATAATGAGAATATTTTACGAATACATTAAGGAGGTAAAGATACTGGACATGAGGCATATTTTCATAAGCCTATGAGTGACTGGAATATTATCTGCTAGGTATTAACTCATTTTTCTTTACTGAACAGGAGAAAACGGAGCAGAAAGGAAACTAGATCAGACTAAAGAACATCTTAGAAAATAAAAATTAAACACTGGAATAGGTAGATTATGAAATTTTTTTCAAAAAAATAGACTATTAATTTACCTATATTTGAAGCCACAGTGAAACCCATCAAGATATGTTGGAACATAAAATTTTTTGAGATAAAATGCCTACAGGAAAGTTGGGGAGATGGTAACATCTACAAAATACCGACTAATGTTGAATTTTAAGCCCAAAGTACTTTGTGATTCTCAAATTATTTAAATTTTGTGCCAGCTTTGTTTGATTTTAAAAAAAGAAAATGGTTTTACAATTAGCAATATATTACTACTTACAATAGGATTAAATATGCTATTATAAAATTTTAGATTTAAATAAGGGGAAAATATGTTTGGTTCTTTTAATAACATTTCAAAATGAAAACTATAACTAGTTAAATCTAAATATACTTTTTATTCGAAGTTTAAAATTTGCCTAAATACGTTATTTCACATGTCTGTTTTCAGGGGGCAAGAAAAGAATACACAATAAGTGGATATTCTATGGGAGAATGAGATAGTCTAGTGCATCTTTTTTCATGTCTACTCTAGTGGTTTGTGTACGTGTATCAGGGTGTTCAAAAATCACACAAACAGGGAGAAAACATAAATTCAGCTACTTAAGGAAAAGTAATATAGATGAGATTCAAAGAAAGTCCTTCATTTACTAAGATACTCAGGAATATTTGTCAATATATTGACGTAAGAGGTAAGGCAAAGGAAAAAGAGTTATGTCAAGAAACTGAATGAATCCTAGAGAAGAAATATTGCCAAGAGTTCAGTTTTTATTTTTAGTATGGCCTTATTAGTGTGGATATGCTATTAAATAGCCAAAAGCAACAGGAATTTTCACACATATTTATTTCATATTGAATTGCCCAAGTCTACCTTTATCCCTACTCCCTCTAAAAAGAAGATGTTCTTTTCTTTGTTCAAAAAGCCTCAAAAAAAAATTCATAAGATTTTTTAGAAATCACGTGATTATTAATAGTCAAATATTAGGAAGTTGCATTTCAATTCAGATAAACCTCAAAGAGATGCAGGGTTTCCAGGGCTGCTGTCTAGCCTAAAAAATCAAATTGAGGATCACACTCAAACAAGTATGTTTATGCTATTTTCTGTATATTAAAACGTTCTTATTCTTTTACAGGATCAAAAGGCAGCATTGTCAGTACACTCTGATTTGTTGACTAAGTTTTCTTTAGAAAGTGTGAAGTTATAGAAACAAATGTTAAATCAAGGCCTCCTGGGTTTCGTTTAAATTTTAGATACATTTCTAACCTAATCGACAGTTAATCTGACCTTCTTTATAAGTCCTTCGTTGAATTAATCACCATAAATTTTTGCCTCTTTTACCTATGTAATCTCTATCCAAGGACTCTACATGATACCAAATGGCTACAGATATGTTTTCCTGAATGTTTTCCTTGCCAGTGTATCTAAATGCCTGCTGGGAAATAATTATAAAACTAATTCTTTTTAACATAATGTTCAAATCACAAAGAGAGTTTTATAGCTATAACATAGATAAGTCAAAAAAAGGCTTTATAAAATTTACTTGATAAAGTATCATAAAGTTGCACAAGAAATGAGACAAAATAAAATAAATTCCCCTAATGTACCGCAAATATCAACCACCACACACTACCTACAAGCCATATGTTTTTTCCATCTGTTCTGTTATCGTCAACTAAATTTATAGTATTTGGGCTATCAGAAGGATTGTCAAACACGAGCTGGGCATGATTTTTAAAATCTAGGTGTTACTGTGAGTTGTTTTATTCTCTCTCTCTCTTTTTTTTTTTTTTTAGAAAAGCTACCCACCTCTATGCCCATCCCACCATTGATACTATTTCTTGGGCTCAGACTAAGATTTCTCCAGTAGTTCTGAGGAATGTGAGTCCTCAGGAAGCTTAGACTAGTCCTGCAGACACTGATTACCTACTGCTTTCAATGACTCAAGTGATGGCTACTGGGCAGAGAAGCTGGAATTTCTGAAGAGAAATATGATTCTTCCTAGTGCTAGACGGGCGGCCTTTAACTGGTGGATTAAGACGGGGGGTAGGCGGAATTCTAGGATGAACCCCCTCCCAGTGACCCAAACCTTTGTATCAGTCCCTCTCTGAGTGAGAAAGGGGCCTGCTGATTTCTTCTATCTTAATAAAATGTGGCAAAAGTAGTGGAACAGTCTCTCCCTTGGTTAGGTTACATTATATGGCAAAGGTGATGGGAGGCCACTTCCGTGATTACATTACATTATATAAAACTCCAGTTCAGCAGACCGAAGCGAGAGAGTCTTCTGCTGACTCTGAAGAGGTAAGCTGCCACATTGTGAGGAGGCCTGTGAGGAGGCTGTGACAAGGCATTTCTGGGGTCTTTAGGAGCTAAGAGCAGCCCCCAGTGAGCAAGACAGCAGGGAACTTAGCCCTATAACTGCAAGAAACTGGACTCTGCTAACACTACATGAGACTGGAAGAGAACCCATGCTTCTGAGAGGCTCACAGTCTGGCTGACCCTTTGTTTGCACTGTGAGACCCTGAGCAGAAGACCCAGATTAATGTGTGCCTGGACTCCTGACCCACAGAAACTCAGAGATAATAAATGTATATTACTTCCTATGACTAAATTTGTAGTAATTTTTACACAGCAACAGAAAAATGAATACACTGTATGTAAAAAGAAATCCAGTATCTTCTTAAATGTAAGTGAAGCCAAGCCACGCGACTCCCATATCCTTCTTTCTCTCATGGAGACATGTGTGGACCTTGAGGAAGAAATCTTGAAAATATGAACAGAAATCTTTAGATGTATTTCTTTCTCTCCAGGATGTGGCCTTTGATATCGAAAAAATACGGTGTATGGCTTTGAATTTTTCAAAGGATTAACAGGCAAATAGTTTTATTATAAGATGGAGTGAAGACTTTGCTTCTTTCAAGACGTGATTAAATAATTTTGCTACGGTCACTTCAAATCAATCAAAATTCCATTTTTTTAAAGTTATAAACATAAATATTGTAAGGGATCCACAGATGTTGGGTATGATGTTTGTGAAATAGTCTGTGACCTATGTGCATCTTAAGAGCAGGACCATGAGTGGGTGACAAATACCAAAAAACATACGGTATTTTGGTCCAAGAATTCCATGAGGAAATAGCACATACCCTTCCGTGAACCTGGGACCCAAGACCACTTCTTTAAAGACAGACCATTTATGAAGAGCCAGGGGTTCCAAGGCTAGTCCTAGTGAGAATTCAATGAATAGGAAAAAGTATAAAATCTCAAATTATGACAAAGATATCCAAAAATACTTATGCTCTGCGGTAGGTTAGATTATAGTTTAGCAAACATTCACTCCCTAGCCCCTATTAGGCAAATTAGTTTCCCCACTTCATTGATCCTAGACTTAAGCTGTGTGACCTGCTTCGGCCAAGGGAATACATGTAGAGGTGACAGCGCTCCAGCCCTTAGGAGGCATGGAATTCCCTCAGCTTCCTCTCAACCTCTTCCTTGAGAAAAACCTGCCCCAGGTATCAACAGTTCCTGGGTTCCCAAATTAGATACATGGAGCAGAGCTATCCCAGCTGTCTCATGGACCCAAGCCTAAAGCAGAGCCATCCCAGGTGACCCATGAGTATGAAAATAAATACTTACTGTCATATAACACCAAGATCCTGTAGTTATTTGTTACATATATTACAGTTGCTTTAGATTTATAAAATACTATTTGATACAAGTTTTTTAGCAATCCTGTTAAGTTAGTCAAATGTCCCAAACACCCCAAGATATCATATACTGTAAGATTCAAAGACTCAAAAATCAGATACATCTTATACTGGGCTTAAAGGAAAATAGAAGGTGACTATCAAATCACTCAAAAGAGTTTACTTTGTAACTCTTTCACTCAGTAACTTAAATCAAGAAATTCACAAAAATTAAAGACATATCATTTGACAATACATTCCGAAACTGTCATGTCATGAAAATTCATGTAGAAAACACTTTTTAAAATAATCTCTAATCAATTATAAGTATATAAACATGAATAAAATTTTTTTAATTTAAATTCCAAAGGAAAACTACTAATTAAATGAACATGAAGAAGTTGTTGAAATTATGGCATATGTACGAAGTGAAATATATTTAAGGTAAAATGCTCTAGGGTACATATATTTTTAATGTGCCCTGAATTCAAATTCATGCATAAATTCTTTTCTCAGAACACATACACACGTAACATTCAAAGCACTCTTAATCGAGTAAATGAGTAAAAATATTCCTAATTCAAAGTGTGCTACTAAAATTAGGAAGGCTTTCATATTCAGGTGTAAAAATGTGCATTGAAATACTTTTAGGACCAGTATCATATATATATATGATATATATATATGATATATATATACAGTTAAATGCGTAAGACATTGATTATATCTTAACAACTTCATATTTGATACCAGAAGGTCTTAGATTATAGACAAATGGTAACTTCAGGACCTGAATTATCCTCTAAGAGGACTAGAAGAATTAGTGTGTACATAGTAGGTATGTGAGATATAGATATACAGGTATCTCCCATAGGCCTGTTAACCATGCCTAAAATAATCCTAGGTAAGAAATGCACTTAATGCTTCCTTTTATTGCACTGAACAAGAAGAGGATGAGATAGAGAAGCTAAAGACCTGATGAGCTATTAAGTAGAGGTAATGCAAATTCCTTGGAATAAAGGTCTTCCTAACCTTTTATCAACTATTTTCAAAACTACTTTTTTAAAGCATTTATAATTTTATAATAAAACCTATAATTTAGCACGGTAAAATGCTAAAATTATTATAAGCATTGAAAAAATCAAGAATTTTATTTTCTCATTCTATGGTAAATCATGATTTAAGCAAAAACTACTTAGAGAACTATTTTGTAAGAATAAATGTTTAAGTCTAAGGGTCATTCTTGTGGGTAACTTTAATAGAGTCTTGCCCTGAACCTCTAAGCCACTCCTACTAACATGTGTAAAGTTATACTGAATATAGTAAAAAGAGAGAACCTGGGACCCAGTGCTATGGTAGGTTACTTTTCCTGAGGGATGTCATATCTATAACTAGTGCCACTTCTTCATTTGTTTACAGCATATTGATAATGTTCCATGATGTAATGCATTCCAGATTTTTTTTTCAAATCATGGCTTCAGAACAATGCTAAGTACAAACACACACATACACAGACACACACACATATATATAAAATGCATGTTTGTATATATGTATATATATACACACACAAACACAGTGTGAGTTTAGTATATACAATAGGGTCAGCATAAATTATGCATGCATAGTAAGCGTGCATACCCTACTCATTTCCTTAAAAAAAATCAGTAATTTGTATACCTTTATTTGTTCTTTAGTTCTTAAACTGTTAAATTTCTCTCATTATATAAAAAAATTTCTTTCATTAAATAAAAAAAATTTCTTTCATTATAATTCTCTCAGAAGGGAACTTCTTTTTTTTGGCCAAACTGCAGGACTATGATAATTCAGCACACAGAAGTGAATTTTATCTGTTTGTTAAACCTATGATCACATTTCCACATTTACTTTACAGTGCATTTCTCCAACAGAACACTCCATACATGCTCTCTTCTGAACGTACTACAGATGTTACATACGTATACATATGAATGTGTGTTACGTGTTCATACATCTGTGTGTATAATTCTATTATATATATGTATATACTATATATATGGATATATGGAGGGGGGTTTTGTGTGTGTCTTGAAAAGAATTCTTAAATCTCCCTTATTGGTATAAACCACTGATACGCATGGTTTGGTTAAATTACCCCTGCCAGGTTTATTATCTACTCTTTTTCCCCTGCTGTTAGCATGTGTAATTGTATGGTTTTAAGAACTTGAATGACTCACCATAAAGCAAGCTGAAAAAATAAGGGACAGATGTGTTTCTATGTATTTTTTGAGGGTTGCTAGGATGGGAACCTTTTCAGTTTATTTCGGAATCTCATCCTAGGGGTAGCTTTTGCCTCCTTAGCTTACCTATCCTCCCCAATCCTCAATCCCTCAACTACAAGAAGGATGGGATGTTCACACTATAAATGCCACCCACCAACTTGAATGAGGGAGCAAACAATAATACAATGGCCACCCATCAGCAAGGGAAAAGATTACTGCAGTCGCTTCCAGTAAGGTTAAATGAAGGGGAACCTTTCTATGCACAAAAGATAAAGCAAAGTGACTCCCTCCTCCTTTTCAAGCGATGATTAATAGGAGACAGCCTAACAGATCATTTGTGGTAAGAGATCATAAACAGAACTACGACTGTTGTGCAGATTTCAAAACTTTGGTCTCGATCCTTTAACTGCATAGAAAAACCCACCCCATGGTTAACATAACCAGAAGCAGGCAGAAGCCAAAAGTTTTAATGAGAGGTCAAACTGACAGCAAGGGAGTTGAACTTTCACAGTTTCAGGGTCCAACAACTTGTCAACAGAGTCAAATTTCCTCTTTAACAGCAACCCAGTAAACTCAACATGAGTAGAAGATGTGGCCTGGAAGTGGCTGCTGGCAGAACAGTGTTTTATCTTTAAATGAAAAACACCTCGGTAATGAGATGCTAGCTGGTTTAAGCTATGTCATTATACTTTCAGAGGAAAGTGGCTCTCAATTTGAAGGTGCAAGAATTCCTTATCAACCCTTATCAATTTGGGGGCCTTTCGTGATTCTCCTCTTACTTTCATTATTAGGCAATTGAAAAGAATATTGCAGTCCTCCTGAGCTGCAATTAGATGCTAATTTAGAAGATGACATTAGACCAGATAGTGAACTACTATAAGGCTCATTTTGAACTGAGGACTGCATCTCCCATTACTGGGGAGAAAACAAAAGCAACTAGATATGGCTTCTGCCTTCAATATCACAAAGTCTCCATGGGTATATACAAAACACACACACTAAAGAAAATTTAGAAGTGTGTAACATATCCTAAATGCAGTGCGAGCCATTCAAGGTTGAGCAAATAATGCAGCAGTTGAAGGACACCTGCTGAAGGAGTGGTAGGAGTTCACTCCTACTCTACAGGCTTTCTAAAGGACATAGTGCTGAGTGGCAGATCGTAAGTTGGCAGAGAGAAGGGAGTGGAAGAGTCATTCCAGCAAGGCAAAGAGGTATGAGCAAGTAAGGGAAAGTCACAAAGAGTTTAATAAAGGTGTTAGCCTGGAAAAAGTATGGGCCAAAGATTTCTAGAACTGGGTCCTGTCACTCACTGGCAGAGTCCTAGGGGAAATTAGTCAATCTCTGGAAGCGCTCATTTCCTCACTTTACAATGGGTATACTTATTTACTTCACAAGGATGTTTGATCACTAAATGAGACTGTGCATATAAAAAGGTGCCTCTTCAAATGTGAAAATCCTATATGGATACTAATTGGTTATGTCGTAATTAGAAAGGTATCTAGTGAAAAAGGAGAGAAATGCACTAATACGTAAAGTATACAGTGATAAACTTCTTATACTCTCAGCCCACTCCAGCCCCAGGGGGAGGGCGATGGGGAACTGTTTACAGGTTGATCTCTGTTTTGTTTACTCCCTATGCTCGTGTAAGCATATGTATTGTTTTACAAGAATGGAAACTGTTGCTTTGAACTTGATTTTGTTTTTACTTCATACATCATGATCACTTCCCTGATCACCTCTGAATATTCATTTACATGAGTACTCTAATTAGTTTTACCTGTCCCCTACTGATGAACTATACATATACATACATAAACCTATTATTCCATTACATATGTGCATTAAGTGCTAAAAATAAGCACTTTCATGGGATTTCTTTAAGATAAGGTCCCTAAAAGTGGAATTTCTAATTAAAAGATACGCGGTTTTTAAATTATGATAGTTATTATCACTTTCCTTTAAAACACTGAACCTATCTCTTATCCAAAAACAGTGTACAAAAATACCCATTTTTCGTAACATTTTTTATTTCTAGCTTTCTTAATTAAATTTTTTACTTTAAGATAATAGATTCACATGTCCTTAATAATAAAAAACCAACACAGAAAGATCCCCTATACCCTTTACCCAGTTTTCCTCAATGGTAACATATTATAAAGCTATAGTATAACATCACAACCAGGATATTAACACGGATACTCAAGATACAGAGCATTCCTATCGCCATAAGGCTTCTTCATATTGCCCTTTTACAGACACATCCATTTCCCTTCTACCCTTTAACCTCTGCTGTAATTAAATTATGTACATTTTTCTAGAACTCTATCATTGCATTTTTACATTTAAAATTTGATTCAGAAATTACATTTAAAATTAGTGTTAAAAACCCAAAAGGTTTTATCATAACACTTCCAAAGATGATATACAACGTCATTCAATACCTGACTTGGAAATAATTCATATCTGTATTTGTATAGGACAGTGATTTTCATCCAGTAAATAAAAAGGACTATCATTTAATGTACACTTTAAATATGCCAGATATTTTGCTGGACAATTTATGTTACTTGATTTAGATCTCATAACAACACTATGAGTTACAAACTCCTCATTTTATGAAGAAACAGAGGCTTAAAGCATTAAGTAATTTGATAGAGTTGGGACAGACGTGATTCAAACCAAGGCATGTCTAATTCCCAAACCTGTGATCTTTCCACTACACTCCTTAACTTCCACACTTGACATTTAGAAGGTACTATGAAGAGCATAAAGAGTTACAAAACATAGTCACTGCCTTCACATAGTAATTAATATAAAGTTATATTTGAATGCCAATTTATAGTTTTCAGAGCACATGGGCATTCAACTATTTATTGAACACCATGTACATCCCAGGTGCTACAACATTGATAAGACATAAAATGTAGTAAGTCGTTTAACCCCTGTGAACTCCACTATGATGTTTTCACCCCTCTTTTTAAGAATTGGGCTATAAAAGGGGCTACGAGTATGCAGTTCACTTGCTCATGTTAGTGCAATTAAAAACCGCCAGAAAGATTCCAAACACAGGTCCTTTTACTCCCCCTACCTGATGGTCACCTTCACTAGGGAACCTCAGCTCACTTCTAATGCAATCTTGGAAGCTTCAAGAAGACACCTGGGAGAAATCTGAAACTACAGTGGGGCAGCAAAAGCCTTGCAGGCTGAAGGAAATGCAACCTAAACTCTGGCTGTCCTCCCTTCTTCTGAGCTCTTCATGTCGTGAGATAATCTAGGATTTTATCAGTGATCCTTTCTGGTGATGTGACTCAGGCTTTATCAAAAGTAATTATTTTTTACTTGCTGAATTTTTTTTAACAGTAATCAAAATTAACTACTGACTAAAGGTGATATTTTTAACTTCACTGATATCTCATTCACATACTATGTAATGCATCCATTTAAAACGCACAATTCAACAGTGTATGTTCAAGAGTTGTTGAACCATCCTGGGCATATATCTGGAGAAAACTCTTAATTCAAAAAGATACATGCACCCCAATGTTCACAGCAGCACTATTTATAATAGCCAAGACATGGAAGCAATCTAAATGACCAACGCCAGATGAATGGATAAAGAAGATACAGGGGTGTGTGGGTGTGTGCGTGCATGCGTGTGGGTGTGATGGAATACTACTTAGCCATAAAAAATGAAATGCCATTTGCAGCAACATGGATAGACCTACAGATTATCATATTAAGTGAAATCAGACAGAGAAAGAAAAATATCTTATAATATCATTTATATGTGGAATCTGAAAAAAAAAGACACAAATGAACTTATTTACAAAACAGAAATAGACTTACAAACATAAAAAACAAACTATAGTTACCAAAGAGGAAAGGGGTGGTGGGGGAGGAATAAATTAGGAGTTTGGAATTAACATATACACACTACTATACACAAAACAGATGAACAACAAGAACCTACTCTACAGCACAGGGAACTATATTCAATATCTTGTAATAACCTATAATGGAAAAGAATCTGAAAAAGAACATATATACATACACACACACACACACACACACACAACAGAATCACTTTGCTGACACCTGAAACACAACATTGTAAATCAAATATATTTCAATAAAAATAAATTTAAAATAAAATAAAATGTACAATTCAACAGTGTTTAGTATATTCAGTTGTGGAAGCATCACCACGATCAATTTAGAACACTTCATCACCCCCAAAAAAAGAAACATACCCCTTAGCTGTAACCTCTGTAACTCCCCAGCCCAAGGCAATCGTTAATGTTTTCTGTCTCTATAGTTTTACCTATTTTAGATATTTCACAGAAATGAAATCATACAATATGTGGAATAGTTGATATTTCAAAATCAGAAAAGGCTATTCCACATGGAGCTTGATTTAAAAAAAAAACCCACCAGTAAAGCAGTGTTTTAGGTAGATAAATATTAGACATTTTCATAACACGTATCATCTACTAAATATCAGAGGATCATGAAGAATGTTTATAGTGAATATTACTTACTGGTGAGTAAGTCCCTGCTTCTAATTTCCTTGTTCACTTATGTTCCCTTTATGAACAACAACAATCTGTGTCAATTCTAAGCAAAATCTGTTTATGTAAATATTCAGACAGGTTTTTTTTTTTTTACCCCCTTAGGCTGAATACCATATTTGCTCTCATTTCTCCTCTGTTACTGCCTCTTCTACCACCACTCCCATAGAACCTTAATTTGGGGGAATTTGAGACTGCCTTTTTCACACAATTTCCCCTCTTTAAATCTTGGTTGTGAGTAGCAGCAGGAAATGCCTTGGAGGCAGGAGAAGAGCAATTGAAAGTTGTGAACCATCTCATTTATTGAAAGTAAGAGTGCTCAAGCTCTGTTAATACATCTTCAGTTGCTCTTCCCAAGACATCAAAGGATCCTTAAGAAGCAAGGTAGCTTTCAGAAGCAGTTACATGGTTTTAGAATGCTTTGATTTCACTCAGCAAAGGTAGTCCCTGTTCAACTTTTTTTTTTTAATAAGGGAAATGTAGAACTCTGCAATTCAGTGAGGTCTGAAGGAAGTGTAAAAACCTATATCGCCACAACAGTCAAGTTATAGACCATTTCCTTTACCCCAGAAATTTCTACTGGGCTCCTATTCAAACAACCCACCCCTCCAGTTACCCATTGTTCTGATAACTACCATTATAGATTTATTTTGCCTATTCCTGAGTTTCATATACACTGAGTCATATAAGTCATGTACTCAGTCAAGCACAAGGCTTTTGAGATTCATCTATGTTGTTGCATGAAACAGTAGCTCATTCCTTTTTTATTGCTAATTAGCATTTCATTGTATGAAATATCTAACACATTGTATGAGATACATAGAAAGTTACCTACCCATTCTTCAGTTAATCAAACATTTGCAGTTTTCTGTTTGGGATCTATAATGAATAGTGCTGCTATGGATAGTCTTGTGCAAGTCTTTCTGTGGACATGGGTATTAATTTCTCTTGGGTAAATTTCTAGGATGGCTAGTTTATTAACTTTATTTAAATTTTTTCAGTTTTCTAAAGTGGTTGTACCATTCTATACTCCCATCAGCAATGTATGGGTGTATTAATGTTTCATACTCAAAATAATACCTGGATAATTTAATCTTTTAAATTTTAGTCATTCTAATAGATGTGAAATGATATCTTGTTGTGGTTTTAATTTACAATCCTCTGAATATTAATGATGCCAAGTACCTTACTTATAGATCATTTATAGACATTTTTCTGCAAAGTACCTGTTCAAGTCTTCTACCATTTTTTATTTCATGTTTTTCTTATTGACTTATATGAGTGTATTATATATTCTAGACACAAGTCCTTTGTCAGATACATATATTGAGACTATTTTCTTCCAACATGTAACTTGCCTTTTTACTTTCTTAATGAGGTATATCAAGAAGTTTAAGTTCAGAATTTCAGAAGCTGAAGTTTATCTTACTAAGTAATGTTTTTCTTTCATAGTTATTGCATTCTGTTACCTGCCTTAAAAGCCCTTGGCTCTAAGTCATAAAGATAGTCTCCTAATTTTTCCTCCAAAACCTTTATTGTTTTAACTTTTATATTTATATCCATGATCCATCTTGAATTTTTATGTATTTGTGGATAGAGGTCAAAGTCCATTTTTCCCATGTGCATTTCCATGTGAATTTGCAGTTATTCCAGAATCATTTGCTTTAAAAAAAAAAAAAAGTTCTTTTTCCCACTGAGTATCTTTGGTACCTATTTAAAAAACCAAGGGACCACTGAAGTGTACGTCTAATTATGGAATCTGTTTTGATCTATTTTGTTTCACTGATGTCTTTGCACATTCTTACATGAATACCACATAATCTTGATTATCATGTATTTATAGTAAGTTTTGAATTCAAGCTATGAATCCTCATACTTGGTTCTTTTTCAGAATTGCTCAGCTACTCTAAATCCATTGTTTTTTCACATGTATTTTATAATCAAAAAGGTCAATTTCTAAAAGAAATACTTTGTTGGAATTTTATTGGAATTACATTGAATCTAAAAATTGAGAAAGGTGATATCTTAACATTTGTCAATTTTCAGATCCATGAAAATGGTATGCCTCTGTCTTTCTTTAGGTCTTCCTTTATTTCTCTCAGCATTGACTTTCCATTTTAAGTGTATAAGTCTTATACATCTCCTATTAAATTTAATCCTAACTATTCTTTATTTATGGAGGTATTATAAATAAATTTGAGTTTTGTAAATTTGTTTATCAATTGTTTGCTGCCAGTATAAAAATACATTTATTTTTGTATTTTTACCTTGTATCCTGTAAGCTTTCTAACTTCACATTTTTAACAGTAATTTGTAAATTCTACACAATCATTTGAAAATACAGTTTTATTTCTTCCTTTCCAATCTTTATGACTTTTTTTGTCTGAATGTACTGTTTTGGGCATATAATGTTGAGTAAAAGTGATTAAGAGGCATCCTTGCCTTGTTTCTAATCTTAAGGGTAAAACATTCAACATTTCACCATTAAATAAGAGTTTATCTGACTGAGGTAGTTCTCATCTATTTCTAGTTAATTGAGAGGTTTTTTTTTTAAACTTTTTTTTTATTGAGTTATAGTCATTTTACAATGTTGTGTCAAATTCCAGTGTAGAGCACAATTTTCCAGTTATACATGAACATACATATATTCATTGTCACATTCTTTTTCACTGTGAGCTACTACAAGATCTCGTATATACTTCCCTGTGCTATACAGTATAATCTTGTTTATCTATTCTACATACACCTGTCAGTATCTACAAATTTTGACATTGAGAGGTTATATCAACAAACAGATGTTGAATTTTGACAAATGGGCTCTCTGCATCTCTTGTGATGATCATATGGTTTTCATCCTTCCATTAATTTTATTGACTTTTGAATGTTAAAATAATATGCATTCTGAGAATAAGTTCTATCTGGTTATCTTGTATTATAATTCTCATATATTACTAGACTCAGTTTGCTAGCATTTTTATAAGGATTTCATAAGCAACATTTCTCTGTAATTTTAGTTTTTTATGTCTTTGAAAGATTTGGGTATCAGCATTATATTGATCCTATAAAATTAACTGGGATATATTTCTTCCTGATCTATTTCCCAATGCAATTTGTGTAAGAGTGGTCTTATTTTGTTATTTCAATTTCTAGTGAAAATAACTAGATTGGATTTTTCACTGGAGGGGAAGGTCTAGATAATGAATTCAGTTTCTTTAAGAGATTCAGTGTTATTCAGATAGTCTATTTCTTCCCGTGTCAATTTTGATAAGTTGATGTTATCAAGAAATTTGCCCATTATATCTAAGTTGGCAGATTCATTGGCTTACTCATTGTTTATTATCTATAGGATCTATAGTGATATTTGTGATTTTGTTCCTGATATTGAAAATCTGCGGCTTGCTTTTTCTTTAATTGGTCATTCCTTGCCAGATATTTATTAAAAGTGATTAATCTTTTAAATTATCATTTAGTTAAAAATATCTTCTAATTTATCTTGTGATTTCTTCTTTGGCCCATAGTTATTCAGAAGTATGTGGTTCAGTTTTCAAAAGGAGCTCAAGTGGTCCAGCTGCCCTTGTAAGAAGAACTTTATCCATTTTTCTCTGCCTCATTTCCCATGGGCAGAATAGGCAGAATAAGGTGAGCAGGACAAGATCTTCAAGATTACAGGATGAAAAAAATTACCAGGAAAAGGAGATCATAGCCAGTATTTTATTGTACTCCCTGTATGCCAGGTATTGGATTGGTTTGGAGTGGAATACTTGCTAGTGTGTTCTCTGCTGTCTGTTGTGCCCAGAACAATTCTACCAATTCTGAGGCAGCTCAGAGTGGCCTTGGAAACCATGAAGTCTCCATATATGGCCATGATGTTGTGTTGCAATGATCCTGAAGATGCTGTGCCAGGTGACGGCAGCACTGTTAGGGGATCATAGACCATACTCAGATACCCAGAGATTGCCATGAAAAATGGTGGTATACAGAATCATAGTTTCATTATTATTATTATTATTATTATTATTATTATTATTATTATTACTACTACTACTACTAAAAAAATGTTACTTAAGTAGAAACAATAAACCAGCAACAGAAAGCTGCCTTTTCTGGTGAAAAGACATCAGTTTTTGAAAACCTCAGCTTGATTTAAAAAAAAAAAAAAAGGAGATCTTGAGTCTATTTTAATGCAAGTCAAACTTAGAACAAATTATCAGAAATACTTTAACTGGAGGTCACTATTAAAGACCTGGAAAGCTCTGAATTTTCAATTAGGCTTAATAAACTTTTCAAAGATTAAATCTGAATATTTATAATAAGTTAATCTAATGGATGACATTACAAGAAAGATTCAGAATTTAGGAGATCCATCAAAACACATTCAATTTCAAGTGGCTATAACAAAATTGCCTTCAAAATACATGACAAGAATGAAAAACAACTTCAGACAGCACTAAACAATACTTTAGATGAACATTCTCATATTCAGAAAAGCACAGAACTGCTTTCACAAGAAGCTGAAGAACGGAAAAGAGCAAACAAACTTATCAAAAGAAAAAAAAATATTAGAAAAGGCCAAAGTGACACTGAAAAAAACCTAAAATTGTAACAAAACTCAGATCAAGCCTCAAGTTGAACATTTTGGGATGAAAGACCGAGTTGCTGAGTTGCTGTTCTTGGAGAAGCATGCTGTTCTTAGCGAGAACTTGGAACTGGACATAATGAATGCATTAGAAAGTTGAGACCACTTGTAGGATCAATCCAAAGGAGTTTTGAAGAAACTGGGTAATGCAGCTGAATTAAACTCTTATTTAAGAACATTTGGGAAAAAGCAGAATCCATTTGATTCCGTTGAATAAACTAAAATCATCAATGCAGTTAATGATCACATTAAAAGTTATCAAACTGAGAAAGCTTAGCCAGAATCAGATAGTAAGGGAGAGCAGAAATTTCAATTCCTTCCTGAACTGCATTAAGGAAATACATTTTCACCAAGTAGAAAGAATTTACGCTGGAAAAATAGAAGAGAATGTTTTTCAAAAAAAAGAAGGAAAAAAATCAGCCACATTTATAAAGAGCTAGACACCTATACAGTTTAAAATTCTTTCAGAATAAAACAGAAGGATCACTAGCTATTATCAAATCCAGCTTTGTCTTAGAGAAACCTTGTTAACATAGAAAGGAAAACACATACATGAGACAAAAAATTACTCAAGAATTTAAATACCTCAAAAAGTACTATTAATTTGACAAATGGGGCATTAGGCTGGTGAAGACTACCAGGGAATCCTCTGGATGACCAGATCCCTGAGGAAGGACGAAAATCAGGATGTAATGAAATCCAGGATCCAGTGCCAGGTATGGGCCACATACCAATTCCCCAGGGTTAGGTCAACAGGAGCAGGATCCCTCTATCGGGCCAATTTTGCCCTGATGCAACAATTTCTCCAAAAGACAACTTCTCCTAGCCCTCCTCACACTGGCAGATACTAGGAACTGCCCTTACATTCAACTGCCCCTCTGTCCCTCCCCACATACACACAACTGCTGGGCCAGAGTCCTCCACCTCACCCTCCCACCAGAGTAACCCCAGGGAGAAATTTCCAAGAAAACTGAGGAAGCTCTCAGGAACCATCTCCACTGAGGGACTTCTCTTACCTGGCACATTCTCCACCAACAGGAAATGTCTGTACAGCAACCACTGAATCTGGTCTTCCACCAAACAATCTAGAAAAAGACTGTGGGTCACCCTTTGAGTTGACCCCACCTTCCAATCAGTCTTCTTCTGAAAAGCCAGAGCCACAGGAAGATGCTTGTCTCTGCTGAAGTCATTCTGATTTTTTTCCTCATCTAGCCTTATTGTTAATAGCAATTAACTAATAATACAGTGGTTCAAATGGAAAACATTACAGTTTTTAAGATAACATTTTATAACCATAGATTATGTTAAGATGAATATTAAGTTAACTGCTTTCATTTATTCTATTTGTAGGTGGTATAATTAATGTATGTCTTGCTATTGATAGTTTATTGAAATACACCAGAAACACAAAGAATTTTTTGTTTTCTAAAATACTGAATTTTTCTCTTTTGTTTTATTGCTCTTATTTTAGTGATTATACATACAGTATGTCATATGGAACAGATGGAATTCTAATTCTTGGGATAGTGTCTTATAACTACATATTATATAAATGTGAATATTATTAGTAATATGTTTCTATCATTTGATTTCTAGATATTATAAGTATAGTATGTTATTGTTATTTAATAAATCTCTTCTAATGATACAGAAACACACCAAAATGTTTTCTCTCTTCTAGAATATTTTTCCATTCTCTTTGGTTTTATTACTGTAGGTTAGTGACTACGTTCTTTGTGGAAAAATACAGTATCCAACTGATGGATTTATCCAGCAGAGGAATTTATTTCAAAGTCAACTGTTATGTATCAATAAAAATAGAACAAAATAGAATAATTCAAAACAGCAGATAATCTAAAAACGTTGTCAATCTGACTTCAGAATGTTTAAATACTTTTTTGACATGTAATATGAGCTCATTAAATTTTCCATAGTCTAAATTTGGGGACCTCATTAGTAGCTTACCATAATTTGACTATCATGTTGATTTCCAAGGATCAACAACACCACTTGAATTTAGTGTAACATACCCTATGAATTGAGCCTGCTTTTCTCTATTCTTCCTACACAGGCCCCATCAACTTTCCCACATGGATTTCTTTCTTCCTACAATAACCACATAATAAGACCAATTCGCCTAAACCTTTTCCCTTTTGTCCCCTTCTCCTGCCCTGATTCCATTAAGCCATTTAAGAGTTCATTACAATTCATATTCCTTTGACTATATTTTCCCAGGCTTTGTTTTCCAGCTCTGTTTCCTAGATGATAAAGAGTTTTGTCTTTAACTTTTTTCTGCACACTAAACCTTCCTTCATCCTCTCCTCTTAACTGTGATAAATTATCTTTCATGCCCCTGGACCAGGAACCCCTACCCACCTTTCAGTTGGTCTTTTTTCCATCTCACAGGCTAAATTTTCATTTAAGGTGCAACAATACATTATAGAAGACCATCCAAATAGATTTATTTTTAAGTGGACCCCTTACATCTCAAGGAAATGTGAGAAGGAACTCTCTCATCTCAATGTATTCCAAGAAAGGTCATTATCTGACAAAAGTGGGCAAGCAAAAATGTGCTGAGTAGCAGAAGGCAAGCTTTTTGTAATGAATAACTTACTCACAACTATTTGGGGGTTTACCCTGTTTAGCATTATTTTTATTAAGATATATGTTCTCCCACATTAGAATTTTAATGCCATTGAACAAATTCAGTTGTGTTCTACCTATAAAACTACTCAAGATTATGAGACAGAAAGCTGTGAAAATGACCCTCAGTTCGATGATGCTGGGTAAGTCACTCAACCTCTCTGTACCTCAGCTTCCTCATCTGTGAACCAAAGATCATAACGTCCATCCACCTCCTAGGATTGCCTTGAGGCTCAAAAGTAATAATAAGTCAAATAGAGAAAGAAAAATACCATGATATTGCTTATATGTGGAATCCAAAAAAAAAAAAAAGACACAAAAGGACTTATCTACAAAACAGAAACAGACTCACAGACAGAGAACAAACTTATGGTTACTGGTGGGTAAAGGGGGTGGGAAGGGATAAATGGGGAGTTCGAGATTTGCATCTCTTGGGGAGCGATGGAAACGTTAGCTATCTTGAATGTGGTGGTGGTTTCACTGGTGTATACATCTATCAAAATTCATCAAACCGTACATCTGAGAAAAAAACAGTAATAATATTGTATCTCTCACAAACTCTGATCCAGCCACGTCAACTCACCTGCCATTCCCAGGGGAGTTACCAAACCTCCTGGCCGATGGAAATCGTCTTCTGCCTGAACACTCTGTCTCCTCTGTCTTGGCCCATCAACGTCCCAATCACTTGCAAAGGTCCAGTTCAAAAGTAATCTTCGGCTAACCTTCCCTCACTTACCCCAGAAGCGCCTTCTTGGAGCCCCTTGCGTTGTGTGCAAATCTCAAGTAAAACTTGATTCATAGTATCACTACCTGTTTCCATGTCTGGATCCTTCACTGGGTTTAATTCCACAAGAATAAACGAGTGTCTAACTTCCCTTTGTATCTATCTCCTCTCACGTTCCCAGGGCCTATCACAGTGCTTGACATATATTTGATGCTCAATAAATACTCGTTCTGTTAAAATTGTGTCTTTACTCCTTCTACCAGTAGATGTCTAAATCAACCTGCTAACTGATACAAATATAGCCCATTATATAGAAAGTGGAGCAATATGGGCACTAACTCCACCACTACAGCTTTCACTTGTTGTAGTTATCAGAAAATCAAGACGCCGCTGCAGTAGCGTATGGGATTATTTCCAAACCAAGAATTTTTGACAGACCCCATGCTTCCTTGTTGGATTGTGTTAACTTGCTGTTGACCCATTTGCATTTCAGCAACTAAATCCTCCCTTACTAATAATTCAGCTACATTAATTTTTCCATATTCAGGATAGTGCTCTCTCTCTAACCTCACTATTTGAGGTTTGTGAAATAGGATATTCAAATTAAAACCAACAAGAATTTGTGGTTACATGGCTTTCAGTATACTAGGAATGGAGTCTGCATTTTTAATATACTCAACCCATGTTGTTTGTATACCTCTCTACCATATCATGTCTGAAATAAATTTTCTGAAATCTAGATATTCACCATAGACCATAAAAATAAATTAAATTATAATTTATTTCTGGGTAATAAGCAAGCTGAGGATGATGTGTTCCATCTTCTGATGGAATGCAAATTTACCATTAAAAGACAAATTCTTCACTTCCAAAGTTTGAATAGGGTAGTGCTTTAAAAAGCATTCCATCTGGTTAAATTTAGGGTGCTGAAAAAAGCCCACTATAAGAATATTCTCTGGCTCTGGACCCATAACATTTTTACTTGATTATGAACTGGATTCATTTTCATTTACTTGAAGCCCTTCCACATCACTTTTTTTTTCCTTCTGCAACAAGGCAAAGTTGTCACCATGCATGTTGATTTTGGTAATATTGTCTTCTCTGAATAATGCATTTCAGATGCATTATTGCCAGTAAAAGAAAAGCTTGTCTGTTCTGGCTGACATTTTTAGAGGATGTTTCTAAAGGATTTACTTGTATTTTTTTTATTTACTCATTCACTAGCCCATTTCTTCTCAATCTCATTCTCCTTTTCTTTTCTACCTTGCCCTCCTACCTGACCACCTGGCTTCCTGGATCTTATCTTATCAAGGGTCAATCAATAGCCTTTCCTATCCCAGTTGATATAATGGTGTTCATGACTTTCAGCTCAGGATTCAAACTTATAAAGGATTTCATAGAGATGAAATAAAGGAATGAATAAACAAGTCAACAAATGAATCAATAGCCCAATCCCTGTCACTCGCTGATTGAGAAGCAAACCAAAGACATTAGTGACCTATCTCCTTTATACAGGAGTTCAAAGGGTCAATGGGCAGAGATCATACATATTATAGAGGAAAAGAATAAAGACAATGATGAAGTGAATGAAAACACTGAAATTATCTACCTTACTTCATCAACAGTCCTGCCAAAAAATTCAGTACATTTCAGAAGGCTAACCAATTATACCATGCAAATTTGGGGGCCCTTCAAAAGGGGAAAAGAAAATGAAGAGATTCACCTAGAAAATCAAATGTAATTGACAAATCTGTTCAAACACAGAAAAGTAAATTGAGACCTATTTTAGAGCTATAAAGGAGTTCAGAGATAACCCTGTCCTGGTTCAAGCACCAACAGCCTTCAGTATCAAGGCAAAATTTAAAGATTTAATTAGGGTTCCAAATAGCCTGGATGCATATTAAGGTCTAGCACTCCCTAGCAGAAAAGCTAGCCATGCTTTCCTTATTGTGTCCTAAGGAAAGGCTGTAAGGATGACTGAAAAAAACAGTGATATTTGTGTTTGAGTAGTAAGTAGCTGTTCCCATCTTCATCCATTCATCTAACAAACAGTTGCTGTGCACTTACTATATCAGGCACTGCGCTCGCTGGTGAGGTTATAGTAAGGTTACAAAGGTGAGCTCAACAGACAAGGTCCTGTTCTTACAGAGCTAATCATGTTAAAATGTACTTACAATGTAGTAGTCACTGTTCTTTACGTATGTATTATAAGTACTTTACATATGTATTAACCTGTTAAATCCTCACAACCCTATGAGAAGTAGGTATTACAGTCACCCCTTAAGGCATTGTGAGGAGAGGCAGATATCCATCTAATAGGCACGCAAATCAGTGTGTCATCACAAAGAGAAGTAACTGCTAGAAAAGAAAGGAAGCAGAGTTCAAAGAGAACACAGGACAAAGAAGCTAGACCTTGGGCTATGAGATGGGGAAGGTTGGCTATCAGGGAATTGACACTTAAGCCATAAAGACCGAGTGTAAGTTAAGCTGGCATCAGGAAGAGCTTTCCAGTTAGGGATCAGTGTGTGAGAGCTCTTTAGTAGGAAGGAGTCTGGTGAGTGCAGGAGTAAAATGAGACAAAAGTGGTTGGAGAGCAAAAAGTAAGGAGTGGTGCAAGGTGAGCTCAGAGGGGTAGAAGGCCAGTTCTAATGGAGCATCAGAGCATTAAAGTCACACTAGTCTTAACTCTAAGTACAACAAAAAGCCACTGAAAATTTTACGCTGATGAGTGACAAAAGTGATTGAAAAATCACTCAGGCTGCCATTTGGAGAAAGAGCCTAGTGGGTGCAGGACATCAGTTACTCAGCCTTTGTGGCAGTCTAGCTAAGAACTGAGTAATTTTCTCATGAAGCCCCAGATTACCAAATCCAAATTACCTTTGTCTCTAGTGACCAGGAATAAGAAGTCTTACTCTGTACAGTCTCTCTTCTAACTTAAGTACTTGTTTTTCAACTAAGCAGCTAAGCTGGACAGCTTGAAAGGTCAGTAAGAAAATTACTCATTAGAAACTGATGCATTATCTATACTTCACTTTTTTCCTACTACCTACTCATTCAGTTTGATTCACTTACAGATATGGGTGCTTCTAGAAAATATAAGCTAAAGAATTCAATTTCTACCAGAGATTCTCTAGTCCTGGAGGACACTAAATCAAATTATTATATCAAGCAGGCCAAGGAACCAAAAACTTTGTTCCAACATAGAGAGTCACTATGGTATTATGAAAGAAGACTGGATTTTAGAACCACAGAGACTTGCCACTTTCTAGATTTATGACCTTAGGCAAGTTATTAAAGCTCTCTTTGCCTTATTTTTTCCATATATAAAATGGAGATCTTAAAATCCACCTTATAGAATGACTATAAGAATTAAAAATGATTATGCATTACTTACCAGGAATATGTTAGTTGCTCAATAAACACAACCTATTATTGGAACCATTTTTTGTTATTGATTGGTTCTCTGGATCGATCCATTTACCATTTAACAACTTCTTGAAGCTCTACAATTGACCAAGCACTATGCTAGGTGCTTGTGAATAACTAGACAATATGATGTTAATTCTGCCATCAACGAATGTGGTAGACAGTGTTAGTAGCTATTTCTACTTCCTCTTTTTGAAGAAAACCTTAATTTTTGTGTGTGAGGGAGAGAATTTGCCTAACCCCAGTATGAACCATGACCATGTAAGGCAGCCATAAGAATCCCACCCCCCTTTGCCAATGACTAGTGAAACAGACATGTAAATTCATACCAGTCAATGAGATTTAAGTCAAAGTAGCCTTAGAAGACTTCTGGGGACAATTTTCTTCCATAATGAGAGAGATCTCCCTTCCTACTTCCTGCTTTAAAATACACTTGGAGTTGCAATAGCACATCTTAAGACTATGAGGGGAGACTATCAACTTACTGAGTATGACAAAGCAAGAAGGATCAAAGAAGCCCAGTTCGTTGGTGATGTTGTTGAACTGCAAAGCAAACCTAGGACTACCTGCTAAAAGACCTGCCATTCACTAACAAGTTATGCATGCTGGTACAGAAGCCTAAATATAGTGGGCACATTAGGAAGCAGTCAATAGAAACACTACTCATTCCTTTATTCAGTAATAAACTTTCATTAACTATTCATCCAGCCAACCTCCACAGTAAAGAGAATCCACCTTTCCTCTATGGAAAAGAAGTGTGAACCAAGGGTGTAGAAGCAAGCCATGAAGTTGCATTGCCTGAGCAGATAATTGTCACTCTATTCATGGTTACTACTCTGTTCCTTCAACAGTAAAGAAGTAATAAAATCCCTTTGCTAGAAGCAACACCTTCCAGTACTTCCAGAGAGAAATTAAACTCCTGTCTGCAACTAAGAGCAGCATTTAAAGAAAGAAACAGGCTGTATATGAGCCAGTATTTTTCTAGCAAAAATCTTTCTTACAACAAAAGAGATGCCTATGCCCTCAAAACACTACAGAATTCTCAAGGTTTGGCCACCATAATAAACTTAATACTATCTTCATTCTGTTTCAGGATGTAGCTGGGACAAACCATTTGGTGGTTTAACTTGTTTGTTTTATCCTTAAATAAAGTATAAGTGAACATCCAATAGAATTTGACAGTTTCCTTCCACCAGTGCGCTGTAAAAATTACAGCATTTCCATAGGAATGTGATTAATGTCAAGCACTGGAGCCAATGGTGTTGCTCTCCTGCTGCCTCTCCACCTGTCCACTGCCAGGTGAGCATACTCAGCCACTGTTCCTTCTGACTGCCAGATGATGCTTCCCTGCTGATCTGTCCACGTGCTTGGTGGTATCTTCATAAGATCTCACCACCTGTTAAGAACTGACTCAACTCTTTCAAGTGTAGTCTTCACTTTGAATTTGATTTTAATAAATGTTCCATAGAAGTATCATTTCCCCAAGGGTTCCATGGCAAAATTCAATCTCCACTGAGAAAAGCAATCAATGATGGGGTTGATCAAGACTGAGTACAGAATTTTTATTAGAAGAAATTATAGTTGCTTGCTTTACCATTTCACCTTCAAAATCCCCATTTAATCTATGTGATAAGCAGAGTGGCTATTACTACTTATCTCATTTTATGATGAATCCAAGACAATGAAAGCTTAATCAACATGCTCAAAACTCACAGCTAGCTAGAGTCTAGGGTTTTTGTTTTTGTTTTTGTTTTAACCTCCTAATCCCACGCTGCATCACTTACCAAATAAAACAATACAAATACTTAGGATTTTTTTTTAGTTTGGTTGAAGGAAGGAAATTTGTTTACCATAAGAGAAACCCAGTAGAGTTGTAGTAAAGGAACACGTGGGGACATCTTCCATACAGAAAAAGAGCAGGCATACAACACGATGGACACATGTTTTATGGGTATAAGCTCTAAGATCCACAGTCTCACCTGAAATCAAGAGTGAATCTGATGCTGCCCCTTCCCACCATGAAAATTACTGCCCTATGCAAATTAGCACTTTGCCAGCCAGCTGAGATGGGACAGAAACAACTGGTCTGCAGTCAGCCAGAAAGAAAAACAGCAGCCAAAGTGCATGGTGTTACTTTTCCCACACTGAAGGAGGCATTAACTTCCAAGTCTCTGACCCTTTAAATCTGTGTGACAATAATTAATGAGAGAAAGATAAGTAATATTTAGGTTTGCACTCAAAGCTCCAACTAATAAGAACACAGGTTACATAAGGAGACATGAGAGTCTCACAATTTCCTGCATTTGTTTCCGGCAGGTGAGGCATTAATTTCTTTTTCACTATGCTTGAGCTCCTACCTATTCCAGCAATGCTGTCACATGCGGTGTGGGAGCAAATGGCTAGGAGACCTAAGAGGGAGGACAAGTCCAGTTTTGAGGATTTACTCATTATCTGCTAGTGTTGCTGGTCTTCAGGAGGATGCAGAATCTCTTCAATTGCCCTTATAAATACACACTTCTATGCTGTGCATTTTCCTAACCCTTGTCACAGAGCATCAGAAACTCTTCCATAGCTGGACAGCACACTCTTAAAGAGAAATCACTTCCCTCCTCTTGGTTCAAAATTCCTCCTCTGTATAAATAGCTCAGTTGAACGAGATCATTGGTTTCCATAACCAAAATCTCCTGCATTCAAATTCTTTTTAATACAATGCCCACCCCAGCAGCCTCTTTCACCCTCAACTTCCCAACTTACTGAATAAGGAAGTCTGGAAAGGAATCTATTTTTAAGAAGCTTCCTACATAACTATGATGTCCAACTCAGGTTGAGAACTACATGATTACTTAATCAATAGCATTTAAGCTCTAGGTTTCCAATGATCTCTTCATTCAACAAAAACATTGTCTGGAATAAAAGCCAAAATGAACATTGTATTCAGTCCTCCAGATAAATATCATAGGAGACATGAGTGGATTTGGTAGGGGAAAAAAAGTTATGGAGAGAATGGGCAATCATATCTTTGGGAAGAATATTCTAGATCCGTAAGAAACCAAATACCCCACACATTTAAATTTACTGCAACAAATTAAAGATCATAGTATTCTCTGGTTATTCAAAAATGGCTCCTCTCTCATTCCCCTCTACCTATTTTCATTTGATTTTGTGATGACTTTTTTAGTGCTCTATTTATTCCCCTTTTGAAAGAGAGACATAAAAGTGACAGAAGTAAAAGAAGATGTAAAAAACATTAATCACTTATGTTTTTCTTCTTAATATTTACTAGCACAAAGCAGCCTAACTCTTTACCTTAACCCTGATTCAGCCAGATCTTCTGATTATTCAGCCCCAGAAGGCTCTCTCCACTTTTATCCACCTTGTTAGTCAAATCCACTCAAAGCTAATTAATAAACTGGAGAAAGTAAAGGTGAAGCTGCCTTTCGATTTGCTTTTGTTTCACTTTAAGATATTGCAATACATGCTGCTCCCAGATCTTCAAATAGAACAACCCAGAATTTAACCTCAAATTTTTCCCAGTGATTTCCAACCAAGTGAAACTTAAAAACCTCATTGGTAGAAGAGTGGATTCAAGTCTGTTTCAAGCATCAAAAAGTGGTAAAGTAAGCAACATAGTAACTTCATTGAACAAGAATTTCTGGAACTCCTACCATGTGCCTGGCACCAAGCTAAGTGCTATGGATACAATAGAGAACAAGAAAGAATTTTCAAACATTTGGCACTGCTAAAAACAAGGATTCTTGTACAGCTTTACAGCTTACAAAATATCAAAATATTATCTTAATTCATGTAGTGCTTTATACATATGTCACCATTTGTTACTTATAACAATCTCTGAGGTACACAGGGCAGGTATTATTTTCATTTCATATTTACTAATGGTAGTGGCACTGAGCACTTAAAATAGTAGTAATTAGTAATAATTTAATGCTTTCCTCTATAAAACACTATGCTAAGCATTTTAGACAAATCTTACACTAACATGACTTTTATCCCCATTTTATATTTACAAAGCTGATGTTTAAAAGAGGTCACATAGTGAGTGAAGAGACAGAGCCAGGACTCAAACCCAAGTCTGTTTCCAGAATCCATATGCTTAACTCGTTTGCTGAGTTCAGAAAAATTAAAAGATTTGTGTAAAATAATCTGGCTACTAAGCACTGACTTTGATCCATAATTTGTTTCCATTTATATTATAAATATATCAATATATAAATACCTATGGAAGAGACTCTATATAGAACACAGCCTCTGTAGAGAGGCAAGGTTCCACTGTTTTTCATTTCAAGTAATTCACAATGGACTTTAAAAAGAATGCTGCCTGTTAGGGAAAGAGTCCAAAGTCCTGCCATGCCTGTTAATGAACAATATTAATTATTTGCAAACATGTAAAATGCAAATGAAAATTTTTGAATTTCAAAGAATTAGGATCAAGCCATGCACAATAAGCAGAAACAAGAGGGAAGCTAGTAGAATCTGCACACTTAAAAAAGCAGCAAATGAGTACGATGCTGAGCGTAGATCTCTATATCCACTACTGACATTAAAAGAGAAAGAGAATGGCCAAAACTGAAGGAAAGTGCTACCAAATGCTTCTACCAAGAACCTATTGACTCCAAGGGTAATGTGGTCTTGAAATAGATTATTTTGGAAATTATAGTATCTCCTGTAAGGTTTAAAGGGAAAAAATCAGTATCTTATTTAGCACTTATATGTTTACCAAGTATGCGACAATTACTATTTAAGTCAAAAGATGTCACGGTCCAATCCTCCATTTAAAAAAAGACAGAAAAGAAAAAGTGAAGAGAATCAGCTTATCAATTATTCTCCATGGGAAAAATGACTATAAAATAAATGCACTTCATAAATTATTTGCAGACATGTCTATATTAGAATGAAATAAGATCTTTCAGAGGATAACACACCTGTGCCATGGATAATTGCCCTCATTCACAAATAATAAGTGGTCTACCAGATGTTTAGCTCCACACAGACATATGTAAGGCAAAGCAGTAGGAAAGAGTGTCTCAGTTCAGACCAGAGACGATCCTTTTTTATCCTTTACAAGCTCTCATGCTGTGTCAGCAGCTTATTTAGTAAGGTAACCAAAATCATAGAGGATTCCAACTATTAAGTACTAACACTCCACTTCAGTTATTAAACTTACATGTAGAGAAACCCACAGAGTCATTAGAAACCTGAAGTCTGTATTAGATGCCTATATTTTCTTTTGTTTCCTTTTTAATTTTGAGAGATGCAAACTTAACAAAGACTTTCAAAATTTCAAGAGTCTAATCAAAATAAAAAGGGTATTTCAAAGCTAAATGGAACTTTGATATGTGACTAGAATTAACTTTATCTAATGAATTATGATGGAAAATAAATATTTGAATGGATCCAAATTACCATTCTTGTTCTTTGTAATATTCAATGTATCAAAAAACATTATCTAAAGTAAAGGCTGATCTAGTTATTAAAACACTGTTATTCAAATGCTGTATTATTGGTGGGCTATTTGGTGTTCAGCAGTGACCTGGGTATAATTGATGGACAACACAGAAGATGATTTCATATGTTACTTTGCTGCAGAAGAAATATGTATTCAGAACAGGTGAAACTAAGTTTAAACTGTGTGACACTACTATAAATATCATATAACTGTTTGGTGGTTACATCCAAATGATAAATAATAATTAATTATAGTCCCAAGCTCACTCATACACGGCACTTGCAAGTACAGGTACAGTAACACAATAAATGCCTTTTTAGTCAGGCCAGTGGGCCATCAAGATCAGTATAACACTCCCAGATTAATATCAAAGGAGATGTGCGAAAATGACATTACCTTCCATGAGGACAAACTCCAAAGAGCACAATGAATCCATCCTCCCAAGTATCCAGAGGTTTGGTTAATAACAACACATCTAACAGTGCTGACATCTAGCATTCTTTCCTCTCCACACCTGGGAACTGCTCCCAGCCATACCCCACCACACATACACATACACACACACACACACACACACACACACCCACCTTCAGTGGGAACCTCCATAATTCTGTATTACCCTGCTGCCAAGACAGGGTTAAACAGTCCAGGAGTGGACACCTGACCTAAGCTAAACCAATCAGAGTCCCTAAAGAAAGTCAGTCTCCCTCTTTGGAAGAGCCTTTGGTGAGGGACCAAAATGTGAAGACTGCAGGGAGAGAGCATAACCCTACAAGGCCAAAAGAAGCAGTGATGAGGGACAGAGTGAGCCCTGAGGCATGTCTGGTCTCTGGTTCCAGCTGCTCCTATGACTCTTGAATCCCCATCCTCCCACAGTTTAGTTGTGCAAATTGTCCTTGGAGTCCATGAAACAGTAATTTACTTTTTTGGCCTAGCTAGTTTGATTCCTGTAGCTTATAATCAAAGAGATTTAATAAATCATATTAAGCATATGTAGCCTATAATAAGTGAACTTTTAAGTATTTTCTTTCAAAATTAAGGTTGACTCACATACAGTTTAAAATCCAACCACAATATAAGCAGACTCAGAGGTAAAACTGAGCATGGTACACTTAGGGAAGGAAGAACAAGTTACCAAAAGAGTGAAAGAGTGAACTGATTTTGCAATGCAGATGACAAAAACAGTTTTATCAAGGTAAAGCATATGAACACCAAGAGTATTGCAAGGGGCAATTAGCGTTTACAACAGACACCTAAGCATGGGTGTAACACGGTGAAAGCAGTGCTTTAGAAAAATCACAGAAAAAGAACAGGGAGCCAATGTAGGGATCTTCATGCAAGACTTAATGGTGATGGGACTGAGGAGAGAGGGGAAACAAGAGAGTTCATATTTCCTAATAACTGATTAGAAGGTGGGGATGTAGAGAGTAATACTTATTGAGCACCCATTATATGTAAGTCATGGCTTTAAATAAATCTCTCTCCATTTTAAAGTATATCTATACGTATCTATCTATATATATACACACCCATGCACACCCATATTTTAGTCCTCACAACCACCTTATATGATAATATTTAATTCTCATTTTAACTGGGAAAACCAAGGCTTAGAAATATCAGATTAAAATTAATTCAAATATATATATATATATATATATATATATATATATAATACATAAAATGAGTGGGAGAAGAGAAGAACTAAGATTCACATCCAAACCCATCTGACCTATTTCATGATGCCTCTCAAGCCTAGGCAGATTTAGAAAACAAAGGAGAGGAAGCAGCCCACATAAAAATGGAAACAGTCTGAAGACAGCTGGAAATATAATCTAAATAATCTTCCTTAAAATAGCATATAATTTCAGACCAATATAATGTTAGTTTTGAAAATTCATGTATACCAAATAAATATGAAAACAAATAGGTTACAACACAAAGTGGCTATAGTAACTGGACTAGTGGAAAGCAAAACAAAAAAATTATATATATAAAATATACATACAGCATAATCCAATAGTGGATGACAGGGAATTATATGGTCCTATTTAAGCTTAGTGAGACCAGGAATTATGTCTGGCTCAGTCCTGTAACTCCAGGATTTATCAAAGTGGCCTGCCAAATAATTTTTCAATTAACATTTTAAAATTTTGAATTCTTAATTGAGAGATACTTTGAAGACTTTATGTAATCAAAGAGAACTTAAAATGATAAAAAAAAAAAAAAAGCACTTGACAAACTCAAGATAGTCACCTTGCAGATGCATATGGAGAGGACAGGAGAGATCATGGTGGAAGAGAAGAGACCCGAGAAGGGCTTAAGAGTCCTAGAGAAGTCGCCTTACTCCTTTTACTTTGAAGAGTTCTACATGTTAAAGACGAAACCAGGCCCTCATGAAAAGCTGTAGGAAGCAAACACTAAAACCATGGGTTTTTCAAGCTGCTTTCATGATTATTTCTTCCTGTCATATTTACACTTAGTAATTTCAGGTGCTGCTTGTTCCTGGGAAAGTTCTTCTTAGATGCCAGCTTCAGGCAAACAGCGGTTGGACAAGCCTTTTGTTTATTTTGTGTATGTTTTTTTAGTGGATCATCTTTTCACTCAGGTACCACAATCTGCACAAATGATAAGCTGATGGCTCCTCAACAGGTTGTGATATGTCATATTAATTCACTTTCTAGTTGTGAGACTCGGAGAAATCAATCACTGCCTCAGAGCCTCAGTTTGCATGAGACAAATCAGAGTTTTTTGTTTTAAAAGTGAATGAACAGTCTTTAATATTTTTTTCCTTATCTAAATAGGTTAACAAAGGGTTATAGGTTCTTCTGCATTTTATCTTATTCAGCTAGACCTCAGCAAAAGTCAACAGCAAAAATCTGAGAGTAACTCTGCTGGACCCAATTCATAAAGTTGCAGATAAGATTCAATACATTTAGCTGTTTTCAGAAAAAAAATTAGCAGGGTTAACTTTTTCCAAGTGAAATTATATAAAACGTTCCCCCACGCCCATAAAGTAATAAAAATCAAGCTGACCAGATCAAGATGGTACTGAGAAAATGCAGATGTTATTCATGCATCCTTAGAAGACTCCAGGTCACCTCTAGAATCTTTTAGGTTCTTGGGATCTTAAATTTCAAGTAAAAATACTATGTAAAAATGTAAAGTTCTTAATCAATTGACAGTATCAAGTTAAAACAGGGAGTTCACTTAAATTCTGGTTCTTTATGATATTACTTAAACAGTGATTCTAAAACACTGGTGTGTATCAGAACCACTCGGAGGACTTGTTCAAATACAGATTGGCAGGCCCTAGCCCTAGAGTTTCTGATTCAGTAGATACGGGGTAGAATCTGAAACTTGCATATCTAACAAGTTCCCAGGTGATGATGATGTTACAAGCTCAGGATCACACTTTGAGAATTTAAATTATTAGCTGTGTCTCCTGTGGGATGTGTGGTAGGCAGAACATGGCCCCTTACAGATGGCCACATCCTAATCCCTGAAACCTGTGAATATGTCACAAGGTGCAGGGCAATTGCGATTTCAAAAAGAATTAAAGTTGCTAATCACCTGGATTACCCAGGTGGGTCCAATGTAATCACAAGGTCCTTAAATGTGGAAGAGGGAGGCAAAGGGTCATGTGAGGGATCTACCAACCCTTTAAATCTTATGAACTCCCGGAGTCAGTTGAGAATAAAATATTTATTGTTGACACAGTGCAAAACTTTTACTTTCAAGGCCTTAAACCCTGGAATTGTTCAGATCAGCTACTCCAGACCAATGAAAGACTTGTCATTATATTCACTTTAGAATTCCCAAGACATCTTAAAGAAACAGTCTCCTCAACCGAGTAGGCAATTCCCACTCCCTTGAAAACACTGACCTGGAAAACAAAACAAACTCATAGATGTATCCTAATCCTAATGGTCTACTCTTAAAAAACATTCCCTTAAACAATGTTATTTTTCCAACTAAAATGCATGAGTAATAGTCAATAATGAAGGGGGTTTGGAGAACCCTGAGATCTAAAATGAATAAATAAATAAATAAAATATCTTTCAGTAGTGGTTGTAGAATCAGGTTCATTCAAGATAATACTTATTAAGAACCAAGGTCCAGGTTGGTTGAAGATTAAATGGAAAATTCAAAGAAGTCTTATGTGAAAATTAAAGCAACTTTTTCATTTTCCTTGCCTAGTCCATTTCACATCTTCAGTAGTCACTTTCCAAACACTGCCTATTAAAAAACTTCTCTGTAAATACTGGGCAGAAACCCACACATGGGAACGGCATGCAGAACTCTTTGAAAACATGCCCAAAAATTCATCCCCTGCTACTCAAACAAGTTGGAGAGGGTTCAGAGAAAATTTGGAAAATTAACTTTAGGAGGGAATCTTAAAGAAACTTGAGTTTTTCGTTTAGCAGAAGGTACAGGAGAATCTTAAAAATGGTTTTAATGCAGAGGTTTGCAACTATGGTACACAAGCAACTCGGGCACTTATTAACAGGCCCCAGACCCATAGACTCTGACTTAGTTGTTGTGAATTGGGCCCCAGGAATGAGTATTTCTGTCAAGCACCCTGATGATGCTATTGCATGTGGTTCCTGGACCACACTTGTTGAAAAACAAGTTGAGAAACGCTTACTAAATAAGTATAAGAGGAGCCCACACAGCTGTTCTGAATTTCTGCCATAAGACAAGTGAAATCCATTTAAACTACATGAGACTTGGTTCCAAAATGAAAACAGAACTCCCTGACAGTGAGTTAGTTGTTAAAGGTGACACAACAAAGCAGTTGTGTGACAGTAACCATGCAAGGATAACTGATTGGAGGGGGTGGGGGTACTGCTCTTAAAGAGTTTAAGGCCTAAGACAGCAGTTTTAAAAACACGACAGTAGCTGGGAATTTGTTAAAAATACAAATTATCAGGCCCCACCCCACCTACTGAATTAGAAGACTCTAGCGTTAGGGTTCAAAATCTGTTTTAACAAGCAGCCAGGTGATTTTGATGAATAAAATCTGAAACTCATTGATTGCAGGGAAGGAAACAACAAATAACACAAAAAGACGTGATGTAGAAATAGGAATGTTTTAAAACTCTGGCTTCCTTGTTCAATAGCTGTGTGAGCCTAGGCAAGTAATTGAGTCATGCTGAGCTCCATTTTTTTTCATCTGGTGGTTATAACTGCTTCACTTACTTCATTAGAAAAATAACGAGGGTAAATGAAATAAGGTACAGCTATATACATATCTCAGGGAGTGGCTGGATTGGATATAATCATTCATTCATTGTAGGAACATTTATAGGGCACTTACCGTATGCCAATCATTTTTTTCCATTCTGGATACAAAAATAAATGACTTCAGCCATCCAGTAGTCCACTGTTTGGACGCCATGCTGAAAGACCTCGAGCGGAGTTCTCCAAAGCGGCGAAAATTTTGAAAACTAGAGTAATCCATCTTGGTGAAAAGCAGGAAGCCGTAAACGCCACGTGGTAGAATCTAAGTTTCCAATGGTAAGCGCCTTATCTTACTCAATTCTGTACCCCCAGTGCCTAGAGCAGTGCTTGGCTCGTGTGTATTCCAGGCGGAAGCGCGCTGGCGCCGGCGGGCGGAGGAAGCGGGGGCGGGCGGCGGAAGTGGGGCGGGGCGGCAGACAGCGGAAGCGGGGGCGGGCGGCGGCGAAGCCAGGCCTGAGGCCGTCTGTTTGCAAACCAGAGAAACGGTATGAAGGTTGAATGAACAAGCAGGTAAGCATCTTTAATTAGAAGCCCTCATTCCTTCCACTTGAGGATGATGAAAAATGAAGGTAATTAGGGAAGAGAAGAATGGGGTTGAAGCATCTCTAATAGGGAGTTTGATGTGCTATTTATTTTTTATGTTTTTTATTAAAGTATAGTCAGTTACAATGTGTCAATTTCTGGTGTACAGCACAACGCAGTCATTCATATACATATATATATATTTGTTTTCATACTCGTTTTCATTAAAGGTTATTAAAAGATATTGAACATAGTTCCCTGTGCTGTATGATACAGTATTTAAAACATCAACAAGAAAGAGCTAGTGTAAGTTTTCTGAGCAAGTATTATTTTAGAACTACCTCTTTTGGAGGTCCTTAACCATAGAGACATTCATGTAGAGCATGGACCTGTCTGAAGAAGAGATTGCCTCTTGGGGATCCTTACAAAATGTGAATGCTGAAATTATCCAGTCCTTGCTTCATTAATTCTATGTTTATCGAATTAATTAATTTTTTAATTAATTGACTCCAATTAGAAATTCTGGGGGTTTGGGGTATTTTTTTTCTTAATCTCTGGGATGATAATAATAGAGCAATGGGCTATTCTGGACCCTTTCGCCCAGCAAAGTAATGATACATCATCATTAACAGAAAACTGGGTAGCTCTTAAATTCAGAAACAACAAAACAAACAAACACTGCTTTCAATTGCTCATCTAAGTTAGTGGACCCAGATGGAAAGCCTCAAGGACAACTTTTATTTGCCAGATTGTCTGCAAATGTGAAGGATTGAAAATTGCTAAAGGGGTGTCACTTGTAAAGTTTCCCTTTTGCAAATAATGAAGTGTGTCTGTCTCTTGAGTTGATGGCTGAAAACATTCCATCCACCAGTGGGTAATCAGACACACATGTAATCAGTGATCCACATTCCAAAAAGAAGATGAAACTTATTAATAAATCATTAGGCATTGTGAATTTTTTTTCCACTGCCTCTTGCCACCCACATACGGATGGCAAAGTAGTCTATAGCTATTATTTTTAACTTGGAGACTTTATCTTTAGAGGATTCTGAATCCTTATAATTGAGTTGTGAGGCCTCACAACTAGGGAATTACTAATAATGTTAATAGTGAGAAATTACTTTTTTTCTCCCCAAAGTGGAAGTTTTGAGGCAATTTGCTAATCTTTCAAATAAGCTTTTTGAGCAGGATTTTTTTAAGTTTGATTTAGAAATTTTATTTTATATGTTAAAATTAAGCAGTTCTAAATTAGAGGTAGAGCCTTATAACTGAAATGTTTCTAAGCACCCAGTGTGCTCTAGGATGGCTGGTTATTGACATCTAGGAAATGGCTTTCAGCCTTTCTTCAAACCTTCAATCAGATTCCCAGCTTACTGAAAGCAGAAAGCCAGAGAGCAGAAATCAGAGGACCTCTAGATGAGCTGCTAGTTTCTAACGTGTTTCTAGTTCTTCTCCACCTCCCTTCAGTCAGCCTGCGATGTGCTCTGTCATCTGCCTCTCAGTTCACACATGTTCCCTCATACTCTTGCATGGGTACCTTTCAGATGACTTTTAGAAGCATATGTTTCTCCATGTCTCCCACTCCCCTCAATCTCCCTCTCTAACTCCATTGAAGATAGAATGTGTGCTACTGTCCCTTGCATTAAAAGAGAAGTAAAAACCCCCAATTGTGATGGAATTTCTTGACGACTTGCAAGAGGTCTAAAATACTTCCTCAGTCTTTCTTACTCCTATATTCTAGGACAATGGAATCTTTCTCTGACCAGTTTAACTTATACCCAACTATAGCTTTGCTTCGTAACTATATATAGATAGATACATGGTGTAGGATTTAGTCACAAACTTCTGTATTAGAAGAAGTATCATAACTAGGATTTAACCCTTAATAAATTACAGTGGTATATAGTATTGGGCTTCAGGAGGAAGAAAAAGTGAGCCACTCTCTGCTGTAAGGGTCACCACACTTTTGTTTTTTAATATTTTAAAAAATGTATCCATCCTTTTGTTGAGGTAGAAGTATATGCAGAATCACTTGAGTGAGTTTACAGTGAGGTCCAGTGTGCCAGCCAGGATTTGACCTATGGTCAGGGATGCCAATAATACATTGCTGCAATGTGCTCGGAAACATTTGGATTCATTTTATACAACTTTGCTTCAGTTATTCTGTAGCATCCTCGTGTACAATTACCTTCTAGCTGTCAGTGTCACTGAAGTTCATCAGATGTATAACGAGCTATCCGAAGTACTCTTCTTTTCTTTCAGACATTCTTTTTTTCTTATCATTTTTTGGAAGCATAAATATATTGTATTTGATTATTTTTTTCTTTTGTTACTGAAGCTAACCTGTATCATTATATCTATTAAACAAGTTAAAATAAAAAAAGCACATAGAATAAGGTGTGGCAAATAGAAAGCACTGTATACATGAGATATTATTACCTGTTTTTTCTTATTTGGCTTTCTACTGTAGTTCTGAACTCATGAAGCCTGATATTATCAAAGCAAAGATCATAAGAGATGTCATAATAAATTATGAAAAAGCACAATATGATGATTTCTTATTCCTTGTCACAACTCTCAAAGCACCATTTGAATACAAAGCTCTTTTGAAAACAAAAAAGGATTTTCTGTGAAGGATGGGAAAATGAACCTAAGAATTTAACGAAGCATAAAGCTATTCACTCTCAATGTGTTTCTTCCTTTCTTTCTCTTTTTCTTTCTTTCTTTCTTTCTTTCTTTCTTTCTTTCTTTCTTTCTTTCTTGTTTTTCTCTCTTCTTCCTGTCTCTGCCACACTCTCTCTCTTCAATTGCATTTTTTAAAATCGACATTATTTTTGCACCTTTCAAATTAAAAAAATTTTGTTTTTAAAAATGATATAAATTCAAGTAGTATATCTTTTTCTCTTTTCCTCTAGTTAGCCATTGGAAAAACAAGCAAATGAAGGCTCTGTAAGGACTGTCACTTGCAATATGAAGTAATCTAATAAAGGTCTTCCTCCAAGAGAGATCTTCTAGTCCCGCCAAAATAAATAAATCAATCATGGAGCCAAAAATGGTGTTGTTGGTGAGGTCTGTTATTAGCTCTCATATTTAGAATTGGCTTCCAAATGATTTTTAAATACACATATATTATTAAAATTGCCAAACTGATATGGCAGTTCTACATAAATTCACCAGGAAGAAGTTTTTAAGAGATGAGAAAGAAAAGTGATTCCTTCCTGAGGAAGGTCCACTCTTAAATCATCCCACACTCTTGGTAGGAGAGTGGCCTCTCTGAGTAAACTGTTTTATATTTAGCACCCCTCACTTTCATAAAAGGGCACAGACCCTTTAAGCTGTCGTGGAAATGCACTTGTAATTCTGCTCTCTGTGCAATAAGAAAACTCCTAAGATCACTTTATTTCCTTTCATCCCCTTATTCATTCCTTTTCTCTTCCTACATTCAATATTTTTCTCAGAAATCATTGTCTTTCCTCTCAAATCTAATTGATCAGTTGTTAATTAAGATCCCTAGATGCTTTTCTGAATTTTTCCAAGTTTTATAAATCTTTGCTTCTCAAAATATGGTCCTTGGACTTTCCACATCAGCATCATCTGGGAACTTGTTAGAAATACGAACTCTCAGGCCAACTGAATTAGAACCTGCTTTTTCACAAGAGTCACTGATGGCTCGTATACATACTAAAGTTTGGAAACACTGGTCTAGGTAGCATTTAAATAATTAGAACTAAGAACTATGCCTATAATCATTTTTGAATAGAGTAGAAAACAGAATTTCCACTGTTCTTTCTATTTTTATTGTTTTGAGGAAATTTTTATGGTGTTATGGATAAAACAAATCTAAGATTCCTGAGGCAAGATCCATTTCGTTCTCTATGTGCCCTTCCTTTAGGGTTTTGTGTTTGTTTTGAGTTTTATTATCCAATTTTCTACAGTTTTTAATGTACCCACATTTTCAGGATTACACTATCCTAATTAGCACCTATTAAATGAATTTCCTAGGGTTATATATATATATATATATATGTATGTATGTATGTATTTTGCCTACAGTGAACAATAAGTAAGTTATTCATCTTTTCAGCAGCTTCTGTTTGAGGAAAGTCAGCTCAGCTTTTGGTTTTCCGTATTTTTCCTCTCTGAGGTGGAAAATGTAAAGCCGGAATATTTTGGAAGGTTGTCTTAGATGCTGAGTCGAGAACCATTTCCCTGCCTCCCCACTTTGTAGGTAATTAGGTGGGCTTTAACTAAAGCTTTTCTTTCACGAGGCTGAGCCCCTCTAACTATCCACTTCTTTTGCCCTAAAATTCTACCCCTAAATATCTTCTCCACTTACGTTCACAGATCATATCATAGGATCAGTTTTTCAAAGAATAGCAAAATTGTTCTGGTGGCTGATAAGGAAATTAACAAGAGTCTATTCCACACAGATTTTTTTTATCTTATAATGCCTTTGTTTGTACCAGAATTTTACAATCCAGCCATTTGGCAACATAGCCATATTTACCTTTCATCTGTTTGGGGTCATGAATTTACAGATGCAAAATGGTTAATCATTTTGTCAGTGTGGACAAATTATGCATAATAATCCACTAAAATGGTGTGTTAGCGACCCAAGGATCTGTGTTTACTCATTTGCCTATCCAAACATTGGGGTGTGTTTCCTTTAAGCTTCACTTAGCAGTAACCCTTTTTTTTTCCCCTTTCAGCAGTACATATTGCTGATTTCTCCTGATGTGTAAAAATATTCACAGCTGTATGCAAGACACATTCATCTTACTGAAGAGGTTTTTTAGTCCCTGTAGGACTGAAGTCAGAACAGAGGAAGAAAGAAACTCAGATTTCCCTGCTCTGTTTGAACAAGACTGGGAACTCCGTAGTCTTCCTGGCTGTAGCTAGAAAATCAGGTACTTAAAACGTCTATAGAGTTCCTGCAAAAGCCAAAAATTAAAGATGGAAAAAAATAATTATAAGAGTACAACACTCATAATTTGTAACTCTGATTTTTAGCTGATAAGTATATTTGGAAATAGATGTTATGGTGCTAAACTGAATGTCCTATTAGACCAATTTGGTGTACAAAATAGAATGAGAAGAAATGATAGGTTAAACAGTGCATTTTTCAGAATTTGATAAATAATTATTTTTCAGTAGACCCACTTTATAAAATGTGTGGCCTGCTGAGGTTTTTCTTTTTTTTTTTTTTAACATTTTTTATTGATTTGTAATCATTTTACAATGTTGTGTCAAATTCCAGTGTTCAGCACAATTTTTCAGTCATTCATGGACATATACACACTCATTGTCACATTTTTTTCTCTGTGAGTTATCATAACATTTTGTGTATGTTTCCCTGTGCTATACAGTGTAATCTTGTTTATCTATTCTACAATTTTGAAATCCCAGTCTATCCCTTCCCACCCTCCACCCTCCTGGCAACCACAAGTCTATATTCTCTGTCTGTGAGTCTATTTCTGTCCTGTATTTATGCTTTGTTTTTATTTGTTTGTTTGTTTGTTTTTGTTTTTGTTTTTTAGATTCCACATATGAGCAATCTCATATGGTATTTTTCTTTCTCTTTCTGGCTTACTTCACTTAGAATGACATTCTCCAGGAGCATCCATGTTGCTGCAAGTGGCATTATGTTGTCGGTTTTTATGGCTGAGTAGTATTCCATTGTATAAATATACCACATCTTCTTTATCCAGTCACCTGTTGATGGACATTTAGGCTGTTTCCACGTCTTGGCTATTGTAAATAGTGCTGCTATGAACATTGGGGTGCAGGTGTCATTTTGAAGTAGGGTTCCTTCTGGGTATATCCCCAGGAGTGGGATTCCTGGATCATATGGTAAGTCTATTCCTAGTCTTTTGAGGAATCTCCACACTGTTTTCCATAGTGGCTGCACTAAACTGCATTCCCACCAGCAGTGTAGGAGGGTTCCCCTTTCTCCACAGCCTCTCCAGCATTTGTCATTTGTGGATTTTTGAATGACGGCCATTCTGACTGGTGTGAGGTGATAACCTCATTGTAGTTTTGATTTGCATTTCTCTGATAATTAGTGATATTGAGCATTTCTTCATGTGCCTTTTGATCATTTGTATGTCTTCCTTGGAGAATTGCTTGTTTAGGTCTTCTGCCCATTTTTGGATTGGTTGTTTATTTTTTTTTCTTATTGAGTCGTATGAGCTGCTTAAATATGCTGGAGATCAAGCCTTTGTCGGTTTCACTTGCAAAAATTTTCTCCCAATCCATAGGTTTTCTTCTTGTTTTACTTCTGGTTTCCTTTGCTGTGCAGAAGCTTGTAAGTTTCATTAGGTCCCATTTGTTTATTCTTGCTTTTATTTTTTCTAGGAGAAAATTTTTGAAATGTATGTCAGATAATATTTTGCCTATGTTTTCCTCTAGGAGGTTTATTGTATCTTGTCTTATGTTTAAGTCTGCTGAGCTTTTTCATATCAAATGTTCTAGTTAATTAGCTGCTTAATGTCTCAAAGTATTATCTAAACTTTTCAGAAATGTAATCACTCTCATGATCATGCCATAATTCAAGGATCAATGTTGATAATAATTTCTAAATCCAAACAAAAATATAACCCACATAAACTCTTAATGTGCTCATTTGGAAGGATTTCTCATGGCCATTGCTTAGTTGTATGTTTGTGACTTTCTTTGCTTTCAAGGATGAGTCCTCTTAAGAGTTCTGAGCTTACCATTGGTATTTCTGGATATCCTGGGAATAACTTGTGCTTTACTGAGTGTGTTCTTCCTAATATAACAAAATATAAATTGTTTATTTATTAACAGGGTTAAGATGCATCATTTTCAATATCCCAATAAGTGATAACCTCGTTCCTTTTATTTTTCCAAATGTTAAGAAGGAATGATAAGAATCCTACTATTGAAAATTGGGTTGGACAGTGAGAGAAGCTTGGCCTAAGTAAATGATGGTGGGAAGCTCTTTTAATAGAGGACGCTTGACTGAGATGAGCAAAAGGAGAGAGAGGGAGAAAAGTCTTGGTACTGGTATTAAGACATCAAAAGAATTTGTTGATTTAAATATGATTATTATAAATGATCTACAAGGAATTTTAGAGAAGAAAAAGTAACAAAATACTTGAAGTGAAATAAAGTAACACTCCACTCAGACCCAGGATGAGATAGGATTCTGGAAACTGGGAATCAGCAAACTTAAGACTAATCCATGGAAAAGCAAAACTTCATAAACAGTTGAATAAAATAAGTTATTCAGTAGTTCATGAAGCAGTTAGGAGGATCCAGATTGTTCGAGTTATGATAACTCAATGCATAATGTCACTTCATTGCTCAGTATAGAATATACACAGGGATGTTGAAGAAATGGCAGATATATTCTATCTTTATTCCACCAAAGCATTTGGCCTCCAGATTTATGATTTTTAGTCTTCCCTTATATCCTTGAGGTATAAGACAAGTGGGATGAGTGATATTTGAATTTATAGCTGGTTAACACTTCACAAGGGGTATGCATGTCCTGCTCAACAATGCTAATTATTAGAGAAATGCAAACTGAAAACAACAAGGAGATATTACCTCACACTGGTCAGAATACCTATCAAGAAGTCTACAAATAATAAATGCTGGAGAGGGTATGGAGACAAGGGCACCCTCCTACATTGTTGATAGGAATGTAAATTAGTACAGCTGCTATGGAGAGCAGCATAGAGGTTCCTTAAAAAAACTAAAAACAGAATTACCATATGATCCAGCAGTCCCACTCCTGGGCATATGTCCAGAAAAGATGAAAACTCCAATTTAAAAGATACACACAGTGAGGAGGATGTAGCTTAGTGGTAGAGTGAGCACTTAGCATGCACAAGGTCCTGGGTTCAATCCCCAAAACCTCCATTAAAATAAAGAAACCTAACTCCCCCCCAAAACAAAAACAAAACAAAAAAACAAAAACAAGTAAACAAATAAAATATTTTTTAAAAAGACACATGCCCCCCAGTGTTCATAGCAGCACTATTTACGATAGCCAATACATGGCAGCAGCCTAAATGTCCATTGACAGATGAATGGTAAAGAAAATGTCATACACACACACACACACACACACACACACACACACTCTAGAATATTACTCAGCCATAGAAAAGAATGAAATAATGCCATTTGCTGTCACATGGATGGACCTAGAGATTGTCATTCTAAGTGAGGTAAGCCAGAAGGAGAAAGAAAAATACCATATGATATCACTCATATGTGGAATCTAAAAAAATGACACAGATGAACTTACTTACAAAACAGAAACAGACTCATAGACATAGAAAACAAACTTATGGTTATCAAAGGCGAAAGGGGAGATTTGGCTCCAGTAGATTCTAAAATGGGGTTTTAGACATGAATCACTTGCTAAACAGCTGGCCATAAAGACCCATCACTAATGGTAGGTGAAGTACTGAAAGCCGTCAATGTGCTATAGCTATTCAGTTGCTGGTGGTGGAATACATCAGGCATTTGAGAGTTTCGAGGAAATAATTATAAGGGCTATGGCATTTGATGGCTATTGCTGAGAGCTATAGAGGCATTCAAGATAGATGATAAAAAGATTGAGTGGGATTTACAATTAAGACAAAGCATGAAAACCAGAAGACCTCTCTGGAAACACACAAAAAGACTCCCATCTCCTGCAGCAGGAGGACAGAAAAACCTGAGGATCAGACTCAAGATTTATAAAGGTAGCAGGGCTGCAGAGAAGGTTGAATACTCAACCCTGGAAAATCAGCTATGCCAAGACCAGTGCCCTAGTTAGGAAGGAGTGGGATTCTGAGATTTGATGAGGACATCAAAGTTAATGCTCTCAAATCTTGATTTACCATGTTCCCCTGAGCACTCCAGATCACATGCTAGCTCACGCTTTCATGTGAAAGGCTAGTGTTCCTTTCCTGATTAAAGGCAATGCAGAGACCTCTGCATTCACCTCCTTCATGATATGCCCTACTCTTACCCTTCTGGCCCCAGTCTAACAACTGTGTTAATTCACAATACAACCAGATTAGGAACTGTTGGGCCTGCTAAGGGAGCAAAGAGACAGTACACCAAAGGAGCTTCCAACATAGTAAGGTATATAAGATTATAGAACTTGGTCCTGAGGCTGTGGATTAACAGATGAGAAAGATAAAAGAGGAGAGTGTATCAATATGGAGGAATCCTCTATTATATAGGATTTAACATCCTGGCAAACACCTTGGTAGACAATGCAAAGAGCATTTTTAGGATGGATCATGAAAGAATGGAAGAATAGATGGCTCACAGTAAGTGAAGGGATGGAAACACTGAGGGAAATGAGAATCCTTGAAAGGAAATACTAGTCAAGCCCAGAACACCGAGGTCCACTCGGTTGCATGGGAAAGCCTAAAGAATTTTCTGTTTATCAAAACAATAATGAATGCACTGGTCAGAGCAGCCACATTTTTGACAAACTCAGAGATGGCTCTTCTCTGCAGTTGAGCACTAGAATTTAGAGATAGTGTTACAGAACTTAGCTTACTGATAGCGATAGAAATAAAAGGATCCTGAAGTAGAGGCCAGGTGGTGGTACCACATAACACCAGAGGCAAAGTTGGCCCAATCATCATAATGAGTGGCAAAGTTGGAGTAACATCAACAGGGTCTTAAAAAAGAGAGAGACCTATAGAGTTGGTTAATAGAGCACCAGAGGCAAAATACTTGGGCAGTAAACAAATATTTGGAAATTAAATAAGGTATTTCTAAATAATTCATGGCCAAAAATGAAGTCAAAAGGGAGATTAGAAACTGAAGTGAATTAAAATGAAAAAAAAATCATAATTAACGGGATGCCACTAGACAAGTATTTGGAGTAAAATTTATCCTATATTAGAAGAGAAGATAGGTCTCAAACCAATCACCTCAGCTTCTGCCTTAAGAAACTAGCAAACAAAAGCCAAAGTAAACAGAACTGGAAACAACCAAAATGACTATCAACAGGTGAATAGATAGATTGTGGTATATCTATGCAGTGTAATACTACTCAGCAATGAAAAGAATGAACTTTTGATTCAAGAAATAACACAGATACATCTCAAAATAATTAGTCTGTGAGGAAGCCAGACAAAAAAGAATGCACACTATATGATTCCATTTATATAAAACTCTAGGGAATACAAATTAATCTGTAGTGACAGCAGATCAGTGGTTATTTGAGGGCGGCGAAAAGGAGGAGGGAAGAATAATGAAGTGGCATGAAAAAACTTTTGGATTTGATTCTCTTATTATTTTGATTTATGATTATCTTAATTGTGAAAATAGTGTCATGATTATATACATACATCTGAACATCAAATTGTATACTTTAAACATGTGCAATTTATTATATGTCAATTGAACTTCAAGAAAACATAGGAAAGAAAGAAGAAAGAAAGGAGGGGTTGGAGGGAGGGGTTGGAGGGAGGGAGGCAAAGGAAAAGAAAGAAAACAAAAAGATTGTCCCATAGCTCTAATAGTCGGCAGCTTCCTGATAATATATGTGATAGGAATAGTGGATGCCATGGTTATGTGACCAAAACTGCACCTTCTTTGTTGTAAAGTAGGTTCCTTGGTCTAATGGAATATTATTCAGGGTCCTGTGTTTGTTTTTAAAACACTTTGAAAGCCACCTGATAGTGGCACTGGCTGAGGCAGGCAAGAAAGGCAAATCCATACCTGAAATATGGTGAAAAAATAAATCACTCTCCTTTCTAGAGTGGGAGGATCCAATGTAATCAAATATCCAACTATCAAATGTAATCAAATGTAATCAAATAACCAAGTATTTGGCTGGTCTCATGGAGAACTGGTTGTATGTCAGAGATTTAGCATTGGTCTTTGTTACTATCGGGTTAGACATTTGCCAGCGGTATTAGCTAGGTCAGCCTTGATGAGCAGGAGTCCATGCAGCTGAGCCCGTGCACAGCTTCCACCTCTGCCTCCAAACTCCATTCATATGCCCATTCTGCCAGCACTTGGGTGGCCAATGACAGAGGCTGGCCAAAGTTAATCAACTGGGTTATTTTGTCTGTGTCATCGTTTAGAGCGTTTTCATACTTCATGCCTGATTTTTTAAATGCATTCACATGCCTCTGACTCAGTCGTCCTGATCCTTGATCTCTCTGATAGCTGTCCTTCCCAGCCTCTGGCAAACCAGCCAGGCCATTGGCTTCCACTCATAAGTACTCTTTAGCTACTTTTCTTTTACACAAAGTGAAAGATCAGATGTACCATCTGAAGGTTTAACTGGGGAAATTTTTCCCTTAGTAATAGAATTCACAGCACTTCTGCATGGGGATGTCATGCTGAAGCACTCCGTAAGGAGCTTACCCAGGAATATTTAGTGAATATTGTTTCATCCTCTATTAGCTAGCTGTTCAGAAGGGATATTTACATTTGGCCATTGGTTTGAACTAAAGAAGAGTCAGTGATACAACAATGGTGGATGACAAGCAAGTCTGGTCTACCTGGTCATGCAACTTTCTTAAAAACCTTGACCCTACTTGTGCATAAACCTAGCATTTATATTTAATGTGATTATTGATATGTTTAGGATTGAGTTCCTATTTTTTTTATTTGTCCCAATTTGTTCTTAGTTCTCTTTTCCCCTTTGTCTTTCCTTCTTTTGTATTAATAATTTTTACGGTTTCATTTTATTGGTTTATTAGGTAGAACACTTTGTTACTGCAGTGATTACTTTCAGGTTTATCATATACACATTTAACTTATAGTCTATTTTCAAGTGATATTGTGCAACTTCATATATGTCATAAGATTATCTTACAATAATGTATATCCATTTCTGCCTTTCTGGCCTTTATGCTATAGTCATCATGCGTTTTTCTTTTTACATATGTTATAAACCCACAAATAGTCCATGATCTTTTAGGGAAATATAAAGATTTTAAAGTCATGTATTTAACATGTGGTTGCCATTTCTAGTGTCCTTCAATCCTTTATGTAGATCCAGATTTTTATCTGGTGTAACTTTACTTTCGGCTGAAAGTAAAGTTTTAACATTTCTTGTAGTGTAGATCTGCTGGTAATGAATTCTTTTAACTTTTGTGTGCCTATAATCTCTTATTTTGCCTTTGTTTTTCAACAATATTTTTTCCAGGTGTAAAATTCTAAGTTTTTGTTTTCTTTCAATAATTTAAAGGTGCTGCTTCACTGTCTTCTTTCAATAATTTAAAGGTGCTGCTTCACTGTCTTGTTGCTTGCATTGTCTCCAGTGAGAAATCTGATGTCATCCTTATGTCTGTGTAACATTTGTTTTTCCTCTAGCTGCTTTTTAAGATTTTCTTTTCACTGGTTTTGAGCAATTTGATTACAATGTGACTTCATATCATTTTTTTTATATTTGTTTTACTTAGATCTTTCCAAGTTCACTGAGTTTCTTGGATCTTTAGATTTACAGTCCTCACCAAGTTTGGATAGTTTTTGGCTACTTCTCCTTCAAATATTTTTATGCCCTTCCTTCATTTGGGAACTCCCAATATTTATATATTAGGCCACTTGAATTTATTCCACAGCTCACTTATCTCATCATTTTTAAAAAATTGTTTTATTTATTTGGGGCAGTTCCTATTGCTCTGCCTTCAGGTTTATCAACTTTTTTCTGCAAGGTGTAGTCTTCTGTTACTCTCATCCAGGTTATTCTTCTCACACATTGTAGTTTTCATCTCCACAAGCCTGACATGAAGTTTTTACTATGTTCCATGTCTGTAGGAATATAGTTACAGTAACTTGTTTTAATACCCTCCTCTGCTAATTCTAGCGTCTGTGTCTGTTCTGACTTGGGTTTGAGTGATTGACTTGTCTCCTTATGGGTTGTATTTTCTTGCCTGTTTTTACACCTGATAATCTTATTTTGGATGTCAGGCATGAATTTTACCTAGTTGGATATTGGATAATTTTGAATTCCTGTAAGTTATCTTGAGTTTTGCTCTGGGCTGCAATTCCTTGGAAACAGCTTGATCCTTTCGAGTATATTATGACTCATTAGCAGGTCCAGAGCCATGCTCAGTCTAAGACTTCTTATTCTCCCCACTAAAGCAATACCTTCTAAAGTATTCTACTTAATTCCCTGTTAGCTGTGAGTTTTTCAGTTTGACTAGGGTAAGCAAGCACTAATCCTGGCCCCACATGAGCACCAGACATTGTTTTCTCTGATACTTTGAGATGGTTCTTTTTCTGCCATATGAGTGTACTGCTTGATACTCGGCTACATACTCAAAGGGGACCCTCTGAAGTTCTCCCCAGTTCACTCTCTGTGAAGCTCTCTCCTCTTGGGTCTTCTGACTACCAATTCTAGCTGCCTTGGTCTGTCTGGACTCTTAGCTCCACTGCTTCAACTCAGAGTTTTCAGACCTGTCCCTCAATTCCCCATCCCTGTGCCATGATCTAGAAACTCTCTCAAGGAAGTAAGCTGGAGAAATCATATTACTCTCCATATTTGTTTCCTGTCTCTCAGGGATCACTTTGTCCTTTGTCACTTGATGTTGGTGCCTTAAAAACTGTGGTTTCATCTATTTTGTCTAATAGTTTTTGTTTGTTTCATAAGGGAAGGTAAATATGGTCCTTTTTACTCTATCTTGCCAGAAGCAGAAACTAGAACAACTTTTTGAAGGCATGACTGAAGCTCAAGCTTGAAGATAATATCCTATAAATTTAAAGTACCATCCTTTTGGATATAGCATACATACTAAATCAATAGTCATCATATGGTGCTTTATCCTCAATAAATATAATAAACGGGTTTAGGGACCAAGGATTGAAGTAGGAGTAACTTTGCTTAACATCACTCCTAGTGACCCATTTGGGGAATTTTGCTTCCTATCCCCATAACTCTGGGTCCTGGAGGTATAGAGATACAGACTATTTCTATCAGGGTACATTGCAAAAATCTTTTAAAAATTTAAGCTATGGCTCCCATCCTGTTTCTTTGGGCTCCTTATGTGCAGCAACCATCATTTAAGGAAGGTCAGTATCATCCTGGTGGTGGTAATTGGCCATGATTATCAAGAGGAGGCAAGACTTCTCTTTATACAGTGTAGGCAAGGAAGAATTTTCTTGGCAAATAAACAATTCACTAGGACCACTCTTGGTACTCCTCTTCTCAGTTTTCATAACAAATGAAAAAATAAAACAGCAGCCGTAGTCTAAGAAGAGCAAGGTAGCCAGGTACTCATAATCCCTCAGAGATAAGAATATGAATTAATAGGATTCAGTGATTAATTGTATGTGAAGTATGAAAAGAGAGGATTTAAGGATAACTGCAAGAGTTCTGGCATAAGTATCTAAAAGAATGGAGTTGTCATTTCCTGGGTTGGGTAGGAAATTGAGAGAAGTAAGTTTCAGAGAAGATCAGAAGTTAAGTTTTGACCATGTTACTCTCAGGATACCTGGTAGATATCAAAATAGATCTTTCAGGTAGGTAACTGGAGTTCAGAAGAAGTGTGTAAGTTGCTTAATATGCCATTGTAGAAATATAGGGAGATTTTCAGAGTGCAGCTTGGGTTCCCAGAGGGTGTATCTCTCTCAGACAGCACAGCATGCCATATTTGGGAAGCCAGAACTCATCTTGTGGCATCTGCCCCTTATTTGCTACATCTGCACTCATGTTTTTCCCCTTACAACCTCTCCCTTTTCCCTCACCTCATACCACCCTTGTCTTTTCAAGGGAAATATTACAAATATTCCTTCAAGCAGCTATTCTTTGCCCATTTTGGGTGTCTAAGAAGGCCTGTGGTGATGGCTCTTAGCCGAGGCATTTTTCTAGGAAATAGAACATGGGCTTCCTTGGACATGGTGTCATTCAGCACAGAAGAAACTTGTTCAGAAATAAAAGAGAACAAAACAAAACCCCCCAAATCCTTTCTTTCTCTAGAACATCCTCCTACCCCCAGGCTTTTGTTTTTTCCATCACCCTTTCCTCCACAGATCCATGCCATTTCTTGGACAGTCTGTTGAACTTTTGGGAGGCTTCTGTATCAAGCCACGGCCATCAGATCTTTGCACACCAATTCACTGGTGGGAAGACTGAGACCTGAGCAGGGTTTTACATCCCTGAGCTTCAGCTTTCAGCATTTATAAAATAAAAGATTTGGACTAGATCATTGCCAAGGACCTTTCCAACTTTACAATTCTATTAACTATAAAATAACTTAAATGGGTCAAGAAACTTCAATGTTAATTTGAACCAAATGCAGAACTAGGCATAGTTTATATCAAGCTCTAATTATAATCATCTATGAACTGAATTAGCAACCAGAAGATTCTTGGCACTCCTGGCATCAGTAACAATGACCTTTTAGCTTTGGCAAGTAACCCAAAATGTGGTCTCTAAAGAAATAAGCAAGAAAACATTTACCTACCTCAGGGGAGTCTTTTGAAGACTTTATTTGTTAATTCTTTTTAAGTGCTTTGACTCAGAAAAGAATAATAGACCATCAGTACTAGGGGTTATTATTTAGGTTTATGAGATTGGGTTTCCATTTGATGTGCAGAGTGATTTCTGGGTTCTTATTGTGAAGGGTAGGCAAAGATGCCAAAAACTGCCTGACTCCACACACAGTTGCCTTTTTTTAAAATTAATATTCTAAAAATATCTATCATTGAATCAACTTTTTAAAATAAACTAATTTATTCCAGCAGTGAGTGGAAATTATTTTTATTAATATTAAAATCATTCTTCTCCCATGATAATAACTGCTAATATACTAAGAATAACCTCATGTTTACTTGGTACATGAGAATTTCTGAGAAATATCAGAAAGAGCCACTGGGAAGGGCTAGAAAAACCCAAGAATAGAGTGAAGAAATTATTTTGCAAGGGTTAGTTTTCCCATGGAGAGTTAAACTAAAGATCTAAATAATGCCATTGGAACTAGAAAATTTGAGGAGAGAGAACAGAAGTTCAAATTGAAGTATCCTGGTCATTTATGAAAAGTGATCAAAATTTAGTCATCTAGCATAGAAATAATCTAAGAGAATGCATTAGTTAAGTATATAATCTCATACATTAAAATAATTTATCAAATTACCACATGGATAAAGTCACAATTTCAAATCGTTATCTTAAATGAAAAACTGTGTAATTATTTTAAAAATTTGTTGCCAATAATATGTTTACTGCCTACAAAACACTGGCAAAACTTTTAGTCTGATAAGGAAAGGTATGCTTTCCAGCAGAATGTATTTTCACATCGTGTTTCTTCTGTAGTTCATTGGTGTGAGTGCATCTTTGTGGAGTTCTTAAATACCTAACAGGAAGTAAAAGTAACTGAAAGAACATGAGACAACATCTTTTTAAAAACTGATCATTGATACCTTCCATTTTCCACTTCTTGATTAGCAAAAAGGAAAACAAACACTATTTCATTACATTTCTTTATAAATAAATTAAAAAGCTAAGTTCTAGACATGGAAAAGATCTTTAAACCAAATAAAAAGCGTATTTTTGATCATGTGGCTGGCCATTTATCTGCCACCTTCTGAATTTCCATTAAATAGTGTGTTATTTTATTAAGAATATATGCATAGATTATATTTATGTAACAAGGTGTACATTCGACTAAAAATCAGAAGAGAAGTAGAAAATGGTTTAGCTTCAACCCAAGAGACCACTCACTAAGCCAGCTCAAAATGAAAACTTCCTTTATCCAGGATGAAGATATGTTAGTTGAAAGTCCTACCCCAATGCCTATTTAAATATCAAAATAGAAGATGATGAGAAAAGTAGATAGGTGCAAATTGACATCCAATCATCATTATCCCAGTGACTGTCCATTTTACTTGCGCTTGCCTCAGACCAGGAGCAATGAGAAATACACAATCCAGAGAAACAGTAACGCATATATAGTGTGAGCATACTTCTCATTAGATATAATGGGGCATGTACACCCAAAGTCTCATTCAAACTAATAGGCTGAAATCTCTTCCTTTTTATAATTTCAGAGGAATATTGGTTTGTCTCTCTTTTAAGGAAACATGCTATTTAAACTAAAAATATCAAAATATAAGAGGTAATGTTTTCATATTATAAACATGATTTTCATGTAACAAAGCAGATCATTTGAATGCCGTATTTACAACATAATTTTTTTATCCCAATGAAATGCCATACCTGAACTGTCAAACTCTACCAAAGATCAGTCATTCAGGGGAGATACCAACCAGCTACTCAGAGGAGACAAGAGCTGGAAGAAACGGGCTTGAAGATGTGTTCCTGGCCATTCTTTTCTAGCTTTCTTGGAGAGTTATTTTCACTCAGCAGCTCACTGGGGAACACATGAGGGTCGGTTCTGTTCTTAGTCACTTCACTATGATTTCATGTAATGCTATACTTTTATGTAGAATACTCATTGCAACAAAATTTGATTAAGAAACAAAGTGATACCTATTTAAATTTATTGTAAAGGTATTCAACTCTAAAAAATAATATAAATGGTGTGGAGGAAAATACATAAGAAGCAGAAAAATGTACTCTCTCTCTTCACAGGAATGCTACCCTAGTTGTATGTGAACCTTCTAATAAATGCTTGTAAATATCTGACAGTGGCAGATGCTGTCAGTGCTCCACCCATATCCCCTCTGATATCTTTAGAATGCTTATGAACAGCAGCTCCCAATGTGCTTTTCCGGCCAGTAGCCAGAACCTGGATCTCTGTGGGAAGCAGAGGGGCAGGCTGCTCTGGCTGCCAGAACTCTCTCTGCTTGCACAGAGAGCCCGAAGTGCTAGGATTCACACCACCTCAGGTGCAGCTCCTAAACATTGGCTGATGGTGGCATGATAATACTCCAACTCCCTTGCCCCTAACAAGCCACTCTGAGATATGACCCATACTGTTTTCTGAGTTCCTCTGGGGGTACGATCCAGTCACCCTCTTTAGAAATTTTCTTGATAAAGCACCCTCCTCTGGCCTCCCTCCCTGGTCATATGACCACACTCCCTTACCAGTTTTTCCTAGAAACATTTCCTAAAAATTATTTCCAAATGGTTCTGCCTCAGGTTCTGCTTCTGGAGAATCCAATCTAAGTCACTTGGAACTAGATTTAATCCTACATACTAGACTCTGAGGATAAGATTCTGGAGTTGAGTTATTTGCTGAGCATGTTGCAATGGGAATCCCTCTGCTGGGGGTAAATCAAATAATGATAACCCTTAGCATGCTATGACAGTCAATAAAATCTTCATCTATAAAATGGGACTAGACACTTGATAGCTTCAGAATCCACCACCACCTCCCTGTTGGCTGCTAAACCCATAATTAAGGGCTAGTCTTAACATGGGCCATCTGTCAAAGTGCAGGTCCTTCTTAAGAAGGGAATGAATTGTTCACCAAAAGTACTGTAGAACCCAAGTAATATATATTAATAGAAGCCAGGAGGACAAAACTCAAGGAGGATCTTGAGGGCCCTGGATGGAAGAGGTGGTGGTGGGCAGAACGCAAGGCTCTGTAAGGGAGGGCTTGTTGATACGGAGGCACCCTCCCATGATTCAGGATTCAGCATCCTTGAAGAGGCACCTAGAGCTAATCCTGATACACTGATAGAATGGTTCCTGGAAGGTTGTAAAAACTATGTTCCACATTAAATGAAATGGAAATGTCAGAACTACACAGTATATTTAGACAGAATTAGAATATTTAGCAGTTTGAAAAGCCCTTACATCCATTCATTGACTTGTGGAGTAAAGACCATCATGGGAGAAAAGGCCACGTGAAATATTCTAAAACTTCTCCTTACACCCCAAATCCAGGCAAGATTGAAAATCAAAAGCAGTATCATATTCAGGTAGAATGGCAGATTGGTACCACCCTCAAAGACGATGAATGCTGGCAAGGTGTTTTCCAGTGCATTCCCTCTTAATTCATCAGCCTGGTATCCACAAAAATCAAATGAATCAAGGTAGGGAGGTATAGCTCAGTGTTAGAGAGTGTATGCCTAGCATGCACAAGGTCCTGGGGTCAATCCCCAATAGCTCCATTTAAAATAAAGAAAGAAAAACCTAATTATCTCCCCCCCCCAAAAAAATCACATGAATCATTGTAGATGATTGGGAACCACTGTAAATTAACCAGGCTGCAATGACTATGAAATGTTTACTACAACAAATTAACACTATTTCAGATAATTGATATGCAGCCATGAATCTGATTAATGAATTATTTATAACACCCATCTATAAGAAATATTAGAAGCGGTTCTCATTCACTTGGAATAGACAGTAGTACACATAATTACATCCCTGGTCTTATCCTGGGACTATCTTGACTTTCTCAACAACTCATAGGTGACACTGAAAGACTGTGATAAGGGGAAAGAAAACCTTACACTGGACAGAACTTTAAGCAGTACACATGGTCATCTGCTTTGTGGGGAGAAAGCTTAAGGTAAAAATAAGCATGAGCTCCTGGGAAACGGCAAATAGGTTGACCAGAAATTTGAAGGAACAAGATTGGAAGAAGAAAAAGGTCAGGTGGATATACCCATATACCTGTGGGAATAGACACTATATGTGTAGATCTTTGTTTCAAATATACATGCCCACCAGAGATATCCACTGTGGGGGTAGCCACCATACAATGAAGGAGGCAGGAAAACTCTGGAGATGCCAGCCAACTCTGCCCTGCCATGTCAGACCTTCAATAGTGACCCCAAGAATGGACCAGCCATTTATAGAATAGCCATAGAGATGGCTATTCTATTACATTTTTCTATTGCAAATTTATTACATCAGATCACTTCTACTGTAGAAAACAACAATACGATAACTTATCTGGAGCAGGATAGACATATTCTGGGTATGGATTTGCATTTCCTACCAGAAGAACCTTGGCTGGTGCCACTGTCTGAGGGATCCCAGAATGTCTTGTTTATATACCCAAAGTCTTTTATGACATTGCTTCAGACCAAAGGACCTATTTTACAGCAAAGAAGATACAAGAGGAGACACTTGATTACCAAGATCCACTTGTCCTACCATACACCATATCGCCTCAAAACTGCTTACTTTATAGGACTTTAGAATGGGTTCTTAAAGATACTGTTAAGGCGCAGATTAGAAATGATGGTCTGTGGGGACAGTGCTCCATTCTTCAGGTTAATGTACGTACTTTTCTGTGAACCAGTAGACATCGTGTGGTGGTGTGCCCCCAAGAAGTAGAACACATGGATCCAGGAACCAAGTGTCAAAATAGGAGCAGACCCCTCTTACCATCATGTTCAGTGCACTCGGGAAATTTCTGCTTCCATCCTTGCGATGTTAGGTTTAGTGCGTCTAGAAGCCATGGATACTGGGTTGAGGGTTAGAGGGAGAACATTTCCATCAGGGAAACAACAAGGGCTCTCCCCTAAACCTAAAGCTACAAGTTTTAGGTCATTTTGGACCCCCTACTGCCAGCTGACAGATAAAGTAAGGAGTTGTTCCGGGGTCATGATCCTGATTATAAAAGGAAGGTAGAGTTGCTACTACCTGAAGAGGCAGGAAGGTCATCTGGAACTCGGAGAATCCTCCTGGGCATTCCCTGATGGTCTTTTACACAGTGTCAACCACAAACTGACAACTGGAACAAAGGCAGAGTAATTGCGTCCCATTCCCCACGGGGATGCATATCTAGATCACCCACGAGGCTAGCCACCAGAGCTGCAGCAGTGTGGCCAAGGGTAGGGTAAGCTAGAATGGTTGGGATAGGAAGTGGGTCATTAATCTCCATCTACATCAGGAGAGGCTTTAGCTCATCCCACTAAACTTCCTCTAGAATGCCTCTTTTTTTTTTTTTATTTTCCTTAGGAACTATGATCAACCCTATCCTGAAGAATCTATGGAGTAAGGTTAATGTGAAGCATGGGTAAATCTGTATGGCAGACGAATAGACTGAAACATATGCCATGAGTGCTCCATCCGTATCCCTTAGCATGCCTTCATCACTTTCATGCATAATGACTCCCAGTGTGCTCCCACCCCAACAGCTAGCATCCACGTCTCTTTGCCTGGCTGCTGCTCTCAGGCTGTGAAAACCCACTTAGTCGGCTGGCTAAGAGCCTGAATGGCCTAGGAGTTTCTGTCTCCCCTGGGTGGCAGCCTTTAACCAAAGACTGATGGAAACAGGGTATAAAACATATCAGCTCCTCAGCCCCCTGATGGGGATAGCCCCGCAGTCTTTCTCAACCATGGCTCCTCATCTGAACCACAGAACACAAACATAATCTGAGCGACTATTTTCTCAATTCTTCCAAAGGTAGAACACAATGGATACCATCCTAGATCAAGGGAGAAAAATTAATTCATTAAATTCAGTGGAAATTAGGACTTCTCTCTCAAAATTGTTGATAAAGGTTGTCTGAGGTGTGCCCTTCACTGATTTCAGACCTCCCCTGAGTAACTGAGCCAAAGTTATTTTCTGTGGGATGGTAGAAAGATATTATACCCTCCTTCATCCTCCTTTCTTTCCTGGTCCCATCTCCTCCACTCCCCTACCAGGTTTTCCTGGAAACACTTCCTAACAAATAACTTTTACATGGACCCTCATCATAAGATCTGCTTATGGGGAACCCAACTTGAAATGTTAACTTTCTAAGCCTCAATGTGGTTGTTGAAACAAAAATATATGCATAGCTGGAGCCCAGCAAGTGGCTTCTGTGCTTAAAAATGGCTTAACTTTCAGGAGTTAGCTTAGTGGGACGCAGGAGAGGGTGGTTCTCTTTGTGAGTGCAGAAACTGAGGTGTACGGAGAGAGAGCCTGATTAAATATTGTTTAGAGTTACAGAATCTAAACTCAACACAAATCAGTTTTCTAAAGTAGCCCACAATGAAAAATTTGTCAGCAGTAAATTGCATAAAAGTAAAGGTGGCTAGTACAGTATCAGTGTTAATTACAATCCAGTTAATGATCCAATTTAAAAATTTCCACTAGCAGCTTAAGCACTTGGTTTTCAACGTTTTTGTTCCTTTCCCCATTAATACACTGGATTGTTAATTTTGTGAGTTAACACTTAATAAGAATAGATTAATAAATAACGGTGAAATAGTACAAGGAAAGAAACTTTGCTTTCTTTTAACAAGTTCTGTTAACTTGTGGTTTTCTCCCAGAATGCTCAAAAATGCCAAAGGTTTACCTTTAAAGTATCAGAGTAAGAATTTAATACAGACACTACAAAAAAAAAAACTTTGTATTTTTTGTATTAATCTTTTGGATTTTTTTTTTTGGATTAAGAGTATAATACAAAGTTTTGGGGGTTTTTTTGTAGTGTCTGTATTAAATTCTTATTTTCGGACTGTCTTACGTCCAAGATCACGTTCTCACACCCATTTTGTGCCAGAGCGTGGCATCTAGAGGTCCTTCATGAACAACAGTTCAATAAATGAATAGATGATCCAACAGCAATAAAGAGGAAAAAAATCTGCCTATAGCAGATATGAATGTCAATCCATTAATTTAGTTGTACAAGAAATAAACTGTCCTTATCTGTCTATATATCTTAATCTCTGTTTCAAGCCCCTCATTCCACTGGGTTTTGAAAACTGAATGCTATTTTGGTTTAGGGCTCTCCTCTTCCTGAGATCACGCTAAGTTCCGGCAGAGCATCGATGGGAGAGGGGAGAGAGGCAGTGCTCATGCTGTCTGTCTCCCCAGCATTTGCTGACATATTCCTCATTCGTGGTCCTTGTGCTCAATCCTTATATATATCTGCTCCAGCAATGTTCTCATCTGCACTCCATATTCCTCTCTTTTGGGGTTCCTCCCCACTCCCAGGCCTTTCTCCGGAGTGAGAACGTGGCAGGGCACTTCCCGTGCTACACTGAGGTCAGGACATTTTCTTGATGAAACTGTGTTAGGCCCCATCTGACACACACCTGACAGACATTTCCCCCCTAGCCTTTGATACCAAGGAGCTTAAACCAAAAAACGAAAGGTGCTTCTGCTCTTAGATTCTACAGAATAGTCTGACCTTTCCGGCACTCAGACTGAGAGCCCTGGGGCTCAGGTCTCAAGTCTCTCTCCTCCCCTCACCCCTCGACCCCGACTCTCCCCGCAACCTTCTCTTTCCCCACCTCTCCCCCTACCCTGCCCAAGGCCCGTGGGAATTTTTCTGGCAAGTATGTTTGAGGTGGCAGAGAGGTGTTAGGGTTAGGAAGAGGAGGTAATTTTGGAAACCTCTCATTCTTGGAGTGTTTTGTTTTTAAGAGCCAGATTCTGAAAATCAGAAACCAGGAGGAGATTCCTTTTTTCTTCTTTCTGTTAATACAACCTTTCCATGAAACATCAGCACAGAGTGCCCTAGATTAAGGATGGGGGGGTGAGAGACTAGGTTAGAAAACATCAGGAAGGAACATCAATTAATGTTGTTCAAATATTACTCCTCATCCTTTAAAGTCAGACAGAGATAGCACCACCTCTGAAGGCTTCTCCCTTTTTTCCTTCCAATCAAAATTATCCCTGCTTCTTTATTCTGTCCCTTTCGTGGCTCTTACCCGTCATGCTCCCTGCTAAACTCGTTTGTTCTTTTATCTTCTGTAGTCCAGGAACTCTCAGAAGGAAGGGCCAAATCTTACTCATCTTTCAATTCCCAAGGCAAAAAATAAATGTTGTTTGAATGAGGAACATAACTTGTCTTTAAGTTTAGCAGAAGTATATTTCTGATCATAGCACAATGATTAGGTAGTGAAAACCCGCAGTGGTGGTCCATTGTACGTACTGGTGCTCATATGACGTGCTGGTTCTTATTCCTGGCTTCACCTCTTCCTGTCTCAGGTCCTCATCTTTAAGAGCAGAGATGCTGGAGCCAGACTGCTAAATCTCAACATGGCTTCTCCCACGTTTGAGCCATGTGACGCTGGTGTGTGATTTATACTCTCTGTACCTGTGATCCCCGACCTGTGCAGTGGGCATGACAATGGTACCCTCTCATAACTGTGTGATGCAGATTACACACGTTTGTGTTTATACAGTGTTTACAACAATACCTAGTACATAGAAAATACCATTTAAAGTTATTGGTACATAAGTAAAATAAGCAGCTTTGGTTGATATTATTTCAGTCCCAATCTACGTATTTGGAAATTGATTAGTACGTGAGTTTGTGAGGGTAGAAGAGGTCAAGGAGCTCTTGTGATCATTTGAAATCTATTGAGGAAAGGGGAAGAATGTATTTTAATCTATAATGGATATTTTAATCTATATTTAATGCTAAAGAATATGTGTGCCAATAATAGAGGCTAATTCATGGAGATGAATTGTATACTCAGCATGTACATAGTTTCACAAGCATCAATTGCCTAAAAACATTTATATTGGTTATCTAAGAAGTAAGAGTCAAGTATTATATGCTTCACATTACTCTTAAATAAGGAACTCATCACGGTCTTATACTCTGACCTTTTGCCAATCAGCATCCATAATAGACAATTTCCTAACTTGTAGTGCTAGCTAGAGGCTTTTGGGATTTAAGCCCAGGCTAAATGTAAAAGTCTGTATGTAGAATCGTGCTGGGGTATTAGAAACTGGGAGAAAATGTCAACTTGGTTTTGCCAGGGAGAGGAGTTGCACTCAGTTGCTCTCAGGGAACAAACCAATATAGAAATGAGTACAGTGGCATGTCCCCAGCAATTAAAAAAAAAATCAGAAACACAGCAGAAAGATAATTAGGTACGATCAGGTGGTGGCCATTGGCAGTGAGATGGACATTTCCATGAAATGAATTAATTACCTCTGTAGGGAGCTATTTAAATCATCCCATCTCTCTTATTGGGCTCCCTTGTGTTTGGGACCCCCACAAGGCACATAACCTATGTGAGCTTTCATCTAATCTCACCTCATCTCTCTATCTCTTTGCAGAAAGCTGTGTTTTTAGCAATGAACTTTTCTGATGTGTCTTCTTTACTTAATAGCATGTTTCTTCTCACTGTGGAAGACAGTCATGTTACATAGGAAAGCCACCTTCTAAGGTGGGAAGGGCTTTAGTACAGGAATCAGAAAATTTTGGTCCTAGCCCCGGTTCTGCTGTTCACAAACTGTGTGACCTTGAAAAATTCACTTCATGTCTCTGGGCCTCAGACTCTTGCTCCACCTGACCTTTTTGCTTCCTTCCACCTTTAAGGGGCTATAATTCCACTCCAAGATTATTATGAGTATAGTAATAATAATAGTGGTAATAATAATAATAATCCACCATTTACCATTTTTTCAGTGTTTACTGCATGACGCACACTATACCAAGTGTTCTGCACCTATTAACCAATTTACAGTCTCTAATATGCAGAGCCTCCTCGAGGCCAAGTCTCTTTGAACGGCCTATCCCAGGTCACACTGCTGCTAAGTGGATGGCAGAGAAATGATTTAAACCAGTGTCTGCTGAACTCCAAAGCTGATACTGAGTAGTGCTGTCTGGGAAGGATAGATGATGACATCAAAAAATAGGAAGAGATTGTCTAGTTTCAATAATTATGTTTCTCTCCAGAGGGCTAACAAGTTCTAGCCTGAGGCCACCAAAGAACAATACTAGGTGAATCACTCGTTAGTCAATCAAGTAGCCCATCAGTAATGGAATTCAGTAATTTGTACAATGTGTTAACGAGGTCAAAGCCAAGGTCAGAAGGTGTACAGAGCCCACAGAGTCAGAGCCTGTACTGAGCCCAATTTCAGGGTCAGAGAGAATGTGGGTTGCGTGGTCCCTACCCTCCAAAGTGCTGGTACCCTAACTTCAGGTACCCACGAAATGCATAAGGACAAGTGTAAGTGGGTTCCACGCAAACCTAGTCAACTCAGATTAGAGAACAGGAATCTAGGCTTCTGAAATAATTTTTTTTCATTAAAAAAAAACTTATATACACCTAGGGCAAAACATACCTGTAAATACTACCCCAAAAATGTGGCCCTTCAGCAGTTGCTGACATCCCAGCACAGTGAGCTGAACATATCAAGTATTAGGGAAACTGGAAGAAGTTATCAAACAAGATTGGATTTTGTCTCTTTTTTATTAGCCTTTAACATAAAAAAAATACTAAGATAAACATGTAAATGTGGGAGATTTGTTTTTCATTCACTGGGTTTGTAATTCTTTCCTGCATCTCTTCATAAAATTAGCATGGATTGGGTAATAGTTTCATTAACAATGTCCTTATTAGATTTTTGGAATGCCCCACCCAGAATGTGTAACTGGAGTCTGTGTATCTAAACCAGTCTACACAAAGAAGTCAGAAAATTATGAATTTTTAAATGTAATTAATCAGTATTTGAAAATGGCAAGGCATTCATTAGGGAACAATTAAGCTATGATGCAAGAAGATAATTAGTAAATTGGGGACAACATGGGTTCATTCATTACTTTAAAACTTAAATAATGCTGTTTATCTGTTTTCCTATAACAGTGGCATTTTAAAAATTAAGATTGAGATTTAAATAATCATATATTCTCTTTCTGTGCATGTCCATATGTAGCCCTTAGTTCATCTAGGACTAAATGTGATTGTTTTCATCTCTCCTAACCATCAACTTTCCCCACCCCTACATCTCTTTATCATGTTAGGATGTTTTTCTCAGAAAATAGAAGTGTTTTATATAGAGTAGGTACATGTTAAGTTGTAGCTTCTACCATGTTTTAGTCCTATTATTGTTGTTATTGTCTTTGTTATATTTGAGATTACCAATAAATAGTCCTTTGTTTTAGAGGACTGGACCTCAGCCAGGTAGCTTGTCTATTCTACTATTTTGAACACATTTTGTTTAGCTAAAAATACATGCCCTGAGTTGTAGAAGGCTAAGACTTTTAAAATTCAAAAGCCCAGGCCCTGATAAAAACAAAAAAAAAAAGGCAAACAACCCAGTAGAACAGTGGGCAAAAGACTTGAACAGAATCTTCAAAGAGGATATTATTCAAGTGGTCAATAAATACAGAAAGAGTTGATCAACTTCACAAGTCATCAGGGAAATGCAAAGCTATTGCATCTTCACTAGCATGGCCATTGGAGAAAAATAGTACTAAGTGTTGATGAGAACATATAAAAACTTGAACTCCTATATTCTGTTGATAGTCGTATAAATTGGTACAACCACTTGGAAAATGGATGATACCTACTAAGCTGAACATATATTGTCACCTATGACCCAAAATTCCAGGTATAAATCTTCCTAGACCACAGACATATGTTTACCAAAAAACATGTACAGGAATATTAATAGCAGCACTATTTATAATAGCCCCAAACTGAAAACGACCCAAACATCCATTCGCAGGGGAATGGATGTTACAGCATATATGTACCATGGCATGCTCCACAGCCATGAGAATGAGCAAACTGAAACCAAACCCAACATGGATAATTCTAACCAGTGTTAATATCGAACTGGTTACAAAATGTACATTATATATGTTTCTACTGACATAACCTAATATGCAAAACTAATCTGCGGTGTTAGAAGTCATTATAACGAGTACCCTTGGGAAGGTGGGGGAAGAAGGCGGCTTCTGAGGAGCTAGGGGTATTCTGCTTCCTGATCTCGGTGCTACTTACGATGGTGTGTTTCCTTTATGAAAATTTATGATTTGTGTGTGTGTGTGTGTGTGTGTGTGTGTGTGTGTGTATATATATATATATATATATATATATATATATATATAATGAAATGAAATTCTATATAAAAAGAAGTCCAGGCTTCTGCAAATGAAAAGCCCTAGATTTTGAAATTCAAAAGCCTTTCGCTTTGCTGTCCTGCTGTCAGCGTCTCCTGGAAGATAGTGATGCTGCTGGTAAGGGGGCCACATGTGAGAGCTACTGTTTTCAAGTTCATCTACCCTGGCTCTCACCACTTTCTCATTCCCCTTGATCCATACATACCATCTTCCATTCTCAATACACTACTGAAACTGTCTTCTCCATGTACCCATGAGCCAGTTTCAACAACCCTTTTCAGTTTTTCCCCCATTGACCTCCCTATATAGCATTTGACCATATGAAACCTCTTTGAAACCTTTCCCCTACTTCCTGTGTTCAGGCTTTCCTAGTTTTGCCCCTACTTTTATGAACTCTTTCTTGTAGATTTTTCTTTATCCTCCACTAAATGTTGGTATTTCCCAATGCTTTGTTCTAAACCACCACTCTCTTCTTCCTGGTGATCTCACCCTCTTCCTTAACATTAATTACCACCTCTGCTGATGACTCTCAGTCTGAAACTTTAATTCACATTTTCCTCTGAGTTCTGGCCCCATATCCACAAGTCTTCTGGACAGTTCTTAGATATCCCTCACACACCTCAAGTTCATCATTTACATCCCCCTTTTCATGACTCTCTGTCACTCAGGTACGATTTCTGCGTGTCATCCTAGTCTCTTCAATCTGCCCCACTCTCAAACCAGCGTATTTTACAATTCTACTTCCCACCTCTCCATTCCACTGCCATAATTCAACCTCTGCTCCTGTCTTGCCTAGGATATGGCAGCGGACTTTTCAACCAGTTCATTCCCACAGCCTATCCATCTGCAGTTCCTTTACACGGCAGCTGCCAACTCTTCTAAAACCTGAATATGATAACTTTAATCCTTTGCTTGAAGTGCAATGGGTCCTCTTTATGAACAGAGTAAAATGCAGACTCTAGCATCTGACCATTACACTCCCATTTTGGGGCACCTAGAAGCTTCTCAAACATCAAATTTCATATGAATGAAGAGTAAAGGGATCTTGTTAAAATAGAGATTTCTGGCAGTAGGTCTAGGGTGGGACCCCAAATTCTGCACTCTAACAAGCTCCCAGGTGATACTAACGCTGCTGGTGGGCCAGTGCAGACCACACTTGGAATAACAAGGCCCTCCACGCCCTCTTCCCTTCAGCTGCAATCATTTACTTACAGCTTCTCAGCCTGAACGGTGGCTTCACAACCTCTCTGCTTTAAGCCTGTGGTCCTCTCTGCTTGTAATGCTCTTCCTCCCTTTCCAAGCTACCTAATGTCACATTATGCTTCAAAACATAACTAAAACAGAAAGCCTGCCTCATCTTCCTTTCCCCTAGGCTAATTGAATACCTACATCTTTGTCCTTGTATCAATCAGCACCACCTTTATGTTCAGACAAGCAGGCTCACATCCCAGGCCCTGTGCCTCTAGGGGCTTGAACTTTGTAGTGCCTTCCTTAAAATTTTCCAAATCACCGTCCAGCACCTGGAATGAGCTAGGGCCAGTAATATCATCTAGATGTGATGCCCTGAGGCTCGACTTGGGTGTACAAAGTCCTTTGGCCCCATTTTTTTCTCTCCAAGTCACTCTCCCACCCACTGTCCCACAGATGGAGTTGACCACATGCCCTAAAGAACTCTGGAGTGCCCCTTGGCTGGGCTCTGGGGGCAGGAAGGAGGACTAGTGCAGAATGCTCCTGTTGACCAGTGCACTATTTCTTTCTCAAGATACCATGCAATTTAGCAGCCAGAATGCTGACATACTGACTTGGGGTGACTCTCACGCATATGGAAGCTAAGACAATTTCAGGGGTCTGGAATTTTGATGATCCACCACCAACCCATGTGCTTTAGCCCTCTGTGTAGGCTCTTGTTTCTGTTGTCACTTATCTGTCTTATAACCATGGTGGTGCCCCTGGTCTGTAGCACCTGAGGGTGGTAGAGGTGACAGTAGGCATCCTTTATTCCATGTGCCACCTCCCAGCTACTGGCACCTAAGGAGTCACCTCACCCCCAAAACTTTATACCATGTGTCAGATAGTCCTCCAAGACCTAGCTCTTCTGTGGGCTTTCCTTGCTTCGCAATATAAACATGTCCTCCTCATCAGTGTTCACTCTTGCCTCTGATCAGTGTGTTGATGTCATGGTGTTTTGGGTCTTCTTAAAGTTGCTGAATGGGGAACATGAGAAACAGATATTCCCTGTGCTAATAGGATCATTCTTTTCTCTTACCTATGGGCCCCTTGTTCCTTTTATTCCACTGATAGAGGTATATAGAAGTCATGAATACAGACAACGTTTACGGAGATCATATTCTAAAAATGCAGTGTTGTGGCTTAAAGAGAAGTCATGTGTGGAAGATGTGTTGTTCTATGTTTATACTATGAAAATCCTGAACAATAAATTTAAGATGATCAGAAAATGGATTATTATTCACATTTTTCTGCAAACTCTTGGTAATACTTGAACTTGCCGTTACCATCAGTGAGTCACAGTAACAGCTTTTGGGAAGTAAGTCTTCATGGGTGACATGGTAGTTGACAGAGAACATCATGGTTACTGTTGTAACCAGCATTAAATAATTTTACAAAACTGGAGAAGCCAAAAAAAATCTGTATTGTTTTAATACAAACAGCCCCTAACAGCCGTGGCATTGTGAGTAATAACAATGTAGCTATCTATCTTTCCTCATTGTGGGACTATCAACTTAGTCAGAAATGGCACCTTTGACGATTGAAAAAACATCAAGAAATGGTGCCTGGACACTACAGGAATCCTCAAGTGCGCCGACTGGACACAAAACAAACACCTAAGTACTTCTCTTTCTGTTATTCTAGGTCTTCACCATAAGTCATATACCTCATATGGGCCCATGATTTTGTAATATAATTTTAATTAAATTATAATTGATCTGCAAAATCATGTTAGTTCCAGGTATACAACATAGCGAGTTGATGTTTCTACACATTACAAAATGATCACACTGTACTACATTTTTTAGTCGAATTGTTTCTGTGGACTGGGTTCCCTGAACAAATATGTCCGTGGGGCCCTGCACATCCTGGCATGATCCTAACCAGGTGTGCCATGTGCAGAGTCACTGTCATAGCACACACCTCAGTCACTGCAATGGTTCATTGGCCCACGCCTCCCCCTCCCCCACCCCCCCGCAGCCGATTATGAGGACCCTGGAGGCAGAGGCTCATCTGTAACCCCTGTCCCTAGCATGGTGTCTAGAGCATGGGAAGTTCTCAAAATTAAGCTTGCACTGTACTACAAAAAAAGTGTGCCCGTACCTTTTTAACAGAGTGATGTTGATCCATAACCATTCAAATTTAGTTAACATTGTCATCTCAGCTGGTTCATTTGTTAAGGGAAAGTCTACAAGCCCTTGTATACTTTGAACCCTTTTCATACCTGGGCCACTACAAAGTGTAGAAGCATGGAAGAGAAATAAGCTTTGTTGTTGTTGATTTCCGCAAGCAAATTCAACCACCTACACCTGGCATTCTGTGCACTGAAAGGTCAGACATTATAAAGGTTAAAAGAGAGGAAGTGGCATAGGAAGAAAGAAGGGCTGAAAAGGATATTTCACAATTTGTCAATTCGCGAATATTGACATCCCCTTTTTGACAGAACAAAGCACTGCCAGAGACTCTTGTCAGAAGTAAAATGTGCTGGCTCAGGCAAGATACACAAAAGACACAAGAAGTCCGTTGATTATTTTTGTTGTAAAATACACTTTTGATTTCCCTGTACTTCTTAAAAAGAGGTTTTAAACACCTTTTTTCCCCAAAACATTCACTCTGATCCTTCTGATGCACAAAGTGGCAGCCACTAAAATGAGGGATGATTCCAATGGAAACTTCACAGTCACACTTAAAGCAAGAATTAGTCACTTAACACAAACTCAAGAAGAGAAAATATATGGGGTGTGTGCTGGCCTTTTGTCCTTGGTGACTGTCCACATGTTTAACTTCTCTGAGTTGATGTTCATGGCAAATTTGATTTAGTGATTTTATGTACTCTCACCCACTAAAGTAATACATATTTTAAATCAACTGTCAGTAACCTTCACAGAGTGAAGAGCATAAATGAGAAGGATTTAATGAAATGCTACAATATGTACATTACTGCCCCCAAACAACATCATTTCACAAGGTATTTGCCTTGTTTTGAATGCAGAATAGGAAATTACTCTCAATAATCACTTTATGAATTTGTCCCTTAAGTGCTTCTGACCAAGGAGAGATAAAACAAGAGTTGGCAAGAGGGAAAGGGTCTTCTGTCTTGACTTTTATATAACCATTTTATGATTAAAAAGCCAGGATAGAAATATGCCTAAAAATGGTAACTACCCTCCCTTTGATTAATGTAGAGAAAGCTTTCTGAATTCACTATTAGGTCATCGGGGAAGTATCACACAACCTCCTCTCTTTTTTTCCCCCCCAGAACCATTGCCTGCAGCAGAAGTGTTCCAGCTGCATTTCCTGGAGCCTGCTGATTCTTCTAAGCTGCCTGAGGGCCCAGGGGAGTTAAACTAAGGATTCAGCAGGCATACTGAGCTCCAAGCTTTCTGTGTACCTACCCCTTCCCTGCCAGCACCTTCCCTCCAAGCTGCAGCTAGAGCCCTGTTTTTTCTTGTTTATGCCTTGGGGTTCCAAGTAAGATCTCCTTCATAAGGATATTTTTGCTTCTAAATAGAAAATTTTTAAACTGCTCCCATTTGACCGGAGAATTATTTATTTATTCATTTAAGAAAAATGTGTGAAACATTTACTCTGTGCAGAGAGCTCTGCTAGTTCCTGAGGATTCAGTAAGGAGGACAGTTGGGGATTGTGGAGGGGACGGGCGAGGAAGGAACATTGTAGGCTTAGGGGGCGGTAAGCGGTAAGATCCTGTGGCAGGAGGGGAGACTGTGTTCAAGGAATGTGAAGACAGCCACGCATGAAAGGCTAAATAATAATATGACACATTAGAGAAGCACATAACAAATCAATAGTATTAACAGTAAGAACATGGTAATTCCATGTTCAGCTGAAAACAATCATTTACTGTAACACACAAACTGATGCTCAGTGTGTGATGAAGTGTATTAAATACCATAATAAGGAATTTATTTATTTTTCTCTAGATAACAGGAGCCACCTAAGGTCTTTGAGTAGGATTACTGAGTGTGAGTTAAGATTGGAAAGACAGATGCCCCAGATAATAAAAGGTCTTAAATGCCATGATTAACTCAATAGGCAACAGGAAGCAATATGGGATTTGGAATACTATTTTGAACACAATCAAAGATGGGTTTTAGTTTTTAAAAACAACTCTAGCAGCAGTATGGAGAATATATTGTACATATTGGAGCCAGAGGCATCAGTTAAGAAGCCATTGCTAATAAAAAAGAAATGCTGTTTTAAGTTTCCTTTTAATGATAATACCAAAATTCTGATGAGAGAGCAGGGATCTAGGAGACTCAACCATTGTTGATGGCAGCATAAATTGCAACACGCTTTTGGAGAACACTGTAATTTGTATCAAAAGCCTTAATACTTTTTAACCTATTAATGAGTTTCCTGAGGATTTATGCTTAAAATATAATCCAAAATGTACAAAAGGCAATAATAATTCTTTGTAATCTCTATAATTATTAAAATCAGAAGAAAATTGAACTCATGGTAAATCATTTCCATGTAATATTATTCAACTGTTGAAAGTCCCTATTAAGAAGAATAATGCCAGAGGCTCAAAAATGCTTAATCAGGATGAAGACAGAGGACCAGAAGATCTGGCACTGCAGAAACTCTGGTGACGTTTTCTCTAATGTGGCAGCCTTAGCAGCGTGGTAGGAATAAAAATATTAGAGGTGATGATTGGTTTGGGAACTGAGGCAGTGGTGGTGTCAGAAGACTCAAGGGAAACTTACAAGATAGAACTGATATGATAAGGGGTGTGAGTGAAGAGATAATAATGATAATGAACTTTCTAATGTGTAACTGGAGTAAGGGTACAGGCAGAGACTTAGAGAAAAGCCGATCAGTGTTGTTTTGGAAATAGTAGACTTGAGGTCAATTGAAATTCCAAGTGGAGAGGTTTAGCAGCCTTCTGGAAATACAGGCCCAGAATTCAGGAAACATGCAAGGCTGAAAATAGATTTTTGGTGTTTGGAAACATCCAAGTTCATGAAATTATTACAAATAATTATAAATTATTATACTAGAGATATAGTTGACACTCAATAATTAGATATTTTAAATTAAATATAAGAAATGGGCCCATGAATGTCTACTAAAGTAATCATATTAAGTTCTCTTGCTAACCCACTAATATAAATGACTTCCTCTTTATATGAGGGCCACAAAATATGGAGAAAAATAAAAAACACAAGGAGTATGTAAAGAAAATTGGAAAAGAATAATGACAAAGGCATTGACTCAAAGGAAAGAGCCATTAAGAAACTATTAAGAAAACTACAAAAATGAAAGGGCTAGGAACTAAAAGCACAAGTCAAAAGAGGCATTTCGTGCAGGAAAAACGTGAAAAGCAATGAAAAAAATCAAAAGGAATAATAAGAGAACATGGAAATAATTTGGGAAAATGTAAAAACTTGGAAGTTCTATGAACCTAAAAACATGTTCTTTTCATTATACAATACCTACAAAAATAGACTGATGAGGAAGGCTTCTAGCTGCCGCTTAGGACATAGAAAGCTAGAAACAGTGTCACTCCCATTTTAACAAGAAAAAGTTGTGTAATCTAAACAAACCGTAACTTGTCTTGAACTGTAAGAGAGCTGTGGTCTCAAGGTGACAAATCAGGCTGAAAATTCAGGAAAGACAGGTGCCCCTGAGAAGAGTCAAGACATAGCACTGGCTGCCTGGAGTTGAGTGTGGGAGGAAAACAGGGTGCCATAGAAGGGGATAAGAAGATACCAGCTTAAAGTTTTTGATGAATCACTAAAGGTCCAGTGTAAACTATCAGGGAGGTATAGATACAGAACCCCTGGGAGCCACGCACACAAGGGGCGTTTCGTAGGGTCGTCTCCACAAACATCACTGTGTGCCAATGAGAGAGAAAGGGGCAGGACCAGAGAACTTCCCTCAGTGTGTATGCCAGGGAGGGAGGAGTAGCCTCTAATGCAGAAAAGGCAAAGAGCCGCGTCCAGATCCTCTTCCCTTCCTCACTTATGAAATAAACGCCTAAGACCCTGGGGGAGAAACAGAAATCCCTGGGACCATCAGAACTTAGGTAAGACCCATTACAGCCAGGAGAAGGAAACGGGGAAAAAGTCTCCTAAGCCCTGGGGAGGGAAGACGAGAACGTCCTGGGCCCAGAGCACTAGAAGGCCCTGCAACCAAGGGAGCGGCAGGACACTCTCCCACAAGCCCTGCCGAAGGCAGGCAGAGTGCGAACGCCACATGAAGGAGGGATGGGGCCACTGGGAAAGCACCGCTCCTGAGACCCAGGGACACAGGGCCTGCCCGAGACCGGGACTGAAAGAGGACAACAGCAAATCCTCCTCTTACCTCAGCCCCCAACACCAGGCTAGCAAGCATCAGGGATCAAGGAAAAGCAGTGTGTCACTGGAGGGGAGGGCAACAAGATAGATAGAAACCTACTTAAGGTGTGCGCTCCTAGGGAAAGCCAAAAATCGAGGTAGAACATGATCATTGAATAAACCCTTTGAGCTCCTCCAGGATAGCCCTGGAGGAATCTGAAGACTGTAGCGCAGTGAGGACACCCCAACAGAAAGCAAAAGCCAAACTCTGCTCAATTCCTGACCAGGCTGACTTAACCCGCCGCACTCCAGCAATAAAAACCTAATAAAAGAGGAAGTATGACCATTTCTCAGTCATAAATGTGATTTACCAGACTCTCCACTGTTCTATAGATAATGTCTTTGTTTCAATCAACCAAACATTATAAGATACATTTAAAAAAATCACTGTTAGGGGACAAAGAAACAACAGAACAAGACTCAGATATGACTCACTTGTTGGAACAATCAGACAAGCAATTTTAAATAACTATTATTACGTTAAAGGCTTTAGTAGAAAATGTTGACAACATGCATGAACAGATGAGAAATTTTAGCAGAGAGATGGAAACTGAAAGAAAAACATAAATGAAAGTGCTACAAATAAAAATCACGGTAAGAGAAAAAGAATACCTTCAGTCAGCTCTTCAGAGGCAGATTCCGAACCGCTGAGCATAGGAAAAAAGTGACTGCACTTAGATTAATAGAAATTACCCAACCTGAAACATTCAAGCAAAAAAATAATGAAAACACAGAGCAAAGAACCTAAGACCTGCAGGACAATGTTGAGAGGTCTAACACATATGCAATTGGAATCCCAGTGTAAGCAAAAAGAATGGGGTATGAGAAACATTTAATAAATAATGGCCAAGAATTTTCCCAAAATAATGAAAAACATCAAATCACAGAGCCAAGCTCAGAGAATACACTAAGTATGATATACACCACCTGCAATCCTAAAACAACAGCACACACCTGGACAAATCATATTCAGACAGCTCAAAAAAAAAGACAAAGAGAAAATCTTGAAATCAGTCAGAAAAAAAAAAAGATACACTACATACAAAATAAAGATAATAATTACAAAATATTTCCTGGCAGAAACTATGCAAGCTTCATAGAATGAGTTGGAAAGCATTCCCACCTCTTGCATGTTGTGGAAAGGTTTGTGTAGGAGTGGTATTACTTTTTTAAATGTTTGGCAGAATTCACCAGTGAAGCCATCTGGGCCAGGAGGATCTTTAGATAAAAGGCTTTCAGTGAGTGGGTACAACTCAGTGGTGGAGCACATGCAAAGTCCTGGGTTCAGTCCTCAGGACCTCCATTAAAAACAAACAAATAAACAAACAAAAACAGCCTCCCATCAAATTAAGATTTTTTTTAAGGTTTTTAACTATGAACTCTATTTTTTAAAAATACATAGGGCTATTCACATTACCTATTTCTTCTTGAGTGAGCTTTGGTAATGTTTATCTATCAACAAATTTGTGCATTTTAGCTAATTTGTCCAATTTATGTCCATAAAATTCCTCATAAAATTTCTTTTTCTCCTTTAACATCTTCAAGAGCTGTAGTGTTCTTTCATTTCTGGTATTGATAATTTGGTTCTTTTCTCGTTGTTCATGGTCTGTCTTACTGCTTTTATTAATCTTCTCAAAACCCAGGTTTTAGATTTACTGAACTAGGATGTGTAGAAGGGAGGGTGGAAAACGAAAGTCTACCCTGAAGAAATAACAATGAAGCTGAGACTTGAAAGAGACAGTGAATACGAGTGTCTGAAAGTAAACAGGACATAGGTGAGTTCTAGGAATAACAAAAAAAACAAAACAGTGTGATTGGAGTGTGGAAGACAGAGAGGAGGAGCCTGCTGCAATATGAAGTCTGAGAGAAAAACAGGCTGAACAACACAAAGCCAAATAGTCATAGTAAGAATTCATAGGAGGACTTCAGCTAAAAGCAAATGGAAGCCGCTGGAGGCTGTTTCATCACAGAGCGACGTGGTCAGTTTGTTCTGAAAAACTCCATCTGGCTGTATTATGGAGAATAAATTGGGTCAGGGAGTCGAATCAAGAGAACAACTAGGTGGTTATTACAGCAGCTCAGGTGGCAGTGAGGGCTTAGACTGGAAGATGGCAGAGAAGTGGAAAGACTAAATGATAAGTAATGAACGATTTAGAATCGATCTGTTGATTGATGAATTTTTTTCTTGCTGGTAGTAAATAACACATTTATTTAGCACTTACTATGTGCCAGGAACTAGTCTAAGCATTTTAAGAGACTTAACACAAGATCATGCAACTACTAAGAGAAAGAACAGGGTTTAAAAGCCAGACACGGGCTGTTTTCTGTCTTTGTTGTTACTGCATCTTGGATGATAAGATTAAAGAAAAGAGAGGATACAAGGATAAATTCTCGATTTCTGGGTTAAACAACTGGGTACTATTTACTGAAATAAAAACATTAGAGGAAGCGTTTTGGAGAAAAATAGTGAATTCAGCTGTAGACAAAACAAAGAGAAACATATTTATCACAATCTTAGAAAGAAATCTAACTGCAGGAATAAATTAAGGAAGTCCTGTTATGGTATAATGGTAAAGGGCCCCTCCAAATTTAAAGCACATTTAGTTCTGAATATATATATATATTTTTTAATTTCCAAGGGTAAACTGAAGACACAAGCAAAATACTTCTTTTAAGTTCCAGTTCTGGTAGTTTGTATAGAACTAACCCTCTGCAGATAACAATGACCTCTGAACAAGATCTTAAAACTTTTTTGAAGGTAGTGGAGAGTGGCCAAAAGAAAACATAAACTGGAGAGAGCTTGACCCTTGAAAAAAGTGGAACCACACTGAGGGGAATATATACTTATTAGATTTATCATCTCAGGGCACTCCTCAGTTTATGCTACATGAGGGCTAGAAATAAAGCAGAGATATTCAGTTTTTTAAATATGAAGAAGTCAAGAAAAGGTGAATGGTTGGTGCTTCAAGAGCAGCTGTAAAAGATATAGGAAATCCTATAAATAAGAGATAAACAGAAAGGGGAAATTTAAAAATCTGCCTATAAATTTTCCTCAAATCTTGGCTGACCCCTAATCTATGCATGCTTAGTTAAAACTCTGAGGAGTTCAAGCGGGAAACAATATCTGGAAGACTGAAAGATATGAGCAGGATTTTCACATGCTGCCCAACACAGGGGAGACAAGGCTTAGATTCACATCCTTCTAAGTGAGAGGGGCTTGGTAAACATTTCAGTCTTTCTATGGAAACCCCAGAAGGACCATGTCTTGGAATAAAAACTACTTCCCAAACTGAGATTCATTGTAAGACTAAAAAATACCAAAAGCAGACCCACTTTAAATAAAGAAAATCCTAACCTCCAAGGTAAGCTGCCAATAATTTAACTGCATACTACACCTTAACACTCTTCAGAGAATGATAGCAGCAAACAAAATCTGAATAACCCATCACCCAGAATAACCAAAAGAAAAATTGTTAAGCAGGATGATGTGCTGTAGTCCAGGGAAAAGTCAGTCAAAAGAAATTTACCAATAAATGCACAAGGAAGTTAAAATAATTATGATTAATATGTTAAAGAATGCACAGAGTATTATATAATGGGTGAAACTGTGGACATTTTCAGGAGTGATTTGAAAGTAAAACATAGGATTATAACTGAAAAGTACAGTATCTGAAATAAAATAATTTTAAGTGGGATTAATAGCTGAACAGGATAAAAGAATGCATTAATGAACTTGAAGACAAAGCACAGAGAAAAACAAATTAGAAAAAAAAATATTGTATCAAAAGCCAATGAGAAAGTTTCAGGGAGTCTTATACATGTTATTGGAGCCAGAAAAGGAGAGGTGAGAGAGAGTCTGGGGAAGAAAAAAAAAGGAAATAATGGCAAAAAATTTGTCCACATTTGATTCATGCAAAATATCAACATACAGATTCAAAAAGCTCAAGAAATTCTAAGTGGTAAACCTCTAGCTTGAGTGCTCAAAAAAAAAAAAAGACATATCAATATCAGCAATAATAAAGATCCACCAGGTAGTAAAAAGATATTGAATAAATGCTATAAACAATTTTTTGCCAATAAACTGAGTAATCTAGATGAATGGAATATTTCCTGAAAAGATAAAAATTATCAAAATTGAGACAAGAAAATTCAAAATATGTATTCGTTTTATAATGAATAAAGATATCAAATATATAACTAAAAACTTTTTAACAGAGAAAACTAAAGGCTCAGATGGCCTCACTCATGAATTCTAATGATTAAGGAAGAAATAATACCAACGTCACACAAACTCTTTCAAAAATGAGAGAATAAGCGACCAGTTCTAAACTCATTTTATAAAGCTGCCATAATCCTTATATCAAAACTGGACAAGGACATTACTAGAAAAGAAATTACAGACCAATACCTCTCATGAAAATTGATGCAAAAATTATTTTAAATATTATAAAATTAAATACATAAAATACACATGTGTATTGGTAGAATATTTTAAAACACTTATATGCATGTATGTTATATTTATATACAATGTAATAGATAATATTTATTAAGTATATATATGATAATACATAATAACTGAGTAATTTAATCTGAGTGCAAGGTTGATGCAAAATTCAAAATAATTAATTAATCATCTCAATAGATAAAAGAAAACTAATCCCAATTTTAATGCCCTTTTGTTATTAAAACTCTCAGCTAACTAGTTATAAAAGGAATTTCCTCAATCTGATAAAGGGTGTCTGTGAAAAACGTACAGCTAACCCTATACTTGATGATTAAAGACTGAATACTTTTCCCCTTCTAAGATCAGAAACAAAGTAAGAATGTTCGCTTTCACTATTTCTATTCAACATTGCACTGGAGGTCACTGATAACACAATAAGGCAAGAGAAACAAATAAAATGCATAAACACTGGAATGGAAAAGGTAAAATTATCCTTATTTTGTAGGCAACATAATTGTGCATATAAGAGTTTCTAATAATAATCTAAAGAAACCTAGAAATATACTAAGAAAATGTTTATTTTCAGGATATAAAAGCAATATATAAAAATCTATTGTATTTCTATATACTAATTACAGATTAATAAAAAATGTTTACTTGATGCTACAATAGCATCAAAAAAACAAAATAACATAAAACACAAAATGTAAAACACTTAGAGATAAATTGAATGACAGCTGTCTATGACATTTACATTGAAAACTACCAAACAATTATGAGAGAAAATAAATAAGTGGAGAGAGGAACCATTTCAGTAGGTATAAACAGTATTATTAAGATGTAATTTCTCCCCAAATTGATCTTTAGATTCATACAGTTCCAATCAAAATCCTAACAGACCTCATCACTCCTTTTTCAACATCATACTGGAAGCTCTAGCTAATACAGTAAGATAAGAAAAGGAAATAAAAGTTACATAATTTAAGGAAAAAAAAACTGTCTTTATTTGCAGATGGCATGATCATCTATATAAAAAATCTGAAAGAACCAACAACAAAAATTCCTGGATCTAATAAGCAATTATAGCAAGTTTGCAGGATACAAAATCAATATACAAAAGTCCATTGCTTTCCTACATACCAATAATAAATAAGTGGAATTTGAAATTAAAAACACACTACCATTCATTAAACACACCCCAATAATTGAAATATTTAGGTATAAATCTAACAAAACAGGTTCAAGATCTATTTGAGGGAAACTGCAAAATTGACAAATGAAATCAAATAAGAACTAAATAAATGGAGAGACATTCCTTGTTCATGGAGAAGACGAATACTCAGTATTGACAAGATGTCAGTTCTTCTCAAGATGATCTATAGATCCAATGCAATCCCACTCAGAATTCCAGAAGGTTATTTTGTGGATATTAACAAACGGATTCTAAAGTTTATATGGAAGGCAAAGACCCAGAACTGCCAATGCAATATTGACAAGAACCAAGTTGGAGGACCAACAGTACCTGACTTCAAGATTTACTATAAAGTTACAGTAATCAAGACAGTGCAGTAGTAGTGAAGCAACAGACAAATAGATCAATGAAATAGAATAGAGAGTCCAGAAATAGACTCATATAAATATAGTCAACTGAGTTTTGATGAAGGAGCAAAGACAGTCTTTTGAACAAATGATGCTAGGACAACTGACCGTCTATATGCAGGAAAAAAAAAAATCCAAACACAGACCTTATACCTGCCAAAAAAATTAACTCAAAATGTATCAAAGATCTAAATGCAAAACATATAGCTATAAAACTCCTAGAAGAAAACATAGGGAAAAATTTATGTGACTGTGGATATTTATTTTATGATCCAATGAAAGAATCCAATGAAAGAAATAATCAATAATGTGGACTTAAAGTTTAAAAACTTCTGCTCTGCGAGAAACAATGTCAAGAGAATGAGAACACAAGCCACAGATTGGGAGAAAATACCTACAAAAGACACATCAATTAAGGGCTGCTATCCAAAACATACAAAGAACTCTTGAAACTCAACAATAAGAAAATAAACTACCTGATTAAAAAATGGAGGAAGAGCCTTAACAGACACCTCACCAAAGAAGACAGACAGATGGCAAATCAACATGAAAAGATGCTCCACATCATGTCATCAGAGAAATGTATATTTAAACGAGGTACCACTACATACCTATTAGAATGGCCAAAATTTAGAACACCAACAACATCAAATTCTGGTGGATGTGGATTACATACAGAAAGCCTCGTTCATTGCTGGTGGGAATACAAATAGCCACTTTGGAAGACGGTTTGGCGGTTTCTTACAAAACTAAATATACACTTAAAATATAATCCAGCAATTGTGCTCCTTGGTATTTAAGGACCTGAAAACGTATATCTACACAAAAATGTGCACACAGATGTTTATAGCAGCTTTAATTATAATTGCCAAAATTTACTGAAGGACATCTTTGAATATTTGGCACAGAAAAAAGTTGGGGTGGGTGGCTATCAAGCCATGAAAAGACATGGAGGAACCTTAAATGCATGTTGCTAAATAGAAGAAGCTAGTCTGAAAAGGCCGCACACTGTATGATTCCAACTATATGACATTCTGGAAAAGACAGAACTATAGAGACAGTAAAATATAGTTGCCAGGGATTGGAGAGGAGGAAGAGATGAATATGCACAGCACAGGATTTTTAAGGCAGAGGAAATACTCTCTATGATTCCATAGTGATGGATATAGCCATACATTTGTCCAAACCATGTAATGTACACCAAGAGTGAACTCCAATGTAAATTATGATTTGGGGTGAATATAATGTGTCAATGTAGGTTCATCAACTGTAATAAATTACCACTCTGATAGGGGGTATTGATAATGGAGGAGCCTGCATGTGTGAAGACAGGAGTTATTGGGAAATCCCTCAATTTTTGCTGTGAATTTTAAACCACTCTTCTTACTTTTTAAAAAATCTTATGAGGTTTTTATAGAAATTGACAAGCTGATTTTTTAAATTTATATGAAAATGACTAGAATAGGCAAAATAGTCTTGAAAAAGTAGAATAAAATTGGAGAGCTTATACTTCCTGATTTCAAGACTGACTATAAAACTATAATATCAAGTTAGTGTGGCATAAAAATAAGAATACATAATGAAACATAATATATAGTAGACAAATAGATAAGAATACATAATGGAACAGAAAACCAAATCCAAAAATAGTCTCACAATTATACAGTAAATTGCTTTTTACAAATGTACCAAAGCAATCTATTGGACAAACACAGGAAAGTCTTCCCTATGAATAGTGCTGAAACAACTGGATATCGGATGGGAAAAATAATTGAACCTTAACTCTTACCCCAAATTATACGCACAAATTAATTTGAGATGAATCACTGACCTAACATAAAAGGTAAAACCATAGTACTTCTAGAAAGGAAATCGCAGTATATCTTCACAAACTTAAGGCAGACAAATTTTGCCCAGGACTCAGAAACTATGAATCATAAAACAGAAAACTGATAAATAAGACATCATCAAAACTCAAACCTGCTCATCAAAAAACACCACTCATAATATAAAGAGGCCAACCATTGAAGACATTCACAATATATATGTCTATAAAGGACCATATCCAGAATACTTAAAGAACTTCTATAACTCAGTGATAAAATGGACAACCAAATAAAAATAGTAGGAAAAAGACACTTCATGTAAAAAATATAAAAATGACCAATATACACAAAGAATGCTCAATATTATTAGTTTTCAGGGAAATGCAAATTGAAACTGTAAAAAGATACTACTACTCACATGCTACAATGTCTAAAATTAAAAAAGAGTTCATCCATCAAGTGTTGGTGATGATGTGGGACACTCGATACTCATGTATTGTAGGTAGGAGTGTGAAATGGTACAGCCACTTTGCAAAACTCTTTAGTATTTTCTTATAATGTCAAACATCTACAACTCTGTGACCCAGCAATATCACTTCTAGGTATTTACCCAAAGGAAATAAAAACTTATTTCTACAAAAGATTGTAATAGAATGTTTACAGCAACTTTATTTATAATAACCCAAACTAGAAACAACCCAAATGTCCATCAGCAAGTAAATGGTTAAACAAATTAATAAAATTCATGCAATAGAATACCACTCAGCAATGAAAAGAAACAAGTCACTGATGTGTGCAACATAGATGACTCTCAAAATCATGTTGAAAGAAAAAAGTCAAACACAAAGTAATCCCATTTATCTAAAGTTCTAGAAGAGGTAATACAAAAGTCTGGTGATAGAATTCAGAATAATGGTTGCATGGGGTGGTTGGAAAGGAGAATGGAGAATGATGGGAAAAGGTCGTGGTGATGGAAATATTCTAGATCATAATAGGGTTTTTTTTTGTGAGTATACATTTGTCAAATTCTTCAAACTCTACAATTAATATCTGTACATTTTACTGTACGTTAAGTTATAAAAATCATGAACAACTAACATCTCTTTAGGTCGCCACTAAACCAGGCCATTTTAGCCATGTTTGTAATAAGTTCTGGTAACTTCTGCTAAATCTATCAGGGGTTTACAAAAAATGTCTAGAATTTGCTGAACCTATCTAGACTTTTCTCTACAGTTTCAACAGAGAAAAGTAATAGATGGTAGAATATAAACTTTAACTAAACAGAAGCGGCAGGACTTCAATTATGATGAGGAAGTACTTCCAGTAAATAACTTCAGTAGAACTAAATGATTCGGGTATATTCAGAAAAAAAGAAAAAGACTGAGATGAGTGCATCAGTTAAACAATGGCCTTTCTAATCTGTCCATCAATTCTGTTAGCATTTATTTATAGTATATCATGCTTTCTGTATTAATACTGTAAGAAGATTAAAATGATATGACTAGATCATTTAAATTTCTAGAAAAGCAGTTTGCTAATGAACTCTAGATGATTTGGCCAAGAGATCACTCTGCCTGTAGTTATATCTGGACAATCCAAAGAACCAATTACACCATATTTTCTTGGGTTTGCATAAAGCTGGGTTTATTTGCAACCCTCCTCCCCTCCTTCTGGGAGGTAAAGGCCAGGAAATGAAAGGTTATTTTCTGCTTGGAAGGTCTTGTAAGAAGAACTTGATAGTTTCACACAGAGGTGCCCCATTCATAATCACAACACCTAACAATGAACTGGCTGTTCAGAGCTGCTTTAAATTCAAATGGGAAGACTACCGAACATCTCCAAAGCATTTCTAACCCCCAATCTCTTTTAAAAATCAATTGTTTTCAAAACCCCTACTTATGTTTCTATAGCAAACAGCTGCACAAGATAAACAAAGTGAAAGATCATACTGTATAGAAGCTCTGTGCGGAGCCTAGATAAAGGAAGCTACAAAATTAAAGAATTCTTTCACAAACAATTTCTAACACACAATGCAGGACAAGAGATTACACCACAAGGTCTCCTATCTGTGCAAATCATTAAAATTTGACTATAATTCCAAGGTCTTCCAGATCTTGTGATACAGGTATACCGCCATATCACTCAAAGTATCCTTATATATCCTATATATAAATTTTACACCATGTCCTCTTTGACAACTCATGCAAGGTATACTACAATAAATTCGAGGAACTGAATTGCAATTGAACATAATTGATACACAATTTCCTAATAAACTCAACTGAAGAGGTAATTTCCTGATATATTCTTTCTTTCTAAATCAGCAGTAAGAGAAGTCAATTTCTAATACATTCTAAATGAGGCATGTTATTACAGCTGAATTATTACGAAAGGCTTCTTTTCATGTAGTCATACTGGCTTGAGACAGCAAGGAATCTGTGGCTCACTAAGAAATGCATGGTAATCGCATGTTTTCTTATTTTCTAGATGACTTCATGGATTATTTAATTTTAAATGTCTTCTACACTTAAAGGTGATTGAAAGCCAAATACTGCAACAACCATGGAACAATGCATTCTATGGTTAATGTGCTGCAGTGACTTATAGAGGGATGTTTTGAAAGATCTGAGAAATCTAGAAAAAAGGAAATCTTACTGAAACTATGACTTCCTTAGTCTTGAAATAATCTGACCACAAAACCCAGTGCTATTTGAGGTAGTATAAGCTTAAATTGCCTTTCCCATCTCTAGTCATATAATGCCTACTTTTCTTTTTTCTTATTATTCTTTTTAACTTTTCATCTTCTACTTAATTTTGTTTAGATTTTTTAATTCATTTTTTTCCTCTTTTGTGTGTTTTAAGATTGCCTGCCTGAGAATTCTTTAGCATCATGTTCTCCCTTGTGACCATCTCAACTAGAGAAGACGGTGAACTTCAAATATTTTGATCTTCTGCATCCTGATTCATTAATTCTTTTAATTCAAGTTTTCCAGCAAAACTCCACAATGACATAACAGTCATATAAAATGTAACTATTATCAGATAAATAAAATGACCTCAGTGATCTTACACAACTGGCTGTCTAGAAGGTCCAAAGGTCTAGTTGCTTGTCGATGGTCGTCATCTTGTGTCTTCATGTGATCTTTCCTCTGTGCATCTTTAAGACGGGTTAGGTGCGTGATTCAACTTTGTATTCTCCATATACCTCATGTGGTGCCTAGCATACAGCTGTGGCAAACAAATTTATGTTAAATAAATAGATTTACACTTGTCTTGGATGCTTTTAATTTGACAGGCTCAGTAAAACCTAATAATTATTGTATCTTCCTCTTCCAGATGTTTTGTCTTTTAATTTAAAAAAATCTTCAGTTTTACCACATTATACTTCATTGTAATTGTTAATTTGAGCTCCTTTTATATCCTATATTGACAAATTAGTATCCACATTTTGCAAAGTCTGACGAAATTTTAAAACCTTTTCTTCTTTTTTACACACAAGTCAAATCTTTGTGTTTTTTACTGGTGCTTTTATGTTGTTCTATTTTAGTGAGGACTCTATGTTTTCATTTTTACCAAATATATACATATATTCAGCCAAATATATACATATATGTATTTACCAAATATACAGATGTATGTCTAGGTATATATATGAATATTTAAAGATTGGAAGCAGTATGTAAATCTTCCTTTTCAGCATATATTGTAAATATTTGGCAGACAATATCCCAATCAAAATTCTTACATGAATTCAATAGCCATTGACAATTATAAATCCAGGAAAATCATATTGTTCTATGTGCAGGTTGTTAGAAAGAGAGCTTTAACTAAGGGGCCAGGGACATTACTATGCATTTGTCTATTTAACCTTGATTCAAGCAATAAGAGCATTGTGAGCATTTCTATGGAAGCTCAACTACCCAACATAAAGCCTAGAAAGATAATAATAAAAATCCTCATCCACCTCTACAGGCCTCTTAACACCTGCCACCCAGTGAAGATTCCCGTGGAACCCTACTCCCAGCTCCATCCTCACACGCCTATTGTTACTTACGACAAGGTCCATGAACCATTCTGAAGATGCTGTCCACCCTTTAATATCCTGCACAACCCTAAATTATGCACAGCTGAGCCATCAGCAGCTAAGGGAAAGGTTCAGAGAATAGCTATTCACGGTATAGCTCAAGATGCAACATGAAGACCAAAGGGCATCAAAAGAATGAAAACTCAAAGAACAGAATGTTGGAGTGAGAAAAAGAGGCTCTTGAGAGAAAAGGAAACTTTGAGACAGCACTGTCACAAGAGGTTGAGACAAGTGACCCTGTTTACCTACACAGAGCGTGGCGTCCTTTAATTAGTGTCTTGGCAGGAAGAATTTATGATTCTGAGGACATCACAAAGGGCAGGTAATATTCAGATACATCTCTTGAGCATCCTGAAAACCTTGGAGTATCCAACTAGAGAAGCAACTTAAAAAAAAAAGAAAGAAAGAGAAAAAAAAAAAAAGAAAACCCTGACAGTTTGTCAGAGACTGACTTTCTGGCTGTTTGCATTCACTCAGAGGCAGCTGAAGTGTATTTAGGTCGTATTTTACCACATCTAGTCTGTTCCTGTATTGAATACTAGGTAATATTTTGTTTTGGAGGGATACAAAGTAGTTTAATGATAGTAGTATTAGAATTACACTCATCCTTCAAAAAATGTGCATGTTACACAAAACCTGAGTCTAAGTCAAGCACAGACCTAAATGTTTATGACTTGGCATGCAGTCCAATGAACACACAACTAATTGTCCCAGTGACAATAATAGGAATCTCTTTAATTCTTGTTATATTTTACAATTTAAAAAGCACTTTGAGTTTCATTTAAGCCACAATATTTGAAGAAATTTCACAAAATCTTACAATGATTACCTCTGAAGATAAAAACACTTTGTAAAAAAAAAAGAACATGGATACATTTAAATAAGATAATTAAAAGCGCTTTAATACCACACACGCAAACTGACAAAACCACTTGCTAAATTTCTTTTCAGATGTTCTTATAATATAAATAAGATACATGTATTATAAAACATACAGTATATACTTCGATTACCTAGTAATCCATAGTAGTGAGAATTTAGACTCAATTATTTGCTACTTAGATAATACTGGGATAAACACATACTATATATGTAACTATATACCTGTCTCTGATTATTTCTTTAGGAGTAATTTCTAGAAGTGGAAATGGGAGACTGAAAACTATGAATATGTTTAAGTCTCTCCCAATATATTGCTGAAACAGTTGCCAAGAAATAATGGTATCAACGTACGCTTTCATCACTAGGCTATGAGCATATTCAACTTCATAGCTTCCTCAGTCTTACCAGTTTTTAAAATTTCTGCCGAGACAAGGAGCCAAAACACAACACAACAACAACAACAACAAAATAGCTTGTTGTTCTCTTTGGCTTATCAGTTAAAAACTTAACAGATGTGAAAAATAAATTATATTTGTAATTAATTTATGATGAGGTTTTTCATTTTGTTTTGTTTCATTTTGGTTTTGTGGTCTGTTTTCTCCTGTAGACTCTCAATTCTATACGGGCAGGCCATCAAGCCTGTTGGAGCTTAGCACAGGGCCTGGTACATAATCGGTGGTCAAATGGTCCTTTAGATGCGTGAATGATTATATTTTTATTTACAGCCACTTTTGTACATCAGCATTTTTGCTTGACTTGAAATGACGAAGCTTCACTCCTTGACCGGACTCCAGCGGGGCTCCTCTGAGCCCTCTTCTTGACTAGGCCTCAACTTTGAGAATTGGGACTCTCAACACAAATGATTTCATCCATCCCTCTCCACTGACATCAAGTGACTTAAACAAACACTAAAACAGTTTCTAACAGTTCAAGGCTGCGTCCCTAGAACAATCCCCCCTCCGACCCCACAAAGTACCTGCCTCAGAAAGTGCAAGGCTACCAACAGAATTTAGTTTGTTCCAGCCAACACCTTATGGTGGGCCTCTAGCCACTTTTTCTTAGAACATTTTCCAAAAAGGGGCTTATAATTCTTAATTCTTCCTCTGTCACTTTCAGATGTGTACGTTTCTCCTGTAACTCAGGAGTGTCTTTCTCAAGGATCTGAAAGCCATTCCTGTAAAATGTGATCATCAGGAAGGGCAGGGCCTGTGTGTCGCAGCCTCTGTGGCAGGATGGACTCCTAGCTTTAGTAGTTGCCAGCTAATACACAACTGGCCCAGTCAGCATTGACACTGGCCAACCCTCTGTAACTTTTCACTTCCCCTGCTCTGCAGGGCTCCCACTCACCCCTCTCCCTGCTCCATCATTCTCTCTCTAAAATACCCAGTCACCTCTGTACAGATCGAGTTCAGTTCCGTCTGGACCCTCCTGCCGGTTGTGATAGTATATTACTGATTAAACTCTGTTCTTACCAATTTAACTAGTCTCCAGCTTCACTTATCTTTGAAGGAAGCTTATCTTTGTCTTCTCTACCATTTGATCTAATATTAGTGAACCAAATATTCTAAGAAAATTAGTTGCAACATGTTTCTGCAGGGAGTTTTATGACAATGGTACTAATCAACTGGCATTTTCTGTGTGGTTAGACACTTTTTTTTTTTTGCTTCCATCCTACCAGAAGCATTGGGCTTATATATGATTATAATCTGAATAACATGTTAGACAACTATTTCCAAGCACAAAATTCCATAGGCCATTAAAAGCTACAAAAATCTTTTAGCATGTGCCTAAAACTTTACTATCAGTCTTTTGGTTTATGCCCCAAAATGTATTATCTGTTCCAACTGAAAAAGTACCAAATCTCATGACCACATTTTTTAAAGGTTTTCCGTATTATAAATGTTTATTGTTTTCTACATCTGCCTCTGTGTTTCAGCAGTCCACGAGTAAAGAGTAATAATGGCCACCATCAGTGGGTGCTGATGGAGCATGAGGCCCTGCTCCAGATACCCTGCGGGCTTCCCCTCAAGACCTACCCACAGCATAAGGCTGACATTCTTACAGGTGAGGAAACCGAGACTCAAAGAGGTCCAACAAAGTACCAAAGATCACAGAGCCTGTAAATAATGGAGCCATGATTTGAACCATAGACTGTTTGGCTTCAAAGTCTTCTTTCTAACACACTTTACAACTTAAGCATGTATAGTCCTACATGGATTTCTTTCATATTTCTCATTTTTAATAACGACATGTAGTCAAAACAAAAATAAGCATGTGGGAAAATTATATCCAGAATAAATATTGTATTTATAAAGAAAGGAGAAAGAAAAAGAAGACAGTCAGGCTGTGGCAAAGCAAATTCCGAGGCAATCAAGGGGCTTCTAAACCCCTCGTTTTCTTTAAAGGAGCTATATTCATTACTCTGAAAACTCTAGCTTTGGAATGAAGGTGGCATACTGTGGGAAGACCAAGGAAATTAAACTTTTTTCATCTTATTGATTCCTATTTCTTTCATTCCATCTGTCTCCTTGGCATGGTGACGGGGGTGACGATCAACGCAGAGTAAGCTGGCTCTGTCAGTCAGAAGATGGGAACTGACAAACCAGACCCAGGCTTGGGAAGGCCTTCCATGAGGGAAGGAGTCTGTGCCAGATGACAGGACTCAACGGAGAGTCTGACAAAATGTTGCAGACAATCAGAAAGCGTCTGATCCAGATTTCATAGATAATAAGCAGGCTCTTTCCCGTGTTCATGCGCATAGATTTGAATATTTCTGGTCAAGTGTTTCATTTTTGCATAGGACAGGAAGTACATCACAGTGAAAAATAAAATGAAAGAAGGCAAGAAGGGGGATCAAACATAAAGGAAACGCGAACAACCGAGTCAGTAGTGCAGAAACCCTGAGAATTCTGAGTCCATGGAGTATAATACAGTGCTGCGAGGGGAAAACGCTTCACAAGTCAATGTTTCTGATAGCATTACTAGAGTGCAAATACACTGGAATTCTAGGATTTTCTATAGGTTAGAACCTTCGTTAAATCACACAGCATTCAGTTGCCGTTCCGCTGTAAAGAGGCCTATTTTGCAGTTTCTTTAAGGTTGTCTCCAACATAAATAAACTCCAAAATAGCCATAAAAATGATAATGTTTGTACGTGGAAGAATCTGAAGCAGATCACTAGACAGTCTTGTGATTAAATTCTATTAAGAGATATGAATCCTATCGTCCTTATTAAGAGATTTTTGCAGGAGAGGTTTCTACTCTGGCAGGGAAAAGACTAAGAGGGAAAAGCGGTTCATCAAAGGAAGCTCATTTTGTTGGGAGCCAAGAGACCCATATATGGCAAGGCTGGAAAATGAATCAATTTTACCATTTCATTGCTCTCCCCACCCCCTGCCATTAAGCTCCTATCATTCAGCAAAAAGCAAATATTTATGTCTTCATCTGCTTCTTTCTCCTGGACCTGAAGTTCTCACCAAAACCTTAGAAACTGACACATTGTAAACTGACTACAATTAAAAAAACCCAAAAACCAGCAGTTGAGAAATGTCAAAAACTATAATCTTCTGAAAACACAAGACTGAGTTAGAAAATCCACATGTGAAAAATTTGGTTGTAAAACCCTCTTGATTCAACCCTCAAAATTCAACTTGTATGGGTTGAGTTGTGTTCCTAAAAAAAAAAAAAAGAAAAAGAAAAAGAAAAAAAAAGTTGGCATCTCAACCCCCAGTACCTTAGAATGTAACCTTACTTGGAGATAGGGTTTTTACAAAAGTAATCAAAACGAGGTCCTCAGGGTGGGTCCTAATCTGGCATGACTGGTGTCCTTATAAAAAGGAGAAACTGGGGCACAGAGAGAGGAGTCACATAGAGAAGATGCTGTATGAAGAGACACAGAGAGTACACCAAGGAGACAGGCTTAGGAGAGCTCTTTCCCTCACAGCCCTGAAGAATCAATACTGCCAGACACCTCAGTTTCAGGTTTCTGACCTTCAGAACAGTAAGAAAATAAATTTCTATTGTGTAAGCCGCCTAGTTTGTGGTACTTTGATATGACAACCCTAACAAATTAATACAGATGTTGGTATTGGGAAATGGGGTGCTGCTATAACAAATACCTTAAAATGTGGAAGTGCTTTGGAATTGGGTGTGGATGGAAGCTAGAAGACTTCTGAGGTACATGATAGAAAAAGCCAAAAATGCCTTGAAGAGAATGTTGCTAGAAATGTGATTTTTAAGAGTGCCTTTGGTGAAATCTCAGGTGGAAATGAAGAACATGTTATTGGAAACTGGAGGAAAGATGGCCCTTATTATAAAGCAGTAGCAGAATTGGCCGAATTGTATTCTGTGCAATGGAAAGTAGAACTTAGAAGCGATGCACTTGGATATTTAGTCAGAGGTTTCCAGCCCAGCCTGGTTTCTCCTTACTGCTCTTAGTAAAATGCAAGTGGAGAGAGAGAAATTAAAGAGGCAGAAGAAACCACGACCTGAAGATTTGGAAAACACTCAGTCCATCCATGTTGCAAAAAATGAGAGCACACTCTAGAGAAAACTCCAAAGGTGTAGCTGGACAACCATTTGCTAAAGCAATTAGGCATGTGACTTGTGGATCTAGTCAACATCTCAGCAGAAACTGCCAATCTGGGCTGAAGGGGACAGAGCCATGCAAAATAAAGGAAGGCTATCAAACTTCTGGGACTCTACAGGCAGGAATCGGGCTGATAGGGTTATGTGGCTGCAAATGTGGGTTAATGTTCAAGCAAAAGAAGAATGGCTGCAAAGACTGTTCAGATGCTAGTGGCCATTGCCCCCATAGGCCCAGAGGACAGGCTCGGGGGGAGGGCCGTCTCGTCCTCAGTTCCGGAGGGCAGGGCCACCTCTTCCATTCAGCACGGCCTCACTGTCATTCTCAGCTCCCCACTCCTGGTTTCTCTGTTTCTATGGTCTCACTTCTAGTAACCCAAGTTCAAAATGTGTCATCAGTGACTCCTTTCCTTTTACTCATATTTAATTAAGACCTGGTTCTGTTGATTCTCCCACTCTTCACAATCATTGCTGTGGCTAAGGTACGTTTTTGTACTTTTAGTAACAAAAAGCATTCTTCACTAGTTTTATGATGTTATACTAAGAACTTTACATGGTTTTGCTTTTTAATATTTATAACAGTGCAATAGGATGGCATGCTATTCATATTCATTTTACAGGTCAGGAAATTGAGGCTCAGAGAGGTACTGAATGACTATGTTTGCTCGAGGTCACATAGTGATGAAGTGTTAGAGCAGGGAGTAGAACCAGATCTTCCTGAGCCCTAAACCACATTCTTCCCTGACATGCTCCTTCCTTCAAAACATCCCGGTTTTGTTTCCTCCTTTCCATTCCCACTGTTACCAACCTAGGTTTCCTAATCCCTTGCTCTTTTATTATTGCAAAAATCTCCTGGCATTTCTCCCCAACTCCTCTCTCCCCTTCCAACCTTTTTCATCTCATCTAAAAACATAAAAATTGTCTAAAAGTCACTCCTCAACTCAAAAACTTTTCTGCGATTTCTCATTGCCTGTAGGATAAAGACAAACTATGATAAATTGGCATTTCACAGTATCTTGACTCATGCTACGTGTTAAAATCTCGCCCATCCTAAATGCCCCATCTCTTTGTGAAAAATGTATCTGTTAAACTTTTATCTGAGCCTTTCATTTAGAAAAATGTTTTCCCTCCTTAAAATTCTGTCTGTGATGTTCATCTAAACTGACCCCAGGCTTGGTATGTCAACTACTGAGACTGGAATCATCATCTTGCCTCAAAAATTCCTCTCCCAGAGTCTGGCATTCTTTTTAAATTACACTTTGACTGTTATCACTGCTTCATTGGCATAGCTGTCTTCTCTGAACCCAGGTGGATATCTTTTTCAGCACTATATTCTGTACAATTTAGTTCTCAAATGGCTACTAACACTACTTCTGTCTGACAGCGGCTCTGAAACAGTGGCTCCAGCCCATCATTCCTGGCTGCCCTCTGCCTCCCAGGCCCCCTCACTGGGCACCTCCAATAGCTTCTTTCTCCACATGTGTCCAACCATGCTCTTCTCCCTCTGAAGCTGCCTACCTCCCACCTCTCAGAATCCTCTCTGTTCCTCAGAGTCTAACGGAAAGTGCCACTTTCTGATTCCCTCATCTGGAAGTGCTCTTGTTCCTTCCTTTGAACACAAACAATTCTTTTAAAAAAAATCTTTTTAACCCTGTTTCTTTTCTAATCCTCCTTGTCTCAAGCTGGAATATTCATCTGTCTTAACTTCTTACTAGAATGCACACAGCCCTGAAGATAAGGACCTAGGTTTGCTTATCTTGATACATCTAACCAATTATCTCACACAAGGTAGATACTCCATACATATTCACCAAAGCAAATGGCATTTATTTCCAATGGCCTTCCTTATTTTTGCCCTCAGTAGGCACTGAGATGAGTTGTCCACAAGGTTTTTGCATGAGAAAGCTTCTCATGGAAAATCTTAGCCTCTTTGTTATAGATGAAGCATCAGTTAAAAAGCACAAAGTGACACAGTCTGAACCTAGAATATATCCTGAGGCCCAGACCAAAGAAAGAGACAAATTTAAAGTTGTACAAACCAACAGTGGGAGGACCATCTATACTTAGTGACTAGTCTGTCAGAGTGAAAAACCTCAAGTGGGTTGTAAATATAGGGTTGATTCCTGGGGAGACTTTTCTTCTATTTGCTGATTCAGCTCCTACAATCAAGAGATTTTGTTGTTGTTCAGTTTTACTTAAGGCAGACTAAATCAACTGATTTCATGTTTATTCCTGATTTTTTGTTTTTCTTACCTTGGCTAAACTCTGTGTTTTACAAGGCCCTTTCAGTTTCAGTGATCAGAAATATCCTTTTATCCTTTTTATTTTTTTTTAAACCATTTATTTCTTTGCTTGGGTCTTCTATGGAAAGCCAACTAACTCGCTACAAAATGTGAATTTTTTTTAAATTTGTAGAAATCTACAGGACCCTTGCCTTCCAATGTCATGGCTGAGGATACTGATGGACTTTCTTCCAGCATTCATTAGGGCCCATTGTGAATTCATGTCTGCACAACATGTAGATCAAGGTAATTCACTACTGGGTACAAAATGGTTGTTTAACATTTTGCATTCCCAAATATACCAGTGTAACTCCTTTTGTGATTCTCATTCTCTAGAAAAAGAAGATAACATTGAAAGCATATCTTTCAAAGGACTGCTTATTTCAGAAAATCCAGACAACCCAGTGTTTACTTACTTATGATGACCTTAAATGGGGAAATTAGCAAAACAACAATGATTAAAGTTTCCCAAGCATTGATTGGGCAGAGGTTTTAAAAGGCTTTCTCCTAGAGCTACATGATATGGTCATTAGGCATTTAGGGGAATAACTAGAAGATTAGACAAAGCAGACCAGCACTACCCCACCACTCCCCACCCCCGCCAAAGTCCTCGGCAAAAAAAAGAAAGAAAAAGAAAGAGCCCTTTTGGACCCATTCTATATTAATTATCAGCAACTATGTTCTTCTTGAACAATTGCTGACTTCCCCACCTTTCACCCATCTTTCCAAATAACAGTCTTCCAAACCCAAGACTCTGGGGTTTGATAATTCATCTCCATTGTAGGCACTCACATATGGACACACATTCTCTCTCTCTCTGTCTCTCTCTCTCTGTCTCTCTCACACACACACACACACACACACACAGACTTTTTCTTTCATATTTGGATTTGCAGAAGGGTCTAAGGCAAAGGGGAGGAAAGCATTGGAAAAAAAAAAAAGAAAACCGCCAGTAAGTTTGATCTAAACAAAATGGTTATTCAAATGGGTCTCCGACTAATTTCACAAAGATGCGTGATAATATCCAACATATGGCTTTAACTACGTTTTTTTTTAATATTAGAAATTGAATGCACATTTTAAGACACAAGTTTTGCTGATATGCTGTTGATAATATAGGAGAACTATTTTCCATTTGTTTCTAATTATCTTAAAGACAGCCTGGGGATCATTTACCCACGGTTTAAGAGCACTCAGATAAGTCCACAGATGCGACAGGCGGGCATGTATGTCAGCTACTGCAGTGGGGCTACGTGAGGGTGGCTTACCCAAGACTATCCTCTTATGTCTGAAACCACTAGATACGGTTCCTAAGGTCAACCAGTGCTAAAAAATAAAATCCTTTCTTTGTCAACATTCTTAGGATGTGGGCTCTGGAGCCAGACTGCCTGGCTCCACCATTTAACTAGCTAGATGATATTGGGCAAGTTAGTTAACCTCTCCTTGCCTCAGTTTCCTCATCTGAGAAGTGGGGATGTGCCTACATCATATGGCCATCATGAAAATAAAAACATCCGGAATGGTACCCAAAACAAAGAAAGTGCCTGATAATTGATCTGGCCCCAGCTTAACTCTCTGCTTCATCTCCCTCTCTGCCTTCCCAGCCCCAACTCTTTTCCCTGAATCTTGCCAGCTAGATTTCTTCTAATTCTTCCAACATGAGCTCCTTTACCACTCTGGGAACTTTTCCTCCTCTTCTGGCTCACTAATGCTCTTCCTCCAGGTCTAGTGCAGACAGCACTCCCTCCAGTCTGAGTCACAGGGTCCTCACCTGTGTGCCCGCAGCTCCCTGGGTTTCCTGTTACAGGGTGAATAACATACCATTTTCATATTCATTGGTCTACCCCGACTGGACTCTAAGCTCTGAGGCAGGGACTGAATCTGTCTTGTTCATTGTTGCAATCTCACCTTGTGAAAAAAATACTTTGCCCTGGAATTAACTGGATTTTTTTCTTCGCAAAACAAACAAAAAAATCTTCCTCCTTCAGTGTTCTCGTGTAAAATAGATAATAATGCAGAGCAGGTAGGGAGAATGATATGCTTACTTGACAGCATTTTTAAATTTTAACCTATCTTGAGATCTGATGAGCCCTTTCAATCTGAAAATTCAAGTGTTCTTCGGCTCAGGGATTCATTCATACACATACACACATGTATGGTCATGTACATGCACACACTACCGTTCCTGCTTCACTTCTGTTTCTTCCTTTCTCTCCTTAGTGAATGGTTATTATTTGTTTATTAGATCTCCTGGAATTGTCTTCCTTGTTCCTTATCCCGTCTTTTCACTTGAGATTTTCATTTCTTTCACTTCACTTCTTTGCTATGTGTTTGAAATCGTTCTTCCATTTGATCTTATCGGTCACTAATTTTGTTTTCAGTGGTATGGATTCTCTTTTTTCTTCCACTAATGAATTATTTCTTTTTTGAAAAGTATGATTTTACTCTTCTCATCATTTCCTAAAGCATTGCTGAAGCATTCTCAATTCTTTGTTTGTTTTTCAAGTTCTCTTCCACTTCTTTCTCTACCTCTTCCTCCATAGAGAAATCTCTTCTTCAAGTAATTGAGATCCCTTTGCTTGCTCCTGTCATGCTAATGTCACGGAGTGGGTCCATGAGTACCGCGCAGCTCAGGCTTCTCGAGTCTGGGGCAGTGCTTGACTGGCCGGCTGTGAGCGAAAAGGTAGGGGTTCAGGGATTGGTCATGAAGTGCCAGCAGCCAGCTAGGGCCTCTGCACCCAGAGCAGGGACCCAGCCCAGCAGCTGCAGGACCCTTTCTCCTCTCCCCAGCCTCCAGCAGCAACGTGCCCCTCACCCCCTACGCGCCAGTGGCACGGGAGACATCAGCGCTCTGCACCTGCAGCCTCTCTCTGCCCTCCCTGAGGTCCTGACCTTCTTAGAGATCCCAGATCTGGGGAGATGGAGTTTCTTTCAACTTGAGTATATCCTGCAGGGTCCCCAGAGGTAGAAGGCAGTCATGGGCATGTGATCAGGCAACCATTTCCCAGTTTTCATTTTAAAATTATCTCAGGGGATGAGGGTAGTGGAAGGCTATGACAAAGCATTTTATATTAAAGAAAAAAATTTACACTCAAAAAAGTTGAAATGCTCAAAGATAAAACAACCAATTAGTAGCAATTTCCAATTTTCGAGGGAAAACTACAAAATTAAAACTTCTCTGAAGTTTAGTAAGATATCCTGTAGGACACCCCTGTTCATATGGGAAAAATTAGCCTCAAAGCTTGATGTACCCTTTGAAATACAGCATGGCTGTCCCCGAAGCACTGATAGAGTGGCAGCGCAGTGATTAAGAACATAAACTCAGGGTATGTTCCTTATCCTCATCGCCTCAGTTTCATGATCCGTAAGGGGCTTAAAATAGTAATTGCCCCATAAAATAAAGTAAAATAAGATAAAATATAATAAGTACAAGATTAGTATTTAAAGCTGTGAACACTGTAGGAAATGTCTGGTACCCAGGATGTCATTAATTTTTTTTGGTCTTTTAAAAATATCTTTGCCACCAAACTGGGTTCACTGCTGCCTATTCAAAAATGATCCTCTGATAGATACAGTAAGGACTATGGCACAGACAGTCCTGAAATGCCGAGTCTCCAGTGAGAGGAAAGAAGTGGAAATTTTTATTTTACAATGTTTCCTCAAGGCGTATGTTCTGATTACTGTCCATTCTCAGCTTTATGGTAGAATAACAGTATCTCTATTATTTAGGTAACATTAGAAATGGCCTTAAGTTTCACAGTTTTAAAGATCACTCTTGAGACGCGGTGTATCTCTCAGGGTACCCATTTTTAAGCACGCTCCACACATCCATTCAGTTGTCCGTTAAACTCTAACAGAAATGTGTATGCAAATGAACCATCCGCTGTCCCTTTCCTGCTTCTATAGCCACCAGGATGAGAGGAAAATGTCAGAATACTAACCAAAACACCAAAGGTCCTGGTGATTAAGTCATCATCTAATAATAAATAATAAAAGCTTAGATTTGTCAAGGCATCTTGATTAAGCATGTTACATGTGTTATTTCCCTTGATTTTCTATTAGTTGGGGTTTAACATTTTACTTCTCTGTTTATTGCTCGGCTCTTTATTGTCTCAGGGTATCTGTATCTTTCCCATTTCTGAAAGCCAGGAAACAAAACAACTAAATCAAATTAATTTAGTTTGAATAATTTTGGTGACCTAAATAACAACAAAGTTTTGGGATAAAAATGTGATTTTGATCTGTGCAGAGACGGGATGTTAAATGGCACGGCATAAATGATCGACTATGAACCACTGAATAAGCTTCAATCAGCTGTGTAATTCACGCAAAATATTCAGCTTGCTCCAGACAACCAAGGACAATGTGGGATTTATTCTCCTTGAGCCGGGGTGGAAGCACTGACTCACGACATTTATTGTCAGCCTTCTATGTTACTTAATGTCATATGGAACCCAGTTCAAAGATAGTCTTTTGGTAACATTTTTCTAAGAGCAGCTGAGGCTTATGCATTCGAGAGAAAACAAATGTATGTGACAAGCAGAGCCAGGGAGGAGGTCGAGTCAACCGCAAATTTGGATTTTCAAATCTACACCATTGCCCAGGTCTTGACCCTAACCTCCTGTCTCCCACTGGCAAAACCCAGAGTGTTCTGCCTCACGTAACATGAGAAGCCACTCTTCTGTGTGAAATCCCCCATCAATTTTGCAGAGGTTTTCTGCCATTATCATAGTCCAGGTAGGCAGTTGTCATGAAGCATTAGAGCTGAAAGAGGATGACAGCATAACTGCGGGCGAGCTCGGGGCTCAGCCCGGTCCAGCACCTGCCGCCTGCTCAGGCAGGAGTGTCCTCTGTCAAGACACTGCCTGGCAAGAGGCTTCAGGAATCACTTTGTATCAGTGCCCTTCATTGACAGCACGCTGGAGGGCAGCCTGTCTAGCAAAAGCAGGACAGAAACCTTTGCCAGCCACCTGCCTGCCCCCATATGGTGGCCATTTAAAAACCCGTCACTTTTATAAAGAAGCTCTCGAATTATTCATTCATCAAGTACAGTTTTGACTGGCCCAACTGCTTCACTGTATGATCACCTAATTGTGTGACTTGAAAAACTTTATTTTCATGGGACTTCATTCGGGTGAAGGAAGAGAATTATGTAAATCCTCTCAGGAGGGGATTGTTTAAATACACCTGGGTGAGCAAGTCAAGTCTATTCCCAGTGCTCTGAGGAGGGCATTCCTGGAGAGCAAGAGTGCTTTCACACCCTGGGATTCCAAAGACAGCCCGGGAGCCCCCCTCCCCGCTCACAGAAGGAGGGTCTGAGCAGTCTTATAATGTAATACCTGGTTTCCTCACTCTCCAGATCCAGAGGCAGACAGTTCATAGTGGAGGAGAGATGGGAGGGGGATCTGTTCAGAAACCGTAACAAAAAATGAAATGTACCTGAGTGTTCATCTTAGGGAATCAACAGATTCTAGAAAATTTAACCATAGAAATACACCATTAAGGGACTCAGAAATCCATTACTACTTACATGTCAAAATTCTACCAGCATTTTTTCTCTTTTAAATTAGATTCATGAGATAATAATGGCAATGTTTCAATGGGCATGCTAAAATTTTCTTCCTAATTTGTCTCTGTGTTTTCTGATGATCTCCCTTCACTAACATGTACACACCATGAGATTAGAGGGCCTTGCCAGTCTTATATACCACTAAAACTCCAGGGCCCAAACAGCGCTTCACACATGGGAGATGCTTAATTATATTTACTGGAAAAATGGACAAATAAATGCAAAACAGAATGAATGAGTGAATGAATGAATGGCATCTGGAGAAAGCACCAAATGTCTTATGACATGGCTTCCCAAATATTTTGCAGGGGTTGTGATAGAAGAGATCGAGTTGAGTGATGAGAGTAATTAAGATTTTTTGAAAAATTTTAATTAGTTTGGTACATTTTGGTTGAAGATTTAAATTTTTTTAAAAAATTGCTGGGGGAGGGTATAGCTCAGTGGTAGAGTGCATGCTTAGCGTGTACAAGGTCTTGAGTTCAACACCTGGTACCTCTATTAAAATAAATAAATAAATAAAAACCTAACTACCCACCCCCCCAATTTTTTATAAAAATTGCAGTAATAAGGAATAAATGAACCAATCACCTGAGGGTTAGGTGAAATTCTCTGCTGTTGAACATAAGTCTGGTTGTGCATGCCCCATCCAACAAAGGAGCAGTTTGAAGAAGGCAGGTAGGTCAGGATTTACATCCTTTTTTCTAAAACCAGCCATTAATCACCAGGTTCTTTCTCCTCACTCTCTTCCTGCCAGTCTCACCATCTATTCCTCTTTCTTCACCTGACACCTGTGCTCAGAGGATCTCCATCCTGGGGCTGTCTTGTGAGAGAGGGCTCTTCTAGCTAACTGTTTCCTGGACCACTAGCTCCATCTGGGGGTCCCACAGACCCTCAGATGCAACTACCCCAAACTGAACTCCTGAGCGCCCTCCCACACAAGCTCTTCCTCCCCTGTCTTCTATCTCAGTGAAGAAGCACCAACATCAGCCACTCCAGAAATCCGGAGATATCCAGGATCGCTCTCAGACTCCACCTCCCACACCAGATCCAGTCAGCCACCAAGCCCAGTAGATTCTAAACCCTTCACCTCTCCCACTTCCATTCTCTCCTCTCCTTTGCTACAACCACTCACTTACTTCATGCTTTCCTTATCTTCACTAGGATTACTACATACTCTCTCACTAGTTTCCCTGCCTCCAGTTTTGCCTGGGTGCACTTTATAAAATGACAATATGCACATTACCTTGCCTCTCCACACAGCTTGGCTTCAAACCTCCCCATTGTCTCAGGAGATATGACTGAGCCTCTGTAGTACCGAGCTTTCATGATCTAGACATGGTCCTACTTCTCAGCGAGAACATTGCTTCCTCCCCTTCAGCCATTTGAGCGACACAGAGTTTCTCAGTGGGTGGAGCTGTTTCATCCATGGGGACCCGGTGCTCCCGGATGCATCTCACTGTAACCCAAAATTCCACCTCTGCCCCCAACACCAAATGAGTTAGGCTTTGTAAAGGGAAGGTGGCACCCCAGAACTAAATCATCTCCTCCCCTAAGGTGTTGGGATAGGAGAGGTCCTAAAAGAGAAACTTGGCCAGAATTGGGACCACTTACTAAGAAACCCCATCTGGTACACTAATTCACAGAAGATCTAAGTTATTCTCCTAAAATTTTTCTGTGAGAAAGTATCTGTCAGACCCTCATGGCTTCTTGTTTGGACCAGCAAAATGCCTTTGAAATGTCTTCCCTTCACTCCTTCTCCTAATCCACTCTCCATACTGCTGTCAACCATCTTCCCAAACCTCAGATAAGTTCAAGTTCACATCACACCCCTGCTTAATGGGATATTAGCAGCTCCTAAGCTTCTAGCTGGTTCCTGAGAATGTCTTCCACATCTTTTCCCAGGGTGATACATGGCATACTCTACAACCTCCTGTTGAATGTAAGTAAGTAAGTAAGCCATTTTCAGACTGGTCCAACCAAATGTTTAATGTTCAAGGGAGGACAGACAGGCTTGAAACAAACAGTGAACATCAGTGAACATCAGCCTGTCAGAGCCATCACTCTGCTGCTGGGTGTTTGGAACCTGTGGTTAAGGTCGCAAGCCTTGCTTCTTTGTCTCTCCCAACTGTAAACAGCAGGAGATAGCTGGAAAACTATAGGTTTTCAATGCTATGGACCTTGGTTCAAATCCTGGCCCCACCTACGTGAGATCACGTACAAGTGCCTTCCTCTTTGTGGGTCGTGGCTGCTCGTCTGTTGGTGGAGATCATAATTCCCGTATCATGGTAATTGTGAGGATGAGTGGTAGGTATTCCCTTTTCAAAAGAGACCTACCTCATCTTCTTTAGTAATTCAATATGCCCACGTGTTCTGCTTGCTTACCACAAATTTAAAAGGAATTCTAGTTTCTTTCTATTAGAAACTATTGTTAAAATGAAACAAATAAGCAAAAATAACAACAAAAATGTTTAGTCCACAACCTGAGGGAAGATTTTGAGGCTTTGAAGGATAGGCTGAGTTTTTTTTTTTTTTAATTTGTTTGTGTTTCCCTCTCTTGTACAGATGTTGCGTTGTGAGAGATTGGCTGAAATGGATGCTAGAAAGAGATCACATGACAGAAGGAGTGGACTCCAAGGGAAGGAAACCCTGTTTTTAATTCTTTTAAATCCTTAAGGTCAGCTTCAAATAGGGATTCGGGATAACCTAGCCAAATTGGCAGTGACTAGGAAGTGACCCAAGCCAGGTAGCAAATTACTGGCTGATAGAACCAAGTCACCTTTATTGCGACCCCCAGCTGAGCTCCAAGTTTGTCTGCCTGCCATGGATGCATGGTGGAGAGTCTGTCCTCAGAGGGACCACCTCCCACAGAGGCCGGCTCCAGTTTAGAGTTTGAATGGAAGGTATTTAGATAAACTAATAATTGCACAGGGATGTGGTTTGCTCTGGAGAAGTCAAGACTGTGTTTAAATGTCTGAAATTCCTGGTGTCGCTAATAATTGTAACCTCTGCTTCAATAAAACACACAAATAATGTTACTGAAACGTTTCCAATCACAAGGTATTATTTTTGGTCTAAAACAGATGCAGCCCTCGGTACTTAAAAGGAGGATGTCTGGATGGATTTACCTCTGCTTGAAGGGAAACAAAACTCCTGGAACTTTGGCCAAGGCCCTAAATCTGAGAAGCATCTATTGGAGTGATGGCCGGTTAGCAGCGTGACCATGGTGCCATTCCCAGCACAACAAGTAAGGACCACATTGTGAGACCCATTTAAGGTGCTGGAACCAGTAGAGCCAGTAGCTTGAAAGGAAATGAGCTGGCATTTCTGAACACTTAATAACTGTCAGGCTGGGTATTAATATAGATGATCTCATTCAGTCATCACAGCAACCCCATTTTACAGATGATGAAACTAAATCCCAGAAAGGTTAAATGATGGTCCCAAAGACACCCACCTATTAAGAGCAGAATTGGGATTTGAACCCAGGACACACAAGGCCCATGCCTTTGCATTCTATCTTACAGCCTGCTTAGTGAATCATAAAGAGCTAACTCCAAACAAAGGGGTACCTGGAATCAAACTGCCAGGGTTCAGATCTCTGCTCCATCACTTGCTATCTCTGTGACCAAGAAGGAGAAGGCATTTAACCTCACTTTCCTCAGAATAAAATGGGAGCAAATACTAGTATCCACCTAGTAGCGCTATGAGGCAAATGAAAAGAGGTGGCACCATATAAGGCTCAGGACTGTGCCTTGAGCATCATGCCCAATCCAGACTCTCAGACATCGAGCCAGCAGGCAAGCAAACTGGCTTCTGTCTTCAGCCCAGCCTGTTAGGCAGGACTTCTGAGTTAGCCCAGACACCACTCTCCCGAGCCTAACAGAGGACCTACCCCCCCACTAAACACCCTGCTGATGCTTCATCCACCACAGGGTAATAAGTCACCTCCCACAATTCACATTGGGTTGTCCACCTCAGCATAGCCTGAAGATGCTGCAAACTCTTAGCCCAGTCGCAGTAATTCACGTTATTTCTTTGTATTTCACATTGTGTTGGAGTACACCAATAAAGATTTGCTGGGCACATGTGGAAAACATTAGTTATTATGTGGAGTCAGGCAAAAGGTAGTTAGTATCCAAATAAATCAGATTGATGTTTTATCTAACCACCGTTAAAGCAAAGCCTGAGTGCAACGTGTTCTGGCTGCGGGCAAGGCTTAATATAAAAAAATAATTAACCCAACTGGAAAGAACTGAAGTCTTTAGGTACGGCAGTGCTTCCTTCTTAGCCAAAAATACATGTCACTAGTGTTGTAGAAGTTAATATCTTGCATGGGTTATATTAAACAAAGATAAGGTATATAGCAATTGTATGGAATTATGAAAAATTAGGCAGTGGAGTAAAAGAAATTCTTCCTTTTCCAAGTTAATCATTAACATTTCTCCAGGAAACAAACAACTGAGACTATTGTCTTATTTCCAAAGGTTGCCCAGGGGTGAGCAAAAAAGCTAATTTCATTAGACGCAATACATAATCCAAGGGTGGTCATACAATCATTGCATGCATATGTGCCTGACCATAAAAATACCTCAAGGACTAGGAAGTTTCAAAGTAAATGTAAAAATAAGATACACGAGGACATTTTCACACAGTGTTTGAATATGTATATGTTTCAATCAAATGCACAAATAATGTGTTCATTGTTTAAAGACACCAATTTGCCATTATTCAATGCATGTCAGGTGTCATGAGGGCAGAAACTGACTTCCTTTTCAATGCTGTTTTTGGATTCTTAAAACAAGAAGTAAAGAAACTATACAAAAAATACATCAGACAAAGGAATTTTGAAGAAAGCAGCAAAGGGGGGGAATCAAAATAAGTTTTTAAGTAAACAAGAATTTAAAAAGGGAGATCTCTCTATATTTATTCTCAAAGTTACACAGTCAATAAAGTTATGAGTTATACGTTTTCCACCACTAAATGTTATTAGATTCCATTAAATTTAACAACTCTCAGTAGAGAGCTTTTTAAGAACACTTAGCACAGTGCCTGGCACACGTAAGAACTTGTAATTATTATTAACTATTTTTCCGTTTTCCTGAAATTGATCTTAACAATAGAGTAGGTCGCAGATTTTCCTGTTCTGAATGTCTCTTCAGTGGAAAGCAAATATTAAAGGAAGATAGTTGCCTCCTTGGGCTAAATCCTAGAAAAAGAGATTCAAATCATGTGACATCATCAAGATACAGTTGACTCATGCTCAAAGGCCTTCTCTACTTTTATTTGTTGAGGTTACCAATGAAATAGAAATGCTACAACCAGATTACAAAACTTACAGTGAATTCTAAGTATTTACCTTCTGCAAATTTACTTTTTTAATACACACACACACACACACACACACACAAACAATGCAGTGTGCCATTCACAACATAATGACAAGATTTACTTTTAAAAAATTGAAATGTATGGCCCTATGGTTGGAGAGAGATTTAAATTTGCCTGATAACTGTTGTCCTCCCTCACTTGCCATAACTTGATGTGTTCCTCAGAGACCCATCTAGTCTAAATAAGAGGATCCCTGGTGGTATGGGGTAAATGATATCCCCTCATAAAAATCATTTTACAAAAGAGATGTTTCCATGTCTTGTCTATTGTAAATAATGCTGCTATGAACACTGGGGGCATGTATCTTTTTGGACTAGAGTTCCCTCTGCTTATATGCCCAGGAGTGGGATTGCTGGATCATATGGGAAGTCTATTTTTACTTTTTTAAGGAATCTCCATACTGCTTTCAATAATGGCTGCACCAAACTACATTCCCATCAACAGTGTAGGCGAGTTTCCTTTTCTCCACACCCTCTCCAACATGCACACCAGAAACTTGCATAACATTGTAAACTGACTATACTGCACTTAATAAAAAGAAATTTAAAAGATTCACGAACTTAAAAAAAAAAAAGAGAGAGACAGTGAGAGATGTTGAAGCCCTCAGAATGTGACCTTATTTAGAAACAGGGCCTTTCCAGAGTAATCAGGTTAAAACAAAGTCTCATTTGTGGGCCCCAACCCAGTATGACGGTGTCCCTGCAAAAGGGGCAAATTTGGACCTAGATACACACAGAAGGGAGACAATATGAAAAGACACAGGGAGAACATTCTGTGGAGACAGAGAGTTAGACAATGTATCTACAAGACAAGGGACACCAAAGATTGCTGGCAAACCACCAAAAGCTAGGTGGAGGCGAGTTTCAGAGGGAGAATGGCCCTGCTGACCCCTTGGGTTCAGAGCCCCGACCTCCAGAACTGTAAGACAACACACTCTGCTGTCTTAAGCCACTCAGTTTGTGGTACTTGTTACGCAGCCCTTGAAAACGAATACAATAAGGAGTAGGAGGTGTTCCTGGCGACTGGCATGGTCTCCCGCCCCTGCTTCATTACTGACCTCAGGATTCCGCCCCTTAGACATGTGAGGTAGCACGTAAGAATTCCAGGCAATAGCCAGCCTGACTTCAGCAACTAGACTGGAATTTGTCTGCAGTGTTATAATGGTTTCTTCAGATGTGCTGTGCAGCTAAGTAGAAAGACTCTCATGAGTGCATTCTTGCGCGTCACAAAATAAAGATCCAAAAGGAAAGCAAGGAAAGGCAACAACCTGTTGCATGGTCATTTTAGTTACAGGGTTAAAAGTCATTCAGCTTTCTGTGATGATGAAACTTAACATAGTTTTCTAAGGTGACAGTAGTTGCTGGGGAAAAAAATGGCAAATGGAGAGTGTGGTCAAAATGTACAAAGGCACACATCCACGTCACAACCTGTACCAAACTAATATGCTAAGCGGGTTGGAGTATATTTTAGTATATGTTCAGCTCAGTTTTCTTCTTTTTGAATAATGTTTACATTTCCTTTTCCCTGAACGTCCTCTGCTCTAGAAAGAGTCCCTGGATCTAATCATAATAATGATTGTAACAACAATGATAATAGCTAACATGTATCCTCTGCCACCCATCGTGCCAGACCTTTAATGTACTTCACTTCATTTAAGCCTCATCCCGGTCTGTTAAAGCAGGTACTATTATTTTGGGAGAGGAATAAGAAGAATCAAAAGATATAAATAAGTCGCTCAAGATAAGAGGGTGAGAAAGAGGAACAGAGCTTGGGCCCTGGTTTGCAGACCCCAAAGCCCCATATTCTTCAGCACTGCACCATTCCCTCTCTGCTAGATGTTTCCACCTCTGGTGTAATTTTGGATAAGGCTGAATGCTGTGACAAAGATGCCTGGATACCTCCTGATTAGACTGACTGCTGTCATTCTCAAGTCAGCCTTGAGCTCTGTGGGGTGACTAGTCAGTCCACACACATAAATACCAACAAAAATCTTGATCGTCATTTGGTGGTGTTCATATTCTCTGCCTTGATTTGAAGTACTTCATTTTTAAACTCTTAGTGAGCCATACAGAAGTTATTTTCAACATCATTTGATAATTTATACATACTTAAAAGCACCCAGATTTTGACTTCAGGCCAGCTATAGTTACTAGTCAGACTACTATTCTCCTTACGATAAAGGGCTCAAAATGAAACTTAGAACAAAAGCACATTTGCACAACAAATATCTTACGGTTCCAGGTCCCTGGTGAGTCAAGACATCAGGTCAAATCTGGGTCTATTTAACTCTGTCACACAAATACTACGTCTGTTGGCAGTACAGCTTGATAAAAGATTCTTTAAATAGGAAGAAACAATTCAATAAAACAGCAGGGACACCTGGCATTCGTTGAGCAGACACTCGGCCAGTGTGCCAGACCCAGTACTGGGCACTCTGTATACAGAGCTGATCATGAGTTCCTCACTGAACGGATGAAGAACACGATCCTGAGGTGATGTCAGTACTTGCTGGTGGCCCCACAGCCAGGAAAAAGAAGCACCAGGATTCCAGCAGAGAACAGTCTAACTCTTTAACTGTTTCACTACCCTGATTCTCTAGGCACTTTGTCAGGGTGTTGACCTGGAAGACACAAAAGAAGAACGGTCTAGTGACTTGGGCAGAGTCTGGAGTCCTGCCTCTGATTCCATTTAAATCGCTTTTTTTGCCTGGAGACATTTTTTTTTTCTAGAGACAAAATGAAGAGAAGAGTTACTGTCAAATTTAGCAATTCTGATTAAGTAACCCTGCCTCCAGAAAACTTGTGAGTTTTAAATCCAGATTATCCAAAAGACCAGAATGTCACTTACTTCTCCTTCATCATCTGCTCTAAGCACAAAGTGGAGATGGACTTTGAGGGAGTCCGGGAGCCCATCCCTTAGAAGGGGGTACCAGAAGTAGTACTTTGATGAGTCAAAAGCAAACATACTTGCTCCAAGGTGGTCTTTGGTGCTGTAATCACATACTACGTGCTCACCAGTCATGTTGTGCGCACCACTGAACTCAGAGCCAGACTCAGTTATTCTCCTATCAGCTGTTACTCTGGGAAAGGCCTGAGTGTCTCCGTACCCAGTTTACCAAAGGGTGATACAATGAGAAGAGTATCTGCCTGTCAGGAGCACCAAGCAGTGCACACGATGACGCGCTAAGACCACCACCTCTTCCTTTTCCTTTTATTACAGTTAATAGCAACATGTCCCCGGTCGTCCACCACCAAAGACGGACCGTTACCATCTACCCAGATATTCTCTCATTTACTTCCATGAGTAGTACCTCAATTAGAAAAACTCAGGGATCGATTTATTGTCCTGGACCCTCACCCTGAACTTGGTAGCAGCCAGCACAGCACCATCCGTTAGCAATGTTCTAGCCCTACTCCTCTCTCTAGCTGGTCTACCTGGTAATACGTCCTACCTGCCATGGACACAGGATGTGTTCACACAGTGCCATTTGGGGCTTGCTAAACAATGTTATATGGTTGAATTTTAATTGCTCTTCACAGCCTCCCTATTTCTTCCATTTAACATGACTGATGGACATTATTAGCGAGAAAAACCAGTTGGCTCACTTTCTGCTCAACATGTATTAAGTGCATTACAGGGTTTTTTTCACTGATAGGGTCAAATCTCTCTTGAGCCTACTTTTACTTTTTCCCCTGTCTCTCAGATGGAAAGGTAAGAAAAGCTAGATCAGTTTCACCCTTTCACTCATCCTTCTTTACCCTGAGCAATTATTTTGATATTGGCAACTGGCTGCCCAATATGAGGCTTATTAACCAGCTCCTTAGAACACCAGTTCTCAAGCTTGGCTGCCCATTGGCATCACTTGGAGAGCTTTAAAAATGCTAATGCCCAGATCCCATCCTCAGAAATTCTGATATAATTCATCTGGAGTGTGGCCTGAACGCTGGGATTTTTTAAAGCTCCCTGCGGGGTTCTAAATGCAGTCAAGTTTGAAAGCTACTGATTTAGAGCTTTGGGAAGGCTAGTTTGAATAGATTTAGCCAGTCAGGGGGAGAAAATTATAATATTAGGGATAAAGATATCTTGATTTCTCTTTGGTGAAGCAGACTTGCAACTGGCGATCCCTGATATACTCCAGTACACACTGGTACAAAGCTCAAGGGTTTACACTCCCTCTAGAATTTCCCTAGTAACCTCTTTCTTTTGGAGTTTACTCCTTAGCTTTCTTTGATTTTTATTTAGAGTAGAGGTACTTTTTAAAACATGACTGAAATCGATTATGATCTTTCTTTTGCAATGCCACAACTTTTAATAAAGGAGATCAACTTTCAGACAGAGTTGAAACAAACAAACCTTTCTGTTTGAAGTTGCTTAGTCAAAATTCTAAATACCAATCCCAGCAAAGTAAACAGAGGACAACCTGAGGGAGTGGAGATCATTTCTCCCTGAGCAGTGACTAAGTTGCTGAGTGTCAAAGTGACAAGCCAAGAAAACACCAGGTGAAGAAAGAATCCTGGTTGGTAACACGTCAGTGTGGCTAAAAAGGCAGTGTGGTCCTAAATATTTGGCCTTAATTTGGAATTTCCTTGTTTTAGTGAATTTAAATCCTTAGCCTAATATCATGCAGTTTATTTTTGTAGAGTTCATTTTCTTTCCTTTTTTGTCATGTAATATTCAAAATGATGTGAAATGTACATTCTTCATCACATAGAGAATGAATTCAGCAACAACTCAAGCACATAATTCTTCTCTGCATGGAAGATGCTGGACATCTGCTCACCCCAGACCTACAGAACAATGTGGTGCATTCACATGGAGTCACTGAGGGAGGAAGTCTCCTTTGAGGCTCTTCACATACACCTCAAGAGAGATTCAAAAATGTAAGCTTTATGAGAGGCAAGGAACCAAGAAATACCTTGTTTATGAAAAAAGAAAATCTGTTTATTATTTGCTTGTCTGCCCCCTTGAGAATGAAGTCTCCATGAGACAGTATAGCCCATTCACATTGTATTCCTGAGCCTAAATAATGCCTGGCGTATAGTAGACACTCAATAAACACCTGTTAAATGAATGAAAGATTCTTCCTTCAAACACCAAATCATGAAGGTGAAGAAAAGTATAATATATTTCCTTCTTAGTCTCAATGCAAAGAAATGGGATTAAAATGAGTGTTTTTCTTTTAAACTCCATAGACAAGTTTTTGCATCTGTAAGGGCACACATTCTATCCTCTGAATACCTTCTGCAGGCATCCTCCCCAGGCCAGGCAAGCTCAACCACTCTAATGTTTTAGAGGGGTCTCGGAGCAGACAGGCGCCTATGAAGAGCTCCGGCTTGTTCCTCACTCACACTGTCAGGGCGAGCCTGGCTCCAACTCTGGCTCTATTCCTTCACTCCCCATCAGTAGCCCCAGACAGTCGCTTGAGCATCAGTGCAAATCGAGATCACCTGGAAGTCTTGTTACATTACAGTTTCTGGGACTCCACACCCACAACAGAATATACCTGTGTAATGAAAGTGCCTCTGCTTAGTTTCTTTAACTAAGCCCTGAATTTGCACTTGCATTAGGAAAACTGGTTCCTGGTTTTGAGCCTGTGGTCCTGAGTTCTTGTCAGGATGACCTACTTCCACTGCAGTTGCTCCCGCTTTGTCCTCCTCCTTCAGCATTGTTTTTGCTATTCTGGGTCTTTCACCTTTCCATATGGACTTCAGAGTCAGTTTGTCAACATCTACAAAATAACTTTGTAGAATTTTGACCGGGACTGCATTGAATCTATAGATCAGGTTGAGAAGAACTGACGTCTTGACAATATTGAACCTTCCTTGCCATGAACATGGACCATTTTTCCATTTATTGAGATCTTTTGTCTTTATTAAAAACGCTTTATTGAGGTATGACGGACATCCGGAAAGCTGTACCTATTTAATGTGTACAACAGGGTGAGTTTAGAGATGTGTATACACCTGTGAAACCATCACCACAATCTATGGCAAAAATCTATCCATCGCTTCCAAAAGTTTTCTCCCTCTGTCTTATTATTATTTATGATAAGAACACCTAACATAAGATGAACCCTCAACAAAATTTTAGGTATACAATACAGTATTGTTAACCATAGGCACTGCGCTGTACGGTAGTCGTCTAGGGCTTATTCATGTTATGTAATTGAGATTTTGTACCCTTTGGCTATTACCTCCTGCTTTCCCATTTCCCACCTCCTGGCAACGATCATTCCATTCTTTGACTATTTTAGGTTCATCATATAAATATTTATAGTATTTGTCCTTCTGTGTCTGGTTTATTTTTCTTAGCATTATGCCCTCTGGGTTCATTCATGTTGCTGCAAATGGCAGGATTTCCTTCATTTTTAAGGCTGAATAATATTCCATTGTATGTTTATATTTCCTTCATTCACTCATTCACTGATGGACATTTAGGCTGCTTCCACATCTTGGCTGTTATAAATAATGCCACAATGAGCATAGGAAAGATATATTTTTGAGATAAAGATATGGTGGTCAGGTGTGAGAGAGGGAATACATTCTATGATTTTATGATTAAATCTGTGAGTCCGTGAGGCTGTAACATTCAGAAGCGTTTCTTGGGTTATTTTCCTCCCATCATGTGAGACGGGACCTTATGTTGTCTGATTACTCTTCCTCCCAGTCAGGTAAGACTCTAGAAATGTAGTTTCTCCTGAGGGGCTGGTCTCTGATATGGGGACTGCTCTGGGCATATTACGAAGTGGCTACTTGTCCCCCACTTCTGACGAGAGTTTAGGGGGATTTTTCCACTATCTTTACCATGAGAACCTGGTGGAGCTCTTGGATGTAAAATCCATAAAAGTGTGTGCTCTCTCCCAAGTCTGGGTCTCCAGGAGTTTTGAAATAACAAGCCGGTCCACGCTCAGTGTCCAGCAGTTCATCAAGAACCATTAAAGTGTTCCCATCATTAGTGGCTCCAGCTGCTTCTGTTGCTAGTAAGCTCCTCTGAGCTGTGATGTTCTGGGTTTTCCTCTCTTTCTAGTTTTTTGGGGTGGCAGTTTCCCCTGTGACCTCAATTTCCTGAGGAATCAGAAAAGTCATTGATTTTTAGTTTGCTTGGCTTTTTTTTTTTATTATTGTGGAGATTAGCCTGACGACTTCCAAGTTCTTTAAATATTGGAGCTGAACTTGACATTTAATTCATAAGTTTATTGAGAAAACTAGATGGCGTGTGTATATAAAATGCCTACCATGATGCCTATCAAGTAGCAAATAATAATAATTATGAGAGTAGCTAATCACTTGCAGAAGTACTTTACATGTATTAATTCTCACAACATGTTTTGGCTATTGTAAATAGTGCTGCTATGAACATTGGGGTGCAGGTGTCATCCTGAAGTAGATTTCCTTCTGGGTACAAGCCCAGGAGTGGGATTCCTGGGTCATATGGTAAGTCTATTCCTAGTCTTTTGAGGAATCTCCACACTGTTTTCCATAGTGGCTGCACCAAACTGCATTCCCAGCAGCAGTGTAGGAGGGTTCCCCTTTCTCCACAGCCTCTCCAGCATTTGTCATTTTTGGATTTTTGAATGACGGCCATTCTGACTGGTGTGAGGTGATACCTCATTGTAGTTTTGATTTGCATTTCTCTGATAATTAGTGATATTGAACATTTTTTCATGTGTTTTTTGATCATTTGTATGTCTTCCTTGGCGAATTGCTTGTTTAGGTCTTCTGCCCATTTTTGGATTGGGTTGTTTATTTTTTTCTTATTGAGTCGTATGAGCTGCTTATATATTTTGGAGATCAAGCCTTTGTCAGTTTCACTTGCAAAAATTTTCTCCCATTCCGTAGGTTTTCTTCTTGTTTTATCTCTGGTTTCCTTTGCTCTGCAGAAGCTTGTAAGTTTCATTAGGTCCCATTTGTTTATTCTTGCTTTTATTTCTTCTAGGAGAAAATTTTTGAAATGTATGTCAGATAATGTTTTGCCTATGTTTTCCTCTAGGAGGTTTATTGTATCTTGTCTTATGTTTAAGTCTTTAATCCATTTTGAGTTGATTTTTGTATATGGTGTAAGGGTGTGTTCTAGCTTCATTGTTTTACATGCTGCTGTCCAGTTTTCCCAACACCATTTGCTGAAGAGACTGTCTTTATTCCATTGTATATTCTTGCCTCCTTTGTCGAAGATGAGTTGACCAAAAGTTTGTGGGTTCATTTCTGGGCTCTCTATTCTGTTCCATTGGTCTATATGTCTGTTTTGGTACCAATACCATGCTGTCTTGATGACTGTAGCTCTATAGTATTGTCTGAAGTCTGGGAGAGTTATTCCTCCAGCCTCATTCTTTCTCTTCAGTAATGCTTTAGCAATTCTAGGTCTTTGATGGTTCCATATAAATTTTATTATGATTTGTTCTAGTTCTGTGAAATATGTCCTGGGTAATTGGATAGGGATTGCATTAAATCTGTAGATTGCCTTGGGCAGTGTGACCATTTTAACAATATTGATTCTTCCAATCCAAGAGCATGGAATATCTTTCCATTTTTTAAAGTCTTCTTTAATTTCCTTCATCAATGGTTTATAGTTTTCTGTGTATAATTCTTTCACCTCCTTGGTTAGATTTATTCCCAGATATTTTATTACTTTGGGTGCTATTTTAAAGGGGATTGTTTCTTTACTTTCTTTTTCTGTTGATTTATCGTTAGTGTAAAGAAAGGCAACTGATTTTTGAACATTAATTTTGTAACCTGCTACCTTGCTGAATTCTTCGATCAGCTCTAGTAGCTTTTTTGTGGACCTTTTAGGGTTTTCTATATATAGTAACATGTCATCAGCATATAATGACACTTTTACCTCTTCTTTTCCAATTTGGATCCCTTTTATTTCTTTCTCTTGCCTGATTGCTGTGGCTAGGACTTCCAGGACTATATTGAATAGGAGTGGTGATAGTGGGCATCCTTGTCTTGTCCCAGATTTTAGTGGGATTTTACAATAGCCAAAACATGGAAACAACCTAAATGTCCATCAACAGGTGACTGGATAAAGAAGATGTGGTATATTTATACAATGGAATACTACTCAGCCATAAAAACCGACAACATAATGCCATTTGCAGCAACATGGATGCTCCTAGAGAATGTCATTCTAAGTGAAGTAAGCCAGAAAGAGAAAGAAAAATACCATATGAGATCACTCATATGTGGAATCTAAAAAACAAAAACAAACAAACAAACAAAAACAAAGCATAAATACAGGACAGAAATGGACTCATGGACAGAGAATACAGACTTGTGGTTACCGGGGGGGGGCCGGGGTAGAGGGTGGGAAGGGATAGACTGGGATTTCAAAATTGTAGAACAGATAAACAAGATTACACTGTATAGCACAGGGAAATATACACAAAATGTTATGATAAATCACAGAGAAAAAAATGTGACAATGAGTGTGTATATGTCCATGTATGACTGAAAAATTGTACTGAACACTGGAATTTGACACAACACTGTAAAATGATTATGAATCAATAAAAATGTAAAAAAAAAATTCTCACAACAATCCTATAATGTAAGCAACATTATTATTCCCATTTTACACTTGTGGAAACTGAGGTATATAAAGCTTTTATACCCCATTGAGGATTCGAACCTGAAAAGTCAAGCTCCAGGACACAGGCTGGCTTGTGCCTATCAAGCCCCCCATCCAGTCCCACCTTCACCAGACCCCGCCTTGTCCTGACCTGCTGTCCCAGGGACTGGACTCAGGCCTCTGTACCCTCTCATGGCTGAAGTCCTGCCACTGAAGGCAGATCTCCTCAACTCTGTGCAGCTTCTCAGCTGATGGATTTCAAGCCATTCAGCTATTGTAATTCACTAGTCTTTCTGGATCTGTCCATCAGGCACATCTGTCGCCGCCTAGTCTGTCTCACAGCCCTGACTGATGTTTTAGAGTTCCCATCCCGACCTCACTCAAGTTACAGACAGAAAATTTGAAGAAAGATATTGAAAAGATGAATTGTGGAATCGCTTCATGATTAACATTGTAAATCAACTATACTTCAATGAAAAAAAGAATTAAAAAAACGATGAGTTGTGGATTAACAACAACAAACTGTTTAACAAAAGGATACACGCTCATGCACACTCACTTAACAAAGTCTGTGAATGGTTCTCAGAGATCCCATCCTAATGCAGGGAGATGATCAGAGATTTGAAAACATTGTTCAATCACAGCTTTCCTGGGACCAGAAATGATAGAATGCGAATAAAGACAAAAAGGTAATTAATTTGACATAGCGTTAAATTAAGAGTCTCAGTGTTCCTGGCTAGTAAAAGCCAGCTCTCCTTTCCGCGGTGAGAGGGAAGACACTCTGGTTCAGGGAGAGGCCCCAGGTGAGGGTGAGAGACCACAAGCTGCCCCCCGAGACCAGCCGCACAGATCTAATGGCTTCAGCCGTTTTCTTGCTTCTGTCCTGGTGGAAAGCACGTGATTTCTGTGAATGTTTCTTTCATGGGAACTAAGGCAGTGAATGGTGTGGAGGAACTCTGTTTGTGGTCACTCCAAACCTTCCCTGTCACCTCTCCCTGGTACATGCTGTTTTTAGGAAGAACCCTGGGAAACACAAACACAAAAACAAACACAAATCTTGATTTCCCATTAGTACCTCACCCATTGATCTAAACAGCCCTGTTGAGGGATCAATTTACATCAGAAGATCAGTATTCTACCATTGCTGTTCATTAGAATTCATTAACAGCTAAAATCAATTTCCCATTCTATGCATTTTACTGCCCTGAAATCATCTGTCCAGCATAGATTTTTAACATGTTTGGTTCAATTTAATAGCTACTATCCCACTTTTGCACTAACAAAAAGGATCAGCGTCCAATCAGTGGTGTACTGGTAAGTGTTTGACAACAAGCTCTTAAATAAATACATGCATACATACATACATACATAAAGGCGAGGGTGCTGATTTATAGCATTTGCCAGTTCATAGGCTACGCATACTGCCACCATGGCCAGTTTTGAGCTACCGACTTGACATCACCAAACGCAGAGTTGGGCAGAGATGCAGGGTAGCACATCATTATGCAGTGTTTGCATCATACACAGGTGTGAATTGCTTTAAGAGCATAAACGATAGTAAGTTGTTGGAAAATAATTACATAGTGATAAGTTTTGAGTATTTACAATCTTTATTTTAATATAATTCACTTAATTCTAAGTTTATATGATTTAATGTTTAAAAATTAGCTCACAACATTCCCTGAAATGTAACAATCAGCAAGCTGGCTGGGGCGGGCTCCAGTGGGCTGTGGAAAGGCAGCCTGGTGGGGACATGGAACGAGCACTGCAGCCAAGATAGAGGGATTTTCGTTGAGACTGTAGGTGACGTATTGCACTTTTCCGGCTTCAGATGCTAGAGTAGGTCATCCTTAAGATACACCCTATTCAAGCTGCAGGGCTCTGATTTATTATTATTTCCGATGCCACCTCCAAGAATTCTACTCTGTTGCCCCTTGCAATTTACACTTGTAGATTCCTTTCTACCCAAACACAAATGAAATAAATGGATAATTTTCCAATAATAACAGCTAACACTTATTGAGCACATATCACATGCCTGGAATGTATTAACTTATTAAATCCTCACAACTCAATGAAATTGATACTCTGATCATTGCCATTTCAAAGGTGTGTAAGTGAGTGCACAGAAAGGTTAAATAGTTGCTGACCGTCTCACACTTTGGCCCCTTTGCATTTAATCATTGCACTCTGGGTATAGAAACCATACATTTCCATTATAGAGGGGCCATTTTTAGGACTATTTGGAATTATGGTTTCTGAAGGAAAACCTGATAAAATGAGAAGTGTGTCTTTGGAAGCAGATATGCAAAAGAAATTTTTCCAGGGTAAAATTTTTTAATGGCTCAAATTTTGAAAAGTTTATTACAATGATGCATGGCCCCTTCCTTTTTAAATCTAATAGTGATAATAGTTCCTGACAAAGGAAAGAGTTCTTCATTAACTTTTAAAATTAGTCGCTCCCCGTGTAATGAGAAAGATGGCAGCATTCAGTAACACAAACTTCCATAAACAAATTAGATACTCCCTTACCCCCCAATAAAATCTTATAAGAAACCACCAATTACTGTGAGAATTATCTTCATTTTAACCATCTGGTTCTCCTGAATAGAGAGACTGTATGCACATGAGCCTGAGATCAAGATAGAGAACTGCTGTTATCTTGGTGTATTGCAACATGTGAAAATAATTGCTTTCAGTGTGGCTAATACTCATATCACACACAACGTACAATACAACATTAGGGCAAAATTCTTGTCTGTGTTCCATATAAATAATTTGACTCCCGCATTCGACTCTCCTTATATGTGCAAAACTGACCAGACATTCTAAGACTGATTGAATTTTGCATAAAATTTTCCAAACTAACTCAGTGATGAAAAGTCATACACAAAAAGAATAGGGAGTTAGTTTGTCTTTTCCCACGAACATGTGATCTGAGTTTTCAAGAAGATAACGTGTACTGAGTGTGCTGGTTATTGTCTGGGTGGCCCTGGAATCTCTCCCTCCATTCTCTGCTCTGTGTCCAGGAGGCTGATCTCTTTTGTTTTCATCACCCAGCTCCCTTTGCCCTCTGGCTTCAGGTTGGTTAGGGCTAATGGGAGGAACAGAGCTGGCAGGAGATTACAATGTGGAGAGAAGAGATGGTTTTATGCCCCTATCCCGCTGTGGTTCTGAAGGACTTTGGTATTCTGAGGCCACAGATCGTGTCAAGCAGCCCCCCTTACCTTTCCGCCTCCTGGTGCCTTCCATCCTACGTGTGGTAACAGCTTCCACCGTTGCTAAATCTTTCGGTGCCCGGCATCTCTTCTTGGGTCCTTTACCACTAGCCACGCCTCCACAGACAGGCTCTTCATCAGCCTTGTTTTGGTAAACACTTTCCACCTGCCACCTGTTTCCTGCTCAGACATTCATGGAAACACCACACTTAGAAGAAATTAAATATGGATATGTTTTAGATGATGAGGCTGACTGTTACATATGATAACTTGACATACATACATATGTATATATTTCCCCCCTCAATGTTCTTTCAAACAGAGTAAGTCCTGAACTATTTGATTCAGGTAAAAGTGACTTAAAGCAACTTTTCAGGAGACACATCTGCTGTAGAAATCGAGGTATCCTGGCAATTGTCGTTTGATGCAGAAGGAAAGAAACGTTTAAGGATACCCTTGGGTGTCTAGCCGTGATTTTTGGCTACTAAACAGTGAAATCCAACGAAGTCCAGAAGAAAACAAGGTCCGTTCTATTCCAAGTTGCTGGGCTTTGATTTCAGTTTCTTTTATCACCTCCAAGATCTTAATTTTGTTACCTTCTGTAATTCATAGCTATAGAGTCTTTTCCAGTCAAGCACAAATGAAACGAATGAATAGCAATGTTAATAACAATAGTACTAGCTAACATGTAATTGAGCCAAAGGTTGCACGGGGCATACGTACACTAACATCGTCAGTGGTTTATCTGAAATTCCAATTTAACTGTATCTTGATTTTTAAATTTTGGGGGGGTTGTTTCTGCTAAATCTGGCAGCTACACGTGTGAGGGGCAATTAGAGGACACAGACGTAGAACATTTTGGTCACTGCAGAAAATTCTAATGGCGTGTTTGTTCTAGGTTATTATGAGCTCAGTTTACAGTATGTGATGATTAGTAATGAAAACCAACAATAACGCAGCTCAGCATGCTCTTGCTACCTGAAGGGCAACACATTTTGATAAAAACAGACGTTTGTGTAGTTGAAATCATGAACCGTTACATTTATTCTATTTGTTTCCGAGGTGACAGACTGAGCCTCCTGACATGAGCTCTCAAGTTAACATTTCAGGGAGCTGGATGGTCATTTTTCCAGATAATGAACCCTTTGAGATAGTCTCTTTTTCAATATCATACAAAGCATTGTTTTAAAAAAAACTTTTACTGCCATATGCGATCTCCATGCAGAAATGTTTAATACAGATGTGTACTGTTTCAAAAACAATCGTAAGTCTTGACATCCTTTGTTGTATGTTAGAAGCGGGTAACTTTCATGGGATCATTTCAATTTCTTCCCTTCTAATCTTCTAAATTTGGCCAGAAATATTTTTTTTAATGTTGTAAACGCCTCTTCAATCAGCACCTGGTAAATTTGTAGTTATAATCCTCAATAAATTACTTAGAAAATAAAGGACTAGATGACATTAAAGGAAGGTATTAAGAAAATTGACCTCTGTTTCTCTCATAAAAGTGGGAGAGACAGGATCCTTACAGCCCAATCAATGCCATTAATTGGTTATTGGAGCAAATGAATGAGTCTCCTTACCTGTCCTCCTGCCGGTTTAGGGGGAAATTATCTGGGCAATTACCCTTTGGCATCACGGATTTGAAGCAATTTGGAGGAAAGCTATTTTTCATTTGCCTGGGCTCTCCTTTTGTCCCACGCACTTTAAGAGAAAACTCTATCCAAGACATTCCAACAGATCCAGAAGGAAAAGTCCCGATTCCCCTGATGCTTCAGAAGTGAGAATCTCAAGCAGGCCGTGGGCCTTTATTTCTGGAGGGAGACAGCTGGAGCAAGCTCTCTCTGAGGGGCTAAGAGCATCTTGCTCTTTATTCAGCGTCTCTGATCAGGCCTTTCATTGGGCATCAGTTTACCCACTGGTAAGTGGAGTTGAATAATATATACTTACCACTCCATAGTAAATGAATATTGAAGATCTTTGGCTAAAGAGGGCTATGAATATGCAAAAGCACTGTGAATACAAATCAAGAATTCATGACTTAGTAAAAGCTCAATATGTTGATAAATCTTGAGTTTTTGCAAATGCTGAGATGTTTCGCTTTTATTCAGAATATATAACAGTCAGGGATTGAGGTTTAGCCAGCGAGGCTTTATGCAAAGGACACATATGTAACTGCATACAGTAAGAAGCTGTACAGCTGGCGTGCTGGGGGAGACTGGAGGCACCAATCAGTCAAAAGTTCTGACTAACGATCTTTCATTGCTTTCGGTAGCTCTCTTGTTTCTTGTCTTGGCCTCTTTACTAAGGCCTAGATGGGGGGAAAAAAAGTTGGAGATTTCACTTAGGCAAAACTGTTGTTTGCCCAGAGTCCACTGAAGCAGAGATGTAGCTTGACCTCACACCGCGCAAAGCCCAAGGCAGCCTAGGAGAGCTCCGTGTTCACAGATCGTGAGATCTTTACTTGAGGCGTTCTGACGTCAGAGGAGCAAATACTGACATGGACTACATGTATGCAGATGAACTGTGCATGAGTGTGGGCAGAGACACTCCTGGCCCGTTCTGCACCTTGGTGTTAATTAGAAAGAAGGACTCTGTTTTCAGGTCAGAAGCAGACCTCACACCAGAACACATGATTTGGTAGCCTCGACTTGACCCATTCCCTGCACACCTGTGCTGTGAAGAATGGCACAGTCATATGAGGTGGCCTCAAAGACGAACTTGGGAGAGGTCTTTGGTTTCTTCAGAAGGATGGATTTGTCTGTGTGAAGACATTTTATTACATTTAATTTTTAATGACTTGCTACTAAACACCCTGTACTTTCTAAACTCAGCTTTATGGGTAATTTGAAGTGCCACCTTTTTCCTCTTTAGGAGTACAGGGTTAATTCAGCAGCTATGAATACACATTAGAGTCAACTGAGCTTCCTAGTGGCCAGAGCAAAAAAAAAAAAAAAAAGGCAACTCAAGAAGGCCAATTGTTCTCATCAGAAAAAGTAAATAGCATACACGTTGCCCTGGAGAGACAACGATCTTTTTTACTTGCAACTCGAAAAGAACTTTCTCAAGTGGAGTTTTGCTTGGGAGCCCCTGAGAGACATGAAAGGCAACAGCTACATCAAAAACTTAGCAGCAAATACAATAGCAAGGTCCATATGAGTGTTCCTGTAACAAACCTTGACACCAGCGGAGTATGGTGGAGTCAGTTCTGAGAAGGCTGAGCTAAATTTGGCTTAAGTGTGGTGCTTTTTGATGTCTGAATTAATCAAAAGATAGGGCTTACGGTATCTGAGGAAGTAAATACCCAGCCTGATTCTCAGACCAGTGGTTCTCAAATATCCACCAGCAGTTAACTTCTGGGCTGTGGCAGTTTTCACTGCTCCCCTTGCAAAGTCTCCCTACTGTTCCCAGTGCTAGGCCTCCTCCCTGCCATCAGGGCCTCAAGACTACCTGCAGGAAGCTACGTTAGCCATGGGCAAGCATGTTGGCACAACTGATTGAAACTGCGTTGTTCCAATCGGAGTCTGGAGGCTTTCAGTGCTGCGTTATCTATGGCCTGTCTTGGATGTAGAGAAGCTTCTCTTATGTTTTGACCCTCCTTCCGATGACAAGCACCCCAACGTGATGCTTGCCTACCTTGGAATTAGTTACAAAATGTGTTCCCAGACAATCTAATGAGTTGGCCTGCCATCAGGAAATATTTACTAGATCCTACTAAATACAGAAAAGTGAAGAATGATTAATGGAGGTAATTGCACCTTTGACCAAGTTCACACAGAGTCACACTTATAGGAGTAAGACAGCAGGACTGAGCATGATTTCAGGCCACTCCGAGATTCTGCTAATTAAAGCAGGCATCAGTACCCTGGAGGACACTGACCTTTCCATCCACAGTAGATCTAAGTTGTTCCACCTTGGGTTTTAGTATTTTTGGGGTTTACATGTTACCTACCCACTGACATATTTTTCGTGAAGCCAAATACCATGCCTTCCACAAACATTCCCACATTTTAAAAAATTGACCACTGTGTACCAGGCTCCATCCTTGGTAATGGGGATATAAAGATACTGAGGGAAAACTATCATTTATAGGCAAGCTCTGTGCTTTAGGTGTTTTAACCCTGATCCTTAAACACAAAAACAGTGAGAAGTAGGTATTATTTTCCTCTTTTTATAAAAGTGAAAACTGAGATCCAGGTTAAACAATAGCCCAAAGTCACAGAAAGCTAAACAGTGGAAGAGTCAAGCTTCGCACTAGATCTTTCTGATTTCAAACCAAACACCGTGTTGTCTGAATAAGACAGTGTCTTTCCTCAAAGGGCTCACAGTCTAGCAATCCCGTTGCTGTTGGCATCTGGCATGTTTTTGGGCCCTGAGTACCTCTGACTATTTCTCCTATGTTTAGAGAATTTCCTCCCTGTGAATCCGTATTTCCCCAAGCCAGAGGCAGAAGTTTCCTTTCCCAGCCCTCCTTGTGTATGACTTAGGCTACTTCTATCAGTCGCAGCTACATGGGACGTTGACTGGGAAGGAGGTGGGATGTAGGGAAATGTGCCATGTGGATGGATCCCAGCCTGTCAAGGGCAGCAGCAGAGCCACTGGCCTTCAGGGGCAGCGTGGGTGGAGGTTCTCCTGTGTTATCCGCGCTGGGGTCAGGGGGCCGAGTCCTGATGCCTGTGCCTCGTGGGCACAGTGTGGCCTCCACTAGAGGAGTCTTAGGCCTTGATCCAAACCCTAAACGTGATTTTCTGACCCTCCCAGAAAAATCCCTTTTTCTACTTAACTGGCCAGAGTTAGTTCTGTTGTTGTCAACTAAGGATCTTCACTTTGTTTCCCAGTGATGTCAATACAATAGACATTTCATGAATTTGGTTTGTTGGCTGATGAGTAAGAAAATGATTGAATAGAATTAATTAATAGAAAATAAAGTTTCAAGGCCTTTCACCATCCTGATCACCCTCCGTCTTCTGAATATACCTCAGTGCATTTTCACAACGTGTCATCAGAACTGACAACAATGCCGCAACACAGCCTGATTAGTTTGAAGCGGGTAGGATGATGGCTTCCCTTGACCTAGGCTGTCTCTCTGCACGCAGCCTGAACGGCATAAGCCCTCTTTGTAACTACATCCTGTAATTAATAAAAGCAACCTAAGAACTTCAGGGGTTTAGTGGTCAAAATCCAATACCAATTCAAACGTGTGAGTTACCAGACGAGCCAGTGCAGTCCCAGCTGGCATCAGTGCCAGCTCAGGGACAGCAGGGCCAACCCAAGGTGGATCGGGCAGAGTTCCAAAGTCATAAGCTGCATGACAAAGGCTGCATGGCCTCCAGCCAAGGAGGCCTCTGACCTGAAAAGGGATTTCTGCATTGAATAAGAGGATGTGCTATAGACAACCAAATCCCTGGTTCAGGGCTTCTATCTCCCAAGATGGCACAGAATCCCAGACTACAAATTACCCCAGTGTGGGCTTACAGATATCAGCCTTGGTGAGGCCTCAGGTACCTTGGTCCTGCACTAAAATACTCAGATGAAGTTCATCTCTATAAAGTAAGGTAAATCCCTAATCCTGGCTGAAGGTGGGAAAACTGGACAATCCAATGAGATGAAACTGCTATGAAATGAAGGCCTCTTAAATATTTATTGATTAAAAAAATTAGCCTTTGTGACCTCCTGGTGTGAGAGAGCTGACAAATAGAAACATGAAAAATAAGTAAATTACAGATGTTAGAAGCTACGGGAAAAAATTATATTGAAGTAGGGGAGGAGAAAAGGAATCCGAAGGTCAGAGTAGTCGTCCCTGAGGAGGCACCGTCGGAGCAGACAGGAGGGAACGTGGGTGAGCGTGCGGCTCCCCGCGGGCAGCGCCCTCCCGGCGGGGTGAGGAGGGAGGCGAGGGAAGGCCCTCGGGCAAGAGGGAGCCTGTGCATTTCCGGGGACAGCAAGGAGGCCGGTGTGGCGGAGCCCGGCAGGCGGGCGACAGCGGAAGGGAAGGAGGTCAGAGGGGTCAGGTCAAGTAGGAGACACGGGCGGCTGTGACCAAGCTGGCAGCAGGATCGAAGGGGAGAGGCTGTACGACAGCGAATGCATTTTTTTTTCCCTTAGAATGTATTTTGAAGGTTGAGACAAAAGAACTTTGCTGACAGAAAAAGAATAAAGGATAAATTCAAGGTTTTAGGTCCAAGCCCCTGGAAGTTTAGAGTTGCCATCAACTGGGTGCACCAAATCTGGGGAAGAAAATAAGGTCATCTGGGGACACGTTCAGTGGAGGTGGTGAGTAGGCAGTAGAGCTGTAACGGTTTGGAGATCTGGAAAAGGTCTGGGCTGCAGGTAGGAACGGGAGTGTTGTTGTTAGCATACGGGTCCACTTAGTATCACAACAGTGGATGAGGGAGGAGTGTTGGTCGGGCAAGAGGAGGACCAGAGAAGGCCCCAGGCACTGAGCATTCGGCCTGCAGGAGAGCAAAGAGGGGATCCAAAACACACCAGAAACGAGCAGGAATGAAAAAGGAGGAAAAGCAGAGAGTGGAGGGCATTCGTGTTGACACGTCTAATACCGCAGACTTCGGAAGGCAGCTTTAGTAAATCATCTCTTTTTTTCCTTTCTTTCTAATTTAGAAGGAAAACCATATTATGCCTCTAGACAGGAAGAAGGAAGGAGGGGAAGGGAGGGAGGGACAGAAAGAGATTGTAATAAGAGTGGAAGAAAGAGAGGGACAAAGAGGGACAAAGGCAGCAAACAACAGCACAGCAGCCCTTCAGACTCAGGTGCTTGCAATCACGTAAAACAACTTTCAGAAACATCAGACGCGATCCTGCTCTGAAATTTATTGAAGCATTTTAAGTCCTTTGTAACATTTTACCATATCCTGCTTCTCTTTCTCTCTTGAAAGGAAGGAAGAAAGGATTTGTTCTAGGCGCTTCTACATAGTTGTTTGATTTAATCTTAACAACAGTTCTGAGACATATGAATTATTCACCCCATTTTATGAATAAAGAAACTGAGGATCTGAAAATAACTTCAGCTGCAAGACTGATACAAAATAGATACTAGGATAGCTCACTGCTTTCTCACAGTCAACTTGAGAGAGATTCAAGCTAGAAAGAACTGTCTCCTTAGCTTTTAATTAAGGTGGGCAAGGGTTCCTAGGACTGTACGGTGCAAAATTGCTGCTGAGCCTCCCAGGACCCCCTTAGTGCGTACTGTTCTGTGTTAACATGGGATTATGCTTGTTAATGGGTAGTGAATAAATTATAGATCTCTCTTTAATTAATCATTTCTCTGTACTATCCAGTGCTAATGGAATATTTTTGTAATTGTTTCTCCATATGTGAAGGTAACACTTTAAACCTCTTAAAATGTCGCCGAAGAAGCTACTTCTAGATTCATTCTTCTGGGATGGTTTTGCTAGCAGACCATGGTGTTTTTTAAAATAGGTTTTTCCTTCAGAACAAAACTCCACCAGAAATGTCATACTCAGACAGGATTATGGAAAAGTGTGTTAAAGAAGTCAAAAGGTCGTTTCATATAAAATATATTGGCCAATAAATTGATGTTCAGTTCATACAGTCTTTCTAGGACATTCTAGGACATGAGAAAAAGAGGTGGTGTGATACTGGGGGAAAATGTAAGCTTTGGAGTCATGCAGGCTTGGCTTTAGAGACTGGCTCTACTATCTCCCTGCAATAGAGTTGGCAGGATTCTAAGTCACCTGGCCCTTGTGGCATTTCTTGTTCTTCATTTCTGTCTCTGACTCAATATGCCAGTCCTGGACATGCTCCTCCAGGGGAAACATCGTTACACCTACCAGGCCTGTGCCACTTCCACCTGCCTACCCTGTTATTCTCTCCGTAGATAGATGGAAAGATAGATCTCACACTTTCCCACTGAGCAAACACAGCAACCACAATATGCCACGAGCATTGGGACGGCCCTGTGATGGTAGAATACTCTGGTTGCTATGTGAGCAGAGAAGGATCTGTACTCACACTGGCAGGGCAGATCAGTGAGGTTTCCCAGAAGAAATGACGTTTGCCCTGATTCTTAAAGTTAGCCAGGAAAAGGACTCAGGGTGGAGGACGAAGAGTTGCAAGGTACAGGGAGTAACAGCAGGGCAAATGTGCCATTTCACTTATCTTCTGTCTACTATCCTCAACACCCTTCTTGATACCTTCTCTTGCAGAGGCTCTGAGTTGCCTACCAAATATCCACTTGCATTCAGGTGTAGGACTTGAGTACATCTCCATAAAAGAGATGGAGTATGCCGTTCTTTACTCTTTCTTCCATCATGTTGTCTGAAAGGTGGGTGTGATAATGAGAGCTCTGGTAATCATTTTAGACCACGAGGAAGAGAGAACACAGGCACACAGGAAGAACTGGAGCTGGGAAATAGAAGGAGTTTGAGTCCCTGACAACCATGTAAAGTCAGATTATCTCAACAATTTCTACTATGTAAGAAAAAGGTAAACTCTTCCCTTGTCTGGGTCATTACTACTTTGCATTATTTTTTTAAATTATATGCAGCCAATCCTAAGTGATACACTTTTTAAGACCATTCTAGCTCACAAATAATGATAATTTCCTTCTCTAAATTATAGCACATATTTTTACCACTCACTAAACAAATAAATATCTGCCTGGAAACAACCATTGTGTGACATATTCACTTTTTCTAGATTTACATCATAACTTTTCAACAAGTTATTAGCTCTCGAGGGCACAGTATCAGGTCACACTTTTTCCTTGTCACCTCAGTTCTTAGCAAATTATCTGGCATATAGTACATGTTTACTAAATGTTTACTGTCTGATTATGCCATGATTGCTTTTAGAAAAAAATGTAGGGACTTCCAAATCTTTTTCAAAAAGCTTTCAGAAAGGGAAATAACAGTACAAAGAAAAATATCTCCTCTAAGGAAGAAAAAGACAATGATGGCTCTGAGATGTCATGACTTAATGTATGGTCAAGACATCTCTGGCTTTGCTTTCTTAGAAATAAAAGTTGCTAGCACATAGACCTCCTTCTAGGCCAAAGCCAATCCATCCGTGGGCAGAGCCTCCGTGAGTTTGTCACCTCCGGTAACATATGACCTCCCCAAAACACAACCTCATGCAGATGGAAAGCACGTGTGCTAAAAGTCAGATTACCGCACACACACTTTACTTCCATGTCTTTATCTCAATGCAGAATTCCTTTACATTTACATAATCATCTATTGAATCTCTAATTTTTCTTTAAAAACCTTCAGCACTCTGTGTCTTGGGACTGTCTTTCTGCAAACACCCAGTTTCCACAGACTGCCCTTAAAACATATCTATACAGTCCCTGGGCTGTTAACTATCATGAGGAAAAAGAAAAGCAAGTGAAACTGAGGAAGAAAGAAAAGAAAAGTTACATTTGTATGTCTACCAAATGTAAAAAAACCAAAAAACAAAACCAGGAAAGACAATTTATAGTATCAAAAGAAAATTAAATCACTTTTTAATTGACTTTCTCTTTGCTGGTTCTGAAGCTAAGCACTTGTTTTTTCCTTATTAACTTTAGTCTTTTGAGCAATTTTTTCCATTGTAAGCATTTTCTAAAAACTCATTTTCACACATTTCTCAGATACATCAATCCTTCCGGCATTCCTCTATGCACACATTATGGTACCCAGCTCTAAATATAAAAGACTTTTATTATGTCCATTAACCATGGACATATGTGCTCCAAAAGTTTCCTGACATGCAATCATTTGTGGTTTTTTAATTATAAACAGAAAATACTCGCTAGAAAAATAAAGAAGCAAGCCCATAAACATATCTTAATACACTGAGTTTTGTTTGTATACAACAAAACATTTAGATAAATGACTCCCCCAGTTCCAAGCTCCAGGATGTGAGCTTGCATACGTTTACAGACACACAGAGATGCACATGCATTCACATGTCCAGTGAAATTCTTGCACTGGACAGGACTCAAACGTCTGTAACTGCAGCTACTGCTGTCTTACTTTGTAAATCAGGGATGGACTTTCCTTACACTCACCAGGTCTCACTCCACGTGAAAAATTAAATGGGAAAGATGGCAATGCCCAGTAAAACACCTGACAAACACAGTCACTTTTTTTGAATGCTTTTTATTTTAACAACCAAAAAATTCTAACAGCCTAACAATGCACATAAGTTAAAAATTAATTATCACTTAGTGATAACAAAGATAGTTGATTTACATGGAAAAAAGAACATTTACAATATGTTAATCCTTATTCACATTGTTGATACCGCAATAAAACACAATTTGTTTTTTCATTTCACGAAAAAAAAAAAAGGCGGGAAATTGTGCTTTGTCAAGAGGCACTACAAGAGAAAGTTTCTTCTTCCAAATAGATATTATATGACAGATATTGAATAAATAGACATATATGCATTGTAATTCGCAAAGATCTGGCAAGACCACAGGCTAAAATGCCCACAGATTCACTTAGAACCACTGCAAACTTGGCAGTGAAATTAAAAAATAAAAGGCAAGACTTAGCATTGAAAAATACCTAATAAATTTTTGGTTGAAGTGTAAAAGATACCAAATGCGGATGCCATCGATCGATGAACCACCTTGTAAGAGCTTGGCAAAATCAGTTTCCATTACGTGTACAGAGTGACCTTCAGCAACAGTGTAAGAAGACAATTTGGAAAGAGTAACTCGGAGATCAGGAAGCAGCAACCATGGACTTTCTGATTAAAGCTGCAGCATACTACAGAAATAGGAAGGATGGGCCCAGGGCTTCACTGCAAACCACCATCCTTTTGCAAAGGTATATGACGCTCATGTCAAGATAATTTTTTAAACATCGTTATTTGAAAAAGTACAGGAAAATGTCCCTTTAAAAACTCCAGAGGTTACTGAGCAGCTAGAATTAGCTTGTATTGCAACATGTCTTCTCCCTGTAAATGGTAAGTTCTGAGTTATTATCTACACATAGAGGTTTTTTTTTAACTCCGACCTTTTATACCTTTCAAATATATAAATAGTATTAACAGTTATATTACAATGTTTGTGTAGTAAACAGAAAATAACTTTCAAAGTGATATTGCATGAGGTCTTTGACAAGGTTGCATGAGAGCACAACTCAAAACAAAACAAAACAAAACAAAGATCCAACCGCGTGGAGTGTTTGGCAGCCTCCTTGAAGCATGGATTCGGTTCTCTCGGCCAGTCCTGGAGGTGAGGTCTCCTCTTGCAATGACTAGGAGTGGACGTGGGAAGGGAGGCTACTGGTGCTCCTGCTGGGAAGCCAGGGGTGGCTGGGAGGACTATAGTAGATGTGCAGCTTTAATGCTCATTCCACTCAACAGCCAGACGGCATTAGTTCTGCTTTACGTAAGGTAATTGCTATGTAGGTAACTGGGACAATGTTTCCGTTTATGATGAGTAGGTGATTCCACTGAAACTGCTTCGCTTACTCTATTGCCCAGAGCTGCACAATGATTCAAAACCAGGTTCCTGTTAGGGCTGCCCCTAGACCAGGGAAGGGGTGAGGCTCGTGAGAGCAGGGACCAAAGACGTCTGGTTAGGTGGATGGGAGGTGTGCGGAGAAGAGGAAGCCCAGAGTGAAACAGACATGAGAAACGTCTTTCGGGAGACGGAGGGAATGAGATTGACTTGAGAGGGAGCCCCATTAACTGGGCAGCAACTTCTTTTCTAACTTAACATTACATTGAACTATTTTCTATTAAAAAAAAAAAGAAAAAGAAAACAGCAACAATAAACAACTTTAAAATGAGCAGGCTTATTAATTTCAAGATTTGAAGCCACGAGCAGGTAAATAAATTTCACAATAAAATGTGGCTCACACTATGAATTCCATACGTCCAACGTCAAAATGTCATTTTAGCGAGACTGCACTAATGGACAAGTTTCCTCTGTACTGAATTTCAGTTTGACTCATTTGGAATTCCACAGAAATTCATCTGTTCACTACAGTAATGACAAGTTGAGTAACGGACACATTGAGTCATTTTAAGTGTGCATTGTGTCTTTAACATTAATTTGACTTGTATCATTTTAAGGTGCCCTGATTTCTTTTTCACTTTACTTTCTTCTTTCTTTCTTTCATTCATTTTTTTTGGCAGTGTTGATTTATTTTGTTAAATACATACCTCAAAAATTACCCATCAAGCTGCCAGATAGGAAGCCATAGAATTAAAAAAAATCAGGGACAAATACAGAAAATAAATAGGAATTCAAAAATAGTCACCCCACCCTGAGAGCAGGCCGCAGTTTATCAAAAAGCCAAAGCGACTCACTGTGAAGTGGTTTTTTTTTAATACATAAACAAGTCTCTTCTTTAAGAACTCATTTCACAGTCTATTCTTTCAGATTGTAAAGTTCTCTGTCCCATGCAATTTAATATATATATGTAAATATATAGATATATACATATACATATACACACACACTTGTAGCTTCCTTCATTTACTTTGTAGGTCTTCTCATCCTGGAACTTGCCTGGTGTCTCTTCCATGAGTGCGAGGAAAATGAAGGCAGAGTCTCCCGTGATTTTAATTACTATGATCCAGTCAATTGTAAAAGCGTAACACTTAAGTGTCTTTGCCAAGGCGATGTCTGATTCGGAAATACTGAACTCATTCAGTCTACAGGTGTATCCTGTGCAACAAAGAAATATCAAAAAAGGTAAGAAAAACAAAATAGACCAAAAAAAAAAAAGACAAAAATAAAATAAAGCAAAAAAAAAAGTTTTTAAAGAAACTAAAACAGAAAATCCTTGGACCGATGTATTGCTTTGCCTGGTAGGAGTTCACATTATCTCTGGTCGATCTCGGCAGGCGCGGCCTTGCTCTTCTCAGCATTTTCCTCCTCAGCCTCCACTTTGTACATCTCCTCCGAGCCTTCCTCACTGTCATTCTCCTCGGACTCCGTCAGCAGCTCCTCGTCCTTATACTCGGCCACGTCCACCGCCGAGCCCAGGTGCTCCTTGAGCTTCCCATGGTGCTTCACATGGTACCGCTGGTTCTGGAAGAACTTGATGATGGTGTGTTTGGGGAGATCCAGCTGAGCAGAAAGCGTGTGGATCGCTTCCTGGTCGGGGTACAGGCCCACATCATGAATGAAGCTTTGGAGGATCCCGAGGGCTTCCAAAGAGATCTTTGTGCGAGACCGGGGCTTTTTGGCACAGCTGTCTTCAGTCGGCGGAGGCGGGGGAGGCGCTTCTTCTCTGGGAGGGGAGCTCTCCTTGGCTGGCTGAGACTGCTGCCGATGAAGGACCTGAGAATTAAAATTAAAAAAAACACACACACACACATTAACAGTTGATTCATTAGTTCACCTTTCAAAAGCCATCATCCCCCTGAAACATGTGGTATCTGCCTAGCACTGGAGTAACGCTGTACTCATTGTAAACTCAGGTCTTCTGAAAACTTAAAAGAATTTCTGGAGGCTCAGAATCCCATCTACAAAACAAGAGGTTAATAATAGTAATGTTTGCTAATGTTTCCATTCTGAAAGGCAAAGAAGTTAAGTCATTTGTTGCCCAAAGTCATTTGAATTCAAAGGATCTGGCTCCAGAGTCTTCCTTACAGTTAACCAGCATGATGTGCCACGTCTCTGAAGCCCAGTGACAAAGAAACTGGACCCAGAGGGAGTGTGCAGGCCCTACAAAAGAGATCTCATGGATTTAAGTCCAGACTCTTCCACTTAGCTGGGGGTCCTTGGGCAGGACACGAAAAGTCTTTAAGCCTCAGTGTCATCACCTGTGAAAGAAGGGTAGGACACTGATTTCCCAGAGATGCTGTAAGGATGAAATGACATAATGCATGTAGAAAACAGTGCTTACCTTAAATCAGAGGTTGACAAACCTTTTCAGCAAAGGTCCAGATAGGAAATAGTTCAGCCTTAGCAGGGCCATACCATCTCTGTTACAATGCCTCAACTCTGCCTTTGTAGTGTGAATATAAACAAAAAGGCACGGCCATGTTCCAATAAACTTTATTTACATAAACTGTGACCAACTGGCTTTGGCCCATGGTCTATAGTTGATTCACCTCTAGCTTAGGGTGAACATCCAATAAATGAGAGTCATTATTATCTCAGCCTCATAATTACTCAGAGTATATTTGGTCAGAAAATCAATTCTCCATAAAAATTGGAGCAACTTTTATTTTCTTTCAAGCCCTGTTCTTGATCCTTAAAAACTATTTTTTAAAAAAATACAAAAACTTCAAGTTAATTTAAAGATACACCTTCTTCTTAAATTATGAACTTTAAATGACCAGTTTATATGCAAATAAATGGACTTCCTCAATATCACTACAAACTATAAATCCTTTGTTTTGCAAAACACTTCCTATTTTTTTTATCCTTCATGTCAAAGTCTTCTGGCTGTTGCAATTAATTTAAATTTCTCTCTCATTTTATCTATTTCTCACTCATTAAAAAAAAAAAAACTCCAGTATTTAAATAAATTTCTGGACCCAAGATGGAGCCATCCCTGCCTGGAGAGCCCCATCAGCAGACTGAACTTTCGTGTTGCTGTAAATGCTCTGGCTTGACCAGAAACACAGCATCCAGTCAGCCAGTCCCCAAATGCAAAGCCAGCTCTGGGCTCTATACTCATTTCCTCGTTCTCTGATTTTTCTAAATAAGGGCAGGTATGCAGTCGCAACCAATCATGCCGTTTCCATGCTGCCACTTCTAATGCTCTAGAAAACCTGCCCAAAACCCCAGTGGCGAGCACCCTCTCAATCCATGGATTGTTTCCTTTGAATAAAGCACATCAGACTCTTTGCTGCCCTCTTTCAGTTTTGTCATCTGACACGAGTTAGGCATGCTTATTCCTGATCTTCCTAACTGTCTCTTCCGCATCATCTCTGCATGAAATAGTTTCCCATTTTAATATTTATTTATGAACGTCCTCAATCTGACTAAAGGAAGAAAGCAATGCAGAGGAGATTGTCAGAACAACTTGCCCCTGTCCTCCTCTGAGGGCTCTGTGCGAAGGGCTTCTGGAGGGGGAGAGGGAGAGGGAGCAGGGACCCCGGAGAGGAACTCAGCCACTGCTCACGCCTTACACCTTCGGCGGCAGTTCTGTGTAACTAAAAGACTACTCTGAAGGGTCCCGTTTACAAGTGTTACATCAACTCTGAAGGCAAAGCCCACATGTCCTACATTCAGACCAGTGTCTAACTTCCTGGATCCTACCAAGACGTTTAAGAATAGTGAGTTCACTTTTTAAAGATCACACATTTCTCTTTTACCATTCTCTCCTATTTTATGTGGCCTTTTCCATGTTGGAGTAACAAATTAAACGTTTTCCAGAGTTCAGGGGGCAATCAGTCCATCAATGCAGAAGAAAACATGTCCAGTTACACTAAAGAATCACTGGTACCACCACCACTACCCCCACACACTACCCATATGACCCTTTTTTTTTCCTTTTTAACTACAAAACATCAGCATCAAAGCAGGCATTTAAGGAAAAAATCTCTTTGCCATCTATCTTAGTCTCAGGGACTCTCTAATGAAAAACTAATTTCTCATCGATGTGGAAGTGTCGGTCTTTCCTGTAGAATTTAATAAACATTAGGGCAGATGAAACTGTTACTTAGGTAAGGAAACAGAAGAGGATGAAACTTTCTAAATAATAATTCATAATGGAGTAACAATCAAAATAACAATAAAAGGATAATCAAATGCTGATAAGAAAATCCACCAGAATACGCTGACGGCTGGTGGCAGAAAGAAATCAGAAACAGAGGACGGTAAAACAGTGGCACTGAGGTCCATATCATGTTGACCAATTAAAATGAATGTTCCTGGCATTTTCTTTACCACTTTCGACTACGAGTAAACTCCTGTGGTCTGCCACGGTAAGCTGGCATCAGCAAAACAGTGAGAGCTCCATTACTTCAACGTCCTAATTACAGCCGGCGGGGAAAGGAGGCTGCACACGGGTCTGCCCGGCCCAGGGCAGCTTTGATGGCAGGAGGACATTTGCTCTGAGTTTGTAATCTGGGCAGCCTGAGCACTGTAATAAATGAAACTCTACGTCAACAGGTGAGGTGGGTTTTTTTTTTTTTTTTTGATGAGAGAGAAAGAAATTATGTATGGTATATGTACTCACAGAACATGCATCTTGAAGCTCCAGGACCCCCTTTTAGAGCAATTGTGTTAATTGGAAAACAAAAGAGAATTAAAATGCCCCATTTTCTAAATTATGCTTGCCTTCTGTAGTAAAAGTCAGCAGAACGGTTCCATTTAATTAAATAATTAGATTGGTTCTTAAGGGGTTTTCCATTGTGCGTTGGTTAGATTTAAAGAGATTTTCCAAAACTATACTTTGAAGTGACTACAATCTTTCTGCTTGAGCAGGTCTGTTCTTTTCCTGAGGTCCCACCAATGGGCCGACTTCACCTCCCCTTCTGACTTAGAACGAAGCACTAGCAACACACGCACACAGAGAAGCCACACGTGGAAAAGAGACAACAGTGACAGTAGCCCCCACTTACGGAACACTCACTCTGTGCCAGGCCAGCCTAGGACCTTTACACACATTAACTCATTTAATTCTCACAGTTCCTCGGGAAGGTGGTATCTGGACTAAGAACAGCCCGGAAACACAGAGCATCTCAGGAGAACTCTCAAAATCAGAAATCATAAACACAGGGAGCTGTCAGTCTGAGAGAGTGGTTTCCAAGGATCAATAATAATGTCGCTGCCATCATAGGAGAGGAAAATGTTTCTCAGAGAAGTAACAGCAACAGAAATGATCGACAAAGTGAAACATCTTGTTTCAGGTCAAAGCTCTATAGTGAGTTGGGAGGCATGGCAATATTTGCATGAGGAAGGTTAAACACTATTGCTTGCATCTTGAGCAGGTGAAGAAAGAGCAGTGCAAACAGAGAATAACAAAAGGGGCCGCTCTAGGGGGAGGGGAGAGCGCATGCTTAGCATGCACGAGGTCCTGGGTTCAATCCCCAGTACCTCTATTAAAAACCGACAGCTCTAAAGTAAAACTGTCTCACAAGTTACCTACAAGGTCTGCTCAAGGTTTTTCGGCTACCCTACCACTTTTCTTTGGCTATAATGCCCTTTCAATCACAATATGCATAATATCTGAGACGAAAAGAGTCCCCAGGTTACCTATCCCAACTATCTTCAATACCCTGAAATGTTCTGATTACTCTCAGCAGAGAGCTGATTGTCTCTAGATAATTTTTAGCAAAAAGAACTGCATACATTTCCTCACTAGCCTACTGCACTAGCTTGTTATTATGACAATCAAGGAACTCCTCTGCGGTGCAGTGCTTCTCCTGGCGGAGTACTCTGAACAGAGAAAGAGCAGAGCCTGCTGCTTCTAAGACACTATTTCAGAGGCAGAGAGACCTATCCAAACCCTCTCCTAAAATCCTCCACCTAACGGCAGGATGAAGCCGTCTTTTCTCACTTCCGCACATCTTGACTGCATAATGTCAACTCTCTTAGCCTCTTCTTCACAGCATAGGTTTCTGAAGTCCCACTGAACTGAATTTTAGTTTTTCTTGAAATTCCTTGTTACTTAACTAGAATGACTCAAGTATGGTCCCTATTCCAAGCAGTTGCCCCCAGTAACTCCAGTATGAGGCCAAGTCACTGATTCCTGCTAGATGGACAACATGCCCTCCTGTTCCTCAGCCCGTCTGACAGTTCCGGCATAGATTTCTGGCTGATTGATTTTTTTGAAACCGCGAAATTTACAATGACTTCAACCAACACAGAGAACGTCCTGCCAACTGAACAGAGATACGTGCTTTCCTACCAAGTTCTTCCCACACCCAGATGATTGTTTTCTGATATTTTTAAAAGTGTAATGGAGCAACTACCCAGATATTTATGTAAATCTGCCCAGGTCCTCAGATTTTCAGCCTCATCCTTTCCCCTCTTTTTCTAAACAGACCCAGCAGTTGACCTTACTGTTCAGAAGGTCCATCATCTCTCTTCACATGATTTTCCCAAATAACAGGATGTATCATTCTGCAAAGACAGCCATCCATCCATTTCCTCTTGACCTTTGTAAACTGAAGCCTGACAATTCATCCTAGCTCTGTCTTGGTTTGGATTTTCCTCCATCACAACCGAGCTGAAATTAATCTGGTCAGCAATTCATTTCTGATAATTTCTACAAAGAGAGTTTTAAAAGGTTTATTTAAGAGCCTCTTTCTTTTTGTAGCTTCTATTGTTGATTTTTCAGTATGACAATTAGGGTTCACAGCAGCAAAATATCTAAGTAGCTTCAATAATAATAATAATAATATTAATATTAATAATAGGTGGTGGTATTTGTGTAAAGTTTATTATAAGCCTAACATTGACCTAAATGCTATATATTTTATTTTATTTTATTTTCACAGTAATCCTAGAGTAGGCATTTTAATCCAATTTTTTATGAGAAAACTGGGGTTCAGAGAGTGTAGGTAATTTGTTTGAGGCCACATAGTTTCTAAATAGCAAGACTGGGAATCTAAAACATATCTGTCTGATTTTAAATCCCATGCCCTTAAACATTATGTTCTCCCGTCTTCTAGGAGAAGACCACATAGGAAAATGGGGCAAAGGCTCTAGCTAAAGCAGAGGAGACAGACCATAAGTATCAGGTAGTAATAAATCCTATAAGGAAAAATGGAGCAAAGTGCAAGGAGGAGAAGTGGGGGCAGAGGAAGTTGTTTCAGACTTGGTGACCCTAAGGAGGCAGCACTCAAGCAGAGGCCTGAAGGAAGGGAGGACCAAGCCATGGGGGAGAGCATTCCAGAAAAGGGAAAAGGGCAAGCACAAAGGCCGCGAAGCAGGAGAACACTCCGTGTTTTTGAAGACCATCAAGGAAGGCAGCACGTTAAGGGCCAAGCCACCCAATATTGCAGCTACTAGCCACATATGGCTATTTACATTTAAATTAATTAAAGCTGAAAAAAGAAAAAACTCAGTTCCCTCCATCACATGAGCCACATCTGCAACGTGGGATAACCTCACTGTGCAAGACCATGTCATACGGCACAGATACAGCACGTTTCCACCACCATCATCATCACAGCAAGTAGTGTGGGACAGCCCTCCGCCAGACAGAGATGACAATTGAGGGGTGGCCAGGCCAGAGCAGCAGGGCCTTGGCATTCTACTCTCAGGGTGGGGGCAACCTGCACAAGGACCTGCAACCATATAATCTGATCTAGCCCAAACCCTGCAGGGCTTGAAACCGCTACAATCACTAGAGAGAAGAGAAACAGTCATGTATCCACATACCAAGTAAGGAAAACTCAGCTTGTAATGTATTACTGGACTTTCAAGGTAGCATCACAAACAGCAACACTATCATAAAAGCAATCAGAAGGATGCATCCGCACTTCTATCCTCAAGAGAATGGTTAATGTACATTTAACTGATGGCTGCCCTCTTTGTCAGAAGTGCTTATCATGTTTAAAAGAAATTATGTTTAAAACAGTTGACCTTGGGTTAAAAGAGTAAAGAGAAGAAAAATTCCATTTATCAAAGATTTATACAGTGTCTATAGTAATCGGACCTATTAACTTACAAAGCTTTCTAAAAAGGAGTCCTGTTTCCAACAGTTAGTGTTGATGAATAAGTTATGGGTAGGACATAATTAAATAGAAACTTAGAAGTTTGTTAAGTGTCTTCTTTATTTGCTGAAATCTCTTTGGGCTGAACTATGACATACATGTGTATAAATGAACACGAAGATGGAAATACAGAAAACAAAAGTGAATATATTCAAAAGAGACATCAACTTCCAAATAAAACCCAACACCTCTGTGCTCAGTGACAAAGCAGTCATAATATGGATACATGTTGTTTCTCTGCCTTCAAAACTGAACATTTTGAAAACACAAGGACAAAATGGTACCATGACAAAAGTTGAGCCAGAAAGATAAAGCAACTCTTCTTAAACTGCTCAGTGTTCAAATAGATTTTGAAGGCTTCAATGAAAACCAGCTGGGAGCCATGTGTAAAATATAATGGCTTTTGCCTGCAGGGAAGGAAGTGAGATCTTGAATGATTACGTTTAGGAAAGTATATAATTCACTGTATCATTATGGGGTGAACTGGATTACTTATAATATGCCAAGACTTTGTGGTCTTTTTTATATAGAGAAAATGAGAAATTATTAAGGAGGTGACTGTAGACGGTGGCTGATCCAGCGTGGGCACAGGTAATAGGTTAAAAGCATCTCCCCGGTGGCCGCACCCCCCTTCTCTGACGAGCCTCACCCGAGGAGCGAGCCCCACCAGAGCTTCAGGTCCTACGTGGTGCTGCACAGCGATAGGAGATGACGTTTGTCTGCATTTATTTTGAGTTAATGTCAGAATTATTTTGACTTATTTAATTTTGCCTCATCTATGACAACAGAATGTAAAATAGTTGATCCAAAGAAGGAAAGCATTCTTCCACTAAAAATTCTGACCAAATATATGTAACCGTCAATAAGCATTATTGGTTAAAACAATGGGAAAGCCCCTGTGCATAACTCAATTAGAATTTGTTACATGAATGAATAAGTGCCACTATTTTAAACATATACTATATATAAAATATCATGTAACTGAGATATTTGTCTTAAGTTTCAATAAACCTAGCTCTCCCCTCTAATGCTAACCCCCACCTGTTTTTTTCAAAATCAGCATTTAAGACTACTAATTTCGGCTCAAAACCTCAGCAGGGGAGAACTTGGCATTAGTGGTTAATAAGTAATGTAAATACCAATGTAACTATTATATCTCTATCTCACCTATTGGACTGTGAGCTACATACTGGCACACAGCAAGTACTCAGTACATCTTTGTTCTGCTGCACTGGATTAATTTCATATTCTCTCTGCCTTTAATTTCAGACCAGTAACTATTCTTGTTCTGTGCAACTTGTTTTTTCTTGCTGCTACTCATTTTTAGCAAAACTAGGTTTTAAAAGTAAAAAAGCTGTCACTCGTTATAGGAACTTACATCTAGTAGGTATCTGAGAGTAAATAGAATTTTTTTATGACTGTTTCTTGTGTTAAAAACAATTCCGGGGCATTGCCTAATCCTTAAGTTTGATTTTACATAGAAGTTGTTAGCAGGAGTTTTGGGGTCACAAAGTTCTGATTTTGAATCTAGTCCTTACCCGCCAAAGCAGCTCTGCTTCCTAGCCTTGCAACTCTGGGCAAGTTACTTTCTCAGAGCCAAAGTGTTTGTTAATCTGTAAAATCTTCCTTGCAGTTTTATGAGGATTAAGTGAGATAATGCATGCTAAGTACTCAGCAGAGTTCTTGTCATAAGTAAAGTTTCCGTAAGTAGTTTCTATCATTAAAAAATGAGAGGATTTAAAAATCAGTAGTATAATGCCTCATGTAGTTTTCTATCAACTATACTTACTATAAAAATCAGCAACAAATTCAGAGATCTGTCTGTCCTTTTCACTCTAAAGATCTGCAGGTCTACAAAGAGCACGCCCACCAGTAAGGTGTCCGGTTTCTTTGACTCGTATACTGCACACATCTTTGTTCTTTCACATGGCACCGAGCACATGGAAGTCGCCTCTAAAGCATCTGTCATGTGGAATGATGCCTTATAGTCATTCATAGCCCCGTTCCAGGTGACACCTTCTAAATGCACAGCCTGGGAGCCTCTTATGGGGACACCCTTTATCAGTGGTTCTAGAAATGTGGACCAGGGACCCTCGGGGGAATCCTGTTGCCCTGTAAAGAGGTCCATGAATCAAAATTATTTTCACAGCAAAACTAAGGCATGAGCTGCCTTTTCAACTGTGCTAAAATTTGTACTGATGGTACAGAAGCAGTGGGGGGGGGAACTGCTGGCCTGTTAATATAAATTAAGTCAGGGGCACCAAAGTTCACTAGCTGTTGTGTTCTTCACTGCCACATACACACAGTAAAAACACCACTTTCACTTAAGAATGTCCTTGATGAAGCAGTCATGCAGTGTTAATGATATGAAATCTCAGCCCACGGGGTATACCTCTTTTTAACATTCTGTGTGAGGAAATACACACATTGCACTCCTGCGGCATACACGTAAGATGGGTGTCGTGGGAAAGAGCCCTTGTGCCGCTGTTTGAGTTGAGAGCCGGGGGGAGCTAGCACCTTTGTCATGGGATAAATATCATTTTTACTTCTAAGAACAACCAACAGGCAAACTATGGTTTTTCAGACTTGTGTATGTGGCAGGCATTTTCTTAAAAATGAAGTAAACCTGTCACTGAAAAAAAAATCTGATAGTATTTGTTGCAAATGATTAAATTTTACCTTTCAGGGAAAATCGGAATATTGGAAAACTTGTAGTTTCCACTAAAAGCTTAATAGCTCCCCAATACTTAAAGACTTTCCTGATGATATTGGTGGTGATTTAAGAAATTTTTAAAAAATATGACATACAATGAAATGTGTCAAGATTTGGAAGATCTGTATAACTTAATATAGCAATATTTTCCAAATGACCAATGTACAGTATTAAAAAATTATGAGTAGGTAAAAGATCCATTCAAAGTGCCAGGCAGACCAATGAATTATGATGTATGAAAAGTATGAAAAGTTCATTGATATGTTTTTAGATTCCACTTTGCAACTAACCTTTAAGAAACTACCACTTGGAGAGCTTTGCTCTAGTATCAAAGAAGAATATCACAATTACCTGTAAAGACAATTAAAATATTCTTCCTTTTCTAATTACATGTCTGTGTGAGGCTTGATTTTCTTCCTTTATTTCAACCAAAACCACATAGAGTATCAGAATGAATGCAGAAGCAATTATGAGAATCCAGTTGTCTTCCAGTAAGCCATTTAAAATATTTGCAAAAATACATGAAAAAAAGGGTACTCTCCTCATTTTTTTGTTTTGAAGACATTGTTATTTTCACAAAAGTATGTCATTTACACATATGTACATATATTATTCATAATTATTTTCCAACTAATAAACGTTTTAAAAATTTCTCAGGATTAGTTCCTAATAAGGTAGATATTGACAGATATACACTTTCTTGGAGTCTCTAATAGTAAAAGTGAAGAGGAATCCCGACACAAAAAAGTTTTGAAAAGTCTATACCACCTGAGTCACATTCAGTATACAGCCCTGCCTTTCCCCTGATGAAAACCAAGAGCTTTACTATAAAATTCAAAATGGACCTTACAATTAGAGACATCTTCACTTGATCATGTCACCTAGGAAGGTCTCAGAGAAGAAGGGCAGGAGAGACCTCACATGTGTCATGATTCGCCCCTTGACTTTATCTCTCACAGACATTTTCACAGGCACAACATATTCGCCTAGACAGACAACTCAGCACTATTTCTAACTTCAAATGATGTTACTTGAGTTGGCTCTTATGGTTGTAGTTTCACATCCTAACATTATAAGACTTATTAAAAACCATGGTTTAGTTTTGTTGCTTTTTTTGGATTACACAGTATCCTAAGGTCAAAACTCAGGAAATCTGTTATTAAAAAAAAAAAAGTATCCATGAAGTGATGACAAATTGCAGACTACAGGTGTTAGATTACATTTTGACTCCAGGCAGGTTTAATATAAGTTGGTTTCCTTTTACAATTGCTCTTAGCACATACAGCTATGGGAAGGGGATTTAAAAGGGGAAAAGAGAGAGAGAATAAGAACAAAAAAGAGTAGTGTTCAATAAAAGAAGACCATGTCAGAAGAAATCAATACAAACAAGCAAAATGGTAGGAAGTCTGACATGGAAATATGTGTTCAATTTCATCCAGCCTTAGTCTGAGTTTCCTCTAATATTGTAACCAAGATGGTATTGGAACATCGTGTATGTTTTTAATGCAGTTTAATAATTGTTTCTCAAAATAAACACTTTGGTCAAAGATAAAAGCATAAAAACACTGTGACACAATAATCTGTTAAAATAAACTTGGGGGTTTGGAGAAAGCATAGTTCTTAAAACAGCCTTTGGCTTATATCATTTCCTCTTTGGTAACAAATTGAGAACAACTATACCAACAACTTTGGTATGGTTTGGGTAAAAAAAAAAATGTTGTAGTCATTAATTTGACGATGAGGAGGGGCCAGAATCTGCCAACTCCGAAGACATAAGCTGGGTGAGCTGCTTTTCCAATGTAAGGAGAGGAGCCGATCGTAAATTAAGCTGGGTCAAGACGAGTAACTGTATTTCAACCAAACAGACTCCACAACTCTTAAGAAAAAATCGTCTCTCCTGTTAGAATGTCAGGGAGTAAAACATGGTCATATAGTGAATCTAGTGCCAATTATACCTTTCTCTTTATCAGGTTTATTTGATCACTTAGAACCTAACATGACCAAAATCATTCCACAAACATAAGAGACAGAATCCAGAAGATTCAGGAAGAGGAGACCCTTCAGGATGGTCCAGGGCATGACTGTGTGTCCTTCTGCCTGGAAGAAACCATCTCCCAGCCCACCCGCCCCAATCCCACTTGCCTGACACCCATGAGCGATCACTGCCTCCCTGTTCCCATAAACCTCCACCTCTCAACAAGGTGTCATCTCAAAACACAAAACTGCCTAAAAATTCACAGAGAAGGCCTATCTTTTGAAGATCAGATTCAAGGTACAGATAATATTAAAAAGTCTTTAAAGACTTATATTTGAGTTAAAATGAGTAAAGAGTAACATGGACATGACCGGAGCTGACAGTTACCTCTGGGATTCTGATTTCTAAGTGATTGCATAACTTGTTTCACTGATGTAGTTGAGAAAAGCGTGGCTTTTGCACAAGCATGGGTGAAAGAAGAGCTTTTAAGTCAAGTTAAAGTTAAAGATAAAGAAGAGCACAAAAGGGTAGGATGATTTGAGTACCAGGAATTCATGATGGTATTAAAAGAACCAATCAGTAAATTATGTCATCAGTGGCAAAAGGGTAAGAAAGATGTGCAAAGGATTCAGGATAAGAGTGCTCCATTAGAATTCTTAAACAGTTAATCCAGTTGACTAACTCTTAAGTAAAATGTGAACCAAGCGAAAACAACTTCAAATGCCAGTGATACATGACCTAGTAAGTTCTGAAATTTGATTTTTTAAAACAGATCCAAGGTAAATTTAAAAGAACAGAATATGGGCACACCTTGCTTTATTGAGCTTCAATTTACTGTGCTTCTCAGATATTACCTTTTTTTTTTTTTAACAAATTGAAGTTTTGTGGCAACTGCATTGACAGATTATGGCAGAATTTTTAGAAGTATTTTTTAATTAAGGTATGTACACTGTATTTTTAGACATAATGCTATTGTATACTTAAAAGACTACAGTATAGTGTAAAAACATAACTTTTCTATGCACTGAAAAACCAAAAAAAGTTGTGTGACTTGCTTTATTGCTATATTCGCTTTATTGTGATGGTTTGCAACTGAAGCTGCAATATCTCCAAGTTATGCTTGTACAGAGACTGCTTCAGATAAATTTCACCCAACAAGCTTAACCGGAGCAGAGTTTCAATTCCTTTTAAGTGAAAACATGTTAAGTTAAATAGAGGTAGGGAATATAGATACATTTTACAAGAATAGATGTAGCCAGCCAAGAACTGTGTCAGTGAAGACTTAAATGATAATCCCTAAGGTAAAGCACTAGAGTCAAAATTCAAACCACTTCCAAGTCTCTTACTATTTAGAAATCCAGTGACAAAAATAGTAATTTGAAAAGAACTCTTGAGTGAAAAAAAAATGACTTAGAAACAAAGGTGATATGCAGAAAAAGAATATGCATATTTAAGTCATAGGTTCTCAATAAATTATGCAAGTTTCATTGAACTAAAGCACCATTCTTCGTGATTTACACAAAGATTACAGGATGTGACTTGGGGGTCATATGTGAAATTTAATTATTCAAATCTTATTAACTAGCATATATTTGAAGAGCTTTGTCATCCTTTGGATTTCTTTCTTAAAAATAATAACAAACTAACCTCATAATGGCCATGGGTCCTGTGTATTTATTCTGCAGATGGGGAAATGAATACATGACATCAAGCTCTGATCCCCAAATCACAAACCGCTGAGTCTAACATGTAACAAACATCCCCTTACTGCTGTTTATTGAGAAAAATACAAAAATTGTTCTGTTTAAAAGTCTTGGGCAAAAAAAAAATCCATTTTAGAGGGAATAAACATCTTCCAATTAAAACATAAAAATAACACTAAAAATGACAGAGGATACTATTCAGTGTTTCAAATTTATGGTTAAAAGTGAAGACAAACATGTTAGGAAAAATTATAATACATTATGGAGCAAGTTCCTCTCTCAAATGTTAATTTGGAGTGGGTTATAAAGGGATTTTAACTTTTTCTATCTTTGGATACCATTAAAAAAATAATATGTCCAATTTTATCAAAAATTTGCCCACACAAAAAAGAGACGTTTTCTGACAAAGACTCAGCCAAGACTTAGTTTAAGAGGAAACACCCCCTTAGTTGTGATGGCACTAGTGACATGGTAGTTATGCTGCAGTCCAGCGTCTTCAGGAAGAGGGTTTAAATTATTTAAGGAGAAAGGGCGTTTGGCTTTGAGTCTTTGCTGGGGGGAAAAGAAGAAAGAAGGTAGCCCATGTGTTTGAGGTCTCACATGGGGCTGTTCAGAATCCCATGATAGGCCACATTTTCTGTATAATTTTTACAGTTGGGGCCCTCAGAAGTCAGAACAATCTGACAGTTATGGTTAGTGAAAATATTAGATGTTCACCAATAAAATACTACTTCAGCATATTTTTCGCTTTCTGGATGTAACCACTTAATAACAGGACTTGAGAAAACGGCACTGTGTGAATCAAACACATAAAAGTACAAATATTCCTTTTATAGAAAGCAAGTTGTAGGCAGGACATTATAATCAGCCATTCTGGTAAACGACAAAATATCTAGCATTACCACATCACGGACATATGATGGTTTATTATACCCGAGAGTCCAAACTGGGTAAACAAAGTCAAATGATCAAAGAAGGGTCTCCCCCAGACTGTGAGGCAGAAGTCCTCCATCTCTAGAAGTGCCAGCAAAGGTTCCTTTCGGTCTAGCAATGAAAAGGTGTCACATGAGAGCTTATCAAACACAGATGTTAGTTTTCAACTTCATTTAATTTTATCAGAGACTGGCTTCCTTGGTATTATTTTCTCTCAAGAGAAAAGAAATTAATCTAATGAAGTAAAACTTCTCAAAGGTTAATTCTACAGTATTCTTTTCCATTTAAAACTACTTTTAATTCATTAGGAGGGTACTGGTTTTTACATTCTCCACATTAATGATGTTACTAACTGAAACCAGGCATGGAGAAACTTTTGCTTCTAAACTTTGTAGTAAGGACACCAGGTGAGGGACGGAAAGCAGACAGGGCCAGGCACTCTTATTCAGACCGTGTTTTCCTCAAGAAAAGAAACCTTTTTCTCCCAGGGCACCAGTGGTGGTCACTGGGAAGAGAAATCTCAGTTCCTCATTCCCCGAGGCGAAGTAACTGTATTGACGATTCTTTTTCCCACAAGAAAGATTGCAGTCTCCCAGCTGCAGATGAACCATTATATTCCCATGAGGCCAGTCAGGCAGCATCCTTATCTACTCAGATTCATAGAGCAAGTCCAATTTTGTCTCTGTGCCACGCTGCCTTGGCTTTTCTAAGCACACTTGCTTATCCTGTGTAGGTCGTCTTCAGAAACTAGAACTGTCAAGTCATTATCCTTCCAAATGTGCATTTGCTTAGGGGTGGATTTAATTTAACAGCTGAAAACTCAGTACAAAACAAATATACTTACAAATGACATTAGCATGGGATTAATCATTAATGCTCTCAATTGCTGTTCCAGGACCCCCAGATCGCCCCAGCTAGGATCTGAGAGCTCTCACTGACTCCCTCCCCTCATCTGAACCTCACCAGCTAGCCAGTCCCATGTGCTGCTGATTATTCCTCTTAAATAGTTCTTGGATTAATTTTCTCCTCTCCACTGTACTTCCACTGCTGATACTCAGACCTGTATAATCTCTTGCCTGAATTAGTATACTTCCCAGCAGGCCTCTCTTCCACGGTCAGCAGAGCATTTTGCAAAGGCCTTCAGTGGTCTTGGGATAGGTCAAGGCCTCTCGCATGTCCGAGGGAGCTCTGCGACCTGACTGCAGCGTGTGCCCCTGTCTTGGTTGCTGCTCCTCAACTCTGCCTTTCAGACTGTGCTCCAGCACTCTAAAGTTGTGGTCCCTACCCTCATGCCATTTTGTCCCCTGATCTCAGTGCCTCTGCCCACTCTGTCCCCTCTACCCAGAAAGCTCCCCTCCTAAGGAATTCTGTGAGGGACCCTGAGCAGCACAATTTCCTGGAAGGCTTCTGGGCCCTCTATCCCACTAGCTTTTGGGCACATGTGCCCTTCTTTTGTGCTTTTCTTTCTCTGTACTTAACTTACATGCCGTATTATAGTCATCTGTCTGCACACCTGTCTCTCCATGAATCTGTGAGCTCCTCAGGGATAGATTCTGTGCTACCTTCTTCTCCATACACTCACCACTTAGCACAGGGTCCGGCACTGCATTTCGAGTGAGCAGTTGAAATTTAAATTTATCCAAAAATTTCCAGAGTACTTCTGTATTGGTAATAACCATATTATATAGACCAACAGTCTTCTTAAAAATTAAAACATGTCTAATAATAGCAGCAAGTTCACTTAGGCACTCTTTAAAAAGGACATCTAGTACCGAAAAGAGCTAAATTACACTGACTTATTAGATTCACACACACACACACACACACACTGTACATAGGCTAACAACACCACACAGCACCTCATGCAGTTCTTTAATTCTCCCCTAAATTATATGACCAAAAGTTACTGACATCCAGAGACATAGGTTTAGGGTATCCCTGTTCTCAGGGATAGAAATTGACATGTTCATCAGTTTGTTTCACTCTCCCCCTCCCCAGTCTGCAGAAGTGTTTCTCCTATCAACAGGATTCAAAAGGTCTGCAGCAGACAGTTTCTATGACACGAAAAGCTGCTGGAGGCAAAAAAGCAAAACAAATAACAGTGAGAGAATCCATGCAACACAAAGGAAGGGAATCTTTAAAAAATTATAAACACTAGACGTACTTGCTTAAAAATGGATCACAGGTATCACAGTAAAAGCCTGAGACAGTCATGTCTCTCAACGGAGTAAAATGTGAAAGAATATGGAAAGCTCTGGAGGTCTTTTCCAAAACAAATATTAAATGCTGAAGTGATCATCCTTAGAGTAGAATGAATGACATTAACTCACGTGTGAGGAATCAACAAAGAAAGAAAGTTACAAAATTAATTCAGATATATATTTTTGCCCCCACTTTGATTCAACCACTGTAGTTCCAACACCATACAGTCCAAAGAGGGTAAAGCTAATGGTTTAAAGTTCAAGCCAGAAACTGCCTTTGCTGCTTCCTGCATGCCTTGGTAGCTTATTTAGATTTTATGAATCTTTTTAAAAAATATTTAACTAAAATTAAATAAATCATGAGGGGAAAATCCATGAAAAAAATCTAGAAACCAAATATAAGCCATCTCATTTATCCTTATGGAGACCAAAAAGCATTTCGGCACTAAAGAACATTTTTGTTCGAACGTGCAGTACTTTTAAGGTATTATATAGTTACCCTTACTGAGAGTATAGTTTTTAGCTTTGTCAGGTTCTCTGTTGGATATATCATTCCAGACTGAGCAAAGAATTCTTTCAAAACTCTACTATCATATTAAAACACTTGATCGTGTGTTCCCTCAAGATTCCTAACTTTCTGTTTCTGAGAAGAGAACAGATTTAATGAGATATTTTCAGAGTAGAGCTAGTAAAGGGAATATTTGTGAAAAGCGCTGCCAAAAAGACAATTCATTTAGTAGACACAGAAAAGGCAAATTTTACCATATATATTGGAGCAATGGGTATTAAATAATCATCTCTGAATAAACTCTACAAATCAATATGATCCTTTTGGTCTAAACGAAAGATGGCATTTCCTAAAGGAAATCTCTAAGGTCAACCAGTAATTAACTGAAAGGTTTTGATTGAAAATGTTATTGACTGCTTTCATATCAGACAGCTTCCTGGTTATTATACTTCACGGGCTAAGTAGGTGCCAAGACATTAAACTGTCAATAATCTATTAATACTGGACGGGTCCACTCACTCTCCTTGAATCTGCAGGCAAAGGTATTCAAGCCAAGCACCTGCTTGGAACTAATGCAAATTCCCCAACCCTGATATGGAAATTATATCTTTATCAACTCCCAGCTTAAGTGCCTAGGAGTGTTGACACAGTATAAGAAAAACATGCAGATAATAAATGCTTATTCGGATGAATTAAACGAACATTTGTGTTTTTTTAAGAAATTGCTAAAGGGATGGGGAACATGTCCTGGAATTTGACTTTCTTTCTAAGTCATATTTAACAGTTTCTAAATTGAATGTAATAAACATTTTACAAAGAAAAATGAGAAGTTACTTAAAGTGAGCCTCATAGGTCGCTGCCACTCAGTATCCGGAAAGCAGTTATACAAGTTGTGGGGTGGAGTGGGGGGTACTTTTAATGAATTTAATAGAGAAAAGCACTTTAATTAAATGCTGTCAAAGTGGATTGTATTAATGACTGTACACAGAGGAATTTAAAGCCAGCCAAGTTTATTTAGCAAATAGAAACGGGGCTTTCGAAGCCTGTGAGTATTTATGTTTCTGCAGCCGCAGTCCATCCAGAAGACGGCGATGGTGCCAAATGAAACAGCTGAGTTATTAGATATGATTTTATTTATTGTGTATTATTCAAGTTTCAAAGGCCTCAGGGGAATTAATTTCATTTTCAAAATGAAATACCACATCTGATCAGAAAGGGTTAAGGACAGAGAATATTGTCCCCCAATTGTTTCTGGGCCCTGGAATTCTGATGCAGCTGAGTGGTTAACGGGGACGACCTTTCCTAGGTCCACCCAGTCAGAATTCACATCATCGCATAGCAATGGCAAAGAGATCGATAACAGTATTTCTTCTATGACTTTTTCCTCTCTTTTTTTTCCCCCAGTGATTTGCCACTAGACATAATTCATTCTATTACACATAGCAATAAGCTGAAAAATGACCAAAGCTTCTAAAAATCTCCATGAAAATTTGCTTGCCATAACTTTTTTAATGAAAAACATGAGTAGCACTGACTTCTACAAAGGAAAAGGTATCAAATGTCTGACTTGGGGCAAATAGGGGAAAAGGGGGTCTTCCTCACTATCTTCTACTCAGAGGCTGGCCACAGAACAAACCTATTATTAGTGATAATATTTTAAAAATAAACAAAGAAAATATGAGCCTTAATGCATGAAAGCTGTAAAAGATTGAAAAGCTGGTCTGGCTGGAAACTACTATGTGTGTGTCAAAATGATTTTCTCTACCGTTTGTAAAAATGTAATTATCCATGATATGCTATTATCCATGATACGCTACAAGGGTGAGGGATTTCAAGTAAATCCACTGGAAGCTAAGGATTCGCCTTTGGTCTTCAGTCCCTGACACCACCATGCCTGTGAGATCACAAACCTCCACCATGATTTACCACATGCTTTTTGCAGTTATATATACACTCCTTTCGTTTGTCTTTAGATTTTAATTCAAAACATGAGGAAGGGGGAGGAGAGAAATGTGAGGATGGGAGGAAAAAAAAGACAAAACAGAAAATCCAGCACCTATTTCCTAGCAAGAACAGGGTAGCAATCACAAATGGAGACATTCAACCTTCTAAATAAATAACCTAATTTTTAATTCTCCCCCTCTTCCCATCCGAGCTATTTATTAATATCATATGTTTGATCTGTGTCTTTGTAGTTCTGGAACTTATAAGCAACTCTGCTCTCCCCATCTGTGCCAAGATGTTTCAGACTAGTCTTTGAAATGCTGCAAATGCAGATGACTGTGACATAAAATAGGAACTGATTACGTACACATTCTATATGTGAGTAATGGCAACACAGAACACAGACATGACATTCACAGAGTGTACTGTACAGCTCTGCTTCACCTATGCAAATATGAAGCAATCATCGAAGGACAGCATGTCATCTCTAGCATATCTGTTCTAGGAGCTCAGAATAAATTGGTTGATTTCTTACAAGTAATGTGACAAGAAAACTTCCCTGGTACAACAGTAGTTCTTAAATGAAGATATATCAAAGAATCATTAACTGATAGAACATATTGATGTACTTGATCCAGATTATGTTTTACAAGGAAAGAATCTGTCCGTTTGCTTCTCTCCTTTCATTACTAAGGACATGACTGTATTAACTCACTACACACACCTTTTGACTATTTTAGCTCTGTCTCTCTGGGAGGCTTTCATTTCACATGAAGCACAGACTCAGATAAGGATTTCTCTCAAAAGTATACTCCTAAATTACATCTACGTGGAAATATTTGACATTTGTCGACCACAATTCCCTTTTTGCTCTTTGAGTACCACACTTTTGAGTTCATTGTTGACATGGATTGTCAAAAAACTGAAATGAGAAAAACTATATTTAAGAAATCATTTGCATGCATATACTGCACTTAAACAGTATATGTTCACTTTAGCACATTCTGTTCATTCAGATCATAATAGAAATAGGAAGACCTTTCCATATCCACATATACTTATCTTTAAGCATTCACATCATCATAGATTTTAGCTCCCTAAGTTTAGAGCACTTCTTAAAAAACAAAAGACTCCTCATTTTGAAGTGCACTGTCTGGGTTCATTTTATCTTATCTAAGAAAATAACTCTGTTAAAATAACTTCCCCTGTTTTCTACACGAATCTGTTGGGTCTTTGGCATCGGGAAATTACAGACTATGGACTCATTATGCTACACGATTCTGATTCTGCAAAATAAATTTAACCAGATACATTTAAGTTAGCCTTGTATGTTACATACAGAATGAAATACAAAAACAAATGTCACGAACATGAAGAAATAAATTTAAACTAAAGTAAAGTATGAAGGGGAAAGAGTGGAAACAACTACTGTTTAAACATATAACTAACTTTGATACTGGGATGATCAAGTAATACCTATTAGCCATTTGGTTCTGGAAGCAACTAACCTTTCTTTCATACAATGGTTTTTGGCACATCTTGATTATGAAAAATAAATACATGGATATTCACAGAGCTTTAAAAAAAAAAGCTAATTGGAGTCTATTCAGTGTTGTGCTGGTAAATGTTTAACAACCAGCTCTCTAGAGAAAAAAGCCCCAATTGAATCATTTGCCAATTCTTGTAGTGCGGGTAATTCCACCATGGCCAGTTCCATTCTACTAACGGTGTTAACTGGCTTCCAAAATTCCTGAAACCTTAACCATCAGTTCCTGCTAGCTGGCGTAAGCTTACTCCAGCATACCCTGATCTGCTACAGAAAGTGATACATCCCTCCTAAGCTTTCCAGACTTGGCCACTGGAATTCCTTTGCGTGGCCCAACTTACCTGTCATTTTCCTAGCCCTAAAGGGATGAAGGATGACCCTGATGTGATATACAATTCCATAAGAGATTCCATATCTAAAGGTGAAGGGTTATATGATTCGCAGTGAATTAGATCTAGAAACAACTTGTGAGGAAATTGAACTTGTGACCTTAGAACTGTCAAATCTATAGTTTCCTTGATCTTCCATTTCTAGGGTTAAACCGAGTAATAATAAAATAAATGAATTTCAGAACTTTGGCAGTTTTCCTTTAATTGAAAGTGTGCTTTTCTATCATTACAAGGGGAAGTTCCAGACTTCAACTTAATAAAAATCAGCAGTAGTTTTCAGCTACATTAGATTTCCACACTAAACAGAAACAGCTGAGAAGCCACAGTAGGTAGGTTTGGCTGCAATAGTCTAAAACTCAGTGGCTGGCTTTCTCTTGTAATTGTCATAACTATCAATCATAAGAAAATCAACTGGATCTCTCTGAGCCCATCTAAGGTGTTCATAATCTGATATTCTATTGCCAATTTGTTTTTCAAAAATGCACTTAAACCTCCCAGGGGCAATGTGTTTTATTTATTTATTATTTATTTTTTGTTTTTTACATTTTCATTAAAATCTCAAATGGGGATCAGAAATAGATAAATCAACTCACAGAACGAGTGTTTCAGATAAAAAGAGTCTCTGAGATCACCTAACCCATGTTATAACAGTTACAAAACAGCAGAAGGAAACTCGAAGGGATAAAACCCCTTGTCCACGGTCACACGCCTGGTGACCAGAGTCAGTGTCACCAACAGGTCCCTTTTCTTAACCCCATCATCTTTTCTCCCATTTGGTCAAAGATTCACTGAAAATAGAAACAGAAAGTAGTTTCTTTCTTTCTTTACAAGATGCTCTAGTTCCTGAAACACTGACTAGAAAGGCATAGGGGTTAACAAACACACACAGAAAAATTGTTAATATTTGAGAACTTTTCAACTTTTTAACTATACTCAGATTTAGGCAAACTCCAGCCATCTACTTTAAATGTGATTTAAAAAAATATAATCTGATGGCCTTGCCTTCTAAAGAAGCATTTATGTTTGCTTCTATTATCATGTAAATGAGACATCACAATTTTTCAAAATTAAAATCAAATAGTTACATTCACCAAGTTCTTAGCTTTGTATCATTCAATCATGGAGCCATGACTTAAACATTTATTGTGAACTGCATTTTAAATAATTTGGTACCATCAATAGCAAAATTTGCAAATGTTTTACTTTTTTCCTCCTGTTTTTGCTAAATTAGAACTGATTCTATTCCTTCCACGATGACACTATTCACTCCTCTTTACCTGCATATCTAGGAGGGAAAGAGGTAGAATTCCAGGTGGTTACACCAGGAATTGAGTCACTTACATGAAACTCACCCATCATCATTTTCAGGACCCATTAAAAACTAAAATCTTGGCAAATTCTGCATCTTTGCTCAACCTACAAATACATTGCCTATTCTGCAAAAATCTGAATTTATTTCCCTGATAGCCTCCAAGCAACTTAAGACCAGAGAAAATTTCATTCCTCTAGTTTGAGTCCATGAAGAGGTCAGTACTGCTGATACAGTAGATGCTTATCTAACACTGGACCAGAGAGACTCAAACATCATCACTGCATGGCATCTTGACAACTTTGGACTCTAATATGTTGTGAAGACAGCAGAAGTCCCAGAGATTATCCAGAAGCTGAGTGGTCTTTTTGCCTTTTTGAAGCTAAAACCATCAAAAAAAAAATAGTAACCCACTTTTGTCATATCCAATGGCATTTTATTATGCCCCATGGGGATTTTATTCAGAGCTGAGAAGTTCTCACTTACTTTTAAATAACTTATAGTAACTTGTAATGACTTCTAAGAGAGCTTGGAAATGTAGAAAGATCAGATGAAACCAGATAGCTCTGAGTTTCTCAATCTCAAAAAAATTGTACAACACATACACAAAAAGGCAAGACACATGCTCATATCTTGCCAGTTATACAATTATATGCTGATACCACCCTTGGTTTAACTCTGAGAATTATTCACTTTATCTCTAACATTAATACTAAAAGTATTCAGATACTACTTATAATTGTTCAGGTGCCTTCCATGCTATCACCTTCTTATGTAAGCTTCCATATAGATTTGAGATTATCATTATTTCCAGAAAATTTAAGTGGCCTCCACAAGACCAGAGAGCTCTGATTGCAGGGGTGGCCCTGGAATTCCAACCCAAGTCTTCTGAAGGTCCAGTTCTTGTTCTTCTCTAGTCCTGCTCTTCCTCCTGCTTCTGGCAGAGCTACTGTCTCCATCTCCTAGAATAGCTCTTTGACAATTTATATCACTTACATTTAAAAAGGAAAGATGCAAGGTTAAAAGAAATCTAATTTTTATTTAAATATTTTACTTTCTATTGAAATATTTTTCAATCAGGCAGTCCAAAATTTTATAAAGATAGCTGTATTAATAAGTATTTGTGGATTGTCAGTTCAATCAGGTTCCCAACAAGTAATCTCATTATGTCTCAGAAAGGCAGCCAGGACCTGGCTTCCCAAGCTACTCTCATATTCTTTTTCAGCTGCAATCATCTCCCAGATTTATGAACTTGGTTGAGTGATAAGGCCTATATCAAAGCATGTGAAATTAGTATCCCTGCTCTGATGGACCAGTTGAACAATGAGAATGTCACCTATGTGGGGGAACCCTTCTCTGCAGAGGTGCGTTTCTGTTTCTTCTGCAAAGACAGTGAATACCTTTCAAATCAACAATTACCTACGAATGAGAAGCATTCCAGTAGGAAATGTAAGGAGAAAATGAGAAGCAGTCTCCCACAGTCCTAGAACAACACGTGTTTTTCTGCCACAACAGCTCATTATTAAGAAGGACTAGTTCACACAACTGACCCTCCAAAGGCCCCAGCTTATCAACACATGTCCAATGAGACAGGTGGTCCATTCAAGTACTAACAATGAATTAGCCCAAACCCCAGTGCCAAGTAATAAGGCTGGTGTTTAGAGAAATCACCTTGGGTGGAGAGAAAGAACACGACCAGGACAGAAAAAGAAGTGTCTGTCTGTGTGGTGAGGGTGAAATTAGGCGTGGAGTGGACATCCTTATTATCCACCTGTTTTCCATCAAAACTGTCTTTAAAAATGTCACTCAGGTCACTAATCTACATATGCAACTCTTTGTAGAACTATGTAAATCACTTTGGAACCTTCAAATAGCCATTTTGGTAAGGTAATATCATCTCTGAGAGGCTCAACATGTTTTAAAGATACTATTCAGTTCATTCTGGAAATAGCTAGAAAGACTGAAGCAAACAGATGGCACCCAAGGCCAGGATCGGAGAACCAAATGCCACCTATGGATCCCACTAAATCGTAGACTGAATTCTAGGCGAAGGCAAGGCAGCCAGAGGGAGAATGAAGTCTGCTTAAAATTGCCATTCTACGTGAGTAAAGAGGAAAACTGCTCAATATATGTGTGAAATTCTGTTTTATTTACTATATATACGTGGTGCCTAGAATAGTACCTAGCCCAGTAAAGGAGCTCAACCAATATTTGTTGAATAAGTAAGCAAAAATGTGAGAATAAAAATGGTCAACTCTCTCAATCTTGTTTGTAAGTTGGGGTCTGAAAACATTTTTATCAATCAATTTTAATCATCTTTCCCAAAAGCCAGACATTGCTGGGTATCTATGAGACTATAAAGGAATGTATTTTCCTTCTCACAGATGAAGTGTGACGAGACCCTTCTTTAGAACAATCACACATTAGTGTCTACAAGGGCCTTAATTTAAGTTTAAATGTATTGTTGTTTTTGTGGGTGGAGGAGAAGGCAGGAGATGCATTCTCTTAGTCTATTTTGCCTCTCTCTGTTTGCTCCATAATGCTCAGATTTAATCAGTTTTCCTCTTCACAAAACTTATTAGCCACTGCCCTCTGTTCTTTCAGCTTAAAAGAGTGTTTCAAATTATTGAAAAGAAAGAAAGGAGGGTGGAAGGAAGGAAGCAGGTACATAGAGAGAAAACAGCCACGCTGAGATGGCCAAGAGAACAAGAAGCAAGAATATTCCCTAACAATTCCATAGCCATATATATATATATATTTTAAAGACAACCCAGCTTTATGTTCAAAAGTATTATGTTTAATCTCATTTTCCTATCATAACAGCAAGAAAAGGCCAAGATACTAAAGGTTTTATAACATACCTACTTTCATTTAATATCACCAGAAGGAAAAAGAGTATGACGATGAGGAGTACCCTGCTGTCCCAAAACTTTTAAAAGTAGACATAAAGGAACATAATTTACGTTAGTGACTTTAGTGGTTCCCGAGCACTGAGCAGTACAGAAACTTGTATCAGTGAGGAGTATTTGTACCGATGCAAATGATAGCTAATTCTGCGTCTTCCCTTTACCTATAAAGTGGTGTTGGGCAAAGTGCCTTCCACGAAGTTTCAGGATCTAAAAAACATAGAGTGTTATCAGTAATCCACAGCATGAGCTGAAGGGATTGTGCTGCTTCTCAAAAAATGCAAAATATCAAAATCAGACCATTACTTAAAGAGCATAGCGATTATGGAAGAGCAAGCTACTCAAGAAACCAAAGCTCTCTCTGTTGCCCAGGACAGGAAAGACTGGGAGAGGTGGGACCCAGCTGCTTAACATTTCACTTCCAACCAATAGCTAATCCTGGATGTTTAATTTGGAAGATGGTGTGTTGTGCAGGTTTAGTTACTTACAGGCAAGCTCTGCTTGGCAAAAACACTGGAACAACCCCATGAAGGACGAGACGTAGAAAGCTAACTCCAATTATTAAAATGATAAGCCTAGTAAAATGTCGAACCCACTTTAAAGCAATAAATAGGCAGACCTAGAACAGATTTCTATAAAATTTTGAGTTTAATTTCTATCAGGATCTAGAGCACAGTGCCAGAACAGATGGACATTCAAGATAAATGTTAGAAAAGTTACAATAAAATAAAAAGGCACAATACTTTGGATACACACAAACTTAAAATCATTCTTAGGCATTCATTTCTTATTGCTTACCTGTCCACAGCACTTTATATTGAAAAGCCATATAAATCTCCCTTGATATGAAAACTTTATATCAGACTTGTTAATCTCACCTGCTACCATCTGCCCTGATAAATGCAGGGTCCTAGGAGCCATGTTCTACTAAATGGCCCTAACTTTCCAGCCCAAGGACAGGCTATTCACAGGTTACCTTCAGGTGGTCTGCAGCCAGTTAGATTTCTATTTCCCATTCTCCTTGAGATTATTCTAACCTGGTGCCCAAGAAAGCTCTTCCTCTAAAATGCAGTGACTTCCAGATTAAGCATTCACATTATTGGTTGGAAATTGTGTCAAGAAAGTTTGCCTTCATGGGGATAAGGTGGACCAATCTCTCTCTTCTACAAATTTAAAGTAGTGAGTAAAGGGTGGGAAACAGAAGCTGGATTTGATACAGGCATCCAGAAAAGTTATGAGGGGGTGAATCCATGAACTACACCTGCTGAATTCCCAGTTCCAGGTTCAGAGAAACCTAACTATATTCACAGGCCTACACTTGGATTTTCATGAAGTTCTACCACCCTCAACTTCTTTTAACATATCTCCAATAATTAAGCCAGAGTTTCCATGCCTTGCAAAAGAAAAAAAACCCAAAACCTTAAGAAACTTTAAATTTAAAAAGTAGGCAAGCAACTTGCCTAAATCTCTGGAGAAAACGAAGCCATAGTTAATCTATCGCTACCAATTCTAAGGAATTTCTTCAACTTTCTGACATCACCACCAAGAGAAATCTGTTCATTACACTTTGGAAAAAGGGGAATCCAAAGTAGAAATGTCCATTTCTTAGAGTAAAAAGAATTAATTGTAAATGACCTCCACATCTTTCTATATTCCCGATGATAAATTAAAAAGTTTGGACATGCTGAAAAGCTAACTGCTAACAAAGAAATGAGGAATGCTCTTCAAATTGAATAAATACATGTGGGATAACATAATATTAATACAAAAAAAGCTAGCGTGGCTCCTCATTGATGGTCAGGGACTCCCAAAGGTTTCCCAAGTGAGGACCTCTTTATACCCAACTGCTATAGTATTTCATTCAAAATGGCAAATGTCCATCTGCACATGCCCTCACGTCTAGGGTAGGACTTCAAAACTCTGGAGCCACATTCAGATAGCCATCTTTGAATAGGAACTTGGAATGAATCCAAAGTGGAAGAAATTCTAGTCACCTGGTAAGAGAATTTGCAAACATCCTTAATTGATTAATTAATTAGCTTATTTATCTTAGATGTCGTCCTTTTGGAAGCAAATTCACAAATCAAAATATATCCACAGCTGGAGCAGAAAGCCATGCTTGAATTCTCAGTGCTTACTCATAGATTTCAAATACCCTTAAACATCAGCAGTGAGAGAGAGTCACAGTCCAAGGCTATCTCAAAATGCCAAAGCAGCTCAACAAAAAGTGAAAAATTCAGTCATATCAGTTCTTTGACATCACACTAGTGAGTTACAGGTTCACTGTATTGAAAATATTGTAAAAAAAAAACCAGAACTCACAAAACTAGATCTATTCAGTAGAATGAGTAAAAATTAAATAACATACATAAACAGCTTCACATAGTATCAGACAGCTAACAGCAAGTATCCAGGGAAGGCTGGCTCTCCATGTTTAGTGGTTCTTTCTAGCACAGAGAAAAAAGTCAGACACTGAAAGTAGACAAATATGGAGTTATAGGCTCATTCTGAACAGGTTACTTAACTTGTCTAAGCTTCAGTTTCTCATATGTGAAAGTGGATAAAAATCACCGCCCCACCTTGGTTTTTTGTAAGGTTTGAGGAAGACAAGAGATGGAAAAATCTCACAGTTTGAAGCCCTGGCTCCCCAAAAGGCCAGCTGCTTCCAGGGAAGAAGAAGAACCATCACCATTGTTACTGCTGTTATTATCACTGGATTTTGAACAGGAAAAACTCCGAGTCAGTCTCAGAGATACTGAAGATTCTGTATCTTATACTGTGAGGCAACCAGTAGTGTGTCTGTGGCAGCTTTCTCAGCCCCAGCACTACTGACATTGTAGAACAGGTAAGTGTTTGTTGGGATCCTACCCTGTACACGTGTTATGGGATATTTGACAGCATCCCTGGCCTCCACCCAGAAGATACCAGTAGCATCTCCAAGTTATAAGCAAAAATGTATCCAGACACAGCCAAAGATCCCATGGGGGGCAAAGTCACCCTTGGTTGAGGACCACTGGTTGATATCAATGACAAGGATTCAGTAGCTTTGAAAATGCTGAGAATCCCCTGAGTGGGCATCAACCCAAACGAGCCAAGGTCTAACGCTGGTGTCGGCTGTCATCCACCGGGTCTCACATTCTTACTCAGCGTACGGCATGGAATTTTAAAACAAGTACTTGTCAGGAAACCACATAGCAGCAAGCTCAGAATTCCTGAACTTATAAAATAACCCATGGAAACACTGTGGTGGAAATATAATAAAGCAATAAAGCACAAACTACACAGACATGAACAATTTGGCAAATGCTCCCCAATCAGCCCCTCTCGGTGACCTAGTCATAGCATGAGCAATGTCCTTTCTCCTCCGCTGCATTAAGAGAGAAGTGTGGTCAGAGGAAAGACTGGATGCCAGAAACGCCTGTGTTTTCATTCAGCTGGCAATCCTGGCTTCAGGCAAAGCTCTACACTTCTGCTCCAGTTTTCCAATTGTAAAATGGAGCTGGTAATAATGAATACCCTAACCTAACTAGTTTTTGATTCTAAGTTGAGGCTGTCCACTCGCTTCAGGGCCTCGGGTCATAATAACCACTAGGGGGAAAATCGCTGCAACCACAAGAAACAATTTTGTCTCCAACCTTTTGGTGTGAAAACTGGAATTCATTTCATCTTTTTCATGGAACATTTTAGTCTATCATACCATCTCATCTCACTTATGATGGTCTTCTTTGTATTATGTAGACATGCACTGGAAACATTATGTATATTAGCATCTTGCAACATTTTTTTCATTATTATTCCCCAAAGGAGCCTTTTTAGGCATTTTTTTCCTAATCATTTCCCCCACGTCATGCAATTTTAATATCGGATATACAGAATATCCCTTTATGTACTATGTCCCTTTGGAGGCCCATAAACAACTGGAAACTGACGATTATTATGCTCCCCAAGAATCAGTTTTTACTCCCTGGGGCAGTATGGCCCCACTGAGAATCCACAGTGTAGGTGGATCTAGTTTACAAGGCGTGTTCAGAGCCTGCAAAGTCACCTCCCAGACAGCAGGGACTTAAATGGGGGTTTCTGAAGAAGCTGAGAATACCAGGAAGAAAACTGGAGAAACCGGATAATTCAATATGGCATCAAATCTATACCAGCTGGAGAGATTTGAATTCATAAGGAAAAAAATGTTTCTTTCTTCCAGGACCCCCAAGTCTCTGTGGCTGACAATACCTCTCAGGGACCCCAAGCCCAACTATAACCTAGCTTCACCTCTGAAGGGAAATGCCTTCACGTGTGCACTTCTTGGTAAGCATGGGAAGGATTCTGTCAGGTGTTAGAATTATAAAAATAGATGGCACACAGTGGCTACCATGGAAGAAATCAGAACCACAGGGCAAAGGCATGTACGGCTTTGGTGCGGCAGCTTCGGATGCAGGAGTCACGGGGCCAGCTGGCCTCACCGGGACAGAATGATGTGACAGGAGTGGCCTAAGTGAACTAAGTGGATGGGTGTGGAAACAGCAGGCGGCACGTGGGGCTCTTGCAGAGGATGGCGAGTGTGTGCCTTGCACAGAGTGTCAGCCCCGCCGTGTGGCCCAGCGGGTCACATCTTCTGATTTTCTGGATTGTCACCTGCAATCTGGATTTTAAGTGAAATCTTCTAATTTCTAAATGTGGGCTTAAATTTTTCAAAACTTTCATGGGCTTAAAAAAAGAAACACATCTGCATGCAACATAAGACTACCAATTAATAAACTATTTGCAAAGAGAAGGCAAGAATAATTTCCTTCCTTGGGTGAGGAAAGAGGCTGTGACTCTAAGGGGCATCTTGACATCACAGAAAGCACCAAATGGTGAGGGGGTGACTCCAAGCTCCTTTTGTCCAGTGGAGCTGTAATTTGACAGACCGACGTGGTGGCTAATTATGTGCAAAGGTCACTGCTTCATATCTTTATACTTTAAGAAACATTGGGGAATAGTGTACCCTAACTACTTAAAGAAATTTAAATGGCACCTTCTATGACCATAAATGGGATGGACTTCTGTGCATATACCAGAGAGTCTTAATAATCACTGATCTCACCTATACTTAACAGTTTAATAATGCCACATTTTCTGCCTAATTAGACAAAATGTAACATCACCAAACTAATATTACCAACATGCAAATTTTTAAATTCTTAAAACACGTAAGCAATTACATCTTCCTAAAATTTTAGTGGATGTGAGTGCACAGTGAATTCCAACCCTGAGTCCAGAGCCTTAACTTTTGGACAGCTGCAGGAATATTTTAGTAGCCTGGGATCTTTCTGAATACAGTCCTTCTCAAGTCACAGAGGCTGTGACAGCTCTACTCCAGTCTGATGGCGAGTTCAAGTTCTCTTCATTTTTCGTATCACAACTGTAATAAAGAACTAACCCAAAGCTTTGTATTTTACCGAGAAACATAAATGCAGCATTCAAAGGGGTATCACTGAGAGACAGGCACAATGTTTATAAAAAGAAAAAAAAAGGGAATGTACTGAAGAGTTTCACAGTAGTTGTGGGATCAAGGTCAATGGCTAAGACAAAGTCAACGTAAAGAAAATTACCTTATTTGTAAACTCTTTAGCTAAGAGCTGAGTGATAGAAGTAACCTTTTATAAAACAAGTGAATTCTCTTAGTGATGTCAGAAGTTAATGTTAATAGCCACAAAGTGCTTAAAACTGAAAAGGAAAATTACAGACTGACTCTTTCTTAGCCATTAAATATTGTTAGCACACTCTAGTTCTGACATACTAACATAAAACATAATAAAAATCATAAATAAATTGGCTGTCTGCTTCTAAGATTTACTTTACTCAGACTGGTCAGTTGAAAGGCAAAATACTCAAAATACTATGTTGAATATCCTTTTAGCTCCCTAAACGCAGGGACCTCACAGAGATGAGAATTTCTGGACAAAGAGTGGAGACACAAATATACAGGAGTCATCATCCAGATCAGGGGAGGTCCTCATTTTAATGAAGAATTAGGTATTAGTATTCTTATCTCAAACTTCTCTAAATTGTCAACTCTGTCATCGTCCTATAATGAAAAAGAAATGCTATTAATGTCTATGATAAATCAGCGTTTCACTTCTGCTCTGTTTCTACCTTGCCTGGATTGACTAAGATGGACCCTGAATGAAAAGTCCACACAAAGTCAGTGGTTTCCTGAAGCTAGTTGTTGGCCCTGTGTTGGTTCAACACAGAAGTTCTGATCAATTCACATCAAAATGAGAAAAACAGGGATGATAGTGGGTTTTTCATAGGACTGAATGTATATGTTTGCAAGACGTTTTTTTGTCTGAGGTTTTCCTTTTCATTAATCTGTTTGTTATTAAAGAATATTTTATCATATGAAACATGAATAATAAATGGGAGCCTCCCTTGAATTTTTTGAATAAATTTATTTTCTAAAATTAAAGGTTGGTGAACCTATAATGGGCCCCCTTTGTAATTTTAATTTTTACTAAATCTCAAAATCCATATGACTCAGCGTGCTGACCTAATTATCTATAGAGAGGTGCCCTGGTGTTTGGATGTGGCCCTAGCCAGGAAAGGACAAGAGACTGAAGAGAGAGGCTGATCCTAAAGCATAAGCTTGGGCTCACCTCTGAGAAATGAGTCACCCAAGCACTAGCCCAGAGCCAGGAGAGCGGGCTCTGCCACTTATTAACCAAGTACCCTTTGTCACCCCCACACTCTGAGTTCACTGTGTATATTATAAGAGACTCCTGTGGTGCTTATAGCTCTACCAACTCTTGAGTCTGATCTGGGCGATTCACTCTGTGACTTTGGGCAGTAACCAACAAGAGCATTGCCTGAGATGTCAATATCTGGATAAAAAATGATATAATGGACCCACTGACTTCTGGCTTTTCCACCAAGGCATGTGAGGGTAGAGCAACGGGCCAGGAGACAGGATAGCTCAAAGAGAGGATTTCACCCGTCCTTCACCACCTCTCCTGATATCTGATCAAGAAACCATGCCCTGTCCTTCCCTCATTCTCATCGCCCTTCTTCACACTCACATGCACACAGACCTGCACTCCTGCCTCACCTTTCCTCTTCTTGCTACACAAAAGGAGATTCAGACAGGGCCCTAAAGCAGCGTCCTTGGTGGCCGTTGGGATTGGTGATGTTGGGCGGTAGGACGAATCTCGTGGCCTACCGGAACAATTTGCGGCACAGCCCAAAGGGGCGTAACCTTAGAAACCCTCCTTAATACTTCTTCCCTAAAGTAACTGATTTTACAGCAAGAGTCAGTAGTTAGGCTCAGTCACTCTTAGAAAGAAATATTATTTCTCTCAATGATATCAAATCTAAGCAGAATCTACACAACCCAAATGAAGACAGATTTCTAAAAGAGAGGGAATCCAAAACAGCAAGAGCTCATCTTAAAATTCTAAGACTCCATCACACTTTCTCTCAAAGGTTCAACTGAGATTCAGTGGTATTCTCTAGCTCATGTGGATATTTCTTTTTCCTCAGCCTAGTGAAATATTCCTTGAGGAATTTTGTATCAATTCATTGGCTACTTCAGAGTTTTTTCTTCAGAAAGTGAACTGATGGGAACTATGAACTAGATTTTCTAATTGGTAGATTTAATTCTCCATCAAGTCTCTGGCTTCACAACCCCACAAGTAAAATGCTCTCAGGAAAGCAGCTGCCTTCAGAATCGATGCCTCAGTCATTTGTGTGTGTGTGTGTGTGTGTGTGTGTGTGCACGTGTACACATGCATACATATACACACATAAACACACACACACACACACAATATGCCCACTGTGAAAACGGGGCCCTCTGTCCCTGGGGACATGGCATGAGATATCTTCTGAGGGGAGATGGTGTGGTGTGCCCCTCTGACCCTCAACAGTTGCTGGCACCACCAGCCCTGCTCATTTTCGGAGGACAAGGGCATGCTTACCTGCACCGGCTCAGGGGGAAGCTGGACCACATGCTGCATGCGCTCGCTGTGATGATGCCTTGATTCCTCCTCGTAAATCACATCCCTCTCGTGCTGGGGAAGGTTCAGGAAGCGACGGATGGTACAGAGGTTCTCCCAGAGGGTGCGGTTTTCTGGGCTGGGGTTCTCCTTCCAGCGGAGCAGTTCACACAGCCAGCCCTGGAAACAGACACGGTCACTTGAGTCAAACTGCTGAGTGCAGAGCAGCAGCAGGGGCTTGAGTGCAGTCAGGTACCATCCCAGTTTATCATATTTTTATGTCAAAATTATTCCCACCAAACTGGGGAGATACTGAGACAGCCTGACAACTGTGAGAACAAACCAACGGCCCCATGGAGGTAGGTACACCAACGCCTGAGAGTCGTCAGTCTAGTGATTATCTTGTCACCCTTCCTATCGAACATACTCTCAATTAATTTACAGTTCCTTTGTGAAAGATACTCAAGGAAGATGGTAGCTGTCCAATCCTCAGAAAAATTAATTCATGTTGGTCAGCTACAATTTTTAAAAATTACCCAATTGGATAGCAGTCTATTCCAAGAAAGAGGTGAAATGGACAAACAGGTATTACAAAATGGCCAATTCTAAAGAAGAAGAAAAATGCCTATGTATAAACAGCACTGAATTCTCCAGGGAGGAAACAGCCTCACAGTTATCAATAACCCCTCCAGAACAACCTTAGCTAGAATGAGGAAAAGTGTCGATCTGCTCAATCTCTGAATGCCTCGGGCCCTGGGCCCTCCTAAACCATCACCTTCCCGCCACAGCCACACCTGCAGGAAGGTAGGCACTTGGACAGGTCACACCTGCAAATGTCTGCCTCCCAACTCTGGCATCCGGATGTTCTCTCGCTCGCAACTGCACGAGAAAGAAAATGTAATGCAAATAATGATGGATTATATGAAAATAATACAGAGGATGCTGTCAACATCGCTCACTGACTCATGTCAAAATATTTTACCCAGTAGCTTTCTAACCCATCATTTCCAAGCTACGTCGCTAATTTTAAAAATAAGAACTGTCCCACATCACGCCTCTCGCAAAAACAAGTAAGAATTTTTCTAAAAAAGGTGCATAAGTAAACACAAATGACTTTGTAAAAAATAAATCCCGAACCTCAACAAATTCCATATCATAACTTGTAAGCCAACGAAAGTTCCTGACATGCATTATAAAATCCCCTTATAATATCAGAAGCTGTTGTTTGTCTAACTCTCCACTGTGTCTTCTGCCTTTCCCCCAAAAAAGGCAAGATTTGATTATCTCCGCTGCATCAGCCAAGACAGCAACACCAGCTGTTCTCATTGTGCAGCCTCTTCCTCGCGGCCTCCATGTTAATAACCTGATCATTCCATTTTCTCCTTCAACTGCCGGCTGCAGCACTGCGAAGAGACAAAAACCCAGGCCCATCTGCAGCAGCTGTAGGCACTGAACTGTGAAGCCACTGGGGATTTATAAACTAATCTGTAACACAACACTGCCTTGTTTTTACAAGTGAGAGGCCACATTTGCGCAGACCTGATCTTTTCTTGCAATAAACTGGGAGCTGGGGAGAGTTAGAGGGTTAGGAAGAATGAAAACAAGATATCTCATCATTTGCTTGGAAATGTTTTTCCAAGTATTTTCATAGATTTTTTTTCCAGTTCAATTGAGAGACAGGTAATGGCTGATTTTTCAAGGTGCAAGCTATATGAAAACTGAAGATGATGGATTTTTTTATCCCTATCAGATAGTAAATAATATTAAAAACAAAACAAAACAAAACAAAAAACTCCTAGTCCCCAAGTGTTCCCTCAAGGGTTTCTTCGTACAGAGCAAAGAATTCTTGAAATGGAAAATAAACCATCTGTGGAAAAAATAAGCTCCTATTTCTCTGTCTTTTCGCAGATCTGAATAAGTCTCCAACTGAACTCTTTCAAATGTTTCAAACAGGTATGTTTAACATCTCCCAGGGGAGACTACAGCACGGCGGCCAATCATTTAACAGAAAATAAAAACAAAAACCTACATCTGTTAAAAGATGACGTTCTGAGCTACTCAGACCTTAAGGAGGACAGCACCTGCTGTTCCGCATGAGGAGTGAACTGCATTGTGGGAAGCCGCAGCTTGAAAGGAGACAGGTGACAGCTGAGTGGGATCTCCACGTATGAAACTCAGAATGTCTCGCACAACATGCATTGCCGCATTTGATTTATATGCGCTGTTATAATCTGCACTCATTACAATCACTTAGAACAAACTACAGGCCTCGTTATGGACTGTGTGCTGTCTGCCATCAGTCTTTAAGCAGTCTAGTGCTCAATTTGCCCACTGACATGCAGGGTCCTGACCCTGAAGCTATTAGGGAGCGGATTAGACACAAGTGTGATCATGTGTGCAGACATAAGCAAACCAAATTAATTTCTGGCACAGGAAGGTAGCCAACAAGACCCTGTTCTTAGGGCACCAGAGAACTTCCTCAAATCCCTGATGGAGCTGAGCTAATAGCATGTTTAAGGGAACCCAGTTTTGAAGCTGAAGCACATTCATGGTATTTAGAGGGTTATTAATCTAGTTTCCCCACAAAGTGTTTGCTTGGCTGATCAGATTAAGGGATGGAGCCTTCAACAGTGCACCCCCACCACAGCAGGCCCCAAGAAATCTGTGATACTTCACAGCCTTGGACATATTGCACCATGTGTACCCAGCTGCTTCAATAATTAGCTTATGAATGTATCAGCTGGTTCTGTGATTTTTATAAATAATAACTAACCTACAGAGCAGAAATATTGTTGAGAGCCTTACAGTAGCACAAAGCTGCGAGGTGCTCCTGACTCTGACTTGCTCTTCTACTAAATGCCGATATTCCCTACTAGTGGAGCTCCCATGATGTCACTTACAAATATTTATTTTGCATCTGAAACGGCAATGTATTTTTGTCAGTTTGCTTCACGGCAGCCATGATTTGCTTTCCATTCTCTCAGACTCACTTGCTCACTGCGCACATTTGTGTGCTTATCTTGCGGAAATCTATTCTTCCACCTCACTTGCCATCTCACCCTCCATCTTTTTCTTCACATGATCCTTCCCCCAGCCCATTTGGGATGCTTATCTCTGTTTTCTCAATAGGGTCTCTTACTAGCTTGTTTGGTGGCTAATGATTGTGTGAGAAAGTGCCACACTGTTACATGAACACACATGCAAGGAATTGGGAATGAACCCATCACAGAAGAGATAGAGTCCCCAAATTGGGATTTTTTTCATTTATATAATTTTTGCATGCCATCCAAGAAAGTTTTGCAGTATCAGGCAAAAAAAAAAAAGTGTAAATGTCAAATAAAACAGTGACAGATGACAGTATTCTCTATTGAATAGCACTGTTTCTGTCGTGCATGTTCAATGGGAACTCATGAATTATTAATAAACAAATCTCCTTTTTCTGTTAAAAATCTCAAGTAGGTTTTTTGTTGTTGCTCCCTATGTGTTATGTGGAGCATTCCAGGAGAATTATTTTCATTTCAGAGATGTTGATACAGAGGTACATCTGATTTCCAGCCCTGGCCAGCCTTGTGAGCGGGCACCAGGAACTGCGGAGTATGTACCTAGCTGTGATTGCTTTTAGTCTGATTCTAAGTTTTGACCAAAAGTTCGCTGAATATTCATATAGTCATTTTAGCTTTTTTATACAGTAAAACTGAGGCTAAGTAAATTTCATGTGCTGAGCACAGAATAGTCATTTTGGGGGCCTGAAACTGAACTGTCATGTTACTGCTCTTACATTAAGTAATTTGGTGACCTGTGGATAAGCGGTTACCCTCTTGGATCTTCTGGAAGCTTAACTATAAAAGGAGGGGTTTACAAAAGATGGTCTCCAAGTTATCTTCCAGCTCCCCATTTCATGCTCTGTTACCTTGTTATTTGTCAGAAACAAGAGATAATGATTAGCTATTAGGGTCAAAGTACAAAGGAAAAACCACCTTGGCCAAGTGATCAAGGTCAACATCACCAGCGATGACATGTTCACAACCATAAACCATGTGATATGATTTCCAGCAAAGGACACGAGATAGTATGTGAGGTAGTCTTGCCAAAAATGCATAACCTCAGGTCCAATCATGACGAACTCTAAATGAGAGATGTTCAACAACATAACCAATCAGTCCTCTTCAAAAGTGGTAAGGTCTTTACAAAGACAAAAAAAAAAAAAAAAGCAGACAAGAAAGAGAAAAGATAGAGGAATGGTCAAAGAGTGCAGGAAACTAATGATCAATAACTAAATGCAATGTGGTTCCTGGCTGGGATTCTGGCACAAAAATGGACATTAGTGGAAATACTACTAATATTTAGTATATATTAATAAATAAATATTAGTAAAATTAGAATAAAGTTTTTAGTTTAGTTAATAGTATGAAAACAATGCTAATTTCCTGGCTTTGACCACACTATGCTGATGCAGGCGTTAGTATTAGGGGAAGCAAGGTGAGAAATACATGGAAACTGTACTGTTTTGCAACATATCTGTGAGTCTAAAATGTGTTCAAAATTAAAAGTTAAAAAAATACATAGAATACCTGGAACTTACATAGGAAAATGTACATGGAGCCAAAGTGTAATGATGCCAAGGAATTTGTAATTAAAACTCTTTTACCTTCAAATTCTGAACCCAGAGAAGGAATATAAGTTCAAAGCCTGCATCCTTGCAATCAGTAGTTAAAGAGTTCCCAAGCACTCAGCGCATAAGCAAATAAGATCTATTAACATTTCATTTTAGCCATCTCATCAGCCTCTTAAACAAATATATTTCCCTCAGTAGAAAAAACACCTCTGGCCTCCCTTTCCCAACTATGCAGGTGAGGTGACACTCACACCAGTAAAGATATAGTTTGTTTACAATCCACGGGTTCCTGAAAAGTTGCATGTCAATCTAAATTTACAAAGCAAATAATGTTTTAAATGTATTAGGAATCCTTACTACTTGAAAAAATGTACTTTTATTTCTTTTTGAAAGATGAATAATAACCCCATAGTTTATCTCTCAGTAACTTGATGGTTTTGTTGAGAATTTACTTAAATGAGACACTTTTAAGTTCAAAATTCAAGAGCATTAGAAGAGGCAACAGTAAGAGCCACAATTTGCTCCTGTTTTTCCTTCATGGTTTCATCTCCCATCAGTTCCAAAGATCTTGTGCTCCGGCCACTGTGAATTACTCAGTCCCGAATAGGTTTGGTATAACTTCATGATTTTGCTCATGTTACTCCCTTTGCTGGAAAATCTCATACTCAACCCTCTGCCCCCTCCATGGAAGCTGTTACTTCAAGGCTCAGCTGACATGGTCTCACCTGATCTCCTGTAAGAACTAGTTGCTCACTTCTGCATGATTCCAAAGCACTGTGCTTATAACCCTTTCACAATCTGATGATTATTACTGCTGCTGGTGGGCATGCCTGCACCCCTGTCAGAACAGTCGGCTTCTTGATTGGGGTGGAGGTAAAAGGTGGATTTCTTATTCATGTTAGCATTTTCAGAGCAAGGTATAGTTCCTTGCACATAACAGATGATCAATAAATGCTCAATTGAATTGGAGTTATTACAGTGCACAGAAATGAGCCCAGAAGAATGTTTTACCACCTCAAACTCAAAGAGTCACAGTTGGAGAGGAGCACAAATTTTTAGAAGCAACACTTTCAATGTTCTGAGGGTTTTTTCCCTCATCTCCAACACATGAATATGATAAAGAACATGGAGTGATCCAAGGTACCCCATTATATAAGTACAAATAGTGACAGAGGTCTCTCAGAACATTAATTTAGTTTCTAACCTTGTACTGAACATTCACCTACTATGTGCCATGCAATGTGCTGGCACATTGCATATACCATTTAGCTTTCTTTTTTTTCTCCCAATTTTTAAAAGTTGAAGGATAATTGATTCACAATGTTGTGTTAATTTCTGGTGCACAGCATAGTGATTCATTTATATTTTTCCTTAAAAATAAATGAAATAAGAGAAAATATATTATGTATATATTTCTTCTCATAGTCTTTTTCATTGTAGGCTATTACAAGGTATTAATTTTCATTATTACTTATTACTTAAAAGGCTGATTGATTGAGAACAAGGAAGTAAGCAATTCTGATCATGAAGCTCAGGGGAAGTGTCCTCACAGAGAACAGGACTCATAAGGTGGACATTGAAAGATAAAGATGGATTGCACCAGGTGGGAAGAGGAAGTGATTAGATTCACATTCCAAGCATAGATAACATTATCAGCAAATGCATGGACTTATAAAATTATCACATTCGAGGAATCAGAAGCAACTTTATGGAGGTAAAGCACAGGCTAGAAATGGAGGTGGGAGTCACATTATAAAGGATTTTCATCCTGATCCCATGGTCCACAGGAGTCATTGAAGGCTTCCTAATTGCTATGACAAAGAATTCTCTTCTTTCTTCTCTCCTTTCCCTTCCTTTCTTTCCTCCTTTTTAATGAGTAATTCTTGAAGAAAAGACTATGATAAAGTCAAGAATACCACTTAACCTAGCCTTGATATCTTTTTTTTCCCCATAATAAAATCATGTTGCTGGGTATTAATCAGGGCCCACAATGGCCTGCAGTGGCAAAATCCATACTTCATAACCTTCATCAACCAGGAGTTATAATTCTTAAAACAATGACATTTGTCATAAGCACCAAACTATATCAATCATTCAAAAAATCCTTTCTTGTCATTTTAACCATTTTCTTTTCTTGCATGTGTTTGTGTGCACGTGTGCCATTGTTGTTGCTCAGATGAGGAGATTTAAAGCTTTCCCAGGTTGAAAACGAATGAGGAAGGGCCATATCTATTTCACTTATAAAAAATTTTAAAGGTTTAAAAATTTCAAGTAGACAATAAATGAGTGTCATATTCTCCAAACTACATACTAAAAGCTCTTGAGACTATTCAAATGACCAGGGAGGGCTTTCAGAAACCAATAATACAGCCCAGTGTTTGAGTTTGCACCCTGTTGGCTATGAGTTTGAATCCTGTTTAAGTGATGGGGGAGGGGAAGGAGATGGGAAGAGTGGGGTTCCTGTCCGTGGTACTGAAACATCATTGTGTACTAAGTTACTTCTTTTCCTGCCCAGGGACACTGGTAATATACTCCAACTTCTCTCAGCTCCCATATTTTTTCCCTAAAAATAAAATAAAATAAAATAAAATGAAGTGAAACAAAATAAAGTGTTCTTTGTTGGTGACAAATTTCCTCATTTTTATAATATTTTAGAACAAATACAAACCAGCACTCTCTAAGAAACAAATGCAAGTTCACAGCCTGGTCTGATCAACAAGAGCAAAAGAGTAAAAACTTTGTTCCTGTTAAGTAAGGTTGTACTCGCCTTGAAGGCAAGGCCTTGACACAGTCTTTACTGTTCCCTCGATGTGCCTAACACAGAGCCGACGAGTGAATTCAATCTACAAATAGTGAGAAGCCCCACCCCCTGTGCCCATCTAGGAACTCCAGTGAATGAATAAATCGGCAAATGAACAGTTCTTCTGGAGAATGACTCAAGGCTTCTTTGCAACAGAAATGTAAAAGGCCATTTACTCACCCACATCTTCAATACAGAAATGTCAGCATATGTAACCAAAAGGAAATGTTTTCTGAGTGTCTCCAAAGAAAATTCATATTATTAACCACAGACAGTTCACTTTCTAAATGGAAGCACATAAAGTCCCCAAACAAACTTTTGTAACTGTGAAAGAATTTCTCTTCAGCTGGTTGAGACTCTTCTGAAGTGTGAAATGAGCCAGATAATATTCAGCTCTTGTTTCTTAGTCACCGAATTCTCTTTTCATGAATCCAATAAGTGTCTATTAAAATAAATAAAACCCCTAATGATTCAAGATAACCTAATCAAGAAAGCTGAAATGGATAAAAGGCTAAACTGCAAGGGAGACTTGTCAAGGGCTTCAATGAGCCCCTGACGAGGAGGTCATCTAAACCTGAAAAAAGATCTGTGCTGAGCATTTGGTTACAGTTCAAGGTTAATTATTTTATACCTTGAATGTGGTAAGTAAAAATGATCTGCTTCTTTTTTTATTTTTCAAAATTGTACTCTAAGTTCCAAACTGTATTTTCACGGAGACCAATTTTCAGCTGTCTCTGGGCTTGTGTCTCACATTTCTATGGATGTGTTTGTAAGGATTGAATCTGTAATTGAGAGTAATGAAAATTTTATTTCAGAACAACTCCTTAAGCTCTGTTATAAAGGGCTCAAGTCAAGAGGGGATTTCATAAAATCTTTTTGCCTTCCTTACATAGAAATAAGGGCTACACCAGAGCTATATGATAGTACAGAGATTTGGTGTGACTTTATATAAAAATATGCACACATATACATATAGTCATATATGGAAACATGCACCTGAAAAAGCTATCCATGTTTGTCAAAAAGAAGAATGAATCTGCAATCTTCTCCACTTAAACACTGGAAAGATATTGACAACAAAATGTACTAGGCTAAAATATCAAAGAGAAAACAACCAAAATATTTCTAGTCCCTGACTTCAGGTCCAAGCTCCAGTACACCTACGACATAAGAGATTACAATATGCACACTGCCTCGAGAACTTAAAAGTACAGCAGAAAACCCGAAATGAGACTTGTCTGGAAGACCAGGGCTGGGACCAGAGTGAGGCAAGCAGGCAACCAATATGCACAATTTAAGGCGTGTGGCTCTGAAAGTGTGTGCCTCCTTAAATTTTGTACCCTAAGTCCTAGCTTGCCTCACCTTCATCTTGGCCTAGGAAAGGAATACGATTCAACAGCCTTTATAGCAAAGAGGTAGGAAGCATTCATAGGCACCAACATTCTCCATCAGTAAGAACCAAGGTTTAACTCCGTATCCTCTTTGCAAGAGGTCTGGGAGAGTTCAGACAGATGGCTTTAATATGTCAACCTGATTTGCTTCAAAGTCATAAGCAAGTGTCTACAGGTGCCAGGTCACGAACAGGCAAAATAATGCAACTCAAAGGTTTCTGCAGTAGATAAAGGTGTGCTCACAACCAGTACAGAAACCTCAGCGATGGATGAAGGTATCTGACATTTAAGAAGTGCAAATGGACTCTGAATTTCACTGGTATCTAATTAAGGGTTTCCATAAAGGCTAGTTTGAGGGCACAAAAGTTTAACATAATTAATTATGGGAGTGGTAAAAAGAACCCAATTCCTCACTATAAGATTGATGTAAAAACTGAGATCTTGAGGGAATTTCTGTTGATAATCCCTCAACAGAATTTAATGCCTTGAGTTATGCTGAGAGAAAAGAGAAGATGAAGGGCTTAACTTGACCCTTTGGCATCCTTGTGTTGACTGCCCTCTTAGTTTGGCATGTGCGAATATTGAGAAATCTAATTTTCTCACTACTTAGCATAGTAACTTTTTTTTTCAAATGGTAATTGTAGTAGAAATGCATTGATTTTTTTTTCATTTGAATTGGGTGGACAGTTGACACGAATAGAAACTGCTTTTTGATAGGCTGTCAAAATGACTGTGTTCCAAAGAAACCTGCCCATCACGAAGCAGCAGCCTCTCGGGTGAGGCCACATGCCTCATTTCAGCCTGCCTTCCACACTGGATTCAAGATGGCAAAAGCAAAAGCATTTGGAGTGAGACTGAGACCACCAATTCATTTTACATGGGGCATCCACATGGCCAGTTTTTCCCATCACACTGGTTACCAGAGAGATCAGGGTAGCCAAACATTTACTTCCAGTAGTCTGAGCTATCCCAGCCCCAATAGGGCCATCCTCATAAAGGGAACTTAATAAATAAGGCAAGTGTCAAACCACTTTTTGGGCAAAGTGGCAAAACTTTGATCCTTGTGCAATATTTTCCAAAGGCTAAGAAACTAAATAAGAAGACTAAAGACACTTCATGATTTTTAAATGTACTCTCCTACATGCAAAGTTGGCCTTGAAATAACTGTAGTTTTAACTTGTCTTATAGTTCTGTGTTATACAGTATGATCCTAATTAGGATGCAAACACACATGTGAAACTCATATACACACATACACATTAGAAGCACAAACTCTAAAATGTTATTAGTAACTATCTTTGGATTGTGGAGTTATGTGTGATTCACGGTTTTGCCTTTGTACTTTTCTTCATTTTCTGAATTTTCTAAAATGAGGATGCTATTACTTAAAGTCATCAAAAATAGAAGTTATTTCTTTAAAAAAGAAATATGTACAATTAACTTGTACCTGGGACATTTTTAAGAGGAGACACAAAAGCAATATGGTAACTCATGACTGAATGAAGAAAATATGTTAGCATATATACTGAATATGATATAAACCTCGACAGCAAAAAGCAATAAAAGGAAGGAAGCAAACCAAACAATATACTGATTATTTTACGTAAAGTTGACTGTCTTTATTTATGCTTTTAAAAAGAATCTGCTGTGGATGTTTTAAATCATTTAGCCTGTTAAGCAAATTAGATCATCTATAAGGGGATGTTTGATAATAAAGGAGAATGTCCATAAAATCTGACCTTGTAACCTACATCTAAAGCTTAAGTCACCTTCTACTTAGCAATACAATTTGTTAAAGTCAGTAGGTGCAGACATGGAACATTTTTTTGGTGAAACAGTGATAAGGAATAAGGGCCAGTCAGTATGCAAGCTCTGCTTCATCCTAATGTGCATAAAGCACGGAACACACTGAAACCCAATCACCACGAAGAAGCCAGCTCCTATGGAGGAAATGATTTCAGAAGTATGTGCTGGAGACCAGAAACTCATCTTCCACAGGTGCAGTGGGATCACGAATATACCTCCCTCTCTCTTGTGCAGTGGCAGTGAGGGCTCTGCCACTCCTGATCCAAGTGGGAGCTCCTGCGGCTTGTGGGCCGGGGAAGGTGTGCGTGTCGGGGAGGGGAACTCAAGGGTTGGCAGGGGTCTTTAAATCTTGGTGAGATGAGGATCTCATCAGAGACCCTTCTGGGTCCAGTCATTCCCAGATCACTCTTTTTCTTTTACCTCAGCAGACTCTGGGGTTGGCCCTTTCATTACCAGCATCTGAGGCTTACAACCACGTTGTCTGTTTCTCCTTTTGGCAGTGTCTCAGCTTTTCTCTACCTTCCTAATATAGAAAGCAAGATTCCCCTCCACCCCCCTCACCCGCCCAAAAAACGAAAAGAAAAAAGAAAGCAAACCCAGTGGCCTTCTAACATTTTTGTTCATTCATTTGTTTTTACTTTTTTTTAATAGGGGCAAGATAGAACAGCCCCTTCCCATCCCTCAACCTACTCTATTTTCACCCAAACCTAGTAGGAAAAGACAGTCACGTGTAGAGTTGGGTCTTTGGGCACACAAATAATAAAGATTCTCCTTGCAAAGGAAACCAACCTCAGATCACTCTCAGTATTCCATGAGCTGAATAAGCAACAAAAAATGAGAAGAGGGCAGGATACGAGAGAAACGGCGCATTAATGCCTGGGGAAAGGGGCAACTGATGTCAAGGGAAAGAAGCGTGGCTGATAATGCTGTGACAAAGCACGTGGCCAGCCCTGGAGGACTGCAGGGGGTGCCCACAGGTCACGGTGTTTGCTCCTTTCCTCCCTAGATTTCCACTTCCCAGGTCACACATCACAAGCTGCAGTTGGGAGGAAGGGGGACAGTAACCCTACAGAATCTGAGTAAGAGGGGTAAGGGAGATTACAAGAAGCTATCAAGGAACAAGGAGTTCCTGTGGCCATTCAGACGGCATGCTGGGGCGCTCATTCCCTGGTGGCCCTTTGTGTGTAAGGGCCACTCTGAAGGTGTGCAGAAAATCTCCCACTTACCTTTGCACTATGGCTCCTACTAAGCACCCCACACTCCTATTTCACAGAGAACAATCACTGACCATAGTACATCATATCCCAAACTCAAAATGAACGGAAAGTAAAAGATGAAATGTATAGAAGCATACCTTTTCCTCTACCCCTACCCCACCACCTGCCTACTCTTCCGTCTTTGACTCCTCTCCCATGAAGAAAGGGGCAAAAGTCAGACAGGAGGCACTCAGTGAAATCAGGTGATGGACTGGCCTGGCCATGACAAAGGAGCTGGAGCCGAACTAAAGGAACAGATGTTCCAGCACCCGACAAATGCACCCTGATGTAACCCGCACACCAAGGAAACACACACTTTCCAGCCACGTATTTTCACCAACAGGACCATAGGTACAACTGCAAAGGTCTGTCACTCTTTCAGTTCCTTTTCTGAACCCTCCTCCAATTGTGCCTGTTCCCTAAATACTTACACAGCCCGCAAGGACCACTCTTGCCCACTGCCCTTAATCTCTAAAGTTCTCCTACTCCTCATTCAAAGCTTGCCTAACACTCAGGCAGTGTTAAATATTATTCTTAATACGGTGACAGCAACTCACACGAAGGAGTGAATGAGACTTAATGGAGGGTTCCTTTCCATTTTAAAAGATACTTAAAATGGAAGGGGAGGGGTTACCCTGCATGGCTGAACTGGGCCTTCCAGACTCCAAACCCACTCCAGTTCACCAGAGTTTCTACTCAAGGTTCTCCTAATTTCACCTCCAAGAGAATGGAGCACTCTTGCTATTTATTGGCCTCCTCAGTCACTCCAAGAACTTCTGATCTCTCCAAAGGAACATAACAGAAGGAAGAGGAAAGGGAATGCAGGAGAGAAGAAAACTTTTGTTCTTCTAGCCTCCCAATCCAACGGAGAGGGTGTGGCCACATCCCACTGCAGCTTGGAGAGGTACTTTGGCCAATGTCCCATTCTATACACACACACCCCTTACAGATACGCACCAAATGCATGTGCGAAGTACCACTTCATGCAATTGATTTCACTAAATATGCTTTTTATCAAGCAAACTCTGGTAGTACTTACAAAATACAGTGAATATCTTATGTTAAATTGCCCTTGAAACTATCAGCTAAGTTCATTTTGTTTGGTGGGGCCATTTTTAAAAAAACTTAACACCTGATTTGCAAATCTAGTCAGCTATTTACAAATAAGATCCCCTATTCATAAACGAGAATGAAACCATTGTCCCAAAGGAAAAAAGAAAAAGTGCAAAATATCTGATCCTCATTTAGGCTCAATCTTACCCTTTAGCACATTGATTCCCAGAACTAGGTTTTCCTCCAGATTCTACAAAGACAGGGCTACTGAGTTCTTCAGGAGGCAACACAAATTCAGAGAGCTAAGTTTGGGCCAACTGGCAAACACAGTTTTCAATCAGCCACCTGAATTATTTGGGGAGGCTAGAGGCATCACTATTTCCAGCAGCCATAGTGCCAAGTCAACAGGAAGATTACAAGCGTTTTGAATCAAGTTCTCAGACTGTGGTCTTTAGTTTTTCTTGAAAGCTGCTTATAAAAGGGGTACTGAGTGAAACTTTGATATTTACGTCAAGTCACGACTCAGGGGCAGGTTTGCAAAATCAATTGTGTAGCTTTATACTTACTGCACATTTACCACATATGTCCTTTATTACACAGTGGAAAACCATTAAATGCACAGTAGTTTTGCCAAGTGGCATTATGCATTTAACAGCTTTATTCGTTTAACAGCTCCAACTCTCATTATATTTTGCCATGTGGTACATGGGATTTTATGCATTTAACAGTTTAAGAAGGCTCTATGGCATTTTCATGTATTTCATACTATGGTTGGACATCATATCTTAGCAAACTGTACTTCAATGATTTCATTGATGAGAGAGAGAATAATCTGGAAAAACAACTACACTGAAATTGAAAAGAGAAATATTTCAATCCTCTTCGAAGCTGCTTGATATTCTACTCCTCTCCCTTTATTAACATCTGAAAAATAACTTAAGGCAGGTTACTGCAAAACTATAGGTAAGAAAGGCTATTCCCCAAACCGTATGATCAGTTTAAATACAGCATTTAACTATACCATTTAAAAACCTTAATTTTTCTTAAAAACCATCTTGCTTAATACAGTATTCAGGAACTTCCTCTATAGCACATAACAGAAGATCTGTCAGGGAGATGATGGACCATTTTACCATTTACATATGTAGGGATGAAAACATTTGTCATGCCAGGCCACAGAGGAAATCAAGCTCAGAATCAAAGGACTCTCAGAATTAAGCTTCAACTAACTTTTGTTTCCTCTACTCTGCATTGGGTAATTGTTCAACCCAGGGATGAATAAGTGGGCACCTCATCCTAACTCATTCTAGGCCAGGGAGGTAGTTGTCCCTTTAAATGAATTGAAACAGATAGTAGATCCCATCAACTGTTGCTGCTTTCAGAAATAAAAACCCCAGCATCTGTCTACCCTTTTCCCTGGAGCATTCCATTCCCCACAATCCCAGCACTCTGAAAAACTGCACTGGGTAAGCGTCTATGTTTTCCTGTGAAAGATTTTAGCACTCATTCTGCCCTCCCCGATGTGTGTTTTCTCCTGGAAAAACAACTGTATTCTGTATGTGAAAGAAACACCTGACATGGCAAGGTGTCTCTGGGGCCGGGGAAAAGCAGTTGTCATAACAAAGTCACCCACTCCCCTGGTGGGAATGAGAGGCGATGAGACCTGGTGAAAACCTGGTCTCAGGAAGATGCTGTTTTGTACACGCTAAGTTGTGCCCAAATATCAAAAAAAAAAAAAAAGGTACATAGCAGGATTCAGAATTAGGAGAGAAAGCATTCAAGGCTGATGCTTTTTGAAAAAAAAATTTTTCTTTAAAAGAAAAAAATCTGGGTTTTGACTTAGTCTCTATTTTGAACTCTGAGGGGAGTAAAAGCACACCGCAGAGCCAATGGCAGAACGTGACAGGTTCCCTAGGGACTATTATTGTTATTATTGTTATAGGAACAGATGTATTTTTATTGGTGGGAGGAGAAGGGTCTAATTCCAGCCCTCATTCTTGCTCTTTTAAAAACCACTCACCTGACTTTTATTTGCAGCCACTTTGGCAAACAGGGCTTGAGACACCTTGGCCCTTTTCATCTCCTGTTGGATCTCGTCATAAATGGCAGCTGTGATGTTGACGTTGGCGCCGTCCACCTTAATGGGGAGGTCTGTTGTCGGTGTCGAGGTTTTGGCCTACCAAGAGACCATGAAAATAATAATTTAAAAAGTGCTGCATTCAGCCCAGCCATCTGTGCAGAAATTATCAAAGGATTTCAGTCAGCTGATGCCAAACTGCATTAGCTACAGAGGGACACTTCCTGTCCATTATTCTAATCAGGTTAATTGTGATTGGAAATAATTGCAGTGCATTCCTATAGGACATGCAGAGTCCTGTCAGCCCTGTTCTTTCCCTCATAGTAGCCGAGACAGTTCACAGGTAGGATAGCTTCTCTGGGCACCAAACTGTAAGCCATCACCTAACTGCAAAACGAGCATGCAGAACACACACACAGTTACCTTTTTCTTTCTGAAAATGGCACACCTTGGAGGAAGAGCCAATTCTTCCAGAAAAAATGAGTAAATGGGTAGAGGTCTCTAAATAATAAATTATTACTCAATTTAATGCGCTCCCCTGAGTCGCTCTCATTCTTTATTAAAGCTTTATGTGTGTCATTCGAGTATGTATGGTTTCCCACCATTATCATCATTATGCTACCCAGACAGTCACCTAATTTCACCTAGGAAATCAGTGGAAATGAAACAAAATTTCATTTCATAAAGCTAGGCTTCAGAATGCCTTTGATGCGCCGTTTTCATTTTCTTAAACTCATATTGTGGTTTTATGTATTCTGCCGTGCTCGTTTTAATTGAATGATTTCCCTTCAGCTTCAGAGACAAATGAAGGACAACATGGAAGGTGTCTGTACATCTTGGGGTTAAGATAACCCTAAAACATTTGCATCTACTTGATTGAAAGACTGGTGTGGAATTAAGGCGCTGGGCAGGCTTCTTGGAACCCGGGGCCACAGGACTCCGCGAAAACTCTGCTCCAACCCTTGGATTCCCGAGCACGGCCAGCTGACTTGGGTTTTTTTTTTTTTTTCTTTTTGTCCCCACCCCCCTAGAATCCTAAATCACTACTTTCCCTCTATGGATGCCCTGAGCTGTTCTCCCACTGGACTGAGCCGTATGCAGGTTTGGAGAAAGAAGGGCACACAGTGTGGACATCGTGGGATCATTCTTGAAGCCGGAGCTAATGTCCTAAGTTTCCAAGAGGACTTTGAGTCCTGCGAGTGCTCAGTGACTTCTGCCACTCTCCTCTGACCTCCTTGTCCCATTACTATTTTCTAATTACTACCAAGTAACAAAAAGGAGAATTGATGCTGTACTTTTGATGTGCCAGGCACTCCAGAAATGTTTTACTTCCTTTATCTCATTTAATTCTTCTAAGAACACGAGTCAGACATTATTCTTTTCACTTTACAGATGAGGACAACTGAAAATAAAAGAGGATACTTAAGTTGTGGGGAGGACACGCAGCAGCAAGTGAAACAACCATGATCTAAACTCAAGTCTCTGAGACTCCAAAACACAGGCTCAGGAACCACTGTGCGATTCTGCCTCCAAAACCTCCAGCCGACACCGGCGCTGTTTCACATGCTTCTTCTTGCCCTCCAGTCTGGGGTCTTCCCATAATAATCCAATCCTCCATCACCTTTTTCAAGAAACCTCTTTCTCTTCTCAAAATTTTTAGTTAAGCCACAGCGCTTTTCCTGGTAAGTCTGTTTTAGCATACCGTTTCTGCCCTTCTCAACTCAGGTTTCTTCCTGACCTCACTGACTATCCGTCTTGATTGCCTGGCCAGACCTTCTCCAGAACCCTGACGGCCAAAGTGAAAATTCTCAAGGCACTGAGATACATGGTTGGGAGCCCACGCTTTGGAATCAGAATGGCCAGAGTTCAAATTCTAGCTACCAGTCAGCCATGTAACCTTACACAAGGTATTTAACCCAACTAAACCTCCGTTTCCTCATCTATAAAATGGGAACAACAATGCAAAAAATGCAAAATGCCCACAGTACCTGATACGGTAAGTGCTCAATAAATGATCCTTCTTATCCTTGTATCATCCTGTTATTATTAAGTACATCCAGGAATACTGGACAAGTGAAGGACTGGGATGAGACTCTGGGGGTTTAATTTGAAATTTTAAATGTCTTCAATTTGTTTCAAACCAATAATAAAGTTCTGATGGGGTCTGGCAAATCATCTCCACGCACCTATGCAAGGCTGCGTGCGCGCCCTGCAGTGCTGGCTCCAGCTCGAAGGCTGAGTGAGTGTGGACCCTCTGACATTTGTTCTCACACTGAAAGCCTTACTGCCTGTAGATCTTCACTATTGAGACAGTTCTGCAAGGAATTCTGAGTAAGTAGGTAATCATGAAATTTTAAAAGACTTCAATAACTTTCTCAGTGTGTAACCAACAGAAAAAGGAAAATGTTCCGACATTTACAAGTATCAATGCTATGATTGTATTCTCAAAAGAGAAAAATATTTTATTATCAGAAATCTCAAAAGTGTGAAATTAAATGACCAATCTCCCTGTTATACTTGTCCTTACACGACATGTTTATCTAGGAATTCTCTAGATGGGATTTTCTGCTGTTCAAACAGCAAAATACTGACCTTAACTTATGTGGCGTTGTAAGCTGGTCAGGCTCTGAAAGCTACCAAGTCTTGGAAAAGATGCCTCAGATACAATCTTGTTAGAAAAATAGGAAGAAGGAGCAGAAAACAAAACACACCTGTGTGGTTTTTCTAACAAGTAGGAGTGACTTTTGGAGAAGAGTCACCTGGTTAAACAGCCATGCAGTGTGGTTGGACTCTCCTGTAATGGTTTAATGGGCTTCAAAAGTGGGAAAAATGTTGGTGATTTTAAAAGAAGTAAGTATTAGTGCAAATTAACAACTCGCCCAACTCAATAGCTCAATGGGTATTCCCCAAGATTAAAAATAAAAATAAAAATAAAAATAAAAATAAAAAAGCTTGGTTACACTTGTCCAAAGTAAGCAGTCAAGAGACTTATTTTTGGCTTACCAGTACTAAAACTCATAATTCACTGAAGTCTAAAGTCTAAGTATCAGAATTTGGCAGTGCACGACAGAAAATGGTCTTCAATTAGAAGTCTATTGCAGAGTGCAAAAATATAAAGAGTTAAGATGTGTGGAAAAAAATGGATGTATTTGAAAAAGCTCAAATATTTCTACTAGAATAAAATGCTGCTTCTATGCTTAATCAGTTCCTTAGAACTTACCAGAAAACAAATTCCTAAACCCAAAACTATAATATCTAAGCAAAAACAAAACAAAAACCAAAAAAAAAAACAAAACACCTCTCTGGTTTCAAAGCACCCATTTTTCTGATTTGTATGGATGTGCACCCATTAAATATTTGTTTTGAAAACTATCACTCAAGATGGAACTTGCAGACACGCTAGCAACAGCGAATGAGATGGCTTTATCATAAATCTGCTGATCAGTAAAAGTTTAGGGGAAGTAGGGAGTAGGATGAAAACGAATGGGCTCAGATCTGAATTGGAAATGACTCTTGGCTGACTTGAGATCTTGACCCTTCGGTTAGGATCTCTGAAGCACACGACATAAATAGATGTGTGCATCTGCAGGAGGATCTGAGAACAGAGTGCTTTTAAAGTGTGGAGAAAGGAGGGATTGAAAGCTGAGTCACTGAGTGCTGTGGGGACACCACCCTGGGAAGGGAAGTAATTGAGGCCTCCCTTCCTACTACCATGTTCTAAGGGGTCAGTGAATGCTCTCCCAGTTATTCTGACCTAGCCGCTGCAGATGCATGCTTCCGTCACACACAGCTTTCTCCCGGGTTATGTCTTATTCATATTGCATCAAGCAGGACTTGGACTACTCTATCTGTCCCCTGCCCCCAACCACTTTACCCCTATCTAAATAAATACACACTTGAAGGAAAACAGTGTGCTTGCCATGAAAATTCAGCTTCAACGCAAGGCCCCTAGCTATATGGAGACCTTCAGAGCTCACCGTCCACCCTCTCCTGCCCTCCTGCCCTCCTGCCCTGAGTGGAAGAACAGTTCTTTCCCAAAGGGACAGGAATGGCATATGAGCCTGTTTCAGAGGCTCCTGTCCTCTGACCGACAAGTTCAGTGGATTAAGAAATTCTTGTATTGTGTTTTCTCTTAATTTTTGAGGGAAAACCCAGTATCAGTGAGGCAAGATATCTCCAAGGCAGAGTGCAGTCAGTGGAGCGAACACCTCACCTGAGGGGTTCGGGAGGAGCTGGGGCTGCTGGAGGCCGACGAGACCATGCTCACATTGGGGTTCATGCTCCGCTCTCGCTCGTCCTGGTATATGCGATCCCGCTCCACTTCGGGCAGATTGAGGAAATTCTGCATGGCCCGCAGGTTTACTAAAAGAGACTGAGACGCTGTCCGAGGGTCTTCTTCCTTACGCAGAATCTCGGACAACAATCCCTGATTAAATGGAAAAAAAAAACTAGGTCAAGTTATATCTCCAGGTATGGGTGTGTGGTTTCCGTCTTGCACCCCTCTCCCCCTTTATTTGTTTGGTGTAAACAGCTGGCTGCGATGTCAAAAGCCTCAGTTGAATTCCTGAGGGTTCTCCAGCAGGAAGATTTTGTGAGAATGTGCTTGCCTTCGAAGAGGGGTGGGGGGACGGGGAGGGCTGTGCCTTATTTTGGACCATTCTATTCTGACACTTTATCATCACTGTAATAATCATCAGTGTACAGAGATGCCAACTAGCAAGGTAGGCGCTCGAAAAGAATTGTGAAGCTGCAATTACCACCAGGTGCCTCCTACAAGTATTTCAGGAACTGTTAGAACTCTCTCTGCTTGAAACTGGGAACACTTGGCAGTCCTGCTCAGCCTTACAAATCTGCCAAGTTTGGTAAATTTAGTTCCGACATTTAAACAGCATGGGAGATTTACATTGACTTAAAAAAAAAAAGTTTGGCTGCATTTCTGTGTGACCGGCCACTGTTTTCAATATAGATGTTTCTTATGGCAAAAAAAAAGTGGGGGGACACACAAAGCGAGTGGCTGTAACTTGTGTTAACCCTCTGATAGCTTCCCAACCATACACATAATAGATTTCCTTGCCTATGTACCAGGGGGCACCCAAATCTTTTTATGAGATGCCCTCACTGGGGCTGCTCCAATCCCCCCAGTCAAGGAATGGAAGTATAGTCACATCTGGTGAGGGATCACAGCACACCTCAGAGAATGTCACAATAGGCTCAGATATTTCCTTAAATGTGTGATTCATCCAAATAGAATGCTTTAAATAGGACATTAGTGTTTTCATGTGCTCTGCAGACAGAGAACTCACAAAGGAAAGAAAAATGCTGACGAGTCTAGAGAAAAGTAGTATGGACTCAAGAAAAAGGCTGGAGACCTGAGCTGGGACACTGCAGAACTTGAGGCAAAAGCAGGTGCACTTCCAAGCTGCACGCTTGTTAGAGCATCACACAGAGGCATCACCTTACACTCCCAGCGAACATCCCTCCCCAGGGCGGTATGAGATCAGGGCCTTAGGGTTATCCCCCAGAAAAAGCTGTTAACCTTGTATTTTAGAACAGATGGGGGTAACCCTGAATCGTGAAAAATAGATGCCAAAGACATTTCCACTTAGGGGAATATTAATGCAAAGAAACACTATCAGATTTGTAATATATGGCATAAATAGGCCAAAAGGGTGTTGGATACAAGAGAAATACACCATCTCTAGTTGGCCAAACATCTTCCAGGTAAGGTAGGCAATTTTTAAAAATAAAGCAACGCATTATAATACAGTGAAGCATATGTCACCCCCAGGACTGTGCGTCACACAGTTGTCAGCACTCCAGGAGTAATCACCACTCGAAACATCGTGTAGGACAATCTTACAAGGAACCTGCAAGAGGCATGCCATCTGACAGTTCAGCCAGTTTGGGTGTCATTACTTTGATTAGAGACGTCTTTACAAATGAGAATAAAATAGGCCAGAAAATGAAGCTACGAAAAACCGTTCACAAGCGTGTCTGTGTGTGCGTGTGTGCGTGCCCAAAGATCGGCCAAGGTAGGACGTGTATGTAAAAATACCCTACTGGTAAAATGATTCTAAGAAAATCCTGCTTTCCTGTCACGCTTTATAAGCAACAAACGAGATACTTGTCTTCCAGAAAATGTTATACAATCGAGGTACTGATTCTTTTTCTGAAATTAAAAGTCATTTCTGCCTTAAGTTACCCTACTTTCCACTTGCATTAAGCAAACTGACAGATTAATGGTGAATTTGTTTCTAAGATAAAAATCTCCAAAAATAATATGTGGAGAAGGAAGAGGGATGTGGATTTAAAATCAATACCAATTTCCAATTCTCAAAAGGCACATCTAAGATTGATGTTTTCTGAGCCTTCTTTGATGATGAACTCTGCACAGAAAGGATGAGTTGGTACCTGCCCTCCTCTCTCTCTCTTTCATTAGTAACTTTAGCATTTTAATAAATCTCAAATTACCAAGTTTGGAGAAGTTTTAGAGTCTACATGGATATATTCTTATCCTGGTTATTACAATTATACGTAAGATCCCTCAAAGGAAAAGTTTGTAAACTTCTCCTTCCCTGAAATTATTTTCACAAATTGTGGAGTACGTCATAGCAAAGCTCTTGCATACAAAATAGTGAAACCACAAAAAGTATTGTTCTAATGGACCAGGCTCAAAATTGTAAGTCTGTTTATTCCTAATCAATTTTTAAAAATCACTTCGAAGGATAGAGTGTTTCTGTTTTTTGTTTGGCTTGGTTTACCTTTTCTCCCCCACATTGAAATTGTAGAGTTCCTTCTCCTGCATTTTTTACGTGTTGGACAACCTTACAGGGAAATGAATCCATTGCTAAGAAAAATCAAGACAAAACATCCTTGTAAACGGCTGCTCATCAGGATCATTTCTGAAGTGAATGACACACAATATTTGCATTTTAAGGGGCCAGTGGAACATACTGTTGCCTCTGTTTCATTCGCCTAATTGAAGATAAAGTCTCAAACCAACAAGGTGGCCAGTGCCGCCTCCGTGTATTGCCCCAGAGAATGAGAACACTGTTCTAAATTATTTACTTAAAGTCTCATCTGTGTAGCCATGGTCCCAAAGCAGATTCTTTCTACCTCAGACATTTTCAATAACAAGTGGCTAACTGGTGGGCCCAAGAAGAGTTTTAGTTGTTTTGTTGAGTCTTTTTTTCATTTTGGTTATTTATGTCCTTTTAACTGTTTAAACTGGGATTTTGAAAAATATAGTCAAAATTCTGCAGGCTCATAAGTGTAAAGCAAGTTTATTTAGTTAGTTTAAAATCACTCTAGGGGAATAGAAAAACAGGCGAAAATGTATGGCATAACTTTCATATGCCACAGATCACCCCATCTAATTATCAAGATAAGGAAATGTTTATCATATTGAAGCTGTCTTGAATAGAACATAAATTAATCATTTATCTTACATAAATATTTCTAAAGCCCTTGCCACTCTTGTCTGGCATTTTAATTATCAACCAGCCAGGCAGGAGGTGTCACTTGGACACTCCCATTATGCAGCCTGAGATAGAGAGAACGTGGCATGGCACCTGGGCACCGAGAAAAGATGTACTTTTATGAATAGAAAGGTCATGAATATTGAGAGTGTGAAAACTGAGGGAAATTAATAAATTAACTAGGAGATGGCTTATTAAAATTTCATATCAGTAATCTTATTAAAACTTATTGCAAGTATAGAGTAAAGTGGTCATTAAGCATTTTCCCCATCATAGGCAACAGAGCCTTCCCAAGGGAGAGCTCACACCAGTTTCCCTCGTGGCATTAGCTGGGGTTATATACGACCAGGAAACGTGTTGACTGGAAAGGAGTTGACGGAACCTCTGCACAGGACAGAAAGACACCTTCCGCAATAGCTCTTGGCTTACAGGTTACTGAAAAGAGAAGAGGCTCGGGCAAAATGAGCCTCGAACTGGCCTTCTCCCTAGCCTCTTAATGGAAGATTTTGTAAGCTCCATGTTATTTCCAACATCAGCAAAGGACATACAAGGTTGGCTGAAAATTCAATAAAAGCAAAATAATTCAAAGCACAAGACAGAATATAAAGCCATCTAGCTTGGTTGCTAATACAGGCTACCTCTATAGACAAAATTAAGAATTTGGGCTAATTTTTTAAATAAAAAATTCATATGCTTATTATTTCTAATACTTTCATAATATTTATTTGCAACAACTTAAATGACCTTAGAGTTTCTGAACCTGCAATTTCTGTTGGTGAGCTTTCTTATTTACGTTATTATCATTTCCACATTTTTTCAATAATTCACATCGTTCTCCCATCCAAGTACTAACCAGGCCTGACCTTGCTTAGCTTCCAAGATCAGATAAGATCGGGCGCGCTCAGGGTGGTATGGCTGTAGACAACAATTCATATCGTTTGTTCCAAATTGTTAATGTGCAAAATACACACTGATACTCTCAGACAAGTTTGGGAAACAACGTGACTGGCTCTATAAAACTGACTTCCAAGTTTCTGCACTAGCCCTTGAGGCCTCATCTGAGATGGGTGAGAAACTGCTTTTGATGGGCTCTTAATCCTTTAAGAGAGCAAGAAGAGAACCGAAGCCTTGGACAGGTTTTAGGAACACTGAGCCTGAGCCCATCAGACCTCCCAGGCCTCTTTGGGGCTGAGAACAACTCATAAAGTGATTACTGTCTAGATTTAACAGGTATCTGCTCTTCACAGCTCTCAGATATTTGTAATTCTCTAAGATTAGGCTGTATCTCCCACTGATTATCTACAGGGCCCCCAAATGCAATATACCTATTACCAAAGAACGACAGATCAGTCTATTACTTCATTTCTTATTTACAACTTGGTACAAAGCTCAGAAAGGAATAGGAAGATTACTAAGACATAGATTCTGCTGCCAAGGAGTTTACCATATGATGGTTCATAGAAGCACAATGTAAAAGATGACAAGTGTCATAAATTTCAGATAAAACTAGTGCCATCTCAGCTTAAGAGAGGATGAAATTATTGCCAACTGTAGGACTCAGGGAAAACGTTTTGGAAGAAGTGGGACTTAACCTGGCTGAGATTCAAAATATACACAGTACATGGATATAGGGATAGTGGTGCGACCAGGCAAAGGGGAAGGGCGAACGAGTGATCGGACAGCACTGGAACACTGGAACAAAAAGAAAGAGCATGACTAATCCAGAACACCAAGAGAAGCTTCTGCTTCCTTAAGAGAAAGCGTAAAAACTGATAAAGTGGTAGAAGACTTTTTGAAGTGAAAATAATACAGTCCACATTAGTATAATTCTGAACTACTGGAGTATACACAAACTAACCAACAAACATTACCCCCCAAATGAAGTGATATTAGATAATCTGTTCAGCCTTTTTGTCACCTGCAACAAATTAGGCTTTCAATATGCAAAACATCTTCCTTCCAGAAAAACAAATGATTATGATTCCATTTAATTGTAATTTAATGAGGCATAATTTATTTTTTAAAGTGGTATACACCAGGTGTGTATGGAAAAAAATGGCCCAGCAAACCCAGTGTTTCTCTTTGGAAAAAGCCTCAAACTAGCCAGAGACTGTTTTCATTTTGTAATGTCTGTTCACATATTTATTGTAACATATATCTGAAGTAACTCACCCCTAAAATACTCATTTATCATTATTTTATATATATATATATATATATATATCTCATAGCATATTATAGTTTGAAAGTGTTAGCTTCCAATCTGAACAAAAGTGGATATTAGAAATAAAGTTACATCTCTTTAAGGATGTGTGAGTTGAAACATACTTACTTTGTAGTAGTCTGAAAATATACTTTAGTTCATAATTATATACTGCTTTAAGCAAGTGATGTCATAATCAATCAGCAAGGTTAAAAGGCACATATACCCTCATTTTACAGATTAAAATCACAGGGGGTCAGAGGTGGAAGGGACTTTGGCACCCATATGGGCCACAGAGCATGACCTGTCTATCACATAGTTCCCTCTAAAGGCACTCTCCACGTTTCAGCATCCATTTTGCAGGCTTATGGGTCAACCTAAACTTCTACACAATTCTGAAATGTCTGGCTCCTGCTGACCTGAGAGCCAAAAATTAGTATCCTCTTAAGAAAACCAGGTGATGCCAAATTCTTAAACTAATCATACAAAGCGAACCCTCTGATTTCAGTGGTGAATGCACAGTAAGTTGAAGCTGTGAATTCAGCTGCTTGGCTGAACAGACTATTGACATCCTACCACTGAAAGCTGTCCTAACAGAATCGGTTCTCTCCTAATCTCCAATCTCATTTCCTTCTAGGCACTCCTGAGAGGCATTTTCCCCCCTGCTCACGAATATAAACAGGTTTCCCTGGGTCCCCTATTCATAATGTACAACCCCACTATGAAGCTGACTGCTGAAATTCATTTGTGCTATGCTAAAAATACCCTTTCCCCCCATCACCCCCCAGAGCACCGCTTAGCCACAAAGCCAGAGTACTTAGTCTGATTTGAATAAAAGGTATACAGGGCACAACAATGACAATTTGATTTTTATTATTAAAAATGATGTGTTAAATCCTCAAAGAAAATGTCATTATTGCATTAGTTTAATAAAAACCTCTCTTTTATTACAATATTTCTTTATTAGGAAAGACAGCCTATGCATATAGCACCTTTGTAGGATGGGGGTGGATGGAACTGAGCATCTTAAGGGAAATAATGTCCTCTGCAAATATAAACGCATATACAAAAGTAACATTTGCAGACAAATGTTGCTGTAGAGATGTATTCTGCAATGCACTACGAGACTGTGTATATATGTGTACATGTATACACACTGCAGCCGGCAATAGTTTCTCCCTCCTTTGAACAGAGACGACACTAGTTCTAGCTCATATCTATGACACTTACCATCTTTTACTTTGTGTGACTATAAAACCCCTTCCTCCCATCATGTAGCAAACTCCTTGGGAGCAGAATCTGCACATTTGGTGCTAAGTGGTTAGTTGTGGATATACAGGAACATAGGACTCTAAAAAAGCACCAAAGGCATATGTTTCATTTTTCTGGGAAGTGGGAGTCCTATCTTTGCTCAGCAGCCATGAGCAAGCCCTGACAGACCGCATATTAAAAGCCTGACTCACATTATACTCAACATCTTCTCATTCAACCTATTGAAAACAATAGGTTACAATACTGAAATCTGGGGCCGTGTAAACTCTACTTTAGAACAAATATTCTACATACCCCACATTTGCAATTTATTAAATGAAACACTTCCCTCACAGACTGCTTTCTTTCTAGTATATAAAATAAAACTTCCCGTGTGCCACCGGACACATCAGAACACAGCAAGCATGCAACACAAAGTGAGTAGGTGCAATAGAACATTCCTGAAACCAAAGCAATCTGTGCTTTCGTAACTGCAGTCCCTGTGAGCATGCCACACGTGAGCATGCACAGTGGGGGCACTCAGCCCAAACCAGATTCCTGGCAACGTTACTCTTTTCACCTACCTAATCTATGCAATGAGAGACGCAATGAGCTGAACAGTCCCATCTCATTTTCCTTCTTATCCCTCCTTCCTTGTCTTTAGGAAGTCTCAGATACTGGAATGGGGATGCTGTGCACAATTTAAGTCAAAGTTTTCTAAACACACTAGCAACAAAAAGCAAAAGCAAATACATAATCGAACAGGTTCCTTTTGGAAGCATTTACCAGTGGTGTTCTCAGCTCTGGGCACATAGATGGTTTCTACTAACACCTCAGGTACCTGGCACCATGATCGGTGCATTCGCAAAGTGCTGGGCCCTGGCTACTCCTAGTTCCCATGAGTATTCTGTGAAACAACTGTTGGCAAACTTCCCCCAAAATTTACTAGCTTTGGCTACTTTGTCAAAACATTGGCAAAAACAATACTTTCAAAAAACAAAACAAAACAAAAACATACATTTATTGCCTATTTATATTACAAATGTATCAAATGTATTCAGATATAAGAAAAGTAATCTATTAACATATGAGTTGACTCTGTCTTAAAACAATTATAAAGCATTATTTTTTCTTGCCGAACATTTTCTGCATTAACGTCAATCACGTCCAAGGTCAAAAGCATCTGTTCTCACACAGCACATGTGATACATCACAGTACTTATTATACCACAGTGGGGTTACTAGTTTAAAAGTCTGTTCACTCCTTGTACCTCCTTGAAGGAGGGGTTATGTCTTTCATCTTCTGCTCAGTGATGGCAGAAATGATTGAGAATCAAGTGTTTATGAGTAAGAGTTCTGAAGTCAGAATTGCTGGGTTCAAAATTGGGCTTCAGTAGGACAAGGATTAATTAATCTCCCTATGGCACAGTTTCCTCACCTGTAAAATTGAGATAATTAATTGCACTTCCCACAGAGGGTTCCCTAGAGAGCTCGTCATTGTACCCGATAAATGTTAATTGTTCAATAAATGTTAGTCCTCATTATAAGCCTAGCATAGTCTCTGAATTCTTAATAAATATTTGTTAAGTGAACAGATAAATACAGAACTAACATCAAAGTATAATTCTTATTTTAAATTTGCAACTTCAAATACTCAAGGTCTTCTGCTTGTGTTTTGCTAAATGTCTTCCCCTACAGAAGGCAAAAAAAATAAATAAATAAATTGTAGGAAGTAGAATAATTAAAATTATTTGAGATGGCGGAGACAGTAAAGAAAAATTTAATAACTTATATAAAGTGAAATGACCATATGGATATTCAGGATAGCAGTAAACTAAGATATTCATTTACACGTCAGGAAAGTAAAACCATTTTCCTTCCATAAATAACTTTTAGAATCAGCCTTAATCTGCATCATTGTTTAAACATGGGTCATAATTATTACTGGATGATAAAATCAATTTAGCACATTATAACTAGTTTTTTATAACACAATGCAATTAAATAGATTAAAAATTACCACAGTGCTTCATACTTGTATTGCTTCATGAAGGTTTTTTTTTTCTTTCATGAAGAATATACAGATAATGCATGACTGGGACATTGTGCTGTACACCAGAAATCAACACACTGTAACTGATGGTACTTCAGTTAAAAAAAAAAAAGAAAGAAATACACAGATAGATAAAGCTATAGTTGGAAATGAGATAGAGCTCAAGATAAAATACATACATATATGCACAAATGTGTGAGTGTGTACCAGCTCATGAAATTATTTCTTACTGAGTGTTGCAGTTAGAGAAGTTTAAAAGTCACTACTGCTGTCTACAGGAATAATTTTCGGCACAAAACTTGCAGGTAGAATTTAAACAACCTTGTCATTTCCATTTGGCTTCAAATTGATTCAGTTTTATTTTTCTCACGGAATATCTGGCCTTTAAACTTAATTCACTTTATTGGAACAAACATGCACTTAATCCCACGCCAAATGGTCATCACTTCAATCAATGGCCGTGAAGGGACTCCTCTATGTATTTTTTATTATTATTTTGCATAAGCAATGGTGAAATGTATGTAAATAACGGGATCTAAAGCTAGTGTTTCCTTATATTTCTTCCATAAAAATTCTACCTTCAGTATAAACAACACTCAGGACTTGGAGAAACTAGTTAAGTCGTGAAACAGTAGGCTTCCCCACTAAAAGTGGAGGTCTCTGCTGAGACGCTCACTGGAGGTGAAATACCTTATTTAAGACAGAGACTTCTTGTCTGTGTGAAATGAGTCAACCACTGTTGTTAGAGAATAGTGATAAAAGCTTGGAAAAACCATCATCAAAAGGCAGTCTTTTTCAGTAAAAATGGAAAAACCTGAATTTTCTATGATAGTCCAATAACTAGTATTTAAGGACTTTTTCACACGGGTCAGGGATGAAAGGAACAGACAGAACAATGTTTGCTTCCTCTGATTCTCTGGCACAATCACCGTGAAGGGGAGAAAGGGAGTGTTTGTGTTTTTTACATAAAATTTTCTATTTCAGTTAGATTTAGGAACGGGAATAGGGTTATACACGCTCGACAGCTACTGAGTCAACCTACTCTTTACCCAGAACACAACCAGAGCCAGCATCTCCCCTACGCCTTTTGGCTAAAATTGCCTAAAAGGTGCTAATTAACAATAGTCTTTACACGCACAGGAGGGACTAAACTGAGGCCACTATCTAGAGGGCCCTCCTGAAGTCATCGAGTAACTTCGAGACACTGCCATCCTGGGAGATATTAATATTATTATAATCTTTAAATCTATGAACTCAATCCAGTGATTCTGAAATGAAAGAGTGCCTATTTTATGAAGCAAGCTGGGCCATCTTTTCCTACTTTATTAATTTAATGTTGAAATCAAAAGAGGGTATATTATTTGCTTCAAAACCCAATAACATGTTCATGCCTGATCTGCAGCATTTCATATTTACAGCCCATCTTTTGGTGGGTGGACTTCCTTTTTCTCACAGGTTTCCTTGTCATTTTATAACCAGTTCACTGGACCATGGAGTCAAGACCCCTGGATTTACATTGTCTCCTATTCCTGCAAGAACTGCTGAGTGCCTAGATCTCTACTGGATACTGAGAAATAACGACTGAGACCAGAGGTCAGCTGAGAAAGAATTCTGAGTAGCTTGGAGGTCAAGATTTCTACAAATATAAACTGTACATGTAATTAAATCATGCGTACCTTTGACTAACAATATGTATAAATCAAACACAAAGTTAAAAGAAAAGTTTCTCCTCCCCAGCCCTGACTCCAAAAAAAAAAAAAAAACTGGTAACACACTAAAGCCAGACTTCCAAATATTTTGGTTGCTAAAATTTTCATTTTATCATTACACATCTCTTCCTAACTGTGCCACTTCGAAATACAATGTTTAGCAAGTCCTTAGACATTTTTAACCTTAATAACATGGGTAGGCATATACTATAAACACAATGCCAATAAAGCATAAAAGCAAAATCCATGTCATTTCACACAAAGACATTTACATTACTAGCTGTTGACCTTACTGCCAATTTTTCTGATACATCATTCAATTTAATTTTCCAATCTGTTGAAAACATTCTCCAGTTGCTGAATGGCTTCATAAATTGTATTTATGACCCTGGCTTTAAAGTTTCTTCAAATGATGTAACTTTGATAAGTAAACAGCAAAGTCGCGTAAGAAATAAAAAGTAGTCAAATAAGGACAGGTCAACCAAATGAGTTTCCCAAGGATTAAAAAAACCCCTCTTCTCTATCAGATACGACCAGGATAAACAGCTTGCTCAAAAAAGGTCTTTGACAAAAGGTTGCAAATTGTGTACCTCTGATTTTTTCACCAAACCGAAGAAGGAGCAAGATACCAAATTAGAGGCCTTACTGTTACAGAAGAACAGCACATTTTGCAAAATACATATGGGCTTCTGCCGAAAACATGATTTGAAGAATTGGCTCAGGAGAGCTACCTGAGAGACAAAATGAGGCTGAACTTCCTGAGTTATGGCATAACCTGCCAGAAGGAGAAGAAAAACAACTATACTATGTAAATAATGAATGTGGCAAAGGTCTCGTTTTCAAATGATACACACTTCTTATTGCCAATTCCTTGTATAAGGATGCTTCCTGAACCCCACCTTCAAGGTAAGGGGGCTAGCAGTGCAGAGATGGGGCAAGAATCACACCTGAATTCCCTTTTCTGGCATTCTAATGCTCCCGTTCACATGCGGCAGGGATTTAGCCTAGTTTGGATCAAAGCTTCCTCTACTTCATTTAACAGATTTGCTCAGATGGAAGGTCTCAAAGGAGAAACAATGTTAGTAAATGGGGGATTTCTGAACATATGAATATGTAGGTCATTGGATTTTTAAATAAATCAGAGAATAGTTTATCTATTAAGGAAGATTCACTGTACATATTTCATGAAACCATTCTTATTATAGGTCAGTGGACATCCCACAACCCTCCCTTGGTAATATGAAGTCTTGTAAAATACTGTCATCAACCTTTGCATACTGTCATAAGCCTCCGATTAATTTTTTAAGTCCATAAAGTGACAAGGGGTAAAAGAATGCTTAAGGTCAGGGTTTATAACCAAGCTGTCAAAATGCAAAGATGTAAACACAGTAAAGAGCCAAGCAACTTATTTCATGTCTACAGGACTGATAAGTGCAAGTGTGCTAACACGAAAATAAATTCACGATAGAAGCAAGGGAAAATAACTGTGCAAAAAAAAAAAAAATCTGACAGAGCACTGGTCCTATTACTTCCAGAAATTATCAGTCTAACAGACCCACGTGCAGCACTGACAGAGCACTGGAGATGGGGCAGAGCCTAGAAGCAGAGCTACCCTGAAGCTCACTTAAATCACATAATTCACCTTTGGGACTCAGTAAGGATGGCTTTCATTTGAATCAAGTCTGAAAGATCTCACAGGGCCTCATATCCGATGTCTGTTTCCATCTCTCTGTCTCTCTGTCTCTCTCTCTCTCATCCCTTTAAACCCTCTGACCCCACATTCAATGTCCATAACTAAATCTGGCTAATATCAGTATCAGCCCGTTGAACTCAGGGGACTCAGTTTAAAGTAACAGTAGTGACAATATTTTCAAGAGAAAGTACTACAGTAAAAAATTCTATACTATTTCCCTAATAATATCTTGCTCATGATTTATGAACAATACTGATAATATTTTCAAAACAAAGTAATACAATAAAAACTTCTACACTATTCCCATAACATCTTGCTTTAGATTTGTGAAGGTAGTAGGCAAAAACTGAAGATACGTTTTATCCAAGCTACTGTCCTGTGATGTAACCAAATGCCAATTAGACTAGCAATGACCTTGGTCTGTAATCTGGCATAAAAAGCACATCCTGAGATAAAGATTCCCGTGCAAGTGATTTATCCAGGAAGTGCTTCTGAGGGACCATGAGGGAGTGGGAGAAGCAGGCCAGAGGAGGGAAGAAATCCAAGCAAAGCCCCAGCCTCAGCATGATCCTGCAGGGAGCTCTGGAGTGGAAGTCACACTTCAGCGCTGGCCCTGCTACAGAAGGCAGGGGCTGGGCTTCCACCCGCCTGCACCTGTCGGACGTCGACTGAGCGGTTCCGGCTCTCTGCCAGTGCGAGCCAAGCAAAACCCAGTAGCCTGAGGCGAACGGAGAGCCAACCAGCAGACCCATCGGCTTTTAGAAATTAAGTCATGAGGCGGGGGGTGGGGAGGGGAGGGGAGGGTCCTGTGGGAGGAGTGGGGCTTGGAAAACGGAGCAGGCTTCCTATCTGCCTCAGCCCCCTCTGGTGTACTGACCATTCCAAATCTCTTTGTGACCCTAGGTAATGGCAATGCTTAGAAATGTGTCATAGGATTGCCTGAATATTAATGACCAGGTCAGAAAACACCACTTTTATCTTTTTATTCTGATAGGGTCCCCTTTGTCATGAAAGTCTTAAGAGACATGAAAAGTAGTGCTAACCATTTCTTTCCAAAGAATAGCAAGGAAGAAAGTGATGGTGCTCAGAGAATATTTTATATAAGGTCATAATGACAATAATAGGCTCCTCCCCTGCTGAGGGTGCCCAGGATGTGACGCTCTGCAGCCCTCCCTGCATCTGGAACTACACTGGCCTCAGGCCCCTGCTGAAGATTCAATATTCTGACACGGCATGATCTCAGATGTGCTGTTTCCCTTGCCCAACAAATGACTTCACTTCTGTTCTTAGCTTGGACAGTATGTGTTTGTATTAGCAAACCAACAGAAAAATGTAAAAAGAAAAATTAATAAATCAGATAGGCCAAAGGTTGTCTATCTCTGACTCCGGTGGAAGTTATGACTTTGTTGTGAAGTGTGGGTGGGTGATCACTGTATCAAACAAATGTATTTTATGTCTTTAAAAGACATATTAACCAAAATAAAAATGCATTAAAAAGTAAGTTCTTGGAAATATAGCTCTATTCCCTTAATTATGTTATTTTACATCACCAACTGATACACTTTTTTTCCCCAAGTGTAACTTTTTTTTTTAATCAAAGTATAGTTGATTTATGATGTTGTGTTAGTTTCTGGTGTACAGCATAGTGATTCAATTATACATATAGATATATATTATTTTTTAGATTCTTTTCGCAAAATAGGTATTACAAGATATTAAGTATAGTTCCCTGTGCTGTACAGTAGGATCTTGCTGTTTCTCTATTTTATGTATAGTAGTTTGTACCTGCAAATCCTGAACTCCTATATACTTACAGTGGCAATGGATAAGACATAGAAAGTAATTTTCTTTTTGGAGAACTATTATTTTCAAATGCTATTTATTATGAATTTGAGTTTTTCATCTGGAAGTCTTAAACATGAAAAATGAGGCTTTTTTTTTTACAGTTCTAGATTTGTTTATGACTATTGTGCATGCGATTTTGGTTCTGCAGCACACACAGACACACACAGTAACTAACTGTTAGGTTTGTTCCTTGTCCAATCATCAAGCACAAATCCAGGAATACATACTACAGCGTGACAAGTCAAGCTGCTTAGTACTGAATCTGACAGTAAGTGAATAACAGAGATCATGAACTATTTCTGGAAAATATTCAGTGGACTGAGGATATGCTATGTATTCGTAAAGCAACTGGGAACAAGACTTAGGTGTCCATCTAAATAAATGGTTCTGATTCTGTTTGCTTTAAGAAAAAACAAATGTTGAGATTCTATTCTATCTAAAGATTAACAACTCATTTATATACTATCTATAAGGTTAATTTTTATTTGTTTACTATGGCTGGCAAATTATTATATCACCCATACATATCTGATTCCACTCAAAAAAGCCTAACATTTGGAATAGCCATGGTTGATTTCATGAAGCAGAGTACTCCACATTTTCCACTTAATGCTGCTGGTGAAACCCAGCTGTCCAACCTTACCGTTAGAGACTACAGTATATACAGCAGAAACAATCTGCCTGTTGACCTCCAGCTTAAGTTCAAACTATGTCATTCCGTCAATACCATCTACCTTGATTAGGTTGGGCTTTATACACAACAGGTTATGATCCCAGAGGGATGAAAAGCTTTCCCAAATTAAAAGCAGAAATTTAAAAGGAAATACTCATACATTCCTACGCAGTTTCCATTTGATATCCTCAAGGCTGGCCCATGAACTCAAGTTCATGTTGATTGAAAGTGAATGTTTCTTTCTGGGTGTAGCCATCTTACAAATTTAATGGCAAGAGGAAAATAGTAAAATGTGTTCCATGTTTCAATTAGACCTTTTATAACTTGGCACTTGAAAGATGGCAATGCCAAAGAAAAATCATTAATCCAAAAAAACAGACAGAAAGGATTGTGCAGAAGAAGACAGACCTCCAGGAGTCTAGGGCCCTGGCAGAGCATTTCCTCACACCAACACGGCTTGCCTCTTGTCCAGCCTCACTGTGAGTCTTGTCTCATGCTTCATGCTACTTGGATAAAATGTATGCTTTACTTGAGTCTAAAATCCAAAGAAATACAACCATGCTTTCAATTTTATCCTTATCCAAAGGAGCTGTATAAATAACCAGCAATAAAATGTTGGCCAGCCTTGAAATGCCTATTCCTGCACATGAATGAGAGATGAAAGAACACATACACATACACACACACACACACACACAACTGCAAAACACAGACTAAAAGATGCATCCTTCCACTTTGTTTTACGATAGTATGTAACAGATTTGCTCAAAAGGACCGGAGCTTTTCATAACCCTAGTCCAGATAACTGTGGACACAAAAAGGCTGCCTGAGGACTTTGAGTCACAAGAAAAAGTGGTGGAGTGATGTTTGGAACACGTGCAGACCTCTGTGAACCTCCAAACTCATTTCCAAATGATGTAAATAGACCCTGTCAATAATAGAATACATAAATTAGCTAAGAGTCAAGGGAGCAAGAGATTCCATCCCTCTTGGTCTCCTGCCATACCTGATCTGTCAGCACCAAACCTCAGACAACCCCACTGTGTTTCTTCCCTGCTCCTACTCCGGCAGCTCCAGTGTGGCCGAAGACAGTTACCAAACCACAGTGGTTGGTTCCATCACTAGTTCATGCTATTTGACTTTAGCTGAGGCCCCAAACTGCCTCACAAATTCTTCTGTCTCAAACTGACTCCCTATCACTTTCAAACTGTCAACCCACTTCTGGCCCCACTTTCAACATCAAATTTTAGAAAGAGTAATTTGCAGCCACTGTTCCTGTATTCTCATCAGTTAATCACTCCTTAACTCCTAAATTCGGGCTCCTGCCTTCACCACTCTAATGAAATTATACCCTAAAGTTTGCCAAAGGTCTCTCCCAACAATCGCCAAATTTCATAAGATGATTCTATGCTTCCTCTTCCCAGACGTCTTAGCCTCCCACACATGGACAAGTCTCCTCCGGAAACTCTCTACCCTGTCCTCTGTCCTCTGGCCAGCATCGCCCTCTTCTTCTACCTCTACCTGCCCTCATCTCTCCTGGGACTCCTCTGTCTCTTTTCCCGGTGAGAGTAGTCGTGGTGGTTTCGCCCCTCATTCCCCTGTCTCTTTAAATCCCAGGCTCTGTGAATAAATGCCTAATCTCTTCCCCTAACCCGGACAGCTCTTCTTAGCATTAACTCTTATTTTCAGTGACTGCTGCACATCTTCACTCAAGAAGTCTGCTAGCACTTCAAAGTCAAACTAGCCCGATCCAAAATAATCACTTTCCGCTTCCTCCAACCATCGAGTTATCTTGACTCCAAGTGGTTGCACCTTCTGTCGACTGTACTCCCATGAGGCTTTTTGACTGTAATCTCTACTCCATTGCCCCAGTCTTGTTCAAAACCTCTACACATTTCAGCTGGACACTTAAGGCAGCCTCCTAAATGTTATGCCTACCCTCTTGCTATCATCAAGGGGAGGAAAATCTTCCTAAGGTCCAATTCTGGTTATTGGATCATAGCATGTCCCTGCAAAAAAACTTCAGTGGGTTCCCGTGCCTATTAAATAGAGTTCTTAAGTTCTTGGCATGGCCCTAAGACCTTTTCTGATCTGCTCCCGCTCCACCTTCAAGTTTTATCACTAGCTTTGCTCTCAACTACCAACTACTTCTGTATTTTTCTGACTCAACTTTTCTCATGATTTTTTCAACCTAAAATTCCCTTCTTCTCCATCTCTGCCTGTTTAGTTTTACTTATCCTTCAAAGTATAACTGCCCAGTAACCTCATATTCAAGTCAGTGGTTTACATATGGACTCACCCATGATCCTTCTCATCTTTGCATCTGCACAGAGCTTGGCTTCTTGCCTTACATTTAGTAGGACGGCTAAACTTAAACCCACTGTCCTCTGAAGACTTACCATACTCATTCTTCTGTATGTATTCCTGACCCCCAACTCCTCATGAATGCCCACTGCAATCATTGCTTACTTCATCCTACGTTATTCACCTTACTTCACGTTTTACTTAGTTATCTGGGTACACATTTTTTCTCACTACTACATTGTTAGCTCCTTAAGTTTAGGTACTTTTACTTGTTTATCACTCATACAGTCGGCCCTCTGTATCTGTGGATTCTGCATCCACAGATAGAGAGGATTCACTGTACTGTGCCATTTTGTGTAAGGGATTTGGACACCTGCATGCGGACTTTGGTATTTGCACCTGTGGATTTTGGTATTAGTGGGGTCCTGGAACCAATCTCTCATGGATACCAAGGGATGACTGTATAAGAGCTAGATTAGTGGTTCTCAGAGTCTGGCCCTAGACCAGCAGCACCGAATCACGTGGGATCTTGTCAGACATGCAAGTTTCTGTGTCCCATTCTAGACCTAGTGAATCAGAAGCTCTGGGACTAGGCCCAGCAATCTGTGTTTTAACAGCCTTCCAGGTAATTCTGATGCACACTGATGTTTAAGCACTGGTAGAAAAGAACTTCTTACTTATAAGCAGCCTTCAATAAATTAAGACATACATAAATAAACTGTTTACCTTTTTATCATTTAATATTATACTGACATATAATTCTCTTGAGTGTAACAATGAGTAAACTATGTACTACCACTTTATCAATATCTTAAATCTAACTTGTATATTTTGAAGGGTTTATTAAAAATTACAGAAATGATGTACAGTGGTACTCTTTTTATAAAGTCAAAAAACAAAGTAAATGATAAATTGGGCATGAATAGTTTTAGTGCTACTTAAAAAGGAAAACAAGAATGATAACCACAAAATTCAAGATCAGGGTTACATCTGGGGGAAAGCAGATGGAGAAGATGCTGAGAGGAAGAACATATAAACAGACCCAAGTTATTGGTAACATTTTGGGTCCTGTGTTGGGTGGTGGGTTCACAGACGTTCATTACAGTACTGAAACTGATTAATTACAGCCAAGCATGGATCAATGGTGACAGTATTTCATGAACTAAGGATTATTAATTAATCTAATAAAATGTGTTCTGAGATCCATAAAATGTGTTTAAAGAGATAAAAAAGAACTAAGATCTGTCACAATCTGTCCCTAGTATTATTCTTAACCACTAGTTAGGATGTTCAATGTTAACTGTACCTGTGTGCGGTTGAAAGCCACTCTTGCAAAGACAGCTTGGGACACACTAGCCCTCTTCAGCTCATCTCTGACTTGCTGGTAGATATCTGGAGACACTTCCACAGAGGAGTTGGTGGGCTCCGGCTTGACTGCTCTGGGAATGGGTGGATGGTTCAGGAACTGCTGGTTGATGGCTTGAGGATGCTGGTGGGCCAGGAGCCGGCTAACGGCAATCTGTTGGTTTATCAGATGGGCCATGGCTATTTGTTGCCTGACAAGCTGCGGACTGAGTTGGGGAGAAAGAAGACCAGGGCTCATGATGGGCTGTAACGCGGGCACTTGGTTTCGGATTGGAGTACTGTGGTGGATTTGGCTATGAGGAGACTGTTCGTTGGTTTTCCCCAGGGATGCCAGCTGGTTCATATTTGGTAAATGCATTGGACGCTGGCCCAGAACACAATAGTCTGAAAGGTTTTCTCGTTCCACTCTTTCCACTGTTAAGAGATGAAAACAAGAATTCATCATTATTATCACCTGTATAATTTATTGCCGATATATGTAGCACCAAATTATATTTTTGGTATTTTAACGACATAGACTTTTTTCATACAAAGCTGGGAGTCCCAGAGTAAGCGTGAGTTACTTTACTCTGTAAACTGTTACAATAATAGATTTTTCCATAGGTAATATAAATGTAAAAATATTTACCACTTCAATCTTCTTAAATTTCTAAGATTAGGCATTTTATTGAATAGCCAAGACAGAAACCACTAACCATTACAAATTCCAAATCTTCTCATATTCCCAAGCTCAATCATCTCCCTCATCACCCTCTGTGATAAAAACACCAGCTGTTTTCATCTTCTACAGTTTGTGGTTAATGGTGTAGTTCATGGTTATCAGGAAATGACAAGGACAATATCTCCTGCCAAAGTACCAGCTACCTCCTAATAAAAATTCCACATAAATACTATTACTCAACTATGGAAACATTTATGGAAAACGACTACCACAGAGTGTATTCTTTTATCTTCTCATTCGCTATCTTTTTTATAGAAATATTTCTTTAAGAAATGGATATTTTAATGATTGTGACACGGATTAGGGTAAGAAAAAAGTCTCACAAAATGAACAACCTCACCTTGATTTGCCATTAAATAAGTTTCTCCCCTTCTCCAGTGTCTACCTTATTATGCTTTGTTGCACTTTAGTAAAGATTTAAGAAATAATTGAAAGGGAGGGGGGAAAAAGTATCATTTATGTTCAAATATGAAGCAGATTTTTTTCTTTCTTCAAGATTATTTCTCAGGAATGAGTCACGTCACAGTCAAATCCTTACCTAATTTCTGTGTTACTTTATTATGTAAAACAAGTTGGTCTGGGGAAAACACATTAGGTTGAAACAACCTTGACTCTTACTAGCTTTAAATGCTTGTAGATGTAAAAATCATTTTTAAAGCAAAAACTTCAGACAGATTTAGTCATTTTTTTCTTACAGTTGCAAATGTTGAATATGATTACGCAAAAGCCTATTAATATAACTTTAAAGAACACTGCTCTGGGTGATTACATGCTGGGGAACAAAAAGGTATCCACCTATAAGACAATTTTTTAAAATAACCACTCCCTTCCCCCACCATACACAAATAATGCTTGTAAATTGGCATATGGTTTACAGTAACAGAATCATATTTGATCAAAAAAGTACTGAGTCTCAAAAAAATTTAGGCAGAAATGATGTGTTCTGAAAAATTGGGTAAGATAATTCAAAACAGGGGATTTAGTGATGACAAAGTCCTTAGTACCAAATCACACATGAAGAATTTTAATAAAATCAGTCAATGAACTGTAAAGGTGGGGAAGTGATATTTCTAAATAGTTTATGTAATATGTGATTAATACACATGTGAAGGAAATGAATATATTAACAATGTAAATAGGTATCTGATTGTTTTAGCTGTATGTCTGAATGTTTTATATATTTAAAACTTCTCATTGTGAAAATAGATCAACATCCATATCTTGGAATCACCATATATTCAGACATAGACAGTATTTTTTATTGATTTTTAAAAAAACTGAATGATTGCTTAACTTTCCTATGAACCCTTAACTAAGTCAAAAGTTTACCTCAAACTTTTTAAGAGCTCAGTTTCTAACTTAATCCTTTCAGTGTAATTCATACAGTTTATATTCACCTTTCCTTCATAAGGTTCAAGGTGAACAAATTATTTTCACCTTATACTCTAAAGGCAAACATTTTTCAGTCATTGCAATAATTAAACTTCACAGTACACAATCTTAAAACCAAACCAAGTAAATGGTTAAGAGTCTTCGAACAAGGCAATCTAACACAGTTTCCACAGAACAGATGTTACTATGATAATTTCCTTACTGAAAAAAGAGTAGAGACCACAGACTCCTTCAAGAGTAAAGGTGTACTTTATAGGAAGAAATATTTGCACTCAGGTATACATTTGACTCACTTTTGTTTGTTTGTTTGCTTTTTTCCAGCCAAAATAAAGGCACATTCAAATATCAAATTATGTTTTCAGGTACTTAAGAAGCAGATGTTTTATTCATTTCTTCTTCTACTCAAAAAACAGAGAAACATCCTCTGAAAGCTTGCATTCTTTGACCAAAAGTTAATTTTCCCAAAGGTCATTATTTTCATTTTTCAGAGATTTAATTACATTTGAGTGAGTTACTTTCTTAAGATATATCTAAATCACATCATTAATTTAAAAAAAAAACACAAACAAACAAATGTCAGAGCTCCATGAAACCTAGATGAAATTGTTGCAATAAGAACTGGAATAAAGTCAGTCTATATTCCTTTAAGATTATACATAATAATTCTCCCTTTTCTTATGAGTTTCCATATCCTTGTAATTCCATACAGAACAGTGAGTGAGGAAGCATCCTTAGAGACGTGTAGTAACACCACAGTACTCACTCATCAGTCAGCCGTGATGAGGGAATTGCAAACACAAATGTCTACACACCCAGGCAGAGAACAACAGCCAGAGAGGCCAGCCACAGAGATATCAGGGGAAAGCAGAGAAGGCCTGCCCAGTCCAAAGAAAGCAGCCACTCCCATGACTCTGCCAGCTGTCTTTCTCACATTGTCATTTCTTTAGATTTTTTTTCCAAGAAAATGAAAAACCTGGATTTTTACAACATAGCCCCTAATTTTTAACCTAATTCCATTTTCAAAACACAACTGAAGCCAAATGAAACATTTATGAAAACTAGATCCTGCCCATTCATGGGCTACTGATGTTAAAATTTTGCCTGTAAGACTAAAGACACCCCCTATGTTGTTAAAGAAAAAAAAAATCAATGATCTTTGTTAAAGATGGTAAGGCAGATCTTATTCAGGACCATCGCAATAGATACAAGGATTTCACAGAGGGAGAGAAAATGGACCCAACTCCAAAGACAGATTGGGAAAGCGAGAATTTATAGTCAAGGAGCAGGGTGGAGGTCAGGGGGTAGAAAATTACTAAGAGGAAACTTCAACAGTAAGGGGGATTCTAGCGAAACCGACCCAGCAGGATTCTTTGCTGAATATAGGCCAGGGTGATCAGACATCACCTGGGGGATGGTGGAGGATGAGGAACAGATGAGAATGAGATAGCGAGGGTGATCAGATATCAAGGCTGAGGGGTTCTGGTTAAACTGACTTAGCAGGGCCCTTGTAAAACTGGACTTTACAAAGACGTGCACAGATAGGCTTAGGAGAAGGTTCAGGAGCCTGCCTAAAGTTTGGTCAAGCAAAGAATCTTTGTCAATGTTTTCCAGTCCTGGACAGCTCCATCAATAGAAGCCAAGTTCTTTACTTCCAGTAATATAGAAAAAAAAAAATCATCATCCCAACTTGAAGAATGCCTAAAAATCAAATGCTTATCAACAGAATGAATCTCTACTGACCAAGGCAATGCATGGTTTCAGGAATGGTTTGTACAGATTTTGCCAAATGTGAAAAACTTCTTCAATTTTTTCTGCTGCCATTCATATACAAAAATATCAGAATAATATTTTAGCCTCTTTCGTCACAGCAGGTGAAATACACATGCTCAAAACAAACAAACAAACAAAAACAAAACTCAGAGGGGCACCACAATGTACCAGACTCAATATGAAAACTGAGCTTGGGCATTCATTCTTTCTTTTCCCTTTCCTTTCCGGCTTGCCTTCCTTCTTCCTCCCCCCCCCCTTTCCTCCCTTTTTCTTTCTTTCTTTTTAAATTACTTGAAAACAATCACAGGGACTGAAATGCAGAGCTAACAGCAGTGTGTGATTTTGTGTTTTGCTTCTTCACTCTAGTAGAAAATATCATATTAAGTCTATCCTAAACTAAACCAAAACCAAAGGTAACACCCTGGCTCTGAGGGCCCATCTTATCTCTGCAATCCTCAGCCACAGATCAGAAATCCTAAGAAACCTGAAGGATAAAAGGCAGTAAGGCCTCTGATGAAAGCAAGGTTCACATTCACAATAGAAAATATGTTCAATAAAGCCAAAGTGCTTACTTAGTAAAGAGACATTAAAAATACATCTGCTTGTGTATGTTCATCCTTAGCTAAAAAAAAAAAAGTACCACTCTGGTAAATAAAAATAATGACTATGCATATGTGTGGAGAGGGGGTATATGGGAAAATTCTGTACCTTCCTGTCATTTTGTTTTTGGTAAATCTGAAACTGCTCAAAAAACAAAAAGTCTTAAAAACAGGAAAACTCAGGGAAGACATTTTTGGCAAAACTTTGGTTTCGGTTATATACATATATGTGTGTGTTTGTTGGATCGTGATGACGTAAAATGTACTTTTTTAGGTAAAAAAAATTTGTTAGCCACTGGAGTTAAGTTACACTGGCAAATAAAAGCAAAACTTAATCTCAAAAACAACAACAACAACAACAAACAGCTTCCAGGGCTTTATATCAAAGCTGCAATTTAATTCACAATGGATTTGATTCTACTGCTGCCAAAGTCCTACCGGTAATCTGGGGAGTGGGAAGTGCCTGGGAAAGAATGCTGTCCCCAGCTTCAAGTACAAGGCCCCTAACAGAAGGTGGCTTGACGCCGTTGAGGCAAACGAGACTGAAGCATTTCTACGTCTAGTAGCTGAGCAGCTTTCTTTGCTATTTCAGCCTCTGGAGAAGGGTCCCAGCCCTGGGGCCTCGTGGGTGAACAGTTCACGTCTGGAGTCTGCTCAGGTTTCTGAGAAACTCACAGTTTCAGAAGGATCTAGCCAATTCTTCTGAGCTTTCTGGGATTGAGTGAAAATTGCAAAGAATGGAAAACCATTCTTTAACCACACCCCCCACCACCGAGCTTCTGGGGTTCTCAGTAACTTCAAAGTAGAAGAGGACTTTGGAGCCCTGTATTAAATCCTAGGGGCTCCGGAAGCCTTCCCAAGTTCCCAAAGTTGATGTTCTAACCAACAGCACCCTGTGACTTCAGCTATTCAATGCCCCAAACTGCTGGCAGGGTGTTCACAGACAAGAGAGTTACACTCCTCTCCAGGGATTTATCTGCATTACAGTGAAAAGATATTTGGTTCAAAAATCTATTTTATTTCATGCAACTGTATAGTACATCCAGTAAGTATTTATTTTAATAATCACAAATCCCTGATATAGATATATATTATTTAAGGTGGTTGCAAGAACATTTTCAATACTCAAAATATTATTTGTATATAATATATATGTATAAAATATATATGTGTGTATATATATATACAAAAATCTTGTCTTATGTTCCTATCTGGCACTTAATTTTTTATTGTAATTTCTTTATTGCAATTTTGGGTAAATATCTTTTCAGCTGTTGGGAAAGATGTATGGTGTAATAGTTAAAAAGCAGAGACTTCTAAGCCAGACCGCCAGAGTTTAAATCCCAGTTCCACCACTTGGTAGATGTGTGACCTTTAAGGTTCCTTAACTTTTCTCGTATATTTAATGTGGGTTAATAATTATGCCTACTCTGAAGGATTATTGTGCGGATTAAATGAGTTAATATATGTTAACACTTAAAACAGTACTTGGCACTATGTAACGTTTAACATTACTAGTATATGCACCTCGTCTGTGTGTGTGTGTGTGTGTGTGTGTGTGTGTGTGTGTGTGTGTGTGTGTGTGTGTGTGTGTGCGCTGACATGGAGGGATGGATGTACACATGTCTGTGCTGTGTCAGAGATACTCAAAGTATGGTCCCTTGAACCATCAATATCCATATCGCCTAGAAGGCTGTTAGAAATACAAATTCGGGCTCTCTTCAAGTTCTAATGTATACTGAAGTTTCAAAGATTCTCATGTACACAAGTTTGAGAATCAATGCCTGTATCATTTTTGCTTTTATTTATTGTCTTTTGAGACTATACCGGATACTTACGGCTGCCAGGTGATTTTTTATGTATGTTAAAGTTGGAGAATCACTGTTCTATATTGTCTTCACTTTTATATTCTTGTCGTCTGAGATTATACCAGACATTTATAACTGTCTTATTCCTTTTTTTTCTAATCCCTAATGACATTAAGGAATCAATTTTACTGAACGTTCACTATGTTATAAATATATCTAAGCATTTACAAATTGTTTTCTCTATTATATATCTCTAGTTTCTGTTGTTGATTATGTCATATTGAAGAAGCATCGATTGGACTTGGTATTAGAAAACTATATTTAAATCCATATTCTAACTCCAACTAGCTACAGGGCCTCCTTGAGCAAAAGCTGGAAATTCTCTGGGTCTTAGTCTTGCCATAGGGAAAATATTATTATCTTAGAATTGCAAGAGTAAATAAAATAATCAGTAGTTACGTGAAAGATCTTTGTTAAAGTGCTACTGGAAATTTCAGAAAATGACTGTATAATTATGATTAACAGATTAAGCTTGCCATTTCAAAATTTCCTGGTTGGGACATTCTGACCAGTGTCTGCTATTTTCCAAAGGTCATCTAAAGAATTGCAACCCTTCCTTTGGTTCAAGTAACTATGCCATATTGCAACATATTACTTCTTAAAATAAATCCCTACAGTTTAAAAGAATTCATTGTTAATTTAAAATCACATGCTTCATGGTATACGCAGGCATATGTTGTATTCAGCTTCTCATATTTTGACCCTCAAATCAGGAGACAGAGAACAGATGAGAAATAAAATGACATAATCTCACAACTCTTTAAATTTATAGGAATGCTACACAAATATAGCTTTAAGTTTCAAAAATTATTATGAATTTAAAACATAGAAAACTTAAGGAATAAAATATGCTTTAAATGTATACATGTTACATTTACATTAACCAAAAGAAAGAAGAAAAGTGTCCTCCTATAGTATTTTTTTAATTAAAATAGTTGATTTACAATATTGTGTTAGTTTCAGGTGTACAGCAAATTGATTCAGTTACACATATATATGTATATATCTACATTCTTTTTTTTTCTGATTCTTTTTCATTATAGTTTTTATAAGATATTGATATAGTTCCCTGAGCTATATAGTAAATCCTTGTTGTTTATCCCACAGTATTTTTAAAAAGCAAATGTTTAATGGCTGTTTTTATTTCCCACGGAGTGAGTAGGCATCAAAAATGTTCTAACTAAAAGAAACACACATGTTTTTCTTCTTTAGCTTAGTGCTGCTCTGTTAGATTTCATTATTTTTATTACATCTATTTGCTATATATGCTGCATAAAGTAAACCCAGTAAAATTTCAATATTCCAAATAATATACTCCAGTGACTAAGTGCCCCAAAGTATAATTTCTAAAGAGAATTTATGAGCAAGAGGTGAAGCATCTGATTGGTAGAGACATCTGCCAATCAAAGCAAGATGGTAAAGGATAGGTAGAAAGAAGAGCAAACTGGGACTTTTAAAGCCTGAGTGCCAACTAACTAGCTGGGAGATCTTGGGATTATCTGTAAAATGAGGAAAATCACCTGTCAACTGGTTTTAAAGCAACCTTCCAAATTACTTACCTAATCGCATTTTAACGAGTACTGTTGCTAGGATTTTAAAAACAATTCCCTTTCTCAGAATACCTGCTTCTGCTTTTTGACTCTTTGGCAAAAATTTAAGACTTTCCTAAGACATCTCTCCTTGTGGAACCCCTATTGCAACAAGAATAATGGTAGTTTATACAGTGGCAATGGCAGCAGTTGTAGTGTGGCTCTTGCACGTTAATCTGTCAATACTGCTTAAAAGACTGATCATTTTTTCCAGAATTATGAACTTAGCGTTTCAATGTAAACCTTAACACAACTGCCCTTGTGAAATAAGCCCTGAGGTTTATCCATAGTTATAATGAGTGGAAAGCAATGAACTAGGTAAAAGGCATTGTGCTTAAAAATTTCTGGAACTTTTGGCCTATGGATTTGTTCCTTAAACCATTAAGATGCTTATGCAAATGTAAACAGATTAGCATGAATGAGTGTTAATGGATTCTTTAATAAGATAACACTCTAGTATTCCCCAGAACTAATCCCAGAAACCCTGGATAGTAGAATAGAAGCCAAATAAAAAATAAAATAAAATAAAAAGATAGTGCATTTCTCTGTGACTCCTTCGGCCTCAGAAAATACTCTGGAAGTGATTCATTCTACAAAGGTAAGACGTAGGCTGTCCATTTGGCACTCTTGGTAGAAAAGTTCCCAATGAAACAGATCATTTTGAATGGGTACCCAAACCTTTGAGCATAGGAAGAAGATAGTCTTGAGTATTCAATTGCTTTGAACTTCCAAAGCTCCACCCCAAGGCCCTTGCTCCTCCAACCCTAACCCCAAAATCTTGGGTCCCAATTTTAAGGATAATGACCCTTTCTAATACCAGAGAAGTCAGATAACTTGTTTGAGGTGGAATAGCAGTCCAAAGGTAGACAAATATTTAGGAAAATTCAAACTGATTAGGGCTCCTGGCTCTAGCCTCATAAGCATAATAAACAAATCACAGGGCCAGTGAAAATGAGCATTTTTTTCTCTTCTGTGTAACTCAAAGCTAAGTTCTCAGGACTTAAATGTTTCACAAGAACTTCTACTATATTTACTTTAGAGGAAAGCGTTTTTATTTTAAGCGTAGAAATTTTCATACTTTTCTTGCTAATACATCTCTTAAAATGTGTTAGCGTTGCAGGTAACAACAAGCCTTCTACCATTTACGTAGTAGCTGAGGCACTGGGCCAAACCGTGTATATATATCACTGCCATTCAATTCTCACACAACGATTGTGTGGCATAGATATTAGCATGCTCACTTTATTGAAGAAGCTGAAGCTCAGGAAAAAAACCCCCCAAAAAATCAATGTCACAAACCTATTAAAGGAAGTAACAGAATTCAAACCTGTCTTTAGGGCCTTAAAACCTTTGTTCTACTGCTTATGCTAAACTGTGCAGCTTGGGGAATGTGGTTGTTAATGATTTTAGTGTTTAGAGTCAGAACGAATCAGCTTTCCCACAGGTGAGTCCTGGTTTCTATTTTATATGTGTGTGCACATGTGGTACGGACGTGCACAGGTGATGTGCTGTGTGCACATGTGGTACGGACGTGCACAGGTGATGTGCTGTGTGCACATGTGGTACAGACGTGCACAGGCGATGTGCTGTGTGGAGGAGTTACCTGAGCAGTGACAGCTCAACCCGGTTCCTCCAGTCAAGGCCCTGTCAACCTTCCTGATGTGACAGACTGCAGAAGCTGGTCGGTTCTAAACAGTGAAGAAATGCCTGATTCCTCAACAATTGAACGAGTTAATCTCTGAAACAGATTATTCACTTTGGCTGTTTTTATTGTTTTAATTTGTACGCTAAATATTTATTAATCACCTATCATGTACCAGGAATGAGGCCAGCCCTACAGAGACTGTACTGAATAATACTAGCTTGAAAGAACTCCACCTATAGTTTTGCTTCAGACAATTAAACTGTTTGATATACACAGATGGGCCTGTAACATCCACCTAGGATTTTCAATGCATTTCTACTTGATGATAAAACGTAGCTCCTTTTAATCCCTATTTCGTTGTGTATTAGCAGTTCATTCCAGTCATCTGGAACACCAATTAACACTCACTATATTTTTATAAATGCTCCCATTCTTTTATTTTCCTTGCAGCCAAAAAGCTTTGTCCCCAAATGAGTGTCATCAGCGTGGATTCCCACTCAACTGATGGAAGACACGAATCACACAACTGAGAGCTTTTGTAAGTACCCTTTATAAACGCTTTAAAATATGAAGTGTTTCTTTGAAACAGGTAACCAACAAAAAATAAAATGGTGTGTGCACACTCACATAACACTGTAATAACCTGAAACTCTCAGGCAATCACAGTAAATCATATAAGATTGAACTACCATATGATATTGGCAACACATAATTTTGACCTACCAAAGTGGCAATTTCATATGATTCAACCTGATATTTATTTTGACTCCTCTCTCTGAACTGGGCTACATATTAACACTAAAAACCCTACTGTTCACCCGAAGTCTTTCACTGAGCTAACTTCTTTTTACAGTGTAAACATAACACTAATTTTCCTGACAAACCAGAACAGCATCCTGTCTGCCAATACTGAGCATGCCCAATCACTGAAAATACTTCTGATTTATTCTCTCCTGGTCAATAACTGTAGGTCCAAAGTCAGTTTGTTATATAAAAATCATTTTTCTGTTAACACAAATATAGATAGACATGATTTTAAGAGCTAAAGCCAATATTCCATATATACCAGATATAAATCCCACACCATTGGAAATTAAAAACAAAACTATAACCAGAAGAGTTCACTAAATATAATTAAAGAAAATATTAGGAGTCTGAAAGGGCTGAAGGGCAAAAGGGGGAAAAAAAGCTAAGCGAAGTCTTTTAGGACTATGAAACCTAAAGATTTTTTTTTCCTCTAAATTTGTTAAAGAGAATCTGTCTCTGGGTTGAGAACTTGCTTGCAAAGCCTCTGCCTAGAGCAAGATATTCAGAGCCAACTTGTTAACTCCTAATAAAACAAGGCTTGGAAGGAAAATGCTTCCAGCCCCATAAGCGAAGTCTAGCAGCAGGCACTGTGATAATACCATACGACTGTTTGATTTTTTTTAGGTATATTTTCCCTTATTATCAACTTCCTTTTTCCATCATATCAAGATCCACAACAGCATATATATCTATCATAAAGCAACTTGAATCTGGACACCTTTGTTTTTTGACAATGAAAGCTCATAGGACCCATTATTTTCCACAAAAAGCGTGAGCATTATTCACCTTTACTGCATCTGAACATTATTGTCTCTTTTGGTTTCAAACAATGCCTTATCATAATTTTGATAACACTGATCATTTCAAATATTCCTATAGTTTTCTATATAGGTTAAAACTACTTATATCTAATAACATCTTACTTTTTATTCTGTGTTTTAATCTAAAACTATAATTTCAGGGGTGAATTCAGACATGATTAAAAAATCACATTTCAGAAACTTAATATTATTGTTCAAGAGCATGCTATGTATATTAGTTCTTTAATTCAACCTATTAAAGAAAAGTGAATCAAGGAAACCACTCATAAATCATTCTTTTTCGTTGGCCATTCTTTCTGATTTCATAGGACTTAAATATTTGGGGTCATTATTTTAAGGAAAATACTCAATAAACTAGCTGGAAAAACTTCAAAGAGATGTTTTTCTTAGGCTACATAAATGGTCTCTAATTTTTACTTAAGGAAGCTGTTACTGTCTCTTTTAGTGGAATTGACTAACAATTGCTAAATCTTTAGCTCAATAACTAATTAACAGAATAATTTTAACCGATTACTAAATTTGCTAAGGACATTTGTAACATGAATTAAACAAGCAAAGATTTTCTTTTCTCTCTCAATTGAGACATCCAATAGCAGATAAGATTAGTCACAATATAATATGAGCAAAAATAAAACTGTTCTAAGTACATATGTTCAAATAAGTTCATGTATATTAAATTCAATTTTATTAACATTTACTAAGTATCTACAATATTTGAAGTCCTTTGTTCATAGGGCCCTAAAGTGGATGAAGGAGGGCACAAAATAGACGAGTTCCACAGAAGCTCTTTCAAGGAATTGTTGATCTAGTAGGGAGATTACTCAAGAATCAAAATTACTGTGGAATATGCAATTTAAAAGGTGACAGCCTGAAAGGTGAAACTAGTTTGACTTGTGCTCCGGCTGATTCTAGATTTACGTTTATTTCCTTGGGAGTTTAGGAGTCCAAGGTCAGATAATCTCAAATTCTTGCAAAGGGTAAAACGAAAGCCTCACACCAGTCAGGCAAACAGCTGGTTAAACAGCTGTCTACCAGAGACAATTACCATGTTAGTCCTAGCAACTTACATAGTACTGGTATTTAAAAGCTTCAAGCACCTTACAAACATAAGGGCTGTTCAGCTTTTAACTTTGTAAATCCTCTGAGGAAAAACCAGTAATAGCTTTTATTTAATTGATTAAGGAACGAGAGAATTCTCTGATTTTAACCTACTGATTTCCCTCAGATAAGAAGGTGTCACCACAGTCATACCAGATTTTAAATAAACTCCCTGGTCCACCGACAAAAGCTCTCATTTCGAAACTCTAGATTCTTCATCAGGCACCACGGGGGTCTATCTTTGGTTTTGACTTCTTAATTTTGTTTTTCAGCAAGACAAAGGGAAATCTGAAACTAAGAGAAATCTAAAGCACATGGTTAGAAACAGCTAAGAACTACAGACCTGAACCACAACCCTTAACTATGTCACCTGAGCTCAACTCCCTGCTTCTCTCACTGTTTCCCAAACATAGTTGGTCCAGAACCCACTTTAGGGGGTTTCCTCACCAAGCCCCATCCCAACCACTCTCTCCTTCACTGCTAGATAATCACGACATCCCAGCCCACCCCTACCATGGGGCGTGAGCTGCCTCGTTTTTTGCCACTCACTGCACCTCCAAAACCCATCTCCTTTTCCATCTCCAGGTTCTGAAGAAGACACAGCTATTTCTCTTTCTTTCACAGGCAAAGTATCATCTGTGCCTCAGGTTCCACCCCTTCCTAGTTTGTGAACTCTTGTTCATCATCCCTCTTCCTCTTCAGAGACTTCAGGTGGGGTAGATGTATGTGTTAGACTTAAACTTAATGCTCCAGCCAGCGGTTTTTCTAGCCTTTCCTCCTAAGTCAATATCTGCTACCCCCATTTCCTTGCCACTTTCCATCTCAGATGGACGCAATTGTCACACTACAGGGAAATAGCTTCCTCCAATCATTCCTCCATTCATTCCTCCAAGTCATTATGGTCCCTTTTAGCCAAAGCTAAGAGCCTCCAGTCACCTCTTCTCCTCCTGTCACCCCGATAACATTTCTCCACTGATAACCCATGTTCCTTTGGCTTCCATGAAACCTCACTTTCTACCTAATCATGTCGTCTTACCTATGTCCCTCTTACCTCTCAAAGCTTTCAGCCCCCTCCTGTTCTCACTCTCTCCTTCAGAGACTCCTCCTTTAGTAGCATTTTAACTATTTCGTCCAAAAAATTGGCTCCACAATCTATTCTCCAGTCCCGTCTTTTGGTCAGCTGGCTCCACATCTTGAATGGCCTGGTGGATATTTCTGCCCAGTTCACCAACTCTCACTGAAGCATCTGCAAATTCCTCTCAGTTTATATTGTCCTATTTCTGTCAAAACCATCAAGAGTCACTTAAGCTCAGAATCTTGGATTCTCCCTTGATTTTCCTTTCTCCTCCCACACACGTATCGCATTAATCATTTCTCTCTTTCTCATTCCTGCCACCAAAGCCAAGGCCTCACCTCCCTCACCATCTTCACTTCCACATATCACTGCAATAGACTCGATTTTACCTGCATCCTCCAGGGTGTACACATATCCCCCTTCTCCCCCCCCACTTGTCTTCTCTCCTGTCATAAACACACTCACATCCATCCGTAGTTTTACATGGCTTCTAGGGGATGTTTAAAAAAAACCAAACACCATTTTAATTATTTCACTCTCTTGCTGAAAAACCTTCAATGATTTTCAAAATGTCTCAACTGGCTTTCAGAGTTCCCTAAGGTGTGATCCCTACCTTCCCAGCCTTATTTTTTGTCATTATAACACAAATGCTCTCCACGGTCGGGTCCCAAATGTTCCTGCTCATTCACCAATATTTGATGTAATCATCAACCCCACACCCAGCCATGCTCTATCTTTTCCTTTTCACCAATGAAAAATCTTGGCCCTTCTGGGCATGTTATATTATAGTATTGTGGTAAACACACAGTCATTCTAGACATACTGAACAACCACCCAAAATTTCCTAAACACATCCTGCTTCTGAACCTCTGCATCTATACTCATGAACTTGCAAGTTGCCTGAAACATTCTTTCTTTTCCTTTTGCTATTTAGAAAACTCTATTTGTCCTTAAGATATAACTCATGTGCTACTTCTATTCAAATTAACCCCCATCTACACCAAACCTGACACCCAGTAGGTAGAATTTATGGACCTTTCCACTGCAACAGTTTATACCACTGCTATGTATTTGCCAGATATACTAATAGGGCCACCTCCCTACCAGGTCGAGGGCCACACAACCAGAGGTGGGAACCAGATCTTACATGTTTCTGAATGTCTCTCACTGCTTCTAGCACTGACTATCCTGTAGTAGAGACACTCACTAAACATTCACTTAATTAAAATTATTCACTTAATTGTGCCTGTAACCTTCTTACAAGGAGGGACTGTGTAATGATCCCTACTTAAAATCTTGCCAGGTATACACAGTAGATGCTCAACTTTATTTTTGAATGATAATAAAATTATGTTATATTATTAGTTATTTCATAGAGAATATAGGCTTTTTGAAACCAGAAGCTTTGTCTTATACTTCTTTCAAATAGTAATTATATATAATGGATGGATGGATGGGGAAAGAAAGGAAGGAGTCAGAAGAGCAGATCCTTTTTTCTTTTCCATCCTTTTTTAAAAAACATATATTTAAAATGGCTTATAAAGAGTATAAATGAGAAGACTGCAAGTTTGTTTCTTTTAATCTACAAACCACATTGTTGACAAATGATTGTTTTTAATTCTGTAAACATTTAGGAATAAACACATTCAAGCTAATGAAGCGGCTACCAGAACAGCTAGAATGAGCTTCTCAAGATCCGAGTAAGGACTGAGTCCACATCTGAGCTTAGGGTCCAAGGCATTCATCACTCACCAGTCTTCACTTGCTGACACTACCAATAAGCTTCTGATCAGAAGTCCAGGTAGTGTAAGGGGATCGATTGATAAATGTACATCAGTGATTATCACTGTAAATGTACAAGGCTCTTTCAAAAGTTGGAAAACCAGTAAGATGGAAAGTGCTTGGTTATGGAAATGATGTTTCTACTTCCATGAATCTAATATTTATATAAAATTCAAGGATTTGATGTTGTCAAAGCAAGGTACAATATAGGCAGAGGGCAGACAAACTTCCTTGCCAAACACCTTCGTTTTGATCCAAAGCTGAAAGTATATTTCTTTCGTGACTTGGAAGAATTCAGGAGACATAAGTTAAGTTACTTTTACCTCATCAGAGCTAAACAACAGCAGGGGCAGAGTAAGGGCAGTTGATTAAAGGCATTGTCCTGACCACCAAGGCTAAGCAAGGGCCGCCTTATGGAACCAGGTTAGGGGACACTGATTTCTCTATTCAACTTCGAGGCACCACTTTGTAAATGACACAATCATTTTTGGGTACAAGAGGTGCTTTAAATGTGGTAACATTATATCATTTCAGCTATAATGATCATAATTACTTATTTCTTTTAATCACAACCCACTTAACCACTTTAGTACAGAGGACTAGTTCAAGGAGTTTAATTTTCATTCAACATCTAATCTTTGTGTTTACTGAAACCCTTTCACAGGCTTTGTTTACTGTCTGCTTGCTGGCCTGGACGTTTGATCTTGCAAGACTAGATCAGACAGGGTCAGATAAAGTACTGATTACTAGAATAAACCAGGCTTGGGGAAGTAACACTGGTTTTTAAAATCCTCATTTCTCCCAGATTTTTAATATTTTGCAAAATAAGCTCAAATAAACAAATAAAATTAAGACAATTAGCAATCAGGGGGCTCGAGCAATGATTGAGAAAAGGAAAGTGATGAAGATAATTTTGCTTTCTGGCCAAAATATGGGGTTTGGTTAGGTCAATTCACCCTAGTGGTATTATTTTACGACACAAATAATTTTGTGATATCCACTAGATTTTTGTGAACTTTCACTGACCCCTTAATTCTTGTGACATATTAAATGCTTGAGACTGACCTGACCAAAGGTGACAGTTCATTTTGCTTTTGGTGCCAAATGAAAAACAGTTTAAATGTAAAATTATTTGCTTTTAACTTATTAGTTTTTAATTAAGAAACATTTAAAATATACGAGCCCTTCTTTGTTATGGTACTTTCTTATTCTTATAAGATCTCCTACAAAAGTAGATTGTGTAATAGTACAATTTCTAATAGTGTTGCACATAATTGCACTTAGTTTCATAAAAATAATGGGGCAAGTTTATGTCTAAAATTTTTTTAAGTTTATGACTTAACACAAAAGAAGAGTTAGGTTAAAAAAATAAGTGTTTCATTAAAATGTGTAGAACTTATGAAAGAAAAATTGACGGGTAAATATCCCACATAATCCTCCAAATTCTTGCAAGTAATTCTGTAATAACTTGTACATTTCTAGGTTCCTGTGGATTATCATTTTGTCTAACACAAAAACTCCTACATATTAAACATCTACTAATATTGGTCTTTTTTGGGTTTTTTGCTTTTCCACAAAATGCACATTTTCTTCTTAAATCTGGGAGTTTATGAGCTCTACATTGTAAAATTTAGGCCAGACACAATTATAGTATGAGAGAAACAGCGATTAAAAAAATGCCATCTAAACCAGCCAACTACCCTATCCATCCACTTCATTTTCTTCAATATCAAAAACTGCTGGGAAGCAGGTTCATGGTTCTGGACTTTAAAACCAGAGTACACAAGCTGTCTCCCCATCTATCCTGAATTAACACTAATGTTAACTTAAATATGTCTATGTCAACTATGATTGTCTTTGAAATTAAAGAAAAAAGGTAAACAGAATGTGCTTTGCTGTGATCATTGGGGAAAATAAAGTTAACATGCTAAGCCAAACCAACGTAGGACTTTTAAAGAATAAAGTATAAATAGTTTAGCTATAATAGCAACAAATTCAAAAAATGCACATTAAAATGTTTACTTCAAAACTTAGACAATTCCATTTGTATATAGTTTTTCCATCTGTTTCTAATGATATCAAATTATTGATTATTCATTTTTCTCATATTTGTTTAAGCATTAACTGTAGAATTTGCAATCTGATCTTTTTTTTAATCCTTCCAGTAGACTTTTATTTTTGCCAGCTTTTAGTCATATTTACTTTGATCTTTCAGAGTATATAATTATTTTACTGTTTATTTATTTCTATGAAAAGAGAAAAAAAATTGACCTAGGAGATCTATATGTGGCAATTTGTAACAGAATCACATAGCTTATGTTTAGGAAATCATGGTTTTGATTAAGAAGCAACCATTTAGTTCCCACTGTTTTATTAAAACAGACATTAGGAGATAATAAGAAACATATTTAACAATGTAGCCCGAATTTAGTTTGGAACATCACTAAGTCAGCTTGAGATTTCTTCTACACTGAGTATCAGCAATGATACGCATAAATTGGTAACTTCAGAATGGAAACAAGGTGGGGAGTGAGGAGGCAGGAAAGGACACAGAACTGGCTCCCCAGCTCTCAGGAAGAGCCTTTGGTAGGATTCCTGCTTTGCTACTCCTCATTTCCAGATTTGAAATCCATTACTTCTTTTTTTCATTTTGAAAATGGATGGACACAAATAGAAATTCTGCAAACAAAAATCACTGCTTTCTCATGAGAAATGGATTCTACTAGATACGCACTCCCACAGCGACATCTATTCATAGCATAAAGTTTCTATCATATGAAACGTGCCTGTATCGGTCCAACATTTCTTTTTCTCTGAGGTCGAAAGTTAATAAAACGCACTTCTCTGGGGTGTTTATTTTCTGTACACCACTATACCTGTCAAGAATTCTTTGTTTTTCCTCCCACTCCCTTGGCTGATGAATCAACACCACTTGAACTGTTTTACGGCAGCTTGTGTTTACTTCACACATACCTTAACCTTCCCTTTTCTCCTCCTACTGACACACGCACACATGCACACACACACTTTCCAACAGCAATGACTAGCTCCATCTCTTTGAACAGTATGTGTGCACAGTGTCTGGCAGCCTCTTCAGGTGGGGATCCTTGACCTCCTTGATTGAAATCAAGGTCTCAGTCTGCTTTTACGGCACTTAAAGATTTAACTGTGCATTTACTATCTTGAAGAAAAAAATAGAGCTTGGAGAACTGAATCTCTAAGAAAGAAAGGAGAAAAGTAGAAAGAAGACATAAGTGCTAATGTGTGTGTGAACAGATACACACACACACACACACACACACACATCCTGTAGTGACAATTCTGAAAACACTAGAGTGAAGGGTTTCCAGTTTTTCTGAATCTGGAATTATACTCCAGCCTATTATAAAAGGACTCTCTCTTCCGTACTCTTACAACACCAAGTAAATAGGATCTAACAGATGACCTTGAAGCTGTGAATTCTTTTGATTTTAGCCGAAGAGGATACTAGTCAAGCACTTTAACAATCTAATCTTAAAAGAAAAACTTGGAGACAACACTCACAGAAAAGAAACACTTCTGAACCACACGATCATATCTTATAGTGAGAAGGAGTTATCCATCTTATCCTGTACAAGAGTTAATATTAGTAACATCCTAAAGCAAATATCCAAACCAGAAACTGGAGGTCCTAAGAATTTTAGAATATGCTGAAAAGAAATGGATCTTAATTCAGTTTTCATTAAACTTAATTTCTCTTGGTTAGTTCAACACCTTGACTTTCTTTATAAATTATCTATTTAGCATAAAATGTCTTCATTCCTTTGTAATCAGAAATGTGCCACCAATGCATATAAAGCTCACTTCCTCAATAGGTAACCTCATAAACCAACTCTCAAATATTCAACAGCCAAGAGGCATTACTTAGACACTCTGTCTCCCTAGAGGAAACCGGCAGGCAGCAAAACAAATAAATTCATCCTTTACTTTTACCTGCCCACCATAAATTGTCATTTAACCCTCTCAGACGGGGCAGTGAACTATCGGCAAGGCTCTAAATACCTATAATAAAACATGATGGATGATGTCATGATCATGCAAAATATGGACTTGGGAGGATCCTCAAACATCCTGTTATGTTACAAAAAATTCCCCAAATCCCCTCAGGGGCTGGTGGCATCTGAATTGAATAGCATTTGAATTGGGGTGGCAACAGCAGAATTTCTCCAACACTGGCAAATTTGCAAAGGCAAAATATCACTGATATATTTAAAGGGCTGGATGGCCTACATAGTATGCCATTTATTACAGAAGAGAATTATACATTTAGGACCAATATAATTTCGTATATAATATAGCACTGCTAGCAGAACTACTACTGTTAATTATTGCTACAGTATTATAGCTATTGTTAAATAAGAGACTACTTTGTGCCAGTATTAATGCATTTAGTCCTCACAGCTACCAGTGACTTACTCTTATTACTTCCAATTTTCAGATGAGAAGACTGAGTCTTAATGAAGTTAAATAATATGTTCAAGCTCACACAGCTAGCAAATGGAAGACCAAGATTTAAATACAAGTCTGCCTGACTGCAGAGTCCCTCTGCTTTAACCACTGCTCTGGAATTGTCTCCAAATAAACACAAAAATCCATTTCTGACCAGAGATTTCCTGATACCACATAGTCATTTCAATTTGTTAATTGGCATGTAAAGTGCTGATTTAACCTAGAATGACTGCTTTTAAATATTCATTAATAAATTAATGACAATGATTTTTTGATTGAGCTTTTTAAATAGATATGCCTCTCTGAAATATACCACTTCAAAATATCTTTAAAGATTCTAGCCTTCATAAACATCTCTTGTGAAAACTATAAACTTCACACATTATGCTAAGAATTTTACTTTGGTTCTAATAACGTCTTAGTTTTAAGAGGGCCTATATATATATGTATATGTGTATATATATATATGAATATTACTCAGCCATAAAAAAGAATGAAATATTGCCATTTGCAGCAACATGAGTAAACCTAGAGATTATCATACTAGTGAAATAAGTTGAACAAAGAAAGACAAATACTATATGATATCATTTATATGTGGAATCTAAAAAAATAAAATAAATGAATTTCTTTGCAAAACAGAACTCACAGACAGAAAACAAACATGGTTACCAAAGGAGAAAGAGGGGAGGAGATAAATTAGGAGTCTGGAATTAACAGACCCACACCACTATATATAAAATAGATAAGCAACAAGAATTTACTCTATAGCACAGGGAACTATATTCAATATCTTATAATAGCCTGCAATGGTAAATAATCTAAAAAAAGTATATGTGTATAACTGAGTCACTTTGATGTACACCTGAAACTAATATATAAGTCAACTAAACTCCAATTAAAAAAGAATCCTACCTTTATAAAAAATTATACAAAAATTTTATGAAAAATTATATCTACATTAGTATACATTTCCAAGAATCAACAACTCATTGGCCTAAGGAACTGAAAATAGGCTTCAAAAATAAAAGTCACTTTACCTTTAATCTTCTTGTACTTCTTATACCATCTCCCAAACTCCTGGCACTTGGTTGCTGACACGTTGGCATAATATGTGCTATTTACAATGGATGAAATCATACTCTGTAAAAGAAAAAAAAAAGTTATTTTTCATAAATATGAGTATTCCTTTTTAGGGGCAAGAAAAGGCACATTATAATCCACACCAATCTCCTTTGTCTTTTAAATTTGAAGTAGTCACCCTCCTGCAAACTATTAAATAACAATTACTAAAGTTTACTAGTCCTTTAACTGATACTTGTGTGATGACAATGCTTTCTCCAAAAAAAACAACCCTCGGGCAATGTCAAGAATGGAGGGAGCCGGGCATACAGACTGAATGCGAAGGGAAAGAACAATTGTGATTTAGGAACCAGAGCAAAAGGTGAGATCAGATGCTCATGCATCTGTTATCCAAATAATGCCTTTCAGATGTTTCTGTTCCGCTTCCAACTGCAACAAGCTTACACAGCCAAGAATCTGAGAACATCCGTGCTACACACTGCAGAACAACATTTAGGGAAATAAGTTAAATTAATATAATTTATAGAAACGTGTGATTAGCACTTGTGCGAAAATTCACCAAATGAAAAAAAAATTAACAGTGCTATTTTAGAGCAGGGGAAACTAAACATAACACTTGTACTGGGTTTCAACCAAAAATGAATCAGAGCTAAAACTTTATGAGTGCTTATGTACCTGACTACTTCCTGCTCTCCATCCTCCTCTCTTGCCTGAGCTCACCTCCCTTAGCTGATTTGTTTGTAATTGCAGTTAAAAGGAAAGAGAAGGGGAGCATAGCCTGACTTACCACAGAAAGATTAACAATTATAGCTGCACAACTTACATTAAATTTCAAACAGAGATATGTTTTCAGTCAATATGGCACGTGTGGACCAACATTCTTGGCAGATGTTGACTTACACCTGAATGACTGGGCTAGTACATGTGTATGTTTTATACATAGGTTGTCTTTCTGCAAATTCTGTCTAAAAACAAATGGACATAAACAAGTCAAAGGCTCCAGATGACCGACATAAGGTTTTTTTATTCTGCCTGGAAATCTCATCTTTCTTAAAAAAGGAATCCCCAGATATGGAACAGTTGAGCGAAATCTTAGAACTTCTAATGGCATTTCGACAAAGTAGTCAAGATAAAAAGGATAACAATAAATCAAAGGTATTGGCAAGTTATTTACCAGGAGGTTCAAACGCAGTCAGACAGTCCTGCATAGACTCGCATTTAAGACAGGTCCCTCTGTGAGCCCACAGACCCTCTTTTTAAATCACTATGCAGTACTGTTGGGGGAGGGGGTACTAATTCAATTCACAGAAACCTCTTTGGCCCTTTCTGCATAGCAGATGGCTTTCCTCCCTCCAGTTGCTGCTCTCTAAATGACAATTCTGTTCTCTAAGGGGAGACAGTAAGGAGAGCTATTTTAATCTCAGGATCTGAATGTAGCCCGGAAACACAAAGAACCTGTATCACCTGAGTGTATCACAGAATTTTCAGAGTCTTGCCTGCTGCCTGGGAGGATCCATGGAACCCTAAGCTTCCTGAGGCAGGTTCTGCTTTATCTGTTAACAGAGGAATAAAGAAGGCTCTTGGCTAGCTGGGCTAGTTCCTTCTGTCTCAGGGCTGAGCTTTTCTCTCTGTCCCAGTCTGTGAGACCCTTGAGGACAGTGATTATGTCTGTTTGTTTTTTTTTATCTCCCTCATATCTAACACAGTTCTGATGTGGGATATCTGAGTCACTAAAATGTAACAGATGAAAAGGGACAAAGATGAAAATTTAAAATGCCAAACTGAAATGTCATAATAATGAAAAATTTAACATGAAAGCAGCCTAATAACAGATGCATCCGCCACTCTGGTGTACGTGAATAATTGCAAATGTACTTGTCATCTCTCTCTGCTGTTTGTATGAATGTTAGCCTCTGGAAAGACACAGAATATATAGCCATGGCAGGAGTCAGAGCTACACCTTCTATTGCAAAGTGGTCTAGAAAGCAGATCAAAATGGAAAGTGTTTCAAGTACTGCCTGGAGCTGTCCCTCAACTCTTCCTGATCCATAAGACAAGGAACAAACCCATATCACTCTAGCCCCAGATAATCCACATTTCCCTCACTTGGTGGACTCCCTATTCTGTCTTTGTTCCAGATACATCTTCATTGACACTGTTGTGTTAGTGGCCAGTGTCCATCTATGTGGCAAGGAAATGAATATCTGGGCTTCTATTGGCTCCATCACCAGATGATCTTATATTAGAGTCAGGTTCATACTGATTTGAAAAATAGGAGTTGGTAGATGTGGTAAATATACACAGTGGAATACTACTCAGTCATAAAAATAATTAAATGCAGCCATTTGCCACAACTGGGATGGATTTTGAAGCTATTATGCTAAGTGAAATGAATCAGAGAAGGACAAATGCTATATGATTTCACTCATATGTGGAATCTAAAAAAAAAATACCCAAAACAAACAAAAGAAAATGAAAACAAACTCACAGATACAGAGATCAGATTAGTGGTTGCCAGAGGGGAACATGGTTGTGGGTCGGGTGAAATGAGTGAAGGGAGTCAACTGTATGGTGATGGATGGTAACTATACTCGTCATGGTGGTCACTTTGTAGGGTACACAGATGTTGAATAGTAATGTTGTTCATCTGAAACTTACATAAAATAAAAATAATAAAAAAGATAGGGGGAAAAAGGAGGAGTTGGCTACCCAGAGGCTCAATCAGATTTGTTCTCTTCCGCATATTATTATAAATGACTTTTTACCTCACTAACCACAGAACAAAAACTAAACAGGCTTAAGCTATAAACTGAGCAAAGAAACTGGGTAGCGAATAAGATAGTTTCTTTAAAAATGAGAATCTTTAGTCACCAGAAAGGTCTCTTTGAATCTGTGACACCTTTTATTCATGTTAATTCCCTGCAAGTCTTTATACTTAGTTGACCCTCAAAATAGCTTTACTGATACAAATTTTTATGATTTAACTTGAAAGCTTTAAAAACAGAAGAGGTACATCTTGGGAATACTTTAGATGAAAGGTCATGTTATGTCTTATTATTCCAGTTTCAAATACGAATACTCTCTATCTCTAAATTAGACTGCTTTATTCCCACAGACTGAGTCTAAATCACTAGACCTCACTGGACTACTCTGGACACATTCTACAAGATCATCTTAATGTTAGTATCAATTTATTTTTAAAATATCAAAGCTTAATTCATTCCAAACAAAACTGAAAGGGGCTAACACAGTGCCAGCAGATGCTGACTTTTTCTCTACAAGGAATAATGTTCTCCAGAGGCCCGGGGCACAGAGAATCTATATTTACATTTCACCCATTTGAGGCCACATTTTTAAAATACAGTTGTTCCCACCACCTCCCCCACCTCAACCCTACCCCCTACCCCCTGTATCCACTTGTTCCACATCCATAGATTCAAACTGTGAATTGAAAATACTCAGAAAAAAAAAATTCTGGAGAGCTCCAAAGGAAAACTTGAATTTGCTGCAGAGACTCCAGCATCTATTTACATAGCTTTTATCTAGAGAGAACTTAAAGCATATATATAGGTTATATGCAAATACTCCATCATTTTATACAAAGGACTTGAGCATCCGATGATTTTGGTATCTATGGGGGTCCTGAAATCAGTCTCCTTTGGATACCAAGGGATGACCCTATTTTAATGTCACTGAAATTGAGATGCACCTTACAATCAAGAGAACCTTAGACCTGATGAGACACAGTTGCTACAAAATGGAATGAGTAATGATTAAAAATCTCTCCCACCTATGACCTTGCCAAAAAAATACCTAATTTCCATTTGCTGCTTTTAAAACTATGTGTATAATTTTGTAGTCTACATTGCTCTTTCATGTTTTCCAATCATTCTAGAGCAGCTATACAACTGGACTTTTTAGAAGGCCCACATCTTTTTGATAAGTGAATGAGATCTGATTCACTTTTTCTATTCAGAATACAACCAACTCCCATGTAGCCATGTTAATATAAAGCAATACTGATACAAATAACCCAAAAGAGATGTGTATTGTTATTTTTAACACTTAAAATATGTTTTATTAAACACTAATATACTAATATTATAATTAAACAGACTAACATAATTTAAGTGACTGCATTTACCGAGCATGCTCCATTTCACATGGTGGTGGGTTGTGAGAATGAAAGGGGGAAGACATGTGTGCGATGGGCAACCAAGGCAGCCCCCTCAGACGCTAAGTCACAGCTGTAAACACCACCTGGACAGTGACTGTAGACAAAGCGATTTTATGAAAAATATTATGTACTAAGATAAATAGGAAGGTTTAACATGTCTTCCTAACTACCAAAAACTTTTTGCCAGTTTCAGACTCCTTTGTAATTAATCATGAAATTTTAAATATGAAGATTGCAGGTGGGGGATAAAAATCTAAGTTTCCTCATCTGCAGTCACTCTGACACATTTGCCATTTATATTGGAAAGTATTTTTTTTATTAAAATAAGGTATTTGAGGACTCAAAATATATCAGAATTAGTTACTCCGAGGTTTACTAGCTGATTTGAATTTGCTCCAAGCCAACTGTAAGAGAGTATCATGGTATTGTTATTAACACTTATTTTAGCTAAATAGAAATTACAGCTAAGAAAAATAAGTTTTCTTTTAGCTTCCTGAGACAAATGTTAAACTCACATGTTTGTTTTTTACTAGCTCAAAGGAGAGATGTCACCTGTGATTATAAGTGTGGTATAGTTTTTCAAACTGAGGGCCCAGAAGCTCAGAAAAAAGAAGCATCTTGTCTAACTGCAGCAGGAAGCACCACAAAGAGACACTACCACGGGGCCACACTATTTATGGGTCTGTTAAGAAGGGAAACTAATTAATGAAAGTAAGGAAATATTCACCACCACTGTCATCAGCTACTACAAGTTCAAAGTGGGTGCTGCAACCAATTCTTTAGACAAAGCAAGAAACAAGGTGACAAAAATATAAAACAAAAAGTTGTGGCTTCTTATATGAGTTAATTACAGAGTTTAGAGTCTGAAAAAGCTAAGGAACCTAAAAGCTATTTAAAACTTTTTAGGAAAAGCAAAACACACAGGCTAAGATGATTTGTACAAAATATTTAGAAAGACAGTGATCTGAGCATCCCCTTTCCTCTCCCAAAAAAAGAATGATAAAATAACCGAATATCTTTAACGCATTCTCTTTGGCTTAGTGAGATTTATTTGTTTGAATAGGAACATTATACTAAGAGTGGCTAAGTTGCAGATACATAATACACTTGCTGTAGAAAGAACATTTTAAAACCAAAGTGAACAGTTACCCGGCCTGTCAGTGAGCAGGCTCTGTCTGAGCAAGAAGTAGGGAAGGAAGCCGACATCTCACGGCTGCCCCTTCCACTTTAACACAGAGGCCAGAGCACGATGCAGGCAATGAAGGATATGTGCATTCTTCGCTTGTTTTCAGCCTTTTCATTCTGCTCTGTGATATGCTAAATAACATACTGAACATGAGAGTATGATACTCCAATTAAGAATACAGTAAAGAAAAAACAAATGATTTGGAGGAATTACTTTATCATGAAAAATTTATTTAATGTTACTTGGTAGCCTTCTACTATCCCTTTCCGTCCCCATTTCAGAGTTACACTACAGGATTGAAAGCTTTTGCCATTCTGGTTGAAAGAAACACTTCCTCTGGGCTGTGGAGTCTGGGGAGGCTCAATTCAAGAGCTCCTTCCCTAGGGGGCTGCCGAACGACTTGCTGGTCAGACAGGGGCACCCTCATCTGTGAAAGGGGAATATTGACATCACCTCAGAGGCTGTCAGGATTCAGAGAGATGATCTGTGTAAAAGGCCTGGGACACAAGATGTGGAGTCAGCGAATGCCAGCCCTCTCCCCTCCGTGCAGTCAGTTCATATGGTTGTCACAGTCATTGTGTCGGGAATTATTTTGAAGTTGTCGCTTGTGAGCCCCCTTCAACAAGAGTCCCTGAGGCTGGGCCATGAACTAAAATACCCTTGCATGAAAACAACTGAAACAGACAGCTGGCACCTGGTTAAACACAAGACACGATACATCCCCAACACGTATGTGAATTTAAGATTAAATGAAATGGATGGTTGGCAACTAGCTAAGACAAAACTGGTCCATGTAGCTGATCGGCCACTTGTCTACAGATGAGCACATGATTGATTTGTTTTTTTCCTATTGACCCAACTGGCTGCTTCATTTCACTGTCTGATTATTTTAGTATACTGTACATTTAAGTTGGTCCTTTAATGATTCCCCCAATGGGCAAGACTTGCTTAGAATGACAGTTATCACTATCCTACAGTAATGTCTTTAAAATACCGTATGAACTCTACATCACCATCATACTGGAAATCTAGTAACATTTTCACAGTTCAATAACTTCCATCAGTCATGTTATCCCTCAAATATTAGACTAGAGGTATGGGACTGAGCTGCTTTGAAAACATATCTAAATGCTAAGTGAATTAAGCCAGTAAAAAAGGACAAATATTCTGATTCTTCTCTTATGAGATATCTAGAATAAGCAAATTCATAGAGACGGGGAACAGAATAGAGGTTACCAGGGACTGTTGGGGGAGAGAATAATGGGTAATTATTGCCTAATGGTTAGAGATTTTCTGTTTGGGGTGATAAAAAGTTTTGGAAATAGATAGAGGTGATGGCTGCACAACATTGTGAATGTAATTAGTGCCACTAAATTGTAAACTCAAAAACTGTAAACTTAAAAATTGTTAAAATGATAAATTTCATTTTATGTATTTTTACCACACACAAAAAATTTTTAGCATGTCTCCATTCACAGAGATAATGTTGGAAGGGGGAAACGGGATCATTGGAAAATTCCTGCATTTGCAAATCATCACTCCATTTGATCATCATAATAACAGAGGAGGTGGTCAAGGTTGGTATTGTTAGCTCCTCTTATGTTAATAGAGTGAAACCATGAGGACCTGGGGTTTTGTCTTCTAACTCTTCCTCGAGTAAAAAGTAAGGAAGCCACAGAAAGATGTATTCATAACGTTTTCAAATTAGAACAGTTAGAGAAGACCATTTACTAAGAGAGACCTGTGCCTAAGGTATGGTAAATTAGGACACTTGGGACAGACTATGTGGCTGAGGGAAGAGGAGGGAGTGGTGACTCAGGGGGACATCGGAGGAAAAGGAAGAGGCTGTCAGCACTTAAACACATTTTGAAAGGTGAAATCAAAAATAAATACACAGACACACAAATACAACCTACACTTTCCAAGCATCTGGCCAGACAGAGAACAGCTAAATCATGACTTGCCTCCCTTTAAATACATACGCCTCAGCCTACAATTGTTGCCCTTTTATGGACTTTTCCACTCTTTTCTTCTGCCTTCAAGGCTGCTCTTTTGAAATGTAGACCACTGGGCTGGTCAAGAAAATATACACTAGCCACTGAATCATTCCTTTATGCAACTGCCAAACTTGAGTGAGGAAATAGCTAATATGGTTTGGCTTCAGGGTAATAAGGGAGAATTATTTTAAAAACAGAAATCTTTTACTCATGAACTGAACCTATTTTAAATAGCTCAACAATCTACCATTCTCCTTTGAGGTGAGTAGCATTGGGTGCTCCATTCTCTACTTCCTGGACCAAAAGCTTAACTCGCTCTCTCATCCTCACCACTGTGCCCCAGCCCATTGTAAGGTACCTGTCTCTTAACTGGGACTCTGTAATGCTGGTGAAATACATTTTTTAGTTACAGTTTCTCCTTGTTAGAACAAAAATTCATTCTTTTTGACACTACATAGGTTGATCTTCAAAAAAAAATGTACGCACCTGTTCTATGACAACCACCACCAAGATGAGTGAGCTGATCTCCACACTGAAATGCAATCCAGCCGTGCAGTGTAAGTGAATAATCTGGAATGTTTAAGGTAGTAGCCACATGATTAAGGCCGCTGCCCCACTACATGTCCATGCTGGCTGAGAAAGACTACCCCAGTGAGATTTTTCCATAATCACCCAGCATACCAAAAGCCTAAATCAAATCCTCCTCAAATCTAAGCAATAGAACTGAACCCCGGTTTGACTGAAAATATATTGGGCATCAACCATCAAAACTGTACTCACTGTTTCTAGTTTAAAACATTTTAGAGCTGCCAAGGACACTGTAAAAATAATAAAACTTTACATTTCATAGCACTTTCTAAAATTTTTTTACATTTAATTGACTAAATACATTAAAGCAGTGCTTGTCAACCAAGAGTGATTTTCTTCCCCTCACAGGACACTTGGCAATGTCTGGAGACATTCTGGTTGTCATGGGGAGAATGGGGAGATGGCATGCTACCAGCATCTAGAGGGTAGAGGCCAGGGATGCTGCTAAAAACCCCACAGAGGACAGACCCCCATCCACAAAGAACATCTTGCCCAAAAGGGCAATAGGGCCAAAGTTTAGAACTGTTGCATTAGAGTGACAACTACATGCAAGATATACATCGTGCTGAATGCTGAGGACAAGAGGGTAAGAGATAAGAGATGGACTCTGCTATTGTGAGCAGTCCCTTAAGTGATGAGAACGGGCAGATAACACAACAGGCTGTGATAAGTGCTGTGACAGGGATGTGTAACAAAGGCTACCAAGAGCAGGGGAAGCAACTACGTTTGCCAGAATGTCAGGGTTCGTCATCAGCAGTGACTTTCCAGCTGAAATTTGCAGGAAGATTTCATCCAGTAGAAGAGGGCAATGCATGCTGGCCAGGAGCAACCACACAGCAAAAGCAGACTAGTGTCCAACTGGAAGGCTCCGAGGCCGGCAGCATTGTGTGCAGGGGCCACCAAAGCCAGAGATTAACATGGTACACCTCCCTTGAGGGCCAGTCTTACATGGACAGGGAAGGTTAATAATTGAACAGGTACAGTGATTTGTACAGATTTTTAAAAGTACCCAAAGCACAAGTATATGGAATAGAATACATACTTCACATGATTTTTAAAAATTACACAAGAAGTTGCTTTGTTAGGCTTGTAATGCAAAGGGTACTAGTTAGGTTGTAATTAGGAATATTGTGGTAAAGTTTAAGCAACAGCAAATGTTTCAAAATAATTAATTCCATGTGTCTGGAGTACAGAGTGGATGTAGCTTGAGGGAGGAAGGTGACTGATAGGAAATCAGGCAGGACAGGGTCATCTTGCTGGTTCCCATAGGCAGTCTGTACTTCCTACAGGCTGAGCAGAAGGAGTCACTGGAGGCTTGGAGACAAGGAAATGGCACGATGTTAGCGATGGAGAAGCAGGTGGCAGGGGAAAGATTATGATGTAGAATGACTTAAAATATTTCATGAGAGAGGTGATGAAAGTCTAAACAAGGCAACAGCACAAAAGAGGAAGATTTTAGATACGGAGGTGGTAGAGTCCACAGGACCAAATATGAGAGTGACAGAGAAGAAACATTTTAGCTCGGGCAACTAGGTGGACAAGCAACGAGAACAGAAAATGGGGAAGCAAAGAGGACTTTTACGGAAGGGTAAAGATGCTCTCATTTGAACCTCAAGACAACTTTGCAAATTCTGTGAAATATGTAGATACAATGGTGCTGAGCTGACAGACAAGTTTAAAGAGGCTCTGAGAGGGGATGGGCTTGCCCAGGACCACATATCCCACATAAAGGGACTGAGAGCAGAGCTCAGGGCTCTCAGCTCCTAATGTGGGTTCTTTCTGCTAGGATGTCTCTCTAGGTCACGTTTGATAGTCATAACCAACCCTAATAATCGTGAGAGATCAATTCTGACCAAGTTCCCACAGACCTCAAAAGCCCTGGACAAAATTCTGATTTGGGGATGTGAAGTTAGGACTCATCCACTTCCAGACAAAGCCCATTTAGACTTCCATGTGAATCCAAGAGAAAATTAATTGTGACTAATTGTAACATTTAAGACAAATTGAATTTTTTTCCTAAATTGTTCTTTATCCAGTCCCCATATATCATCAAGATAATTCAAAATACTTATTTTTAGAACTTCATAAGCAGTCACATTGGAATAAATCAAAATTCTAGCAACAAGTTTTAGCCCCCAGGTACACACCCACAGGCAGGCACTGAAATGGCCTGTGTGAAAGTGTTAAGCCCCAAGAGCAGAGTTGTAACTGATAGGCAAGAAATACTAGTGTGTCTTGCTGTCTACTCCCTACCACTCAGGTGCATGACTTCTTGATTTCTTGGAAGCAAAAATATTAACAGTAGGCTCTGCCTCCCCTCAGAGGATCTACATTCCAAAACACTCTCGAAGACACACATAAGAAACATCCAGTTCACACCAACAACACCATGTCTTGATAACAACGGCTGGTACCATATGGAGCAACACTGTATGCCAGGTACCAGGCCAAGGGTCTATGTGATTTATCTCATTACTCCTCATTAGATGACTTAGAACTATCACTCTCCTGGTTTTACATATAAAGATGAGGTCCTAGTGGCTTAGGAGCCAGGACGTGAACCCAGATCTAGCTGATTCCACAATCACAAAGCTCCCTGCTTCCCCCAAAGACTCTGTTAGCCTAGAACATAGCTCAGAACACATCAAGTTTCTATGGTTCTTGTCACCTTCCTTTGAACTTGATAGACATGCAATTAGTCTATTATCTTAAATCAAGTGCAGCAACTCACACCAGAAATGAATTTTCACCCATGGCTTTAAATAATGTCAACCTGAGTTCATTTCACTGCACTTCTAAGCCACTGCCTATAGCCACCAAAATATTGTCTTACCATTTGAAACAGTGGGGCCCTCACTCGGGAACACAAATGGAAACGGAAGCCCTTTCTTCTTCTGCCGCTCCTCCCTTTGATCCTCTCAGTCTCCTGTTGTGGCTTGTTTTAGTTGATGATCAGCTCAGTAAAAACGGACAATCATTTTTCTCGTGATGCGTTTTCACATGGTAAATACACTACACAATCTCTCCGAATGTGTATGATGCAAAGATCACCTCTCTACTAGACCCAGAAGAGGCTCAGTAAATAAATAAAATAAATTAAGATGGGTTTGGCATGGCTGACTCATTTCATCGGCCAAGTCACGTACTAACTGGAGCCTGAGCTTTAGCAGAGGAAGTCTGGATTAGGGTCTCAACCCATCACTTGACCAGCTGAGTAAGCTTAGGCAGGTAGAGCGTTTCTCTCAACCTTGTTTTCCTGATCCATAAAATGGAGACACTGATACCGACTTCCTATGACGTATGTTAGAAGCTGAAGACTGTGAGTGTAAAATGTTTTAACATGACTCCTACTACATCCGACCTCTCACTAAGTGATGAGTTCTACTCTACAACAGAAAGCACCACAATCTCCATAGTTTTTTCCACCTAAAATGTAGTGTGACTGTAAATAAGAGAGTTGTCTGAGCAGGACTGCCCCTCCTGCCAGACAGCACACCCGTGGCTTCCCCGTTTCCCCGGAAGACACTGACCTGGGAGAGAGGGCATTCTTTGGCTAATGTGCTCTGGTTCATCTCTTTGAGCAGTTCCTTTAAGGCATTGCGGACCGTGGCATGGTTCCACTGCTCCGCAGGCAAGTCTTCCAACTTCGAACAACTGGAAAACAAAGCAAGAATGAACGATGTGCAAACTTTAATAATGCCACGTGCAGCAGTCTCCCCCGGTCCTGTGCCAGCATCAGGAGAACTGCCAAGGAATGGGTCACACGTGGGCCCAAAACGAGGGAAGGAGAGCAACACCGCTTCTCTAAGTCCTCGACAGAGCCCCTTCCAGTCTCTTTAAGGTAGTTATCATGCTAGACTAAGAGAAACAGTCACTTCAGATATGAAGAAGAGCTGATTTTTAAAAACACGGTTTCTCTAATCACCTGACGGAAATGGTATGGCAGTATGATTATCAACTTCCACAATACAAATTAAATCACTGAATATTCCTACGGTTAAATGTAAACAAATGCTTCATCAGTTTTGAAGGCATACTAGCTTTCACCCTCATAGAACAATCCAGAGATGTGACTTTCTTAACCAAAACATAACTAAAGAGGAGACATTAAAGCATCCCAGACAAAGACGAGAATGTTGGGTTCCTATTTAAAGTGTAAATTCTCCAAAAGGGGCAAATTCAAAACCTTTACAGTAAAGGACAACATTCCTTGAACCACATGACTTGCAGGCACTTGGCAATACAAGACTCTGCAGAGAAACTTTAGATTCTTTAGAGGCACAACTTGTTCTGGATGTTGTATCTGAAAAAAAGAAGTCATTCCCAGAACTTCTGCAGGCCACCAGAGAGGAAAGCGGAAGACGTCCAGCACCAGTGCCTTCTTGGTAAGCCTGCTCCAGGGGCACCAAACTCGCCCCTCACAACACAAGCTTGAAACGGCAGGGGTGTTTATTCTTCAAATACTATGTGCTAAGCTTTTAACCAGGGGACTCATTAAACCAGGGGCTGTGGAAAGTTCCCCTTTAAGGGCTGCAGATTTTTAATGATTTATCAAGCTTCCTCTAGGTTACCACTTCACTGCTTCTGAAAACAAAACATAAAACAGTTGGAATGTGGACTATAAAGATGCCTGGTGCCCCTCCTTCCCTCTTTTTCTTCTTTTTTCCCCCCATTTCATCCAATGTCTAGAAATTGACAAAGACAGGATGAGCTGATCTCTGCAGCTCTGAGAGTGAGGAAGGGCAGATGTTCAGAGACACCCACCTTTGTAATTGGATTTTCAGCGTCACAACGTGATAGACATCTTGCAGCATGTCGGCCACTGTCGCGTCGGGTGCATCTGTCACATAACTGAGGGGGAGAGGGTTCCACCGCCCCAGCTTGATTATTCCTGCACAGGGAAGAAAAACATAATAAACACGTATCTGCTATTTATTAAACCTTCCCATGTTTGTTCAATGTTAAGAAGGTCATCCAATAGTCGACACTCAAGGCCCACTCAGAGATATTTTACAACCCAGTGCAATAACCTATTTCTTTCTGGCTGACAACTGAATTAACTATACAGGAAGATGAGAATGAAAGGATGAGGTTTAATCACGGACAATCAGGGTTTTTTATGTTTTCCTGTTTCTTAAATTACTTAGAAAACCATACGGATACTTCCTTCCCCCAAAGTCTTGTTTCACATTCTAACTTAAGACTGATGCTAAGTATACCAAACTGCTGATTTCATAGACAAAAAAAAAAAAAAAGAAAGAAAGAAAGAAAAAGAAGAAGAAGAAGAAGAAGAAGCAAGCCTTAAGTAAATACAAGATTGGAGTTCGAATTGTACAAGAAAATTCCTGTGTGTGGACTCATCCTAACTGTGGTGCGATCCCCAGTGAGAATAGCATTTGGAGCTGATGATGCAGTTAGAATTCACTTCCAGATTCACGTTTCAGCCTGCAGAGGGGTTTGTTTTCCAATGGCACAATTATTGACCACAGATCAGAAATAGCAGAGATGCCTTTGACTTCCTTTTATTTTTCTTTTTTAATTCCTCAGCTCTTTTTACAGTTTACGGTAGCAGCTACCCCTTTCCCTGTGGGTTTCCTACTACATATGGTAAACACGGATGACGATGAAGAGAGAATTAAAAACCCCAGTCAAACCTGGGCAGATTTGTGGGACAGCGTCAGGAACGCATGGTGAAAATGCTAAGTTATTCGTAAGATGGACCCATCTTACTTGGTGCATAGGGCACACATAACATTGATGAAGAAAAACAAAGAGAAACCCATTTTACAAACGACACAGACTAACAAAAATTATATTTGTATGCTATGAAAAATCCAATGGTCCCTAGGATGTCAGAAATTGTCACACATCAAAAACAGCTATGTTTTACTGATAGAAGAGAAACAGTATTTTTATTTTAATTTTTGACAATAACAGGTGAGTCCAATCATGCTGTTCTTTCAAAAAATATATTTTATCATCAAAAAGAGAGATCACCTGTATACCCAAGTGAACTTTTAAAAGCTTCACAAAACGCTGCCTTGATAGTTATGGGGCGAAATTCCAATAATAGGAAATGAACTTTCTGGTCAGGGCACGTCCTGTCCAAGATGAAATAAATGAATGCGCAATGCTTGACATAATGCTTGAAAACAGGGAATAAACAGAACAAAAATATTAAAATGATGCACTGTTTCAGTATTAAGATTTAACAATCTGGTGCTGAATATGCTGCAGTATAAATAGTGCCTGGACTCGGATCCAATAAAGTAACACAGCTCTCATTCATAGTACCGTATGTCTCCAGTTCTGGCTCCTTAAGTCATATTTCACTTGCCAAGAAAAGCTGTTTTCTTGTGGGGATAGTTTTCCTAACGTTCTCTCTCATGACAATGAAAAGTGCACAGCACACAGCATGTCATAGTCACAAAATGAACATCCTGGGCCCACTGGACGGCCAACCAGGAGAGACTGGGTCGGCTTCCTTCCTTCTATTACCCCTTTACTCCCCTGACATTTGAAAGTGCTAAAAAGACACCATGTAACATGTCTAACATATTTCTTTTTTAAAAAGAGATTATAAATTCCATTAAAAATTTTTTTAATTCCTTAAAAAATTTTTTTAATTCCACAATTTTAAATTCCTTTAAAGAAATCATTATTGTGATAGCCTATAAGTTGAATATTAATTGACTATCTTCTCAAGATGAGATTTTATTATAAGAGATTAGAGGGAGAAAACATGAAGGCAGCAAGTGCACACTGTGATAGGCCAGAAGCCCATTGTGTGGGTCACTTTGGTTACTAGGAATACGAAGGTAGCACGAAGCACATGAACCCTGCAAACTTCAACACGCAACTCTAAAGACGACTCATTGGTGCCGTTGCGTGTCATTGTTCGTTCTTGTTTATTGTCGAGGAGTGTAAGAATATATCACGATGCAGACACAGCAGAGTATCTCTGAGTGCTTTCACTGATATAAAACACAAGCACAGGCAAGGCTAATGCATCAGAATAGAGGTCAGAATGTGGTCCCCTCCAGATGGCAGGGTCATGACTGGAAAGGGACATACAGGGGATTTTCTAGTTTTGGCTGGTGGTTGCATGGGTATAAAAATTGTCAAAATTCGTGAAACTGAACACTTAATGTGCATATATTTTACTGTATGTAAATTATGCCTCCATTTTTTAAAAAAGGGTGGTGGGGGAGGAATCTCTACGGGGAATGATAGACAAATCACTCTACTGGAAATAATTATCTCCATTTAGGTAAATTCTGTCCCCATTCTGATGAGCCGGAAGGAGACTTGTTTGGGCTGGAATTAGACACACACAGGTGTCTTCACAACACTTAATGCCGCCACAGAGAGCAGCTGCTCTAGGTTGGTTTCTGCATCTTGGAAGAGAGCTGTTGACACGTGCTATTTTCAGGCAATGGGAAGCCGCATGTGCTTTTCTTTTTCACACCATATTGATTAACCTGCACGGTCCTAGAAGTCGTGTTCTTTGCTCAGCTATCTAGCAGGGTCTGCAGGTGCAAGGTCTGCTGGGGCAGCGCTGTCCAGAAGGCTGCTCTCCTCTTGCTGGGAGGAGGAGAATAACTCTCCTTAACAAGGCCTTCCTCCAAACATGGTCTCTGTCTCTTTGGAAATACCTTCCTGAGATACGGTCTTCCTTCCCTGACATAAAACAGACAAAAATATGCCTTGGGCTAGTATCAAGTGTTACTTGAGGAAATCAAATTGGGACACAGTTTATCATAGTGATTAAAAATGCCAGCTTCCAAGTCAAATTGCCTCTGTTCATATTCTGGCTCCTCCACCTACTAAGCGTGTAACCCTAGCAAATGACTTCATTTCTCCATACCTCAATCCTCTCACCTGTAAAATGGAACGATAAAGGTACTGACTGCTTAGGAATATTGTGTAGATTAAATGTAAAGCTCTTAGGACAGAGTCTGGATATAATTAATCTCAAAGATTAATCATTTACAGTAATTATTTAGACATTTACAATGCTTCTTAAGAGGAAAATAAGTCAGTAGCTCACAGACAAAAAAATGTGACAATGAATATATGTATGTTCATGTATAACTGAAAAATTGTGCTCTACACTGGAATTTGACACAACACTGTAAAATGACTATAACTCAATAAAAAAAGTTAAAAAAAAAGGAAGACAAGTCAATTTTTTTCAAAAAATATTCACTGAAGTATGGCTTCGTTATCATTCAATCTTTAATTCAGGCAAGTGCCTGTAAAAGGCTCTCATTAATTAAATCACAAAGGAGAACCAGGCATTAATTATGTCCCTCCTTCCGTTCCACCCCCTCCCCACTCTCTTCCCCCATTCCATTCATTTCTTACATCCTTGCTCCTCAGTACCTCCTGTCCTCTTACCTGTAAGCAGGTTCAGACCCTCCCTACTTTAAAACTAACAAAAACATTACAACAGTCCTTTTCACCTCCATCTCTCATTTTTTTGTACCACAAAATGTACTGGAAGTGCACTTCTAATTTCTCCATCAGAACTTCACCCCTAGCTATCTATTTTCAACTCTTTTCATGAGGAAATAGGGTTCAGAAGACTTCGGCTATCATAATTCCACTAAGAAATAAAAGAGCCCATAAATGACTATAACTCAATTTAAAAATGTTAAAAAATTGCAAAAAAAGAAATAACAGAGCCCAGATTCACTGCAAATGCCTTGCTTTCGCCCTTCGGAATAGCCTTAAGTCACACTGGTTCAAGTGTGAAGCACACCAGAAGAGAAGACTGGAAGGAGCTTGGCTCCACGTTTGGAAAGCCTTGAATGCCCAACTCAGTAGCACACTGTTGGGTCAGAGGTCAGACACGAGGCCCAGAGTCGAAAGGGAGTGTATATCCAGCCTCCTCTGCTTGTCACCTGTGAGACGTGGGGTGATTTTCTAGTCTCTCCAAGTCTCGGTTTCCATTATTTGTAAAATGGGGATCATAACAATGTCTATCCTTCAAGGTTGCCATGAGGCTTAAAATAAGAATGAGAATACAGCACTGGGATTGGCACAAGATGTAAGTGTTCAGTAAATGTTAGGGGAAAATAGGTCCTTGAAAGTTCTTGGATGCAGATGTAACACCATCAAAGCGAGGTTTCAGGATGATTAACCTACACTGGAATTCAGGTGGATTAAAAGAGGAAAGCATTTTGAGGGGAGAAAAAAAGAGCTGAAATAATCCAGATAGGAGTGTAATTACAAGCATCAGAGTCTCTTTCTGGTTCCCTCCATGGCGGGACACACACACACTGCAGTGCAGTGAAGGACAAAGAACAAAGAACAGGCCATGTGCCCACTGGGGACATCTGTCTTTCAGTGTTGGAGAAATCTCAATAAAAACAGCGTAACTGTAAGTACACAGGTTATTTCTAATGCTTACACTCTTTGAGTAGGTTTTATAGCCCCAATCTGAAAAATGAGAAAAACTAATGGTCATTAAAGTAGATAGAACCCCCACACAGACACCCCAAGACCCACCAGGCACATAGTACATGCTCAATAAATGGCAATTCCCAATTCCTCTCTGAATACATATCACACTCTCTCTCTGTCTGAAGTGTTGATTCCATGCATTCACTTCGAGAAATCATACACATTCTTCAAACTCTGCCCCAAGAATAATTCCAACTCTGATCAACCCAGACTGAAGTAATTTCTTTCTTTATACAGCTGCACAATAAATACTCTTGGTTGATTTCTTATAAGAAACTTACTTTATCACGATATCCCTTTATGTTCCTTTACAGTTTACAAAGTGTTTTTTCCCACCCATCAGTTCATCCTCATGAGGGAAGCAGGGAAAGAGTATTATACCTGGAAGCAGGCTGAAGGTCAGAGAAGAGTGAGTTTTCAAGGATACCAGTGGGTACAGCCAGGATGAAGCCCTGGGCTTCATCTGACAAGTTTTCTAAGTACTGGACCCACACCCTTTCCACTCAGCTCTGCCCACGTGCCAACACCCAAACACACGGTCACACGTCACACAGAGGCTTGATATTGAACACCAAATAAAGGAGTATCTGAGACCAACGAGCAAACAGAGGGTCCTGAAGAGCCCGCTGCACTTGAGACTTCTCTGGAAAGAACTGTCTCCTACAACAGGGCCACTTCAGACATAAACATTGTTTCCCAAATCATCTTTCCTATTTCCAAGGAATTTATCACCTGCAAACATTTACAAAATGCCTGGTGCTGAGGACTGTTAGAGATGCAGTTTCAAGGTCTCTGAGTCGCAAATTATGGGCCTTTATTTGGAGGCTGAAATTCATACAAATGTAACATGATTGAATTGAGCATAATATAAATAAAAATGTTCATATCCAGACAACTCTGTTCACTGAAATACAGAAAGTCAATCCACTCTCTGCTACACTGTGTAATGCCTTTAGACCAAATAACAAAATGCAATTGTAGGTAAATTTCCCATCAGTGACATAAAATTAGGTTGGGAAGAGAGGCAATTTTTGTCTAAAATTAAAAAGATGCAATAATGGAAACCAATTTTTCACTCTCTCCATGCAGGATTCTGCCAGAGTCAAAGAGTGGACATATCACAAAAAGAAACAGCAACAGCTGTTTGTGTTCATACGTATTTGTTATTTTTATCAGCTTATGACCTATCTCAAAGAAACCAACTACTCTTCACAGAACTCTTCATATGAACTATATTCTGCATAGTTCATATCATTAGTATTATTTACCCTCTAACTATGTGAAAACAAGAGTGGTGATAATACACATTACAGTTCATCAATATTTGAGCCAAGTTTAGATGATTGATCACTTCTGAGAATAAAATAAAATGTGCTGATCATACAATAAAATCAATAAAATATCAAAAGGGTCTGTATTAAGCATCAATCATTCATTCATTCAGCAAATGTTACTTTTGCATCTCCAGCATAAGTCATTAAGATGCAAAGATAATCCAGTACACACTATCCCTGCAATTATGGCGCTCACAACGCTAAGTGAAACCATAGCTAAGTGAAACCATCCTTAAAATGCCCCCTGTACCACACAGATGAAAACTAATTACTTCGTAAACGCCTGCAACTGATCACCTATGAAGTACAAGGGAATAGTTCTCCCCGTTTGTGGCGGCATAGAGACAGATGCTGATACATTAGGCACCTACTGGGTGCATTGTCCACTAAAGCCCACAAATTACGCTGTGAGGCAGAGAGGAACCCAGCCAGATATCAGCAGTATTCCTGCAGCACAGCTCAACGAATAATTTTCTTTTATTCCAACTACATTTTAACAATCAATTTTCAAAGCAAAATGAAAACTCAGCCTGGGAAAAAATGAGACATTAGCCTCAATTTCAAAAGGCTAGGGTTTGTACACTTCATAACTCCCTGGAAAAGATCTCAGCAAAAGAGTATCAGTAGGAAACCCCAGCCTCAGAGTAACTAAGCCTTGGGGCTTCTGGTTAGCAGTATTATTCCTCCAATACACCAGCCGCTCATGAGGCCCCTTTCAAAAATAGAACTCATGACACTGATCGCATCTGTTTATCCTCCTCAGAGTGGCCATGTCCCTACCGTATAGCATACAATTTTCTGTTGTTCAGCTTATGCTTTGTTAAAGAAATTAAAAACTATCTGTCCTATATAATAAGCACATAGAATTATTTATCCATAAATCAGTTCACAGGAAATCACTACCCAGCAGTCTGTAATAACTCAGCCTGTGTTTCTAACCTGTGGCCTGACTGTGGTATATCATCAAATTGTAGCAGCATAAAGGCATAAATCGTAGTTATTATTGTTAAACCAGTGGTAGGAACGACTTTTCAATGAGGAAAGAGAAAAAAGACCAAACAAAGACAACTTTGGAAGTGTACATATTTTCCTTGTCAACGCAGCACTTAGCAGTGCCCCAGTGCAGCTCACTGAAACTCTCTCACACATTCTGCTTCGATTTTACACACTGCCTGTATTTCAACTGTCTTGCGTTGAAGTAAAAGTAAATGGTAAACGCAGTACCATTCTTACAGCATTTTACATTATTCAAACGCCATTGTAACTTACACAAATGAATGCAACCTCAACACATACTTGTCTGGGAACCTTATAAGATACTTCATCCTGTATTTATAACAATACAAAAGAAAATACCAGACAAAAATAAATAACTCAACAATTGGGAATAAGTGTTGAGGCTCTACTGTTAAATGAATTTATCTAAAAATACACACACACACACACACACACACACAAACACACATGGGCGTGCACAGAGAGAGAGAAAGAAGGAAAGCTCCACTTGCTTTAACAATTCAGGTGTTATCAACAAACACAAACAAGGTAGGTTTTTCGAACACTGTCTTAAATCATATCTGTATCAGGAGATATTGTCATCAAGAACACTACCAGTACTGAAAAACTGAACTATGAATTTTAGAGCCCTCTCTGAATAAACTATAGTGATATACAGCTGTCTGCCAATCTTTTCTTGAGCTGACTACCCCCCTTACACTACAAAAATTTTCTACTTAAATATATACACACACGCACACACACACACACACACACAGTACCATTTGGTGCCTTGTAATTCTATACATGGTTTTTACATTTTGCAGCATAAAGATTTTGTCTCATGTAATATATGCTGCTTCACATTTGGGAAACGTTATGTTATAACTCTGACTTTTATTAGATTATTTAATATAAGCACTAAGTAACTAGACTAAATTAATAAAGACCCTATTGAAAAAAAAAAAAAAACAGACAGAGAGAACAGAATTATTCCACAAATTAAATAAAACTTTCTGAAGCTGGTATTTTAGAAACCTTTATTTAATTTTCAAAATTCCAATTCTTCTGAAAAACAGCCAAAATATTGGTCAGGATATGAAAAAAATATGGTTGGCGTTTAGTTATTCATTTCATAAGAGTGCCATTTAAAACTATTACATGCGGGAATAAGACAAATGAGAAAGAAAAGCGTTATGAGAAATTATTTGGGATCAGTTCTAAGCTTCTGCCACTGGTTAAAAGCTATTTCATCTGGTATATATTTTCTTATTATTGTTCTCAGTTTAATCATTATCTGAAAAGCGTTTCAAATTAAATGATTAATTTTTGGCAGGTAACACAAACAAACTTCTTTCTATTCAAAAATACATTTGCACGAAGAGATTTCCCGCTAACATTTGCCACCCCCCCCAAAGTATCTTCAACAATCAAAGACACAAGGGAAACAGTATTTTGTAACATACTATTAAAGATAAAAGTACTCTTTTAAGCACATTTTGCTGTGTTCTAGCAGATGCTCTTCATAACATGTTTAGCCAGTGTTTCTGCATCCTCTGGGGTAAGAAGTATCCACTGAAGATCTAAAAATACAGTTACATATTTCCCATCCTAATTAATTACATGTATTCCTTTCAGATGGAAGTTCAAATGTTGCAACAAGTTTCCCCAGGACCTAGTTTCCAGGTACCCCATCACTGGGCTCAGCACCCTTGGAAACTCTTATCAGCTGCATGTCCCCAATTACATATTACAGAATTGTCCTTCAGGCGTATTCTGTTTCCTATAATTTAAGGTTACATAATATCTGATCATAAGGGCAATATTATGAGGGCATGCTGATTATCAAAGAAAATGTTGCCATATAATACAAAGGCCAAAGTATAATTATTTATGTTGTACATTTATTCATGTCCCAACTAACCTGATTTCACAGTAATTTGTTAAGAAACTAGAAGACACGGAAGCAACTGTGACTATTACAAAATGGCCAACTGCTGTTAGTTTGAAGTTTTTTGTTTTGTTTAAATTTTTTTTTGATTCCTTTAAGAACGTTTCAGTAATTTTTACTTTCGGTACATCTTCATATATACTCTACTACTAAACCTAATGATGTACATGGCTTGCAGGTTTCAGATGTTTTATATTCAAAGAAGTTCTGATGGTTTCTTGATTTCCATTTTTTTTGGAAATGTCGTATTTAAAGTCAGCAAACCAAACTTTAAAATATGGCACTACCATATTAATGATTATAATAAAGCAGCCAAAGGCCCAATACACAGGAGATGCACTCTCATTACATAAATATTTCTTGAATTGAATAGAAGCTAGATCTACAGTTACAACATACATGGTGATGAATAATGACAATGGTCTCTATGAGTCCCTTAAAATAATCAGCCATGTCAGAAAAATGCCGTATAAATCAAAGGGCAACTGAACTGTGGTAGAGACTTAGCAATTATTCCTTACAGGATGTCTTGTTATCCCATGGTCACTGGGATGAACAGTTAGAGATGATCTGGAGGGTAGGAGATGGTCAGAAATGGATTCTCTTTCTCCCCATTCCCAGGAATTTGCAGTTTATAGAGACTGTGCTGTTGAGAGTGGTCATACTAAGTCAGTGGGCAGAGCATCCATCAAAACCAAGTTCATCCCTAGAGCAGCTGTGAGCCCCACCGGGGCTTGTGGAACAAAAGCTCCAGGGGTGGATCCTCGGAGACACGGAGGCTGAGCTAGGTTTGGGACGCACTGCCCGGGTGTCCAGGGAAAAAGAACCTGGAGCATAAAGAAGATCAACTCACTAGCTCTCCTCAAAAGAGGTACAGGAAACCAAGAGATTCTCAGATTTCTTTTTTCCAACCCACCAGCAGATATGCTCACCATGGCCAAGGAAGATAAGCAAAGAGAAAGGAAAAGGTTACAGCACGAGAGAAAGAAAACAGGGTTAGGAGTCACTGTAACAGTTTCAGTCCTTCTCAGGTTTGTGGGATTTGGCACGGGCTGAACAGGCAATAGAGCAGAAGAAAATGGTTTCCTGCATAGGCACGAACTTTACGTTACTTAGATTATAGGCCATGTCAGTTTAACTGTTTCATGCAACCCTAGCTACAGCTCCACACACATGAGGACACCTACAATACAGTGTGTGTCTGACAGTCAGGAAACAAGAAAGCCACTTTGTCTGAAAGTGCAGCGGACTGGGAATCAGGATATCCAGGTCTGGGCTTGGAGCTGTCCCCTGTTGGCTGAAGCTCTGCGCCTATGGGCAACTCACTTAACCTCTCTGGGCCCCTATTTTCTCTTCCATAAAATGGGGATTTAAAAGCAAAACCAGAATACAACCACTAATAACAAAAACTCCCCTGCCTGACTCACAAAATGGTAATTATAATAAAATAATCTGAGCTAAACAGCACTGAAAATTATAAATGCTGTATAAACATATACTGGCATTCATGAATTGCAAGTTAACATAAAAGAGGTAAGCATTACATTTTTAGAAATGTTTTTACTTAAACAAAAACCTGAATCTTCTGAAATGTCACTGACCAACATGGCAAGTCACCTGATGTAGTCTTTAAAGCACCTGGGCTGGGAAACTGTTCTCTCAGTGACTGGGGCAAGTCGCTGAATTTCTTTGAGACTCCATCTTACCATCTTTAGACGTCTGAGAGGAAATGTCAGGAACAGCACCTCAACCATCACCCTCTGCTGCAAAGCATCCCAGAGAGTCTCTGCACTTGTAAATACTTATTACTGTCTCTATTCCTCACTAGACTGTAAATGCCCCACAATAGCATAGTTCCTGGCAGATGGCAGAGGCACATAGCTGTGAGATGGAGAAAGGGAGGGAAGAAGGGAATAAAGAAGGCGGGAGGAAGGAAGGAGGAGGAAAGAATGGAAGGAATGAAGGAAGAAAGGAGAGGGGAGGAAGGTAGGAAGATGGGTGAGGCAGGAGGGAAGAAGGAAGGAGGGGAGGAAGCAGGCAGGGAGGAAGCTGAATGGAGGAGGGGAAAGGAGGAAGGAGAGAAGGGAAGGGAGGAAGGAGGGGACCTGCCACTCTGTCAGGGCCTGAGGGCAACACTAGCTCACTTGGCAGGTTCAGCTGATGTTTTCTACCCAGACTCCATCCCCAGCATCCTGTTAGCCCCCAACAAGCAGCAAATTGAGCTCCCACACTCTGGACATCCAGGAAGACCAGCACAAGAAAGAGTCTAGACAGCTGTGAAGGCACAGAGAAAGGCCTGAGAGGCTGAAACCCTCAGATCAAATCTGCTCAAGGAATCTGGCCACCTCCAGAGACTTGCAGCTCTGATATTCTGAATCAAAACACTGACCGAATACTTCTGGGCCCAGTAATGGCGGCTTTGATTCCTGTCATTTAGAAAACACATTAAGCCTTCAAAACTGTGAAAATAAACTCAACATTGAATTGGTGGATTGATTTTTCTTTCATTAAAATTCGACTTTTCTATTTAAAAAAATGGCAAGCACCCAGCTTTTTGTTTCTCAAGGAGGGCTCATTTTTAAACTTTCAAAGTATAGTAAACAACTTCTAAATTCAGGATAATTGAAGGTCTGCCAGTTGGTGAGCAAAACAACAATGGCTTTCATATCAACCAAAAAAGTGAACGTGGCTCAATCAGGATTTTTTTTTTAACTGAATATCATTCTGCCAACGGTACTTCTTACTAAAATAACAAAAGCTGCTGCCTACAGACTACTAATGGGTTACTACCTGCATAAATATAACTGTGCTCATTACCACTTTACATTAAAATTATTAGCTAAGAATGGCTTTCCCCAGGGATCTTTTTATGTGAATGAAAGACAATAACACAATTATTAGAAAAGTAAGATACTCTCAGATCAATTTTGCATTTCCATAGCACAAAACAGAAGAAACAAAGTGTTTATATGCCCCCACAAGTAAGTAATTTCCTCTCCTTAAAGATGTATTTGTATTGAACTAAGCCCCTAGCATAACCCACATCAGTAAATAAGTCTAATTCATTCAGGAAGTATGATTCTGAAAATTAAGAAGAGCAATGTACTGAAGCCTCAAAATTATCTAATTATAAATATGAAAAATTCCCTAGAAATTATTGACATCCAAGACCCTCAAAATGCAGACAAGACTTATTTTTATTCAGGTTATTAAAGAATTAAAAACTGGTCAGAAAGACAAGAAGACTGGGACTAGAGGAGAGCTAATACTATACATTTCTGTTGTGTTCCATTAGAAAAAAGTCTGGAAAGAAGCCTCCAGGGGCTAGATCAGGCGGATTTTTTCAAATTCAATCATTCTTGAAACAACTTAAGTGGTTTTGATTCGAATATCAAGCTACCATCAGCTTCCCACCTCTAAAAGGAAGGAGAATCACAAATCTTAAAAACATACTCAGTCACTCAGGTCACTAAGTCAAACATTAAAAAAAAAATCAGTTTATTTCACTTTTTGTTATTTTATTTTGCTGTTTTAACATATAAATTCTACAATATATGAGTGGGGCATAGAAAGTATTCATTACATGAAGATTTTCTTCACGTCTAATCTTTTACGTACCGATGAGCAGCATGTACCTTCATGGGCCAAAATTTTCCTGATACTCATTTTCAGTTGTTCAACAGTGTGTTATCACATTCAGTTTATAATGACCCATCAAGAAACAAGGCGTCTATTTTATGTTTATCCTGGTATTGCTATGCTGTTACACTAGAAGAAAGCAGTTAACCAAGTTATCCAGTATCACATTACAATTAATTAGTACCAGAAACAAAGAATAAGTGACTATATTTTAAGTTATGATATAGCACTTTTCCACATGATTCACAGTTAGTTAAATGTACTTAAATTAAAATGCCCATGGACATTTATTTACTAACTTATAGTTTTTACACACTTGGAAACATCTCTGAACCAGTCGTAATCAGAGATGACCACATTCATCTGAGTGCCTTCACCTGATGACTGACATTTAACAGCAGCTCAAAAAAAAAAAAAAAATGCTGGCACAATAATATTCAAACACGATTACGTTCTAAAAACTATGAGCCAAAAATGATGGCAAATTTCTTCCCCAATCACATCTATATGACTATTAATTTTAGCATTTAATTTGCATTTTGCCGAGTAAAATAAAGAAAGTAGAAGCAAGGGCTTCGTAATTCTTGTCCCTGCTGCTGAATTACTGGATGGCAATTATTTAATTACTCAAAATATTGCGTTGGGGTGGTACATGTAATAATGCTTATAATAAACCAGAGTAAGAGCCCTAAAAAACACATTTTTTATTCATCCATAAACCATTCCATGTGAAGCAACCCCATGTAAAGAACTTATTATGGTATTTGGGCCACAGCTACTTCTCTCTTTGCTCTACTCATGGTGATGAATATGCCAACTGTTTAATATATTTCTTGCTCCTCCACTGGCAAAAAATAATTTGGGTTGCAAAATGACTCCACAAGAGATATTGCTCACATTAAATATCCAGCAATTTTTAATATGAGCTTGATTTAGACAACTGACAAAGCTGACTCTATTTTCTGTGACTCTTTATGCACCCAGACCTGGAGATATGGCTCCAATATTTTTATCCTTGAACTTCTAGCCCTTGTTTGGTTCATATACATTTTTTATTTTTTTCTCCATAAAATGCAATCATTAGTAGCAAAATATTTTCTTAAAATCTGCTCTAATAAAATCATAAGATGCTTGAGATTTCCATATTTGCTGTCGCTTATCTTTTTGGAAGATAATTAATGCTTAACCCTGAGGCACAGGAAATAACTTGCAATAATCCAAAAACTCGATTGCCCAGAGTGGGTACACTTCAACAGTCATTCTGGACAATTTAAGGTATTTTGCTTTTGCAAATATAAGGCCTACAGATGTGTTTTACCAAAAAAAAAAAGCAAAAAACAAAAAACATTTTGCATTTAGAATGCAAAAGAAAATGACCTTTCAAAGCCACCATAGCACAGTGAGAGGGTATAGCTCAATGGTACAGTGTGTGTCTAGGATGCACGAGGTCCTGGGCTCAAACCCCACTACCTCTGTTAAAAATAAATAGTTGAATAAATTACCTAATTACCTCCCTCTCCCCCCAAAACAAAAGTATTTAAAAAAAAAACAGTATTAAAAACAAAAAACAAAGTCACTATGGCACTAAGGGAAGTCACGGTCCCACTAGTCTCTGGAAACCTCCAAGTCCTCCGGGAGTAGAAGCCAAGTGAGAGTGGAGGAGATCATAAACGCCCAGGCTAGTTTGCTTCATCTCCACTGAGAAACTGTCCAACTGTAATCTGACCCATGGTTGTCAGTAAAAGCATCACCTCTGTTGTTAACTTATTCCCAGCAAATACATTTCTATTTCAATGGAAAGGAAGATCTGGGTTCACACCAATCAGACCCAACTGGAAGGCCATATTAGCAATTTGGCAGGTGCCTGAGGGCCATACCTAATCTGCATAAAATGGAGCAGATTGCAACCGCCCTCATCTTTTTTATTTTTAAACTGGTTTTTGAAGCCGAGCATACATAAAATCTCAGAGGGAGAGACAAGGAGATGGTACTGCATACATTTTCCTTCATGCCTTTATTTTCATTCTTTTTGTACAAACCATCTTCCTGAATGGTTATTTACTGAAACAGAGATAACAAAATAAAAGGTGCTAGGAAAAGGAGTGGGTAGGGATCACAAACACTAAAAAAAAGTCTTATATCTTGTAATAGATCTTCACAACCCTTATAGTATAATTTTAAATCAGTTTCAATTTGAATATAGCATTTTTATATTTTGTAAAGACATGCTAAATGGAAATATACCCTGAATGTGGGAAACAAGTTGCAGCTAGCAGAGATTCTAAGACTAATAATAATTCGTAAACCTATGATCTGCCTAATAGAGAAGAACATTATATTAAGTGTCACCATTATCATCTCAACACTGGTTTCTGCTGCTTGTAGAATAATTTAAAGTGACAGTGTTCTTTATAGCCTAAGAACTTAAAATCTAAGTCAATCAGTTCAAGTCTGAGTGAATCTGAAAAATGACTCTACCAATAATGAATGGTGAGTAATGAAAACCAAACAAGATCCAGAAAAGAAGAATAAACCCACAAAGGTAAGTGTATCAGATTTTTTTTTTTTTACTAGAGTCAGTGTAGACATGGAAGCCCCAAAAGAGAGCCATCATGTAAGAATTTGATTTCTGTGGTTTTAGAAAGACATATGGAAGGTGCTTAGCAGGGTGCTGAGAAGCCAACAGATGTTACAAGAAAAATGGCTCCACTGCAGAAAAGCCACATCTTAAGTACACTCCATATCTCAACAAGATGGTGGAATTAAGGTCAAGAAATGGAGAATGATGGGTGGTTTCGAGGGAGAAGATAAGAGGATCTTGAAGATGTTTCACAGGGCAATTCAAAGCCACTGTAGAGCATTAAGAAATGATGGAGAAATACCAATCTATCAATATCAACAAAAGGCAGGCAAAAGTTTTCCTAGAGCTACAGAATCTAGGTCATAGGAAATTGCTGCAAAACCCAGGTCATACAAACTAAACAAGATGGCTGCAGTCTAAGGAAAAAGGAGGATGAATGCTGGCAACCTTAGAAGGAATACTGGAATCTGTAGACAGGCAAAACAGAAAAGTAGATATGGTGTCAAGTTAAAAGTACTGGATTAGAATCAGAAGACCAAGGCACTTACCTCTCAGCGCCTCTCCATCTGCCCCCCTGTAAATGAGATTATAATGGCCTCCATCTCAAGGGTTGTTGAGAGCACTAAACCAGGTAATATGAATTCAGGTTCTCTGTAAAGTCTAAACTACTAACCAAAGTAAGCAGCCATTGTTGTTGGAGTTATAAAGAGTAAACACAATGACAAAGAGTTTAAAATTACTGATTCTTATTTAGACTCCTAGAGGAAGGAGGAAGTATTTTCTCTGACAGTGGGTAAGAGTGAAACCCCTAAAGAGCCAACAAACTGAGTTTGAAGTGGTGATGAACAGCCAATCTTCGAACTTTTAAAGACAAAGATATAAAAAAGATTTAACCAAATGAAAGAAATTTATGTTTGATCAGGTAAAGACATATAACTATGGGCTCTTGGGAGTGAAGATCATTTTGTAACTTCCTGACCAAATGAAAGAAATTTATGTTTGATCAGGTAAAGACATATAACTATGGGCTCTTGGGAGTGAAGATCATTTTGTAACTTCCTGTATATAGAAAAGAGGACAAAATTCCAGGTGACTGCAAGAATCCATATTTACAAATCCTCCCTATGAGCTGGACATTTTCTCATTATATGAATTTTCATGAAAATCCTGTGACATAAATATGAGTGGCTCCATTTTTATTTGTCTAAATTAATTTTTTTTGGAGGGGGGTAATTAGGTTTACTTATTCATGTATTTTTAGAGAAAGTACGGGGGATTGAACCCAGGACCTCACGCATGCTAAGCATGTACTCTACCACTTGAGCTATACCCTCCTCCTGAGTGGTTCCATTTTTAGAATGGGCTATTTAACTTGCCTAACATCACAAAGATGTTCAATAGCAAAGACTGGAGGCCAGGAAGTACCTGACTCAAAAGCCCGTATTTTCCCCCAATTGTGGCACCTCTTACCTTTTGGAGAACTCTTGCTTAGCCTTTGAGATCCAACTGAAATACCTCCAGAGAGAATAGCACTTCTTCTACCTCCGGTAAGATAATTTGACTGTACTGTATTTATTGATGAGGTAAATTACTAAATAGTTCATGTGAAATTCCCTTTCCCCATTTGACTATAGGCTACTTAATGAAGCTCCATCTTAGTCACCTTTGTAGCTCCAGCATTGAGCTGAGCACCAGGCATAAAACAGACATCCAATAAATTTGTACTGAATGGATCAACAGAATTTAAAGACTCCAAACTGCCACTAATAACTCGATCCCAACTCTTTTATGCTATTATTTTTACTAACTACCCTTATCCATTTATGGAGAGTCAACTATGAGCCAGGTGGGATTGTTCTAGGTGTCCTACATCAATTCACTCATATATTATATAATTTAATCCTTGAATTATTCCTACAAAGTAAGAATGATTCCCATTTTACAGATTAAGAAATAGTAGCAGAAAAAGATTAAGGAACTTGCTAGGGGCACATGACTTCTAATAATAATAGTGATAAAAATAATATCACAAATTAAGTGCCTATTTTGTGGGAAGCACAGTGGGGAGATTTAACATATATTACCTTCTTTGACCTTCACAAGAAACCAATAAGGTAGATGTTATCGCCACATTTTGTAGATGAGAACACCAGGGGACAAAAAGGTTAAGTAGTTTCCCAAGATTACATAGCTAACAAACAGCATAAGTACTATTTAAACTCAAGTTTTTATGACTCCAAAGCCCACGTTCTTTCCATTATATCTAGATCACTTCTGCTATATTATGTTGCCTGAATCTTTCTATTTTAAATAACTGTGATAAGCACTTGAGATAAAATAAATCTCTAATGGGATATTTAAACATAAATTGGTCACATTTAATAAATGGGTGAGTCAGAATTAAAAATAATATATTTATGCAAGCAAAAGGAGGTCTAGGAATGTAGGTCTGATTCAATGAACTAAATTAGTTGTATTTTGTTGAACCCAAAATAACACATATTACTTTTGAACATGAAAAGCTCTTTAATATTAATATTCTTTCCAAATGCATTAAAGTTTTTCATTCAATTTAACATTTATGGAGTGTATACCCAGGTACTAGAAGTATAGAGTGGTAACCAAGATAGGCATGGTGCCTATACTCAGGAAACTTGGAGTTCACTGGGTCTAACCAACAAGCAAAGACATAATCAAAAATTTTACAAGTGCCAAGCACAAAATAAAAGGATGCTACGAGAAAGAATAATCAGATAGGGAAAACGGCTGAGGGATGAAAAGGAAAATTTTCACCAAAGAGTGGTGAAAACCAGGTACTGAGCAAAAGACAGGGAAAGAACGTTTGATGGTCATGGAGCAGGAAAGGTTTAGCGTGGCCTTCCGTAAAGAAGGCCCGCGTGGCTGAGAGCAGAAATGTGGAGAGCAAGTGGTTAAGGACGGAGGCCAGGACAGATTAGAAAGAGCTTTGCAGGTCACAGTAAGTATTTGAATTTTACTCAAATTTAAACAGAAAACAGGGGAAAGGCTTTAGGCAGATGAATGGCATTATTCAGTTTTTGTATTTAAGCCATCACTCTGGCTTGGGGGAGGGGGTGGCGACTAGGGGGAGTGTTGAGGCCTTGAACTGAAATGCATAAGGAATGAAAGGCAGAGAAGCCAGTTTGGCGGCTGTTGCAACAGGTTAGGTGAAAAGGGAGGGTAGCCTGGACCAGGTGGAAGCAGTGGAAATAGAAAAAAAAATCAGACGTTTAGAAATCTCCTCAACCCAGTATCACGGGGGAAAAGCCACTACCACAAACAAACACAAACACCAGTTATACTGAGGCGGACATGAAGAAGTTTCAGACATACCGGGAACGTCCTATTTCCAAAGCAGAATGCTGAGTACAAGGGTGCTTGTTTTATCATTTACTCTTTGGTGTTAAGCATATACATGACATATTCTTGTGTAACCATGGAATGTTTCATAAGAAAACATTTAAAGATTACGAATGCTACACATTTTAAATGACATATCTAAGGACACTCAGATATAGCTGTCTTGTCATTTCAGGCATGCTTTATAAACTCTTCAGTTTGACCCTTAAATTAGGACAGTAAAGCACTACATCAGCTCAAATTCTACTGAAAGTATTTTCTAACTCCAGGTTATCTGTAATAACAACAAAACTTGTTAAATTTAAAGTCTAAAGTTTGATAATTTAACATCTTAAATATCAGTGAAAATTAATCATGAATTTGTCACCTGGGAATATAGTCGAGGTTTTTAAAAAATTGTTGTCCATGAACCCAATTAGCCATAAACATAGAATGATAGCAAATACAAAAGTATCTATTAAAGAGTTATCTGTAAAAATAAAAAAACTCTGAGCAACCTAAATGCCTAAAACAAATGAGATGGTAAAGTAAATTATGGAATACCCAACACCACCAACCGTTAGGAAGTCATTAAAAATGAATGCCATGGAAGATGTTCGCTATATTAAGTGAAAACAGTGTTATATAGATAAAGCACAGGGTCTATGAGGAGGGAAAGAAAAACAAACTAGGAGGGATGTAGAAAAGTCTTTATCAGCAAAATTTTTAAGGTAAGAAGGATATTGGATCACAGGTGACATCAAAGGGGAATTGGACTTTTATCTTTCATTCTGTTTAACATTTTTCAAACTTTCTAACAATGGGTGAATTTATTACTGTAAAAATGCTGTGCTTTCCTTGCAAATTATTAAGCAAAACAACCCACACACAAAAGGAAGCTATATGCATTCAGAAATCTCTGTTCTATTACAAATTCTTGACTATTTTCAGATGAGAAACCCTTCAATTTAGAAACCTTTAGAAAGAAACATGAACAGCTCTGATGTTGCCTAAAAAGATACTAAGCAAGAAAGCCCTGATAGTCAAAGTGTCTGTGTAGGAACACCAACAAGTTAAACCAGTCTGGTCAGTTAGCAGGAATTAAGTCCTCTCCAATCCTTCATCATCTATCTAGCCAGCATCTACGCAGTGCCTTCTAGGATGGCAGGATACCAAACCACAGCGGGGCACAGGGAGTCAGAAGACCACCTCTGTCAACAAGGGGCTTCTTATCACCTGGCTAGAGAAAGAGCAGGTAAGGCAAGGACACCAAGAACAAATGAGCAAGTAAATGAGCCCTCTGCAGACGCCGAGGGATGGCAAAGTGAGGGAAAGACTGGCCCCTGAGTGCTGGGCTGAGAAGCTGTGCTGGATGAGTAAGACCTCCCCTTCTGACATACTAACCAGGATTGCCAAACAGGACAAGCAGCCAAGGCCTACTCAGTGGAGGCCATGGTAAGACCATGACAAGGAAGGAGATCAGAACTTTCATACAAAAAACAACCATCTTAAAGGCTAGAACTCCTGACTCCCGATGTGGACCTGCTCGCTCTGATATAGCTCACTTCCCTTTGTGCGCCGCCTGAAAAATGATTATTATGTTAAAGATAGCAGACAAAATGTAAGTGGCAGCTCTAATAGACATAACCAATAATTCTCAGTTAATGGTTACTTACCTTAATTAAAATAGTGCACATTATTTAGAAGAAAGTTTTAAAATACCATGGCAAACAGCAATACAGGATATAAAATGGCTCAGTATAATTTGAGGTGAAACCACAAAAGAAAAATATGTCATTTAAGCCAGAGATTATTAATTTACCATGTATACTTAGCATAAAGAAAGTATATTCATTTAAGAAATACAAACACTGTGAATAGTGCTTTAATGCTATGTGAGTCTTCCTAGGCCTCCCAAAATAAATAACATTTATAAAAACACTACTTTAAGCTAAAAGACATTTTAAATAAAATCATGCAAAACCCAAACATGTATTTTTTTAAAAAGTAATCCGGCATTGTTTATTTTTGCCTTCGAAGTATTATATTTCATCTACTAGAATATTGGACTATCCTTTTTTGTTTTCACCTTTTTGGTTATGCCCTTAAAATAACTGTGATGCTCGCATAGTTCAGAGCTTTAAACTTGTAAATAACCCCTCCCAGAAGCCCAAATCTCCATATCTTAATATCATGAAAGCTGGAACTGTAAAATAAAATCTGTTAGCAGCTGAAATCTTAATGAGGTTCTACAAAGAAGCGGCTTTTCTGCAATGACTCAATGCATGGAAACAGTTGAGTGATTATAAATGCATGGGCTGAATGTGAGTTGGCAAATATAATACCACAGAATGTACCCAGAACTAGGGTTGTCCCAGTTCAAATGAGACTATATTCCTTTACCAGTGCAGGCACACGACTAACCTGAAATGTCTTTGGCTGAGAGATAGGTGTGAGCCCATAAAATTATGTCCCTTGACACCCCATTTACATGGTGACAATCTGTTCTGGCCCACCAGCAGCCTGTTCTTCAACAACAAAGCACTTCAGAAGGAACACTGCATAATGTGGGTTTCATCCGACATAATAGAAGCCAGCGACAATTGGACTGGAGAGGTGGTTCTCAAAACTTAAGGACATGAGACCCCCCCAGTCAAAAACAAAGACTTGAGGAAGATTCTGGGGTCTGCCACCACAGGACTAGAGGCACCAGGTCGGGATGTACCCAGGAATCTGTACTTGCCGAGGTGGCTCGCAGCCAAGCAGGCCTCTCAGGGAAACACTAGCTGAGAGCGTGTCTCCCCAGGGAAAAGCCAGAGGGGAAACGCAAAAGGCAGGTGCGGAGAGGGGAGCCACGTTTTTTTTAAAGTATTCCATCACTATCATTTTTTCAGGGAAAACGAAAGGAGTTTCCTCAAAAGTATTCTCTGAACCTTCGCACATATAACTGCAAACTTAGAACATGTCCTAGAAATATTTCAGTACAATTATTCATGGTAAAGAAATTAAACTCCACATGCTTATTTCTATATATAAATATATACTTAAAAAGGAAAAAAGAAGAAAAAAGCTCTCAGGGCCAAACACTCTCAAATCCATTCTTACTTAGGAATTCCAGAAATTTAGGAATGCTTAATTATATGAATATCGCATGGTCTGTGGTAAGTACTATTATTATTTATTCTCTGCATACTACAGATAAAAAGCAGGCAGAGGTCTGTACAATTAACACACCTAACAAGGTAGGAAGCTAAAACGTAAACACGATGAAACCCTGTATTTTCGTAATTATGTCTCCACAATTCTCACTTATTTTTCCCTAAGCCCATTAAATTCCAAGCCCTATATGCTAATAGTATGTTTAGTTTTCAGCATGTGCAGTCCTTTGTGAGAAAACTCAGGGAAATAACATCTTTGGCTAACAACCTGCCCCCCTTGAAGAACAGAGGTTTCCACAGTCTTCGTAGTGCTTAGGATCTTAAGAGCCGTGGGCTGCTCCCGTAAGTCATCTGGCTCATGGTACCCACCACAGAAAGAATATGGAACATCTTTATGAAGCTGAACTATGCTGAGCTGAAATCAAAACAATGAACTCGAGAGATATAACATCATAGAAGTCTACAGGTACAAAAGTCCACATCTCCTACAACTAAGAAAGCAATGGCATTCTTAGAAGAGATACTTAGAAAAGCAGACATCAAAAAGTTGAAAGAAAATATGGGTGTGATTCTGCACATAGTACTGTTTTGAGGGAGAAGGTTTAAAAAAGATGTGAGGCTGTAAAAATGCGAGGCTGTAAAAAATGGTAAAGAATATGAGTGGATAATCAGCATGAGAAATAAGAGTAACATTGAGTATGATGCTACTTACTGGTCATTAAAATAGTATCTCACTTAATTCTTAAAACTGTCCTAAAGTAAGGAGGGATTTTAACCCATTTTAGAGATGAAGTGTAGAGAATTTAAAGAACTCTCCTAAGGTCTAGTAAGAAATGAGACCAGGATCTGAACACTATACTAAAAAGCCTTCTGTGTGACTGCTTAGGAAGTTCTCCAATGAGCCTAAAATGTTTATCATTTAATTATTTAATTATTTTATTTTGGCAGGGGCAGGGGAGGTAATTAGGTTTATTTATTTTTAGAGGAGGGACTGGGGATTGAACCCAGGACCTCATGCACTAAGCATGCACTCTACCACTTAAGCCATACCCTTTCCTCCTCCAACAAGCTTAAAATTCTAAGACTACCAAAAAAGTGTGGAAAGTAAAGTGAAGAAATCAGTGGGAATCCCTAGAAGAATCTTAACCAGGAACTCACAGTCCAGAAAGACTTGATACAAGTGAAACCTGCTAACTTTCACAAAGGTGTTAAGGGAAGTCAGGGGCCAAATAATGATCTAAGAAAAGGCAAGACAACTGTTTAAAGGAGATGACGTCATATAAAGATTGGAGGCAATACTACCCAATTGCCCAATGGAGTAATTACAATTACTCCATTTCACCTGCTCAAGCAAAGGAAGCTTCAAACTGGGAATGCTAGAACAATGGCTGAGAAGGCCCTGAAAGCGAATACAGGAAACAAAGTCATAAAGAATACCAGGCAGCTGTAAGCGAGTGTAAGTTTCCTGGCCCAGAGAATTCACATCCCAGGGTATAGCAGGAATTCGTAGAAGTGATAGCCAATCATAAAAATAAATAAATAAATACATACATAAATCATGAAGAAATAGAGGAATTACAAAGACTATGAAAAGGAATATGTGTGTATATATATATATATGTGTATATATATATATATATATATGCACACACACATATGTATAACTGAATCACTGTGCTATACACCAAAAATTAACATCATTGTAAATCAACTATACATCAATTAAATAAAAAAATCCAGAACAAGTCAAATTGTTAACTCAAAATTCAAAATTGTATTTAAAAAAAGTTCAGTTCAAAAATTTAAAAAAAAAAAATCAAAGTAAAATCATGTCCTTTGACCAGGCATACAGGAATGGCAGAAATATTTGAGAAAATCTTTCATGATACCTTAGAGGACCTGACAGACAGTGCAGTCAGGTAGTCTGTGCCTTGCTGAATAGTAATTAGTCTCCAAGTAAATAGCCATCTTTGAAGGTGTTCTTCAGGGCTATGACCCAGCACTATGTGTCTGGCCCTGCCCACTCAACATTTTGCCAATGATGTGGATGAAGATGCTTATCAAATGTTTAGAGTTCACAAAGCCAATACAGTGGATAACATAATTTAGACAAAAAGTTATCTCAATGGGCCATTAACACTTGAATAGATAAAGCAAAATGAAATTTACCAAGAAGGAGTACATTAATGTCTTTATTGTCTTTATATATATAAAATATATAAAATAATTGGCCCTTGATTATGTTAAGGTGATTTAATGAGCCACGACTATGAACACCTGCCAAAAATAAGGCATCTACAGAAAGTCAAGATCACATGTGAAGTAATGAAGTGAGTTCATTTCAAAGGGATATGGACAACTAGAGAGCAACCAGACACAAGAAAATACAGAGAAAGGACAGAAAAGGGACCAAATGTGTGCACAGACTTCTGTGGTTGCTTAACCTACAAAAGAGAAGGCTTAGAGACGGGACGATCATTACTTTTCAAGTCTCTGAGCTCTCCCACAAACAAAGGAAGTAGTATTAGTGTACATTGTCTGAAGACTATTTCCTTCTTTCTTTTACAATCTTCAGAATGATAAAACTAGAGGAACTGGTGACAGACATCGACAGCCTCGAAAAGAAGTGAGTTCCCGGTCCCTGGGAAGCAGCCAAGCACAGGCTAGACAATGCTGCCCCAGAGAAGTCCTGGAGGATATTCCTGAATGTGGCGAGGGGTAGGGGTGGGAAGAGATGATCTCTAGTCATGCTTTATGACTCAGCTGCAATCCTAATAGTCCGTTCCAGTTTGTTTCTTTCCATAGCCAGCCCTATACAATACTCAGCAATGTTATTTTAATAGGATCTACACTGCACTGGAGGGGAGAGAATTTATAGTAGATTTATTGATGTACAAAAGGAATTGAATAAAATAATAGGTAGTAGGTGGAATTTATATCATGTGTAAACTTTCAACATTTTACAGAGAAATATTTGGCTGTAAGACATTGCATAGTTAATATCATTTCCCTGAAGAATAGCTTTTTCCATGGACAAGATGGTGAATTAACACATTTATCATGGCTAAATTAATCGGTGCCCTACAACTCTGCCTACTTTATATTTTCAATACCTTACTTTAAAAATCAAGACTAGATTTTTCTATACCATGGTGTCATAACACCACCTGCAACAAATATCAAGTTTTATAAAGGAGGAATCTCTGCTTAGAATATGCATGCTGTTCAGCATTGTTTTGTTTTTAAAAGTCTGGCCACTGCAGTGCAAATGTTCTTTCTACTGCAGGCGGTAATGTTAGGAAATTCAGCTTCAAAAGAGTCTCCAGCTCATCTTCACAATGTAATGATACCGCTGCTAAGTCTGGATTTAATCACGGGAGCGCAGGAGTGCAAAGAATGAGGGAGAGAGGAAGTTTGTCAGCACGGCTCCCCCTCTCCATCACTGCCACCCTCCTTCACTGACTTTTTTCTTTTTGGTTTGTACACACTCTATAGGCCAGAGTCATTAATAACCTGTGCAAACAGACTATTATAGAGATTATGAACTGCCTCTTTCTGTGCGTGTTAGTTTAGCAGTTAAGGGTATTTGAGGGATTTTAAAAGCCCTGTAGAACAAAACCTTTGTTTAAAAAAGTATCAAGAGCAGGTTGTCTTCCCTGCTCCCTGAAACTTAACCAGGACTCCTTGAACTCTGACCTGAAAAGACACTTGGTCAGCCAGACCTAATCCCAGGCTCTGAGATTCATTTAATGATGTTTGAGACAGCGAGAACCAACCACGCTGAATTTTGTGGCCACTTTGTAACATGAGCCATTGTTCCTCGGGCAGAGTACCCTCATCCCACTTGGCATTTGAGTTAAACTGCTATCATTGGTCACCCATTCCTCAGTGTAAATAACTTGACAATTGCAACAGGACCATATTCATGCCTCAACAACTGGAGTTCAGTATTTTCCAGTATTATCATCCTCCCCCCAAAATTGTACAAAAGATGCTGGGAATTATAATCTTTACCCATTTCCAATCTGGAAGGGAGATTACAACTCTGAAAAACTGACCTCCTAGCGCACGTTGCTACGGCTTTAACTACGGAATATTTCAGGCTGCAGTTCAAGAAGAATGAATGCTCCATTATTTTAACCGACTGCTCAGGGTGGTCACTTTCTTTTTTAATGCAATGTACTACACAAGAATGACATCATAGGGCTATCATAAAAGCAAGTGTTAAAACCTATGATGAATTTTCCTACTATAACTAAGCAGTTAATAAGCGTAAAAGTAGATCAAAACATACACTCAGGGCCTGGTAAAACATTTACATTCACCTTTGCAAATACAAAAATAAAAAGTTTTTTAAAAAGCCATAAAAGTCCTTTGTGCCCCTTACTTCTAAAGCTCTCTGAGTGATCTTAGATGCCTGGAGGCTTTTTCTAATTAAAGAAGCCCAAATGGTAATTGATAATAAATGGCATTTACCGGTCATGTGTAGTTTCTTTCTTCTTATGATAAAGATCTCATCCTTACTGAGCAGAGTGTCACCCAGAAGCTCACGAAGGAATATGTATGCGTGACAACCCCCCTTTTCCTTGCTTATATTCACATTCAAACAAAAAAGTGAAAGAGAAGGTAGACCGTATTACCAACAAATCAGTATCGTCCTATTTATTAATGTATTTTTTAACAAATATTCTTTAAATATGAATACCTATCATGCTAAGAACATCACTTGGATGTCTTATCCTCACAACGAGAGTGGATACTATTTTTATTGACAGATAAATGAGTTGAAGTTCACGAAGGTTTTCTCATTTTTCAATGTCCCAAAGCAAGCAAACGGCGGTTGACACACGAAATCTGGCAGTGTGACTGCAAAGCCAGTGTTTTAGCAATGAAAGTGGTTCTCGTGTAGTATGGACTGTACGGAAAGCAGTGGGTGTGGACAGGACATGGTCTCTAGACTAGAATCTCTCACAGATCAGGGAAGAAAAGATAAGTAAACAGATAAACTATAATCCATTGTATTAACTGCTGTTGGTGCTACAGGAACATGGAGAAGAAAGCCACTGGTGCCACCTGGATGATCCTCCCAGGATGATAACTACACTTGTAATGAGTCTTAAGTGTAGCAGGTAAACTGGACAGAGGGCAGGCATTTCAGACAATGCATAAAGACAAAGATTTAGGAAAGAACGTGGTGCATCTGAGGAACAATGAGAAATTCAGCTCCAAATGAGGGCAGAAAATGCAAGCAGTCCTGTGATTGGAGGGGTCTGTAAAAGAAGGCTTACATTCAGACTGTAGGACCCCTCAGTTTGGTGATTAGAAAAGCACTGTTGATCTGAGTGTGAAAAAGCAACTTGAGATGGATGGGAGCTAGACAGAAGAATGGAGTGATGTACACTTTGAATATATTTAACAAGGAAAAGATAAAGTATGGTAGTGGTCTGAGTCAGGGAACAAATACTGAGAATCTCCGTTTCAGTTTGGGGAGATGTTGGCTGAGCATTTCTGTAGACCAAACAGAATGAGCTGATGTGAAGGGAGAAACTGAAGCTTCAAGAACTCTGAGGACAATTGATGAAGCAATGTCCCCAAAAAGGTGAGAGTCAGCAAGTGAGGGAGCCGGGAGAGGACCCCTTCTCTAGCTGCAGCCCCCACTGACACTCCAGAGACCACAGCACCTGCCCCAGCACCTCATCTGTTTGTCTTTTGTGCTGTTCTGTTTGCTCTGTGAGTCTTTGTCCTCTCTTGTCAACTAAGTAATAAATTCCCCAAGGGTAGGGGTCAGACTTTCTATTTCTTTGTATCTCCCTCCATCCTTAAAACAATGTGGACACATCTGAGCCAGGCATATGTGCCTTGTCATGGTGGGTCGAGGAGGAAATCAGGGATGGAGCCAAAGAGACAACAAGGGGAACAAGTCACAGATGAAAAATAGAAACTGTGCATCTCCGCTTTGTATGGTACGAGCTGCCGCAGATGGAACTGTAAAATACATGGAGAATGTAATTGAGCTATTTATCAGGAAAAGACCGTGTAATAAATTGTCACATTATAAATAATCCTGTTAGAGCAGGGGCTTGAGAGAGAATCTGTTATCTCCTACTTCCCTTACAGTAACTAAATGCAAGTATAGTTGATAACAGAAAACACCAGTGCCAAGGAATATTACAGAGTTTTTTTTAAAAAAATGTATTTTAAATTAATACATGAAATACTTTTGCTAGCTCTTTGGTTCCTCAAATTAGGAGAAAACATTTCTAAACAAAATTTATATCTTCTCATAATCTGTATGTTTATTTTTATAACTTACTCAGTGTTTACTCAGAAAATAATATTCAAAAGCACATATGCAATCGTTTCTTAGCATCATAGGTTTTGGCTCACAGGTTTTGAAGTCCTCAATCTTATAGATTAAAAAAACTGAGGTTCAGAAAAGTGACTTCTTTAAACACGTACATGATTAATAATGATGCTAGATTTAAAGCCTAGTTTTCCTAACGCATTGCCCCATAGTCTGTCATTAAACAAACCTAAAATTGAAACTGAACTCGGAAGTTATTCTTTCTGAATCTAATCAGAAATCTTTGCTGGCACGATTAGCTTTCTGCTCCTCTGCTCTCTGTCTTCCCTGATTTCCCACGATAGATTCGCAGACAAGCTGCGGCCAACACTGCTACTTATCTACCCAATATCCACTCTCCCTTTCTTTCTTCCTAAAGAATCCCCCCTTTTTTTTCTTCTGAGAAGCGTTGTGGCAAATAAAAAACTTGATTTCCCAGGCTCTCTAGACCTGAAATGGAGTTAAATGACAAAGTCCTAGGGGATAAAATCCCTTCCAGAATAATAAAGACAGACCTTCATGAGGAGAGGCATTTGGCCTTTTGCCCTTCTTTCCGCCCCCCTCTTCCTGCCTGGAATCTGCACTGGATGTCTGGAGGTGCAGCAGCCATTTTGTAGCCATAAGAAGAGAAGCCAGGAAGAGACCAGAGCCTGTGTCCATGGCAGCATGGGGAAATACTGCATTAGCCTGGCTTAGTCACTGTGTAAGACAAACAAAGCCCTTATCTGGTTAAACCATCACTGTAGAGTTTCTGCTACATGCAGTCACTTGCAATTCTAATTGACTAATACCTGAACCTTACCATGCACTGACATAAGCCTAACATATTACTGCCCATACTCAAAAACCTTTCCGTGGAGGTCTCAAGCAGGACACCACTGAGTAAAACATTAACTCTTAAACCTGGCATCCAAAGCTCTTTACAACAGATTCTTGAGTCCTGCTACTTCCCCTAAACACATCCTGCCTACCAGCTAAACAGAACTCCCTGCCAACTGTCTCTCTCACCTCCTCTCTGCCCATCAAAATCCTGCAGTCTTGTCAAGGCCCCTCTCACACTTCACTCCCCTCAGTAGTCTAACGGGATCCCTCCATCCCTCCAGCGTGGAGAGATTCTCCCTCTCCTGAACGCTGGAAGTACTTCTGTTTCCCTGCGCTGAGGTTACTCTGCGACAGCCACCACACTCGTTTGCTCTCCGAGGCAAGAGGCACCTTGAGGGCAGGACCTTGTCACTCTAGTGCGGAAGCCCCGACTCCCCACCCCGGCCCAGAGCCTGACACACAGCAGATGATTAATAGCTCCTCTTAAATTGAATTAATAAACACTTCTGCCTCTCCTAATGCAGCTCTGACTGCTCCCGGAAAGGGTCCACGCCAACACTCTAATGACTTCTGAGGGAGCATGTGTGACAGCAGGAGTGAGCCTGAGCTGCACTTCAAACTGCGGTATTGTTTTGACACCAGAGCAAGTGATAATGGGCTGTTACTCGGTGTGTCAAAGCGCTCACTCAAGACTCCTGCGCCAGCCTCTCCTGCCTGTCACAAACCGCAGCCTGCAAAAGCCTTTCCACTCGAAACACCATGTGGCTTCTGCTGAAGAAAAGCCTCTGGCTGGTCACTTCTCTCCCCGTGGATCACAAATAAAACAGGATGGTTCCAGCAGGAGCCGGGACTCAGTGGGCTCCGTCAGCACACACCTGTCCCTCCAGAAGCAAGCCCTGGCAGCAAGGGAGGGGTGAAGAGCAGGACGCGGTGGCAGGCACCCAGCCACAGCAGCAGAGCAGCGTGTCCTGACTCAGGCACGGCTACCGCGCGGCAGTGCCGAGGAAGCGCTTAGTTCAGGTGGCAAACAGTCGGGAACAATGAAAGGAGGAAAAATCTACAGGATGAGAGTCTGTGCAGTTTGAATACAATCTAAAAAGCAAAATAGCTCAAATAAGAATGAGAGCCATAGCATTTACATATTAAAATACAGGGCCTGAAGTGGGAAACACACGGTCCACCCTCCCAGTACGGGGTTATAACTCCTACCAGCTCCCGGACCACAAGTCCTGAAAGGAACTGTCATCTTCAGTAACAGACTACTTCCGTCTGCCATCCGCCCAATGGCCAAGGTCGCAAATAAAGAAGCGTTCAAGATAAGCTAAAACAAAATGACTGCTACATACACAGTTAATTGGAATGGAGACGAAGTCAATATTACTGTAAATCCCTGAGAAAAGATGCTAATCATTAGCCATATGAATCACTGACAGTGCTGTACAGTATTGTTTTAACTTATTAGAGACTCTGTACACTATAATTAAATATGATAGTGCTTTAACAAGCATTTAATACTAATGATGCAGGCTGGTTAAAAAAATAACTGAGTGAACATTAGTAACAAACACTGATATTGAAACTGCATTAAAATGCTGCACATAAGTTATTTGACTTGAGGGGAAAGGTGACTCCTGCATTGATGAGAAATTTGATTAAATGAATTCATCCCTCACTCCCCAAATGAAATTGGGCTTGTTAGGTGCCCAGTGACCCATTACTTCTCTAAAGCCTCCCCACACAGGTGTAAACCTTCATGGTTAGAAGCTGGTCCCATGGCACCTGCACTGTGCCCCTCCTGGTCTAGCCTGTCTCCTTCCCAACGTGATGCTCCATCCTACTCTCCACGGCCTTTGAGGGCAGCCTCCAGGCCCAGCACCACTCCCTGTGAGCTGTCCTTCTCTGCAGGGCTGCTCCCAGTGCCACCAAGCCTGCCTGCCTGCCGCCTGGTAGCGTCACCATTCTCCCACTGCCCTGCAAATGGCCACGGGGTAAAGAGGTAGCTGTCATATGCACAGGCCTCAGCAGGGGTGAGCCCTCGGGAAAGTTTAAAATAGAACAACTGGATCCAGAAGGGAGTGGGCACCAGGACTTGGCAGGAGTCACATCATAATATTTGGCAGAAGAAACATTATATTTCTATTTTAGTGTGTTTCAGTTATTTCGATATAGGTGTGGTTCTATTATACCAAAATGGGTTATTTTGCCTCAAATCTAGTGGATTATACTTTGTGGGAAATTGAATGAATTTTTAAAATATGCAATTTTAAAAACACTACCTTATGTATAAATCTATGAATGGATAATTATCAAATAGGAGACTATCCACTAATAATTATATTTGACTTTGAGGTACACCATGCAATTTTTGATACAGATTTACCTTCATAATTATACTTTTCTTAGAGTATTATTAGCTTTCATTGGTAATTCTAATATTAAAATAAACACATACCAAAACACAGTGGGACCACACATCTACTAGCTGGCAGGAAAAAGGTCTTCAAATGCTGTGTTTCCCCACAGGTAATTTATGCTTAATTTTTTTCTTTCAATAATAGAATATTGCTCAAAAAAGAGCACTGGGGAGACAAGAATATTTTAAATACTAAGAAAAGGGAGAGAAATAGTAAGAATGGAAGATGACAAAGGTGAGAGGAAAGAAATTAATAAATTAAAATAAATTAAAACTGCTACTTTGGAGTTCACTGCTGTATCATTTCTCATTGCCCTTGTTTACAAGCTAACTGCATTATGCTACAATGTAACTGAATATAACATAACGTGACCTAATGTCTTCATCTCGTTGGATTTCTCCGCTTTAGTCACATAATATCACCATTTACTTTTTTTTCCCCCTTAAGCTGTGATCATTTAGTCCAGGTAAAAGTGTACCAAAGTAAAGCTCTCTCCTGTGAGCTGCTCCAGGAAGGAGAATAAAAAGAAGAAGGAGCCGTGATTCAAAGGTGACATGACATTCAAATTTTCTGGGACACAAATACCTATTGACAATGTGTCCCCAGGGAAAACATTTACGTTCCTTCTGCTCCACACGGCCCCAGATTTGCTTTGAGGCAGTTCCAGAAGTGGAATCACATCAGGAGAAGAGAAAAGATATGAACAATCATTTTGGAAGAGGAATGAGAGGGAAAATAGCCCATTTTTCAAAACAATTGTGGAAAAGTTGTGTTAAACTAAACGGCTTCACTGTAGTCAAGTTGCACTTATATTTAGGTAACTTGTTATTTAGAACTCCATAGAAGGAGAAGATTGAACAGATGCAAAGTGTTTGTCACCTGAATAAAAACTAGCTCATTTAATTACAAAGCTGTTAGTGAAATTTTTAATTTTCATTTGTTATTAATAAAGACTATTTCATTTTTTAATACACAATTTCAACCAGATATGGGGAAGCAGATTTTATTACATTGTCAGTGTATATAAAATATACATTAAATGCTTTCAAAAACAGTAGAGTCAATGTAGTATAGAACACTCTGTCTACAAAAAAGAAATCAACTCTTTCCAAGTTGTTGCAGAGCCATGAAATATGATTTTGTTGATCAAAATACAATGAATATCAGAGGATTTATTCTTCCTATACTGTAAGAAAACCAAAATGATTAAGGAAATAATATTGGTAGTTCACATCCAGTATCTCAGCATGAGGGACTATTTGTGAATGGAGACTACAGAAAACAAAAGAAATTAATGCTATTATATCTAGCTTCTGCTTTGTAAAGTAGTAATAGCAACAACTGTAATTGTAACAGCAACAAACACGTACAGCCCTTACACTGCGTAAAGCACCTGATCTGGATTGTTTCATTTAATCTTCCTACCCTGCCCCAGGAAGGAGGCGATTATTGCCACAGGTGGGGACACTGAGGCAGAGTCACAGAGCCGGGATGTAGTAGCACCAAGATTAAAAGCCCAGCAGTCATATTTCCGAGTCCACCACACCTAACCACCACACTCTATTACCCCGTCCTCAACAAAAACAGGGCTGTGGAAGACAGAACAAGGGACCCAAGGCCCTGTCCCACCATGTTAAGTAGAGTTCAGCTGGTCTGACAGGAGATGGGCTAAGCCAGCATGATCAACTGCTCACCACGAGCCATTCCTAACAACGTCCTAGAGAAAAGAAACCAGCAAATCCACATGCTTTTAACCACTGACGTTCCTTATGTTGGAAATTAAATATTTTTTTAAACTCATGTACAACTGTGAAATATCATCAGTGACTCTGACTTTCAAGACAGCCTGGTTTAACTTGTATATCCTCACAATGTTTTACAATACTATTTGTTGTTCAGTTTGGTTTGCTTAATAAACTCTAACATCTAAATTGAACAACCATTTTCAACCAACTTTTTGTTACACATAATAGAAAAGGTATCTAAAAAGAAAACATAAAATAAAGCATCTAATAAAATCCCAGTGATACAGAATAACATCTCCTGTCCATCTGAATTCATCCATAACCCTGGAATCTGATACAAAATAGACCAAGATCTGCCTTACGGAGTTCTGATTTTTGTCTTTGACCCAAAGATCTGATCTCCCCTCCTGTTCCTGCCCACTCATCACAAATCAGCTGCCATGGATCACAAAAGGGACCAGGTGAGTGATTCTGGCAGACTCAGTGAAAAATTCAACACCGCCTGACAAAACCAATGCGAGGATCCAATGCTCCTGGCAATCAACCCGTATCAATCCCTCTCACAGAGAAGACAACATTCTTATTTTCCCAGAATCCCTAGTACTACAGACAGAACTATTTTGGCTCCACACATTTCAAAGCCTTTTTTAAATTCTGGACAAACAAATGACTGTGGCAGCTTGGGGACACAGGTCCTTTGAGAAGCGCTTAAATTCATAACATCCATATTTTGAGTTTTTAGCCTTTCACCACCACAGAGACCTACAACACACTCTGTTTTTAGTCCAGTGGGAAGAAAAAAGAATTCTTACTCAGTCTTACTATGAATAAATTACCCTCCAGAAGAAGTCAACACATACCTTCCAGGAAACTATTAAATGCACTTAAGGGAGAATTTTCTAAATGCCATCCCCCTCCCAGTGCCCTGAAAATGGTCCCTTCTCTTCACAGGATAAAACAACTTATTTCTGAAGAGTAAATTAATGTTAAAGAAGGTCAATTAGAAAGATATATCTGGATTCCATGACTTTAGAAGTTCCACCTGGGCTTTGTCTGGCAATGTGTTTTTAAAAAAATGTTCAGCATGGGTTGTAAATCACACCGGGACGCCCGTGTGAAAGCAGTGCCGCCTGGGAACGGCTCCTGTCTCATCGCAGCACCCCCGGCTGCTCCAGCCCCGCGAACGGCACTTGTCATGAAAACACTGCTATATATCTTGATTTGTCAGAGAACAAATCAGTTTTATCTGTTCATTTTGTGGTTTAGTGTCATAGGTATTTTAGAAAACATAATTTATAATTCCTCATGCAATTATATATGAAATTAAATCATCTCACTTTTCCAGAAGCATCAAAATATTTCAGATTAAGTAGAATGCAGTCGTAATGTCTTTGAGGTTCTTCTCCCCTCATCTACTACAAGAAGAAAAGATAAATAAATAAAGGAAAAGAGGGGGGCGGTGGGCAGCATTTTTAGTGAGCTAGTCTAGTTGTCTTAGCTCAGGCCTCAGAGAGGCTTTTATTTACATTCACTGTCACAACAATGTCTAATCATGCATAGAGAGGCAGGGTGTAGGGACGAAGCCACTGCCTCAAGGAGCAGAAAGCCTGGGTCTGAACATTCAAATCTTGGCTCCATCAGTTACTTGCTGGGTGTCCTGGGGTTAACTCACTTAACCTCTCTGTGCCTTAGTTTCCTCAGCAGTAAAATGTAGATAATCATACCCAGGCCACACATGGTTTGGGAGCATTAAATAAGTTACCATATGCCTGGCACAGAGTAAGCTCTGTGTTCGCTAGCACTGTAATGAGCAACAATATGCACATGACTTGTTTTTAAGGACTAAACATACATGGAAACATAACAAGACTATGTCTTATTGACTAATGCTGAGGTATTCCAATGAAAGACACGAGAAAAATATCCTACTGGTGTGTCCTTGTTGGGGTGATGAATTGGTTATTTTAGTAAACTTCTAGACAATGCAGCCTAGATCCCTATCGAGTACTGAAGGACACCTCAATTTCCTGAGAACGCACCACACCCACAGATGTTTTAATCCCCCTGATTGAAAACAGAGTTGGGCTATTCTTTTTGATTTACCTGGATGAATTAGTATCTGCTGAGAGATTCAAATTTGTGATGTTAGTATTAGCCACAACAGTAAATGTCCCTTTAATAGGTGAGACAAAAGAGCCGTTATTGATATCAATTGTGTTAGTTTAAACTGCAAACGGCACATTTTAATATCCACTACGGGTTATAAGTAAAAAAAGAACATAGCAGCAAATTATAACTTAATGTGTTATATAAGATATCTCATGATAAAACACTGGTTTTTATCATTAAAACTCTTTGTTCATATGAATTGATATTTTTGGTCACATGAGTACATTTTAACAGATAATTGGAGTTACATAAATCCTGACCAATCCTTGCTACACCCATTATGAAAACCCACCTAACTATTTATCAAAAGCAAATATTTCTATCCACGGGTCACCAACGCGATCACACAGAAAGAGTGTGACCCCTCTGGGGACAGACCTCAGTGTGCGCTGAATGACTCCAGAAAAGCACACAGAAGGGAGATGATCAGAATGGCACCAACGGCGCTGTTAGGAAAAAGCGCAGTGTAGGTGGCCAAGTACATCTGACTTCTAACTAGGATCGTCCCATACTTGCTAAGCTCCAGGGAGGACTACGAAAAGAAGTTGGGTCAATCTTACTACTTTAAACTACAGAAGGGAGACGGAGAGACGTTCAACCCTTTCCCATACCCAGCAGGATCCGAGGTCCCCGAGAAACAAACCACCAAAAAGGGATTACAACTCACTGCGCCTGCAAGCCTGGGAGCTTTCATAATTTGCCTGACAAATTCCCTACCTCTAATAGTGGGCTGTGATCAGTCAATTCAAACACAGGAAAAACCTTCCCTAAGAGTTTCCTCCAATGGCTCTTTCAGAAAATCTCCATCCGACTGCACACAGCAAAAACCAGAGGCTAAAAAACAGACAAACTGTCATCAGTTATTGATTCCTGGGCCAAGGGACATCTTTAACATAGGACTGTCATTGTGAAACTAGTAAGCACTCAGTAACTAACCCACACAATGCTACGTGTGTGTTTTTTAAAGAGGAGAAAGACCAAAATGCGGTAAGAACAAGACTGTTGTAAAAACAAAATATGCCATCAATTAAAGTTTCCCGAATGATACAATGTTTTTTAACTCTTCTCCCACATTAAAAAAGTTAGCAGAGGTAAGAAAGAAAGCAGGTCAATGCCAAATTATTTTTTAAATAACTGGCCTTTCACCATCAATGAACTAAATGAGAAGGAACTTATTTTCTAAGGATAACTACATTCTCACATGAGTCAGTCACTCCGATTGTCTGCCATAGGCTGTCAGCACAGCATCTGTACTTAACACGTCTTAATTTACTGACCACTCCTAAGTCCTTCTAGATCATCAAAAGAAAACTAATCCTTCACATTTGATTTGAAAGCCAAAAACTTGAGTATTATGTAATATTAGAAATAATAATAAAGAATATGTAAATTATACATTATAATGTTAAGTAAAAAACCACAGATGAAAATACTGTATACATAACCTCAATTATGTAACAGAATGCCTAGCACTGTAACTAAAGAGAAACGAATGCCTTAAAATGCCACCTCTACACGTCTTCCCAGGCGGTTGATCCATGGAGGGGGAGGTTGTCTTCTTTCTACTTTTTCTCTGTTTTTTAGTTTTCTATCATTAACAAACACTGGCTTATTACTGGAAAAACTTGTTTTTTAATGTATAAGTTTACAAGGAACTTAGATATACAAAAATGTGGGGTCTCATAAAATAAGTTCTCGTAAAATGCCATCCCAAGACAGCAAGTTCAATTTTGTTATTTAAACTCAAAATAAGCTCTCCACTCAATTTAAACATATATATATATGTTCAGTTGCCAATCCCAAAATTTCAATCTTTGGTTTATGCCTGTAAAATATAGTTACTATTAATTCGAATTCCAGGCTAAATTGACAGACATATATAAAGCGACTGAATGGGATACTGGTTAAATATGCATTCTTTGGAGCCAGTTTTTGGTGTCGGCCAAGCTATTTATCTCTTTGAATCTGTTTCCTCATTGGTAAAATGTGGACAATTATATCATGTTCTATGAGGAATGAATGAGTATATGTGAAGCACCTAGAACAGTACCTGGTGTATAAGAAGCACAAATAAATATTAGTGCTTAATATTATTAATTATTAATATTATCTTTATTAAATATATTCACATGTTTATTATGAAAAATTTTTTCCCTCACTAAAACCAAACCTTGGTTTAATCTAAGCTAATTCTGACAACATTACATTTATTCTATTCTAAACGTGAAATAGTCCAAATAGGTAAATTTTTCAGAAAACTGAGGCTTACCCTGTAAAGCACCTACATCATTTCATTTTTAATCCTCAAACCCCATTCAAAACCTTCCATTTTGTTCAGGTTAAATGGCTCCTTTCCAGAACCCTAAATTTGCCAAAACCTCCTTCTAGACAAGTTGGAGAGAACAGGGTCAACATAAGCATAGTTTATTGCCAGGTCCTACCTGACATTCTGTTACATAATTATAATTTATTTTCCATCTCCCCTGCAGCAATGTATCTGGAGGGCAGGGGTATTATATGCTGGGTTCTTTGCTTTGTCCCCAACACCTAGAACAAAGCCTGGGACATAACAGGCACTCAAAAAATACTTGTTAAGTGAATGAATGATGTCATAGTGTGGGAGAGAACTAGAGAATTACGGTATAATCTTTAAAAGTGTCTCTGTAGTGTTTCTCTCCATAAAAAGGGGACAGTAAAACTAAACCACATTTCCTCCACTGATGCTCCGAAAGACTAAAGATTCTTAATAGAGTACCTTCTTTCCAAATAATGCTCATACTTCTTCATTGTAGCATATCTAAAGCAGACCCCCATTCAAAGAAGCCTCCTCCTCCCGTGAGGAACCACTGTATTCATAACAATAAAGCATGACACTTAGAATTGTTATTTATGACTGTGGTTCTGAAGCATATATGCTCAAGAGCCACCATCTTAAGTTGATAAACCTGGTCAGAGCTTTTGATAAAGAACAGATGGATTGTGCTCTTATCTTGGCTCCCAGGATGGTGGGCCCAGTTTTGACCTGGGAGATTATCAGGCCTCATACAACCAAATCATAGAGGACAGAGGTTTGACTGTGCTATGAGTTCCCAGCATCTCATTCTTTGATTTACAAAACTGACAGAAAAAATATGTTGGTTGTATTTCTCTGCCGAGCTCGCTGGAAGCTGAGAGAAACCTCGGGCACTGCCTATTTGCATATAGCCTGCAGCGATCTTTTCCAACCTGAGTAATGAGCTTGTAAAACAGGAGCGCAGATTTGCTGTTCTGTCCTGGGTGATATTTCTTCAAACCAAAAAGGGGCAGGCAGATAGGGAAAAGCCTTTGTGTTTTCTCTCATTGACATACAAAAAATTTTGCCAATTATTGCTTCTGAGCAGCAGAACCCTGACGTAAGACCCTTTGGAGCTCTCAAAGCTACTGTCCAAGAAAAAAAAATGGCTTTTCAAAGCACTGCTCATCACAATCCTGTGAAATCTATCTGGCATCTCGGAAACCAAACCAAGGTGCCTGCGAGTGACCAGCCAGCTGAATGCTCACTGTGCAAGCATGCAGTCTCCACCTCCCACAACCAACGCTAAGCCCTGACACACCACAGACAGAGAGGCCCCTGACACTGCAGGGCTCCCCTTCATGTGCCAAGCTACCTCAATAAGTCATAAATAAACTGCCCACTAACCGACACTCTGCAGGTGAAGGAATTATTATGAAGTTGATATCTCATAAAATATTTAAAATATAATAACATTGTATCTGAGAAAATTTGGACGAAGTATAAATGTAAAACGTCTACTAAGATCAGAAGTTAAAGATCTACAATTCTGAAATTTAATAACTTGGCAAAGAATTAACTGAAATAATAAGATTTAAGTGACAGAGCTCTTATCCATATAAAAAAAGGAAAAAAAAAAAAAGAAGAAGCAGGGAGTTTTTAAAAAGCATTTTAACATTACAACATGCTCTATGGCCAGGAATGATTTACTGTCTATCATGAGTGTCAAAATAGACTCTATTCAGAGTTGGAATATGACTGGTACAGCACCAAGACTTAGAGCTGTATCAACGGGGAGCTTTAAGCATAAAAAAATCTACCCAAAGGTAACAGCACTGTCCACGGCAGCATTTATGAAGATGCTTTTTACCCAATGTGTTCCTTTAATGGAATCTCTACTGCATCTTCTTAAAGCACAAAAGACCTGGGTCTTCAGCAAATGACTCTATTCTGCATTTAAAATCTATACATTAGTAAAAGACAGTTATACTTTTGCAGGGAATAGAATAAAAAATTAATCACAATATAAATTGTATCAGAGTATCACCAATTTTAGATGGTAGGTTTCCTAGTCATAACTCCTCAAAAGCTATATATTTTTAATGGGACATACTTTAATTATTAAATAAAAGTTGTATATCACTGTGGGTCAATCTGTTTAACCTGGATCATTTTACACGAATGCCAAAAAGCAGAACTCAGCTCATTAGTCCCCTCCAGGTCATGGGCATTAATGCCTAAACTCCAAAAAGAAGGATTTTAAGCAGTTTAAAAAATACACCAAAAAAAAAAAAATACACCAAAGCTAATGGCCACCATGGCCAATTGCCCCAAACAAAATAGATAACTGTAAATGTCACTAAAGACTCCCCTCATTATAGAAAAAATAATGAGCTAGTTTTTTGTAATGAATTATTTCCACTGATAGGATTTTTTTCAACTGGATGTTCAGGTAGAAATTGTAAGGTCAAGTGCAAAGTGAGATCAGACTTTTTTTCTTTTTTTAATTCACTGCCCTGAACACTTTTTATCAAGTACTTCCTACTTAACTGCTAGGCATCCTGCTAACAAACTGGATAGGGTCTTCATCCTCTACATACAGACAATAATTCCATCAGTTGGCCTTCATGTGAGCTATAATTACATACCAATATATTTTAAATAACATATATTTATGACAATATAAACAAAAATAAGGAATACAGAACTATAAACATTTCTATTAGCTATTCATTTTTAAGTATATATTAGACAAAGAAATAAGATGAGCAGTATTTTTCCCCTGGCATTCAGTTAAAAAGTAGTGTTTCAGATTTTGCTGTGTGTGAGTGAACAAATATATGTGCACACATACATATATGAATATTTAATTTTATATAGCAGAGGAGAGAAGAGTATGGGGGGCTTGTTAGAGATTTGTGTCAGCCCAGCCAGTGTTTTACATTTTGGCCCGTCAAGCTCTAATGAGGGCTGAAACATGGTTAACAGCAATTTGGGGTAGCTTTTTTAGCTCTCTTTTGAGAGCCACAGAATTTTGTTAAAAGTAGCTTGTTTGTTAAAAGTTTGCTCCAAGGCCTAAAATTTCTAAATATGCACCTTTTTTTTTTTACATTGCCCTTATAAAGAAAAAACTTCTGAGAGTCTTTCAAACATGAGAGTTTAATTAAAGAATAAAAAGTCAGGGAAAAAAAGAGAAAGAACCAAAGAAAGAAACTAAGAAAGCAAGACAAGGCAAGAGATCATTTTAAACATTTTCAACAGGGACAATGCCAAACTTTCAGAGCATGAAAAACCTTTCAGCTCTAGACAACATATGTCGTTCAATCATCCTCTCTCAAAGAAAAAAAAGTGTGATTTTTCTGAATTTCTTTCCAAGGTTATGATTGAGCTTGTTAATTGTTTATTTTAAATCCTAGTATCTGCAGGCTTTTATAGGATGAGGATTTTCATTAAGTTTAGCAAAACAAAAATAATTCTGAATTAAAGCAACAAATGTAAGTTTTAGAATTGTTTTAAATTTAAGAGGGTGGCAAACCCATAAATTCAAAGATAAGAGACATACCAACTGAAGTGCCATATATAGATTTGTATGGCTCCTGATCTGAATCAATGAACACACACACACATAGATATATATATATATATATATATATTCCATATATATATATATATATGGAATAATTAGGAAAATTTGAAACTTGACTGGCTACTTTATGATATTAAGGAATTATATTTTTTAGGAGCCCTGCTGATATTGTGGTTATGTTTCTAAAATAGTCTTTAAGAGACACTTAGTAAAATATTTGTGAATAAAATATGAGGTCTAGGATATGCTTTTAAATGATCCAGTGAGTGAGAAGTGAGAAGTGGGTAGAGGCAGAGTTGAAACAAGATCGACTGTGAATTGCTCACTGCTGATCCTACATGACGAGTTCATGAGAATTTAATATGCTAATCCCTCTACTCTGTATATATTACATGTTCCCATAATAAAATATTTTAGAGAACTAATTTAACAACAGAGCATTTCAAGCACTGAATTACTTAAAAAGAAAGTGTATTTATTTCTAATGGTGAAATTTATCTTAAAAGTAGCTCCTAGGTAAAATTCATCCCAATATGTGGTATGGTATAGAGCTAGTTCACTGGAAAGTATGTGATAATAAATAAATGAATAGAATACAAAACAATAATAAATAAATAATAAAGCCATTGCATTCCTTTGTATATAAATATTATCACTACTTTAGTTTTAAATCTTACTCTATTTATCCTTATCATTGTTTCTAGTTCACAGACCAAAATTATTCTCCCTACATACAATGCCTTCGAACAGATGAGCACTGACACAATATCTCTAAGGTTTGATCAGAAGAACTTGGATCCCAGCAATCCCTTAAGTTCCCTTTGAATAACTACCTCTTTGAGTCTAGAAGTTATTATTGGAGTGGTTTGCCACCATGAGCTTAGCCAAAACATCACTGACTGTGGAATGATGACATGGGATAATCTGGAAATGGTGATATCTGATCAACAAGGAGTCACATTATATTTCACTTCTGGTAAAAATAGCTAATTAATGAATGGGAGCCAATGTCACAGTGCTCCACAAAGAAAAAACAATTCTTCATGGATAAAGTTTAGCAAAAATGTACCTTAAAAACTATTTTCATTTAGTCAACATTTATTGAATTCCTGTAGAATTCACATTGTGCGGTTGTACCACTTAGTTATAGGGAGCAAATAGTTTCCCGCTCATGATTCTAAATCTAATCATTAAAGACAGTAAACTCGCAATTTTTAGGAATATTTCTCCATATTTCTCCAGGGTAATAAATATCTTCAGGTTCATCTGTTCATCCTGCTAACATTGACTAAATGCCCACAAGTGCCACCCTTGTGTTCTGAAGAAATGGGCCTCTGACAGCAGAGGAGTTTCACTAATAAAAATCAGAGCCAATGTCAGGGCCAGTTTTAAAATGGAGGCAACAGTGGACAGAAGTGGCAAATAAATAGCTTTCCTTTAATGAGGCAAAGCAAGGATTTCCTAGAAATTTAAACCCATATTTCCCATCTTGTCATCTCCTGCTTAAAGCTAATAAGAGGAAGAGAACTTTTAAAGCACTTTTCAGGAATAAAATGAACAGTTAGTCATAAATCAGCACCAAACTTGTCAACAAATTTTGTATGCATTTCTACTCTCTGAGACTCAATATTTGAAGTTTCTGAGCTCTGAGTGTAAAAATCAACTAATAATCCACATTCTAAACTTTTCTGTGTAACCTCCATGAAAGCAAGATTTTTTTTCCTAGTTCTTCATCCCAGGACCTAGAACGGTTACTGACACACAGTAGGCATTTAATACTACTGAATTAATTAATTTGAAGATGAGAATTGCTAAGGAATATGCCTTATTTGCATATCAGGAATCATTTTGGCTTCATAAGCAAGAACTGTATATTTGAATTATTCAACCAGCTATAGGCCCTCTTTTTAGTTTTGGGAGTTGGCTTCAATTAACAATTCTGTGAGGCTTGTCTTTTGTTTTTAATGAATTCTGTCTCAGGTACTTAAAAAAAAAATCTCTATATATTTCATCATGGAAATGAAATATGACTAATTTATCATTATTGAATTGAATATATATAATCATTATCAAATAAATAAAATCATTATGTATTTAGTAAGCACCAAATCCAAAAAAGTCCTGCCTTTTAGAGCTTCAGTCAAAAAATAAGAGAGCAAGCATTAAATAAGAATTGACTCCTACCCCAACTCTAAACTCCCAGTGATGAGGTCTGTCACAGAAGAGCCCTGTGCTTAATGACCCTGATTCTGGAGGGGGAAAACAAGGCTTCAGATCCCAGCTCCTCCACCCACCAGCCCTGTGCACCTGGGAAGATTCCTTCCTCCTCTTTATTTGCCTCAGTTTCCTCATCTATGAAAGGGGAAACATGTAACTTCAAAGAGCTGTTACGAGAATTAAATGAGTCAGTACATGTAAATCTCTTAGAATAGTTTCTGGCAGATAGTAATTATTCAATTAATACTACCTAGCACTATTAAAACTCTTATACATCAACTATACTTCAATTTTTTAAAACTCTAAGAAAGCCCTTGGTTTATACATCACAGAGGCTCACTAATGACTTTTTTTTAATCTTAAACTGAAAAAAAAACAGAAATGCATCTGTATCATGTACAAGATTTCATATTTACGGATAAACTTAGGGACAAAGTGAACTGCTTATCAAAGTTGGGTAATAAGGTAGAAATAACAACTTCCCACTCATTCAGAGAATTCATGGAAGAGGCAGAATTTCATGCTTATACATTTTTTTCCGATTAGAAAAAGAAGAAAATTCCACATAATCCCACCACCCATGCTGTTGGCATTTTAATATATTTCTTTTGTCTTTTTTCAGTGCATATGTGTAGATTCTTAGATAATTGAGACTGTATTTGGCACTGTGCTTGATTCACATAACACCGTATTATTAAATGCATTTTGTGTCACTTTTTAAAAATATCATCTTAAATGACTGCATAAATTTAATTATTCTAATACAAATAAGAAAAAGTGGTGACTAATACACCTCGTTTTGAACCCATAATTTCTACATACTCATGACCCCCAAAATAACCAGCCAGAAATGACTTTTGGCTTATTTATTGTTCAGCATGTTTGTTTTTAAATAAAATTTTCTGGTCAAAAATAAATTTTAATATAAATTAAAAAAAATTTTTTTTTGGTGGGAGAGGTAATTAGGTTTATTTATTTATTCTTAGAGGAAGTACTGGGGATTGAACCCAGGACCTCATGCATGCTAAGCATGTACTCTACCATTTGAGCTATACCCTCCCCCCATAGAATAAATTTTTTATAGGAAGCTGAAAAGAGACAGGATGTCCACCTCCAAATTAAGTCCAATGTACACAGGGAGGAATCACATTGCCGTCACTGCCACCTCCCAAAGTCCACCCCAACCTTGGCCAGTACAACCAGCTACCCAATCAGTGGGATAAAGAGCTCTCAACAACGTGGAGGGGCCAATGGCTATTACCAAAAGTCTTCTAGGGCAAAACTGAAAGGATGAAAAAGAAGGAAGAAAGATGAATAAATGAGTGTAAAGGTGGGGTGGGGACTGTTACTGCACAGCAGTTCCCTAGGTTAACACTCCTCTTCCAAAAAGACTAGAAGACTTGTGATCCAGAGAGACTGACTCATAGTTCAACACATACAGTAAAACATGCTTGTTGTTCATTAGACTTAGGCTAACTATTCTGGGAAAAGCAAAGAGCCTGTAATCTTTAGGCTTTTTGCATATGCAAAACAGCAGGTCAGATGAATCCTGCATCTCATATCTGAGAGAATCACAGAGAGTTAATGGTATGTGTTCTGGGAAATGGAGGGTTTGGGTCAGTTAAAAGCATAATGCTTGTGATTTATGACATTATCTTATACACTTTATCCTCTCTTGGTTCCCAATATCTGGCTTCAAATAAAGGAGGTTACTGTAAAATGTCAGGGGTAGGGGTAGAGGGGGATTGGAAATCCCTAAATTCCAATTTAGTGGAATTTCTATCATCTTTTATAAGCAAATATTCTTTCTTAATGAAATCTCTTCAGCTCACCTGGAAGGAATGCCCTCTCAGAAAAAGAAATTGACTATCCTATGCTCACGAGAGCACGGGTATGGTGCCTTGTCACTGGAATGTGAGTATCACTCCAAAATAACGCCATTGCTCATGTATTTTCTCTTCTAAAGGCAATCTGAACGCTATTCCAATTCAATTATTGAAGCTCTTTTCTGGTCATGTCAAAATGAAAAATCACATTTCAAGAGCCTCGATTTTCAAAATAGGCTCAAGAAACCAGCTATCCTTGCAGTTTAGTTTGGCCCAACTTTTCCAACACAGGAAGAAAAGATTCCAAAACACTCAGTTTCTCTGTTGCAAATACATTTGCTAGGAGGTCACCCAATGATTTCGCCATTTGGGGGAATTATCTAAACAAACAAACAAAACCAAAACTAAAAAGAAAACTAAACACCTAAAACCTCAGGCCTCGAATATGCAGTCACACTGTGTTCTGCTTCCTTTTCTAGCTTTCTCCCGCTCTGCTGTCTGTCCAACACGTGAATGACCTGTCTTATCATGCGTTCTGTTTGGTCTATAATAAACATGCAGCTAACTGCACAGGTGTGATGATCCAAATGACAACAAAGATCTAATACATTCATTTCAAAATAAACAATTCTAAGTTTTCCACTTACCCAAAACAGGTCTGCAATCTAATTTAAAACAAAACAAACAAACAGATTTTTTCCTCCCTCTATGAAATTACAGTACAGGATCTAGTGATAAAACCTTTGTTTATCTACAAAATAAAGTATATCTGTGATCTAGAGCACCTTCAGAATGTCGATTCAACTTTTTAAAAGTGTAATGCTTAGTCATTTTTAACCACAGTCTTCGAAAACCTAGGGGAAGAAAATATCGCTTTCAACTTTTCTCCTGTCCAATCCACCACCGTAGACTACATTTCTTGCTAGTGGATCTCACCTTGGTGAGAACTCTCAGTCCACACAACTGAATGGAACAGTGTGGCTCCCTCGGGCACATTTCCTGAGAGCCCCTTCCCTGAGCATGTGCCAAGAATCAAATCTTGGCCACTTAGTGCTCTGGGCTCCACATGTGAGCTCACGGCGCGTTGAGCAGCCATGCTAACTGAGATGGATAGCCCTGTCAAACAGGAAGCTGGCACACCAGGATGCAAGCAGTGGGATACAATGACCTTTACATTCAGAGAAAAATATCCCTAAAATGGCATGAAAAGTTTATGGAGGGGAATGGGGAGGAATTCTTTTATTTCATTTAGGCACATAGCATGAAATAAAAGCAATGGTGCCCAGTATGCAATTTGCTAGAGACCAAATCTTGAATCCCTCGCACAGAAGGAAAGTGGTCGGAGAAAGGAAATGAATCATCCTTTATCATGCTGCTTTGAAAGCAGCGGACTCTACGCGATTTAGCTGTATGTATTACTGCACCCGGCAGGCCCGGCACTCTGATTCAGACTGCACTACAGCTCATAATAATCCATGGCTCTGGGTAAATATTCTTGACCCGCTGGTTCCAGATGGGTTGCTATCTTGGTAGAGCTAAGATATAATTTAAATACTTAATTAAAACATCTTTTAAAAAGTAATAATCCGCTTATAAGATCAGAATTAAGAGCTTGGGAATTTAATACCCATGTTCTTCATCAGCATATTTGTAACTTTGTATAAACTGCTTAATCTCTCATAGTCTCCTTATCTGAATATATAGAGGCTCTGACTGATAGTTCTTAGTAAGTATATGAAGAGGACTTCATTAAAAAAAAGTAGCAAAAATCCATGGCACATACACAAATGTTAAGCAAGGAGACTAATATAGGAAATTAACATATGGCACAAGACCTGGAAGCCACGTCTTTCTGTCCTTTAGTTATAACCATTATCATAAAATATACAATCCAATCATTTCAGCTAAAAAACAAAAGTAATCATTCCATTGGGTCAAAGATCTATTTTTCCATTCTTCGAGGTTTGAGGGTATTTTTGTTATTTGTTTTTCAGTTCTTTGGCGTGAAAGGACAATGAGCTGTGCTTCAGAACGAAGCAACACAAGCTCACAGTGGGTTCCCCAGAGCCGTACCACACAGACTGAAATAATGATGCAACGTTAATGTTCAGTTAAACAGGTAAAATGAACTGATCACAAAGACACTGAGCATTTTTTTTAATGAATGGACTACATCAAAACTACAGAGCAGTTTTCAAAGATACAAAAGTACAGTATGTTAAGAGGTCTACATTTTTTTCTATTTGACTAAAAGCTGATCATAAAGTGCAGAAGCTACAGGGCAAAAGCAATAAATAATTTAGAAAACTGAAAGCTTATGAATCATGCACTCAAGTTTGGGTAAGTTAGGAGTCAAATGTCTCAGCACTCTGAGAACACTGATTTGGGGACTTAAATAACAGTTATCAATGCAAAAAAACCTGTGATGATTACTTTGAAATGTAAGTTGATTTTGGTGGCTTTAGAGGTGCTGGTCAAATGCTTCCCAAAGCAACCAGAAAACAAGACTCTCCACGAAACATTCTGCTGCTCACTGTTTGGAAAAGATGCTAAATCTGACCATTCTCCTCCAATCCTTGTTTGGAGAAGTATTTTGGGGAACACATTCTTCCTCAAGTCATGACACACTCACGAGGCACAGGGAGGAGAGGGGGGACGCATGAATACCTTGTGCTTGCGCCGCGGAGCTGTGGGAGTACCCCAGGGCCAGAAGCGCGGTCTCCACCAGCTGGCTGAAAAGCACGTCTTTTCGAACCAGGACAAACTCAGCGTGTTCTTCCCTGTTGTCATATTCAAGAGAACCGTCCAACTGCTCCACCACACAAAAGACAGGAATCATCAAACCTGGAGGGACAAAATTCAAGAGCGAAACACAAACATTATAAAGCAAATCTCAGTCACCATGATGAGAAGGGAAGAGACAGTTATAAAAGTCATTCATCTGTGATCGACAGTGGTTTAGATAAAACAAGCCTCTTAGTCGGATGGGCCTAATGGGAAAGCTGTGGATTTTTTTTCCCCTCCATGATTACTATCAGACTGCAGCAGAATTGCCCCAAGCAGTGGCAGAAGCCCTCAGATTCCAGTCATCAGAAAGTTAGGGCACCAATCAGGGGTGCCCTAACTGAGAGACCTCAAGTTCAAAGCCAGCACAGAGGTGAGATCAAAGAGACCTTCTAGACCCTTGTATCCTTGTGTCCATGGTTTTATCATTACCTGTTAATCAGGACTACTATTTTCAGATCAGATCTGCTTTTGTCTAGAAATGTTGTAAGACACATAGTAGGAAGGCCTATTTGATTATTATGTGACTATGTACAAGAAAATCAGTAGGAATTTAAAAGGAGCACCTCTTATACCTTTCATTGTTCTAAATCCTGGTAAATAGGTCATCAATTAACCTGGAAATGCCCTGCTCATGAAAGTCTTAACTTATGTTTATGTCAAAATACACATACAAATACAAAACTTCGTCTTTTAAAAATTTATTACTTTATGCATTAACAGCAGTTACCACTGGAAAGGAGTAGCTCTACTTATGTTTTCAAAGAAAAGAAGTAAACTGCCCCAAAGAACAAAGCAAATTAGTTGAGTTGAGAATCTGCTGAAATCTGTTGTCACTGAAATATTTCTCTGCTTTGTTTCAAAGTGTGAAAAGCTAAAAAATGTTTAATTTGCCGAAGATTTTTTATAAACTAACTGTTTTTCATTTTTTAAAAAAAGTCATACAGACATTTAAATCTAAACATAGCCACAGCAAAAGAAGATCAAAGTTTTACCAACATACAAGTAATAAACATGGACTCTGTCCTACGTAATTCACACAAATAAGTATGTTATGGAATAAGGATCTGCTCTGGGTCTTCTCTTTGTGCAAGAAAAATCAAAAGTTATAAAGGATGAGTGGGCTGGTGGAGAGATGGAGGAGGTGGAAGATGAGCTGGTCGCGATGATGACACTTCACAGTGTAACATGACATATGGGAGTATGGCCTCTGACACACACGCTGCACAGAGGTTTTCTACAAGCCCCTCCCTGTTGCCCAGACCCTAGAAGCCTCCTGACTCACTCTGATCTGGAAAGCAGAGGGTGGGAGCAGACATCCTACAAACTACCAGGTCACAGATTTAGATTTTTGTTCTAAAAGATAATACAATGGTGCAACTGGTTCCCATGTGCTAATTATTATTATTAAAGATAATAAGTATTGGGTGTAATTATTAAATATAATCATTATTAACAATAATAATACTCATTAAGAATTGTTATCATTAAAGATCATGATAATTATTATTAAGTCTGCACAACAGACTAACAAGTCACACTGTGCCATACCCGGGACAACTATTAACTCAAGGTTTACGCTTAAGAGCAACAAAGCAGCATTACTGTCCATCACACACACTATCCATAGTAGAGATTTATGAAACATAGGAAATGCGGGTGGAACAGACTGGTTTAGACAAAGAGAATTGAGCCTGGCCACATGGTACCATACAAAATACTTTTTTAAAAAAAATTATGACCAGCACTGGCATATCAAATCCTGATTTATTTATGTCCAGTTTACTGCCAAATGCATGTGAGATATGCAATGAAAAATATAAACTAGATTTCCTCCAAATTATCTCTGTAGTCATTCATTTCTCCATCTTTTATTCCCTGAACACCTACTGTGTGCCTGGTATTCCCCATGGTTCCAGTGATACAGATGAAAACAAGTCTGAAGTTGCTCCTGCCCTCAATACAGTTGACAAGTGTTGTAAAGCCTTCTTCAGCGAGCATAATGGCATTTATAAGACTCATTCACAAGAGTCCTGACCAGCGGGGAGTAGACCCCGTTTAGACCTTTTAACTCTTACATACTGGCGTGTGAGCTCTGTCCGAGGAAGCAGGTTGATGTCTGTTTTTAATGATTTCAGCGTACGCACGCACAGGGCCAGGTAGTCAGTGGTGCCATAAGCTCCTTCGCCACTAATACCTGTGTGTACATAAGTTTCAATGCTGAAAACCCATGTGCAGTTCCTAATGTCAACATCTGAGTGTCACACATCTGGGAATCACAGATAAGACCTTTAAATGTATCCAGTTGCTCCACAGGCTATCATGTATTCATTACTTAGGAGCCATAAATCTTCCTCAAGTCTATGATTAACTGAGAAAACTTAAGACCCCTGTTAATTTTTTTTAAAAAAACAATATTAAAAGTTCAATGAGTTAAAGATGAAACACATTATTAAAGCACAAGGGTCTGTATCATGTAGGAATTTATGTTTTGAAAAATGCCAATGGCTGAAATATTTCCTAAACATTTTAGTTCAGTGATTAAAGGAAGCAATTGTTAGCTGATATAACAGCAATTACTCCTCATAATCAAAAAGCAAGCACCCATCCCTCATAGGCATCGCCTACTTTCAAAAAAAAAAAGGGGAAAAAAGGACTTGATGTCATTTATAAAATAAAACAGTAATAAATCAGAAGTGTGTGATAATAAAATTTGTTCTGAAAGAACATATATGTGAGATACCAAAGACTGTCATAAATAGATTACATTTACCAACCAGAAAAATGTACCTTTTCAATAGAATTTGATCAATCTAAACAATTATGAAATTTTTACAATGAAATGCAATTTTTACAAAAGAAGGGGAAGGCAGGAAAAATAGATGCAGTTACTAATGACAATGACAAGAGAAATGAAAACTAGTAAAATTGAGGTCAAGTCTAGGGAAGAAGAAAATTAAGGCACAGAGTTTAAAGCCTTTAAACACAGCAAAACCCTGGGAAAGAAAACTACAAAATGGTAAATAGAGGTATACCTCAAAGATATTTACCCTTTTGGTCCCCACATTCTCTCCAAGCAAAAGAGGAAAAAAAAAAAAATGAAAAAAGTGAAAATGGATGGAAGGATAGGGAAAGTGTTTGAAAAGCACTCAAAAAGTAAATTAAGAATTGGAAGAATTAAAAGATAAGTTCCAATAAATGAATAGCAAGATAAAACTAAAATGCATTCACAACAAAATCTGGAAATGATAAAGGAGAAAAAAGAAAGACACTCTCGTTTTAGCCCTATATCTAGATCTCATGGTAGTATTTTTCTTTTATTGTCACACAGACCCATCTCCAGATGATCAAGTAGAGAACTTTGAACCTTTTGATTATAAGCCTCACTAAGCCTTTTACAATTGCAGGAGGTAAGCAAGTGGTTTAATCTAGAGGACAGGCACACAGCTCCAGCCATTTGCTAAAAATTAAGAGCTGTTCTGATAATTGGGATAAATGGTAAATTCTATTGTCAGAGAGGCAAAAGAAGCAATAGGACTCTCTCTACTAGAAAAGTGCATTTTCCCTCTTGTCATTAGTTGCGATGCTCAAATTGTCATTTTCATTATGACATTATTTCTGAGTAAGTGTGCATAATTATAAAGAGTTAACCTGATCTTCACCACCACAGCCATGCAGACAGGCATGTGTAGGGAGATGGTTAAATGTGGTGGTGACTAGCTCTCCGTCAGGAGGCAGGCAACTCTTAGACGGAATCCTGGCACTGTCATTACTAACGTGTGGGAGTGACCTTGGACAATTAATTTGACCTCTCTGAGGCTCAAATTCCTCCTAGCTAAAATGTAAATAATAACATCTGCATCCTAGAGTGGTCGTGAGGATTAAACAATGTAATAGTTCAATTGTCTGACAGCCCTCAAACAATGAAACCCATTTGTTTTGGTTTTCTTTTTTTTTTCTTCCAAAATCGGTATTAATACCATTTTACACAGGGGAAAAAAAAGAGAGACCAATAATTTTTTTCCAGGTCCATAATCAATGCTCATGATACTTACTAGGAAGCACTACTTCAGAATAAAAATTATACTAATAATCATTGAATGGTCTACTTACTTAAGATGCAAATAATAAAGGTTTAAAATGTTCAGCGTACCCCACAGGAAAAGGGTGAAAGTTAAAAGCACCACATTTTATATTCTATAATTGCCTGTCCAGGAGGGGAAGGATAGCTCAATGGTAGAGCACGTGCTTGGCATGCATGAGGTCCTGGGTTCAATCCCCAGTGTCTCTGTTAAGGGAAAATGACAAAAATTTTTTTTTAATTTTAAAAAATAAAAATAAATAAAAATAAAATTGCCTGTCCAACACAGTAGCCACTAGCTACATATGGTGACCGAGCACTTGAATGCTGACTAGTCCTGAACTGAGATGTGCTGTGAATATGGCACACACACTCAATTTCAACAATACCAAAAAACAGTAAGTAAAAATAAATACAACATGAAAAAAAAATTAACTGCATGTAGACATAATATTTTGGATACAACTGATTTAAACAAAATGTATTATTAAAATCAATTTTATCTATTTCTTTACTTTTTTAAACACAGCTATAAGAAAATTTTAAATTATACACGTGACTCTTACTACGCTTCTATCAGACAAAGCAGCTCTAAGCAATCTGCCAAAGACCAACATACACACAGGTTCTTCTGGCCCAGGAGAGAGACACCACAAACTGATAACCAGGACAATAGCACGATTGTCCTGAGCATTTCCCAGATGCCCCTCACTTATCTTTCCTCTGTGTTCCAGATCTTGGGAGACCTGAGGACAGACGTACTCTTGGTTAAACTCTAATATTTAACATAGTATCTTCTCTGCATCATGGAGCAAATGGTAGGCTATTGTTTTATTCCTAACTATATTAATCTGACTTCTTTAATAAAAGAAAGGCTTTTTTCCCTTTCCCTTCATTTTAAAGAACAACTACGGTGCTCAGGAGATGCCAAAGCAGTGGCAGGAATGTGACCCAAGGAACAAGGACTCTTTAATGCAGTGGATGTCTAACTGTCAAAGATGAAGGAGGGTCCAGAGGCAGGGGTCTAGATGACAGGGTTCTACCATCTGCTGTCAAAGCTCGGACACAACACAACCCTCTCATTTGCACAGCCCCTCCTAACTCAGCACGTGCTCTAACTTACACGGGTACCTTTGTTTTCTCCCCACAATGACCCTGTGGGAGGGTTATTTTTCTCATTTAGTAAATGAGGAAACTGAAACTATAGGAAAATAAGTAAGATGTTCAAGGAAACCAAGAGAGGCAACAGACAGCAGGTCAAGGTAGCCAACTTGAAATCCCAAGCATGCAGCTTTCTTAGGGGAGGAAAACAACACTCCAAAACCCACATGCACAGAATGCTTAAAGACGTGGTCTTTTAGTAAAGAACCCTTCACTTGCTATACCCAACGGGCGTCCTGCGTTGCATGTCAGCAAATTCACCTTGGGACGGCCTACCACATGTCAGGCACTGTGCTGGGCACAGAGGAGGAATCACACACAGGTCGTGCCCTCCAGTCACTCAGACAAAGAAAAGCTTGATAACGGGTCCTTCCCTGGAGTGGGTGAGCCTGGCTCCAACCTCCTCTCCAGCCCCTTTGCCTCCAGGATCCACCCTCATTCCTGGTCCTGCCCCCTGAATGACAGGAGCCAGTCTGAGATGATAGGAGGCCAGCCTTTCCCCTCCCCTCTTTCAAAGCCTCTGTTTCCAGAAGAAGCAACTACGGGCCCACTCCCATCCCTGAGGCTGGCTGTAGATCTGGTTCTATTACCTGGGAAGGTCCCTGGGCTAATAGAAGATTGCAAAGGCTTGAGGGCAGAGCCTCTCATATCTGTTTTTTGTATAAAACTGAACCTGGAATAAAGCAACCACCACAATCAATAAATTACAGAACCCCGGAAACACTGAAACTAACTCTACCGTGGAAACTGAATGAATACACTGTCTTCCAGAGGACTGGGAGAGAAAGAAGTCAGGGGTGGCAATTCTCTTACTGAAAATTTAGTAGTAAAACAAAACCATGTACTTGCTCTACAAGCTCATATTCTCTCCTTATCTATCTGTGTTCATCTCTCACACATGCACAAGCACACATTCACACACACACCCTAAGTCAGAGACAAGAGTAGAAGGAACTCGACGATCCTAACCTCTTGATGCTTCCTCCCATCCTAAAACAATAAAAGCAAGCTTGTGTGCCAAGAATTGCAACCAGAAACAGAAAGAAAAGATGGGGTGCCCCCCACCTCCTTCTTGGGGTCCCAGGCAAAATTGCAAAATGGATCAATCGTGTCTTTCCTACTTTCCTCTCTTCCGCCCCTGCAGGCCACTCCCAGGCACCAACCTCAGGAGCACTGGTAGCCTCAGGCTGCACATTCCACTCCAGCCTCCCGGGCCCCCAGGGGCTGAGCTCAAAAATTCCAAAGAGATTCATAGATAAAAAGATGCTACACTTTGCTGTTGGAATGGTTTGGTAGTCCCTTAATCTCCTTAGCTATATTCCCATTGTAAAAGAAGTACACTGCATCTCACATTAACTTCTAATGGAAAGAATTTCAGGTACTGCGATTAAAAAAAAAAATTAAAAGAATAAAAAAGGTTTTCACCAGTCTTGGGGCAGAGGGAGAGCAAAAACATTTGGGGATTCGGGGGGCAAGGGAGCTGCCCACAGGTGGTTCAGGGGTTCTCCAGGCTCCCCTAAACTGCTCTACTTTCTTAAGTTCTTTTCTGTCCTTTGTGAACTACAGATTCTCAAAAAGATTAATCCGTTTGTTTTGTTTTTTGTTGTTGTTGTTGGTTTTGTTTTTAACTCTCTTTCTGAAGTGGCAGCAGAAGCTGAGACAGAGGTGGGACAGCTGAAAAGTCCTGGGTCATTCACAGGTGGAGAAACAGTCAACCCTACAATTATGGGAAAGGCAAAATGCACTTCATAATTACTGTAAGGACAAACTAAGTCACATATGCAGACATCGGATTTCATGTTCATCCATGACCCAGCTGTTGAGAACTCGGAAGGAGACCTCCAGGTGAAGTTTCAACAATATAGCTCCTTGATGCCTCTTCCTCTCTAGGGAGGTGTTGGGGGGGGTAAGATTATCAAGAAATGTTTTATTTTCAGAATTCTAAAACCAGACACTACTTTGCAGCCCCTGGGGCAGATCTTAACTTTGGAAGATAAGACAAATATGGGCCAGGGGTAGAGATGGCCGAGCAAAACTCTGGTCCCCTCTCACTTATCACCTCAAAGGCTCAAACTGGGTTTAAAAGTGGTAGGAAAGGGAGACGGGTTCTGGTCCTCCAGACCTCTAATTCCAGGCCTGTCCCCAAACTGAGAGGTCACAATTCAACCTGAAGTTGGATCTGAAGGCTGAAGGATAAACTCCAGGTCTCTCAATATTCTTCAATTACAGAAATGCAGTGGCAGGATCCAGGCGGCCCGGCAGCTTGCAAAACAGGATTTCACAGGCACACAGGAGGCACAGTGTGGCTACTTATCTAAACAAAAAAGCCAGAACTACACCTGGGAATTCAGCCATAGCAAGCCTGACCCAAGGAACTAAATTCCCAGATGTCAGGAATGTCTAGTTAGAGTGAACGAGAGGCTGGTCTTTTCCTTCTCCAACAGGGACGGGACTTAGGTAAGTTTTCACTCTCCCACTCCCTTTCTATTCCCCAGGCTGACCTAGAGCAGGCCCCAAACTAATGTTCGTTTATTTTAATAAAATGCTCTTTACACCTAAACATTAATAACCACCATTAATTGGCAGTGTCAGTTCTGGAAGTCCTGTGACTCCCCCGCTGCCTAACTTGTCCGCATCACTTTGGCCCTACGGTATGGCATTCAGCGTCGGCAGACAAGGAAAGCTTTCGAGGAAAGGATCCACAGAAGTGGATTCAGGCCCACACTCCATGTTCTCTGAGGGAAGTGCACCAGACCACTGGGCCTGCACGATCACTGTTGGCAGAAATTGTTGGTTTATCTCCACGAAGGCATCACAGTCGATGTGCTCTGTGACTATACACACCCTGGAACCCTGGGCGTCTTATCTGCAGTCCTACCCACGTCCTGCACTAAAGGACTGCAGCATCTTTTCCAAATTTAGCAACTGCAGGGAGACAAAATGTTTACTGATCCCAGAATCAAAAAAAAAAATTTTTTAAAGGAAAAAGAAAAGAATGTGCAAGTTTGTGCATCACAGAAGAGTTCAAACATATGTCACATTGTGTAAGTAACCCCCAGCTCAGAACTGAATTCTTGAGGTTCTTTTCACAGTAGGTTAGAAATGCACATGTTGGTAAGCCTTGAGACTCAATGGCATGCTAAAATGACTACACCCTAATTCGTTAACATCAGGATTTCTGTCCTCCATTAGGTAAAACTTTATTCTAGGTTTCTGGGAGGATACTTTTTAAAGTAGTATTTAAGTAGAGATGTATTTGCCATTCCCTTCATTCTCATTATCCTCTCTGGAAAAGTGATTTGCAACTCAGAGCCCCTTGGAGTCAAAAAAGGAGTCAATGAAAATTATCTTTATACTAACATTTGCTTCGTCATCTCAGGTTTTGAGCTCTGCCTAAATGTTATTTTACCTAATTTAACAATTAAAATAAAAACCCTTGATTAATTTCTCCAGTGTAGTGTTAAGGAAAGGTTAACTGTACTGAGGTTCTCTAGCAAGGAATTAATAAAGGAATCAACCACTCGGCTCTCAATAAGACAAGACTACCCAGATTTCTAGTGGGAATATTTCACAGCACAAGCATGTTTTCTTTGGGGAGTTTAACTCACCAAAATTATTAAAAATTGAGATCAAACACTGGTGCAAAGCCCCAAAGGAAATCATACTAGAGTGGAGAGATTTTTATCAAATAAAAACCTGAAAAGGTAAAGTTTTTATAGTGAAAAATAAAAGGCTTCTCCCTCACAAGAGGAAATCCTACTGTCTATGTTTAGGGTTCAAACAGCAAAACACATGGATATATAATAGATGTGTAAAAATTATCACTGTGAAATGAATGCAGACTCCACAAAGCCACGCTTAAGCAGACATGCAGCCATTATTTCCTTTCCGACTACCAAAAGCCACTCTCATTCTTGTACCCAACAAATGCCTCCACGGAGATGTAATAGCCAGGTTCTTGAAATGGCTAACACTGGGAGGAGAAAAAGAAAAGAACAGGAGGAAAGAGCAAGAAAGTCAAAATCATACCGTGCATTCTGCAGTTCCCTGAGGGGACACTGAGATCTCTGGATTGCAATACATAGGATACTATTATTGTGACCGAGATGAAGTTAATAAAACCCAGCACACAGACTGGGGAAACTCGGGTCCCCACTGATAGACTACTTCCCAGACAAGACATTTTAAGCATATGTGTACCTGTGTAATGTGTAGCAATTACTTAAATAAGAAAAACAGAACAGAGAAAACTACTATATTATTTTTCACATTATGATTCTAAGACACCCTCTTTATAATTTATATTATTTCCAAAAGATAATATTAAATTTGATATTAAAAAAATCTAAGAGATCATTTCAGCCATGACCTGCAAATCTACTGAAACTCTTATTCACATTCTTAATATTATCCAAAGGATACCATCCAACCAAAGGAGGAATGTTATTCCACTTCTGTCTTTAAGAAGTATCACTACAGCCCAAAGTGATTTGTTTCTCGAGAAAAAAAAAAAAAGTGATACATCTTTATCCTAAAGAAAATATGTTTGTACCTTCCTTACAGCACAAAAACCCTGCAAGAGCACCACATCTTTTTAAATTTGGGATAATCCCAGATATGAAATATCTCACCTCAGAAAGATTTCATTCTCCCTAGATTCTTAAGTTCTTTAACTCTAGAATAATTTCTGAGCCACAAAATGAAGCATATTAGTGTAGTTTCTCCCCGTCCCTCAAGAGGCCACAGCTTCAAAATTGTTCTAATCTCACAAGCTCAACACAAGATAACAGAAAGACAAGTCAAAGCCCGAATTAAAGGAGAAAGGGGCTCCTTTTGGGGTTAACCCAGAGGTGTAGTTTTCGGCTTGTGGATGAACTCCAGTGTGGCCAAGGAGGACGTACTTGCCTGCCACGCTGACAGCGGCTGTTTTATCTAAACGCCATCGCTGCCCGGATCTAGATGGAGATGATAAAAGAAACTATACCTAACAGTTTCCAGGAATATAAGTTCACTTCTTTATTTTGCTAACAGAAGTAGGATCGACAAGCAGATATGTTTTCAGAGAGCAAGTCTGTGTTTATTATATAGCTGAAAGGCTGGCTGTGAGAAAGACGACTTCACTGAGTCATATCAGAGGAAGAAAAGAGCTGCCTCTCAGAAGCTTTCCTTGGTTAAAAAACTGTCTCCCTCAAACTGGCTTTCAAGCTATACATCAATCTTCAATATAATTATGTTTGACAGAATATAAGCTCTCGGCAGTTAACTTGTTTACAATAAATGCTTAGTTTGGGTACATGGACTTCATTTCAGTCTTATAAATATCAAACGCAAACCTACAACAGTCCCATTATGGGGCTGAGAATTATTTTGCTATAAATCTTTTTATTGGGGGGCTGAGGGAATTACTTTGCAGCTTGTTTTCCACTAACCACTTGGAACAGTGTGAAAAGAGGTGCATTTATACCCTGGCCCAGTGCTAATTGGAATTCTATACATTTCCATGGGAGACCGTGCGGTATCAATCCTGAAACAGGAAGGTCAGTCCCCAGACAGCTTTGCCATGGTGGCAAAAAAATAGTTCTTACTAAAGTAACGGCATTTTCCTCCAGTTCTTTCTCTCCTCCAAGTCTCTTGGGAACTAACGACCATTTGTGACAGCGCTGGCTAGCTTTCCATGGTAAGCTCCAGTTTGGGGGTGGTTTATAAGTTAGCTATAAAAATGTACTGAAGGCTCAAACTTACTATATGAATGGGCCTGTAAACGGAATGAGTTTTGCTGAACATTACCTGGAGATTCATTTGAGAAGGGGAAAAATCAGGATCGCCTTGTTTACCCTTGTAAAATGCCTTACTTGGGTCCTAAATGTGTAATAACTTCCCTTTCAGTGAACAACTTGCTCCTCTCGTACTCTCTCCATAATGAAGGGTTTTGGTCCTTTAATACCGTATTGCCCAAATATACAGGACAAAATCTTATCTGCACGGAGCCTGGGAAGCTGAGAGCCGGCAAAGCCTCAGGAGGACCCTGGCTTAGCCCCATCTCCTCCACGAGCAGTCTCTCTGGGCATGCATTCTCCCTAGCGTTCTGAATACCTTCTGGTTTTCAGGTCTTGACAACTGATCATCACAGGGCTTCCTCACTTGTTTCTTAATTTCACAGCTGCCTTGTAACCAGATTCCAATAATAGCTCAACTTTTAACATAGCATTAATATACAGAAAAGATCATTTTAAGAATTCCAGCTTAAGTGCATTTTCCAAAATAACTAATACAGGAAATTTAGTCCCTTTATTAATTTTAATAGTGAGATTTGTACTTCTTTCCTTCTAGTCAATGTTAAAATTTCAGGTGACATAAAAGAAAGAATTTTTTAAGTCTCTCAGTTTCTAATAAAGGAGACAAGTAACTGATTTATATGTTTCAAGGGCCCTCAAGTATGATTTTATTTTTTAAAAAGTTGCCACATGACTTTAGTATGAGAGAGAGAAAGGAAAAAAATATTTTCATTGCATTATCAGCCTCATGGATCTTTTTTTTATCAATATCAGAAGCACTAGTTTGCAATGTGAACTAATGGAAAATTGTTAAATTCACCTAAAATAATCACTTCTTTTTTTTAATTAAATAACCCCTTTTAAAACCTTGACCATTTAACTGCTATTTACTTAGGGGAGGGGAGACATGGAGAAGGTGACTGTATGAAAAAAAATAAGTTTTTTTTTTTTTATTGTACAACAAAAATTCCCTCCGAGGCAAAAAGATATTATGCCAAGTTCCACCCAGAATTAATGTTTAGGTTTAAATTATAAAGCCCAGAAAAAACGGAACCACTAACAGACCCTTAAAGCTTGTGGCATTCATCAATGATGTTAGGTTATGTAAATGTTAAAACTGAAAAACCCTTTGCTGACAAAAGTATTTTAATGAAGGCACCATTAACTAGACTCTCTAAACTGAACTTTTTAAAAAAGCCTTTGAGCTGTATGACATAAATTCCACTCTGAAAGGGATGCTGCATGGGACAGTTCTGGGATTATGAGACCTCCGCCAGGAAGGGTTTACTACCTCTCCTGCTCTTTTCATTCTGCCACTCTCAGAAAGGTTTTTAAATACTGAACCCAAGAAAACTCTTAGCTACCGATCAAAGAAACATTCTCTAACTCTGTCAACTGAGTCCACCCTTGGACTCCAGCTGCTCTAACAGCCAACATTACTTGCGGTCTGAGTATCCCCACAATGAGCAGGGGTTAACTCCACTGTCTGGGCTAACTGTACTGTCATCACCCAAGTTTCCAGGGGCACACAATTCTATGAATAGAGTAAGAAATACAGCCTAGAGTGAAAGAACACTAGCCACTGATTTCAGCTGCTGCCAGCCGGCTCGCTCCAAGTTGCTGAAAGCTCTGCCCTGGGGACTGAGGGCTGGAGTCTCTGCAGTGTGGAGGATTATCGATTCATTGGTTCCAGTGATCACAGATGGAGGCCAGAGCCTATGGTCTCAGCTGTCATTCTATGTCACCTAAGTGAACATCAGGTGATGTGTCCATGTGGAACCTCAGGGTCCCCCATACCCCACGTGTGCTGAGAAAAAATAAGGGTGCTCATTATTCACCCTCAACTCTCTCCCTCCCCTTCAGCCAGAAGAGGAAGAACACCAGGCCCAGGGGCCAGACCTAACCCTTGCTGCGTAGGGTTTTGTAACAAGAGGAACATTCATTACTTTTGACTTCCATTTACACAGGTGAAAAAAAGAGAGAGAGTGAGAGAGAAGGTAGAATATAAGAAAATGTGATTTCCCTTCTTAAACCGTATACACGAAGACAAATCACTGAGCACTTTTAGTATCTCCTGAGCAACCACTTCCCAGGGGCTCCTCTTTGAACTTCCCAGGGAGGAGCAAGAACCAAATGGTCTCTCCCCAAAACAGATTTTAGCTAATAAACATGACAAAGTAAGTGAAAAGCACTTCAGTCATTCTGCATCTTCTCCAAGACTAAAAATTTGTACATTGTGTGACAGGTCCACCTCATTTTTCTTAATGATGTTTTTATTATTCTTTCACTCAATTAAAGCAGAAATGGATATTGCATCTTCTGACTGTATAATTGTTATTGTAATCTGTTTTCGATCACTGCTTGGGAAATGGGTCCAAAACAACATAAACTCTCCACTGCCTCAGAAAGCAAGTCATTTTCTTTTACTACGACACTTAAACAGACATTTATCATGCTGTTCTGTTAGCATCTTTGGGTTATGACTAAAGAAAGTTCTTATTCTGTTAACCAAAAAAATAATGTTTTGAAAACACTGCTATTTGAAGAGCTTTGATAAGAGTGCATTTTACTAATAAGCTATCAATTTTTCCTTTTCTTATAAGTATATATAAATAATTGCAATAAATGCAGTAGAAACATACAATTTAAATACAGGGAACAATCAGGAAATTTAAAAGTCGATCTTATTCAGTTATAAAAGAACGGATGCATTGGCTTTCTAGACAAATTGAAAAAAAACAGTGAAAATATTTTTTAAAAGAATGAAAAGATATCTGTGTTTAATGTATGAAATTTAAATTGTTACTACGAAAAAAATGTAAATCGTCCCTGTCGGATCTTATTCTTTGGAAAACATTTGCTCTAACTAGAGTCTCTTATTAATTTTGTTCATATCGGTGCAAGTCTTTAACAAAACAAAGAAAGTCACTGAGCTGCTGTACACATTCAGTAACTATGTCACCATCAGCAGGCACTGAATAGTTACTCTGGTGTGAAATGCACCCCTTTTCATAAATGGTAGCTTGCAGTGTTTCCCCTCAACTTTTTGATCTTTTTTGTTATATTATGCTGCAGTTTAATAGTCCACTGAGCTAAGATAAAACTCCATTCCAAAGATAAGGCAACTAGTTAAGGTTAGAGCCAAATCTGCTTCGCACACTAGCAAATAGTAATAATACTGGGAGCAATTAAAATTGAAATATACATCCCCCAGAGAGTTTTACTATCCTAATGCATCGTAAACACAAATAAAGAATATTCTTACTATAATAATTTGCTCATAACTTTATTGCAAGTTTCAAATTCTTAAAATTTCTATTAATGCTTTTTTCTTCATTTTAAGTGTTTGTCAAACTAGTAACTATAATATTAATTGGTTTATTTTTTAAAATGTTAAAGGTATATATACACAGCACTTAAAAATGGGAAAAATATACACCATAAGCCCAACTGCCGTAATACTATATATCTAAGGCACATTTACTCCGTGATAGGTCATTTATACCTAGTTAATAAAAAATCTGGAATAAGTAAAACTTTGCAAATGAGAAGCAAAAGACATAAGTTGTAGAAGACAATTTCTGATGCAGTCTTTCACTGCCTCTTGATTATACTGGTTTTACCACAATTTTTAAATCACTTGCTATTAAACAGCAAACAATTCTGTTAATTGAAAACAAAAAAATTATATGTATAGATAAGAGTTCCATGAATTTGAAAACTCCACCATAGAACATTTTTACATAAACATTATGTAGCATGAAGTGCTTGTGGGGGTTGTTTCATGTAAAAGAAGAAAATAAATGTTTGGTTGGTCACTGACTTCAGAAATACAGAAAATAACACACTGTAAGGGCCCCGTCTGTACTTTTTTTTTCAAATCTGTAAGTCCGAAACTGGCTTTTGCTTTAACTCATTCCTCAATTCCACTTAGGACCGTCTATTTTGACTTTGAAATATCTATTACGTTATCCGAAAGTAATAGGATGATGAATCCTTTGTATATAAAAATCCATTTTTAACACACAGACATTTCCAAACCACTACTGCACTTTAAAAGAAAAGGAATTCTGTCTCTCCACACTGGCACCCTAAATTAATGCTGGAGAGCAGTGGTGATTGGAAGTGAGCGAGGCCCAATACAAAGTCAGTAGAAGGAAATCACTCTTTTTAAAATTGCTACAAAGAAAAGAATAGAAACAAAAAGGCAAACTCTCTCAATTTTTGAGCTAAGCATAAAGGTCTCCTACTTGAAACCATTTTATGTTCTTTCCCTTTCTTTCTTTCTTCCTTTCTTCTTTCTCTTCTTTCTTTTTTTCCAAAAAATAATGAGTTAAAACGTATGGGTTAGTTCCAACATTTCACTGCTGTTCTTATTCTTGGGGAGTTAGTGGGGAGGGGGAACTTGCTGCCAAAGCTTCTTAAAAGAGTTTGGGCTGCTAATTTTCCGTTCACAAAATCTAAATTCCCCTTATGCATCTCACACAACTCATGAAATAATATGAAACAGTATTATATCACTGCAAATTGAGACATTTTTATCAAAATAAAGAGTGATGATGCCAACATTTCATTTGTCATTTCCCACTTGTCACTTTTCACTGACAAACTGTTACACATACAACTTTTGTCAAAAGCTCCATCCTTAAATATGTTCCAAAATGCCATTGTATCTCAGCATTCATGTAAGGAAGATAGTAAAAACTACTGTGTTGCCACACATTAGTTATACAGGTTTAAAAAAAAAAGCCTACTTATTAGATAAAAAGAGTATCAATAACTTTTTATTTACTTACATGCTACACAAGATAAAGTTTGGCTTTCTAAAATAAAACTGTGCATATTTTATGTACCTAATGGGAAATTATTAATTATAAAAAAATTTTTTAATGATGAGAAATTAGATCATTTTTATTTCAACAGAAAGCTAAAAATTCTAAAAAGATCAAAGAAAACAACACAATTTGAAATTTGTCCAACCCTATCAATTTGTCTTTTTTTATATACCATATAAACTATCTCTACATTGAATCTTTTAAAAAAAAAATAAGAGTTTTAAATTATCAAAGTAGAACCAACAAACTTGACTGCTTATCAGATATACCTTGCTAGATATACCAAATAATTACTGTGTCTTGCCTGGAATAAAATTGATTCCCATATTTTTAAAATAACCCATTCATAATCTTACATATCTAACAAATGATGATTAGTCTGTTTCCCTCCCAACAGAGATAGATGGGCAAAATACATACACATATTCACAAAAGGAGAGAAGAATTAACACAGTATATCGAAGATGTACAGGCAGATACTGTTAGTCACAACCCACTGGGAAAGATATTTCCTGCAGGGGTTAAAAAACAGATGCCTTAAGGGACATCCATGTAGTTCCAATACACACACATACACACATTTCACTGCAGATGATCTTGAATATATAATGGTCAGTGGGTTTCTGCTGATGGAATATAAGGCTTCCAAAATTACTCAAAACATCAAATTATGCTCAGGACTTTGAGGGGTGGATACCCTATGTTCTGTTTAATGTGTATGTTCCATTGCATATATTTTTTTTTAACCAAGTATATCTTTATTTTAATAACAGGCCAAGGACTAAAAACACTTTAGAGAGGGCTATTTTTCTACCTCAGCAAAACTACAGAGGACATGCTAGATTGTTGGATGACCCTAAAGCCTAAGTTCATTCTATTTAAAAGATCTTAAACCCTTAAAAAAAAAAAGTGGAGTGGAAGAGGGAAATACAGTCTTTTCTCTTTTAAAGAAATAATGAATCTTCCATACAAGCATAATGGTGTTCATCCTCGGCTAAAATGAATTTAATGAGTTTTCTTCATTTTGCCCAAGTTGACAATATATTTCATATTTCTAAACATTTTATACATTTCAATAGGTCAACACCTATACTCTTTCCAATCTGCACTTCTTTCAAAAAGTAAAACGTCTCTCGACAACTGCTAATACGGTGACAATACCAGACCTGAACAGCATTTCTTTTACTCTTAATCTAAAAGAAATGTTCTACTTGCAGACAATTAAACTAACTGTTGTTGTAGACAATGTTCTGCTCTAACTGAGGCCCTGAACAATTATGATCACATTTGCTTCCCTATTTGAGTACATCAGCGTGTATTGCATGATTTTTTTACCCCTTGCAGTAAGACAGTTACGTTCTTGAAAGGGCTGCCTGGTGGCCAGAAGACTAGGTCTACTTTAGGTCAACTCGTTATAATAAAACTTCAACAGACAATTCTTCAACAAAATTAAGTTGTTATTTTAAAGGCTAATTCTTCTTCCAAAAAGAGCAAATTTTTTTCAAAAAAAAAAAGCAAGACATCCCCAGTGTTTAAACATTTTCCCCTGAACTCTTGAACATTTACGACCAAAAAGAAAAAAAATGAAAATTCATAGGAAAATGAAAAATATCAAAAAGATTTCTGATGTTTAATGCTTCCTATCAGCAAATACACCATCTGGTATACTCAAGCGCTGTTCATTCAGTTTAAATAAAGCTGTCTAAAAGTTCTTCTTTAAGCCAAACATTAAAAAATGAAAATGCTTATGTTAACAATGAATGAAGCAGAGTAATTTATTGCTATTAGAACACAACTGGCCAGCGCCTTTCAGCAGTCCAGGAGAAAAGCAGGATGCCTTGCTTCTTCTGGAAACTTAACTGGCATCACTTTCATTTTATGCTGTAGGTTGCGTGGCTGAGGCATTACATACAGCAGAACATTTTAGGTACTTATGCTAATGGTGATAAAAGGATCATCTGATTCTTATTTTCATCATCCTTAATAATCTTTTCTTCTAAATCTTCAAATAGATCTGTAAGTTTTAATCAACAATTTCACAAATATAAATTTCCCCACCATTAATCATCCTTTTTCAAAATCCTTATGGAGTGAATTACTAGCTGAGAGGGGATGCCAATTCTAGTAAGTGAATGTTACCCAGCAGGGATATAAAGCTGTCAACACCATGGTGCTCTTGCTTGCTCTAAACTCTCTCCCAGCCTTCATATGTTTTTTAAAGAGATATTAGCCTTTTTTTTTCCTGACGACCTTCTATAAAAGCTGACTGTCATACACATCTGAGCACTTACATTTTATTACATACATGCTTTAAAACACACTGCTTAGATAAGAGCAAAATATCCTAGAAAGTGTTAGAAATACAAAGCAAAACTGATCTACTTTCTAATAATCGTCTAAAGCTAACCACATTGTAAACAACACACTAACTTTTAAGTCCCCTATTAAAAACACAACCCTGAAGACTGTGATAGTGTTTCTACCAACCTCAACTAGTTAAATCCAGACACGAAAAATAATATATTTTTTAATGAAAAAAAAAAAACTTTCTCTCCCCAAAAAAGCAGAACGGCAGCAACAGAATTACTACTGCAACCAATGCATTTAGAAACATTTATTCACCTACTTATCAAAAGCAGTAAGATAAATTGCCACTTTATTGGGCAACCAATTAACTTAATGATTCCCCCTATTTTAGGGGGAAAGCACTTAAAGAGAATCACTACAGAGTGACAAATACATCCTCCCAAATTTTGAGCTCTGTTTTTAAAATATATATTGTAATAGCCATCTTTACAACATTGACAATACTGTGATATATCTGAAAATGGTAATAAATGATGCAGAGCTATAAATATTTTTGTAGCTATCTATGCTTATCATATTGCTTCATAAAGAAAATTTAAACAAAAGGAGGCAGGGCAATAGAAATATAATCTATTTTATATTTACTCTATGTTACAAAAAAAATTCTTTCAATTATAAAAGAACCACTAAATAGAAATATATTTTAAATTTAGAATGTGTATTTTTAAAAGGCTTTCCTTTCTCCAATCTATACACATGATTAAAAGAAAAAAAAATTATTAACATCTCAACATACATTTGGAAACTATATAAACTTAAACCCACAAAATAATCATTAACATTCAATATGAAAATTTGTACTAGCAAAATTTTATGTTCTTAGTTGTTTTATTTTAAAGCTTTCTAAATTAAAATCTTTCCAAACAATCTATTACATCCTATAGAGTAAAACCTTTCTTTAAAAAAAATCTTTAAAAGTCCACCATATGTAAACTATTTTAACCACTTTATTACTAACCATTATAAAGGGTACTTATTGAGACAAAATAATGTCATCTTTATTTCCAGTTTGGGAAGCAGCTAATAAGACCTTTGATATTACTAAATTAAGTCAAAGCTCAGAAAAAATGACTAAACCAGCTTGTTGAAACAAATTTATTATTCCTTACCAAGACTTAATAATATTTGTCTATATCAAATTTACAGTAAGTGGTCAAGTGTTAATTATATTCTCAGAAAATATGAAAAGCAACTGTTTTACACTGAAAGTGTCCCTTGTCAAGAAAATTAGGCAGTTTCTTTCATAATTCTATACAGTATAGGGGAAAAAAAACCTTGTTTTAGGAAAGTACAATTGCTAACTATTACATCCTAAAACATTTAGGGACTTCTTTCAATTTAGTGAGTTTTATGAGGTCCTCAGAAAGAAACCAAAATTTCAGTCCCCCCAGGTTTTGTTCTTAATGCATAAGGCCACTTTGAGAACACGTCCTCTCCAAGGATTTCCAAAAGTTTTTCAATCCAATATTACCAGCACTTATCATATCATCTCAAATTTAGTTCCACCTTATTCACCACGTATTTTTCTTTCTTATATGTATATACCAAAAAATGATATGAAAAGTCCAAGGTTATTGTTTTAGTCTTGAGACAAGATACTAATAAACATCATTTCTAAAAAGTGGGTCACAGAACTACCAAGTTCTTTTGCTTTATTAAAAGTATATCTTCAAGTCCCTAAAATGGAAGATATATAAGCCACAGTCTACAGCCAAATAATTTTGTTAAAGCTTTAAAATACCGCGAGAATGAATGCTTCTCAAGGGAGATGATTAATATAAGGGACTGAGGCAAACCATCCTCTGTGTCTATCACGAAGAAATAGTAATAGCAAAGTAAGTAAAAATAAAAACCTATTCTTTTGTAAAGTGTCCGCTGTCTATTTATAAAATGCCTTTACAAGGGAGTGGATATTTCGAGTTAAGACTTTACTTTAAAATACATTCTATGGCTATTTAGAACCTGGAATTGGAGCTGATCACTAACTTTTGCCAGGGTTTTGTTTCATCTCAGGCAAGCTAATATAAGAATTAAATTAAATAGTCTGTTAGTGAAAATATTAGGGAAAAAAACCTTTAGAAGTCACAAAAAATGAAACTAGTAATTTATCTCAAGCACACAAAAAACTACATGCCATGTAGAACTGTGCATTTTTTATGTCAAAACAACTAAGCAAATTGCATATAAACCTCAAAAATATTTTAATAAGGTTTACATTTCTTGCATATCTTTATTTTATAAAATTACTTTTCCTAGCCACTTTAAAAGAAGGTGATTTTTTAAGTAGTAAAAACTACAAGAGATTTTCTTTAAGTAATATTAAATTCCTGGAAAGGGAATCAGCATGTAGCCAATAAGACCACTACACTACTTTTACCTGTAGTGCTATAATCCAAAACAAAGCTACGAATGCATATGACTTTGAGCTTTATTTTTTTTTAAAGGTAGCATTAAAGCCTCTAAGGCCCTGACAGATTCGTGGTGATTCTTAATTTCCCACTTGAAATGTGGCTGGAAATATTCCCAGTTGTTAATCATTTGTCTCGAAGCACTGTCCCAACTACAAAGTAACACCAACACTCTTGCTCCAGTACTAGGCTGAGCATTAAACATCAGTCCACAAAAGCGAACGCACCTAAACTTCATCCCTACAACAGATACTCTGAGGCAAGGCAAAATAGTTAAATCACTGAAAAGCTCTCTAGGAAAATCTAGAAACAGTTAGCTGGCTGTGACATAAACCTGCCAACACCTCAGCACACAGTGGCAAAGTGCCCAAAAAATGCCACCCTCCGGGTAAACCGCTTTCTTGTTTTAACTCGGGATGAAGCTACCAGTTGCAGATGAGAGGCGACGGGGGCATTATTTGGCAACCTGGAATTCACTTCCTGTAATCCTACACCGCAACAGCGACTAATCAACCTGAACCCTGACACCCGGCCTTTATCACCCGGCCGCGGGCTGCGCGCGCCTCCCTGCTCCGGGCTGTTACCTCCCACGGCCTTGGCCACGGCGCCGTTGGGCCTCCCGCGGGCTCCCATGGGGCTGCCGTTCTGCTCCAGCCGGGCCACCTTCACCGGGGGAGGCCCCTTGACGTCGGGGCTGCCGCTCCGCCGGTCGGGGCTGTCCCGCAGACACGGGCTCTCGCTCCGCCGCTCCATGCTGCTCCGACTCGGAGACAAAGTTCCCACCGGCAGGTCGCAATAAAACGCGCAGGGACCTAGGGAGGGGGCGGGGGGGAGGGAAGGGGGAGGGAAAAAAAGAGGGAAAACCGCTCACACACGTGATAGACGTTCAGGCCAGTGGCAGAGCGCTACACCACTGCCACACAAACTTCCTCCCACGCTGCCCGAGGGGCCCGAACCGCGAAGCGGTCCCAACCTTACACTGGGCGGCTCAAAGGAAGCCCAGAACTTGGGGTGTTGAGACTCTGCCCATTCGCTGCTCCCCAAGAGTTAGCCCTCGGTGACGACGTCCGGCCTCTCGCCCGGGGCGCCCAGAAGCAGTCCATTCATTGGGACAGGGTTGGCATAAACCATTCTCGGGTACAACGGCCTTGCTGTCTAGGGGTCAGGGTTGCGGCAGAGAGAACTTTATAAGAAGACATCTCATCCATTCGAGATGGGATGTACACAACTCGGTAAGAAATCGAATTAACCACGTGATAAATGCGCTGTGAATCGCGGGGCAGCAGGCAAAGGCCTGGCAAGAAGACCCCTTGAATCCCCGCTTTTTACCTTTACCAAGCACACACAGGGACACACAAACACTTTGCACAAAATCAACCCTAATTCCACATTAAATAGCATCCAGAAACACTTGGAAGTATTCATCAGAATAACCTCCAGAATAACCTTCCACAAGGGCGGGGGCTACAAGCGTTATTATTTTGGAACGTTCTTTTCTTCATCCAATCTTAAGTGATTTTTTTAAAAGCACATCATCACAAAACACAAAAGCAAAAGCATTTAAAATTATTAGGTGCAGGAGAAGCCTTCGTCAACCCCAATTTTAAAATCTCTCCAAAAGTTTTCCTCTGGGTCGTTTGGCGGACAGCGCGCACTTCACGGAACCCGCAGATCTCGGCACCCTGGATTTTTGGGGGGCAGAGGAGGGGGAAACACCTGATGAAACGGCACTCACATTGTCACTGACATCCCTGAGAAGCAGGAACCCGGCACAACAAAGTGCGCTGGGAATCCTCGTGGGCGCTCTCGCCGTGGGAGAAGCCGCGTCGCCACGGCCCAAGGCGACAAGGTGGGGGTGGCAGAGAAGAGGTGAGTAGAGAGATGTAAAGACGGAGCGGGAGGGCTGCGGGTGAAGGTTCTGCCCGCACTCCCTCGGCTGCGCTGTCCGAGAGGGCGAGAGCTGCAGGGAGGGAACTTAGCCGGACCCGGGGCTTCCCCGAACTCCCGAGCTTGGCGCGGGCGCCTTCGCCCTGCGTACTTACTGCTCACGGTTTTTCTGTAACTTGGCTGGCTGGGGCTCTGTCCATGGAGCAAAAGTAGAGAATCCAGGGTGGAAAGTTTCTGGTGCTTTGCCTTGCAGTGTTCTCCTAGTCTTCCTTTCTTTTTACTCCTTTCCCTTTCCTCTTCCCCAGGTCCTAACGTTTAAGGTCCTGGGTCAGGGTGTCTTCTTAGTGCGGAGATGGTTGTTATGATGATGATGGAGGGGGGGTGGGTGGGTAGGGGGAGGAGGAGAGGAAAAGGAGGGCTCCTGTAAAGGGGCACCCGAGTGAGCGGGGGAGGAGGCGGCGGAGGAGGGGAGAAGAGAGAAGGAGGCTGAAAAGCCTTTTCACACCTTCGGGAAGGAGACGGGTTCTGGAGAGAAAGGGCTGAGAACTGGGAGGCGGCAGAGGCGGGTCGGGGCTGCAGCTTCGCAGGGCTGCTAGCTCGCGAGGAAGCGCGGCCGGAGCCGTAGGGCCGGTGCCACCGAGAGTCGAGAAGGCGCAGGGACCTGGGACCGCACGCGGGATGAAAGCGTCGGCCGCCCAAGCTGTCACCTCCAGCCTCTCCTCTCTCGGCCGCCGCTGCTAGCAGCCGAGCCGGACTCACTGACAAGCCGCAGAGAGAGACACAGTGAGAGGGAGATGATTATTAGTTGCGTTGAGTCATCAGGCAAAGTGAGTCCTTTTGGGTTGTCCTCGGTTTCCGATTTCTCCCCCTCCCCCTTTCTGTCCCCAGATCTAGCGCCTTCAAAATAATAATTTGGGATGGGGGTAGGGGAAGTCTCTGGGTTATTTCGGGATGGGGGTTGAGGGGGAAAGATCTAAACCCGAGCCAGACTGGTCCACCGCATTGAAGGAGGAGAGTGGGGGGCGGGGAGGAGGACTGGGGAGGTTGCGGGGGGAGGGGGGCCCCGCCTGGCAGGAAATTAAACATCAATCAATCAATCGCTGTGAGCCCGGCGACCCAACAGCGGCAGGGCTGCAGAGGAGGCAGAGGGACTGGCGAGGGGAGGGTGGGAAGCAGGGAGGAGGGAGGAAAAGGAAGAGAAGAGTCGGCAGTGGGAGATCGGTGTGGCGAGGACCGCGCGCGCGGGGCGGCGGAGGACGGATGGCAAAGAACCGAGTGCCGCGCGAGGCGGTGGCTGCGGCTGGCGGATGGGTGCGCCCGGGAGCAGGCGGGCGCCGGGACCCGAGGTCTCGTCCTCCTTCTCGTGTCGGGTCCAGGGCGCGGCCGCCTCGCCCAGCCCCGAGGCGCACTCTTCTCGGCGCGGTGGCGGCGGCGACACGGCAGGCGCTGGTTGCCTGATCTCCCAGCGAAGGCGCAGACCCATACGCAGGAGGCAACCACGGTTGCCTCGGCCCCGGGTTCTGCTAACTGTGAGGAGTACTTTCGACTTTGGAGATAGGAGGGCTATCGCCTCCCCCACCCACCGCCTCCGCCCACCACCCACCGCCTCCGCCCCTCCGAACAACTTTTCCCGGTGCCTGCGAGCTCCCCCTCCGCGCGGAGCCTGCCGTCCGGGCCCGCCGCGCCGCAGCAGTCCCGGGGAAGGCCGTTTCTCCCTCAGAGCCGGCACGGCCGTGGGTCCAGAACAATAGGCCGGGCGTCCCGAATGGCAGGAGCACCAGCACTGTCCGCCGGGCTGCGGGTGGCACAGGAGAGGGGACTGCAGGGGGGGCGAGGGGCGGGGGGCATCCCTGGACGACGTCCCTGGAGCGCTTGCAGCGCCGGCGACATCTCGAGCAGCGCAGCCCGGGCTGCCGGCAGGCCGTGACGCGGTGGCAGCGAGGGCGGTAGGGCTGTCTGTCCTCTGGTTGCGTGGCTGGGACAGCTGGGACCCCAAGCCGCTCTGGCCCTGGACTCCGAGCGTGGGCAGAAATGTGCGGTGAGGACCTGGCCACCCAGTCCCGGGGGAGGCCGTGCGGGGGGCGTCCCCAGCAGATCCCGCGAAGGCGTAACTGAGCCACAAACTTTTGCCGACTCCCGCGGCCGCGGCTGCAGCCGCCCGTAGCCCGGCTCCAGCCGCGGTGCTCATTTAAGGTGGCGCGGGCACTAGCGGAGCAGGCCAGGTTCTAGCCGCGCTTTTGTCCCTAAGATCCCTCTGGGACGCGGGGCCTCCTTAAAGAAAGCACGTGGGCAGGGGCCGCGGCCCCCGCGAGACGCCTAGGGAGCGGGCTGACATTCGTGGTCTCGACCTGCGGCGGGAAAATGTAGGCGCGTCCACGCCTCTCTTGAGTCCAGTGAAGTCCCCCTCAGCTAGCGGCACCTCTTGTCCCTCTCGCACACCTCGTTCTCCTTCCTAACCCCTCCGGACCCTGAAGACTCCCCACCATCTCGCCGCCTAAGCCGCCGGTCCCCCTTAAGAAGCGTTGACTCTACGGCGGCGCCAGAAGGCCAAACTAAATTCAGTTTCGGGAAACGCGCTCGGGGGGCAATTATGAAAATCCTGATCTGGTGCACCCCAGGTGGGAAGCCGCATCAGCCTAGTAGTGTACCCCCGGCTAGGCCGCCATCCACTCGCCGCACCTAACCGATGGGCGGCGTGCACGAGGCCATCCCCTCAAAGCAGGGGACTGGGAGGCGACGGAGGCTCTGGAAGAGAAAGGGTCCCAGAAGCGAAACCTGTCCCCGGCCTAAGTCTCAGAACCCGGATCCCGGAGAACCCCGCACCCAGGCGCCGCCCACCAAGTTCCAAAGGAGCCCTAGGCGACCCGGGACGCGGTCGAAGCGGAGCCGGGAAAGGAAGCGAGAAGGATAGAAAACCTTCGGGGAGCCACCCTGGGAGTTTTAGGTAGCATTTCCTTTTCCCTGTTTTTTTTCCCCCCCTTACAAACCCCATCCTCTCCCACCTCCCCAAATGAAAGAGTTAGAGAAAACGCACAACTTGAAGTCTGTGAGAACAAAGTGATTCAAGTAAACCAACTCGAGGTGATAGCTAAAAGGTTTGGGGCTGCAAAGAAACAAACTGTAAGTTCGATCGACAAACTTTTTTTTTAATCTGTTATATCAAGTTGGAATGAGAAGGAAGGGTTGCAAAAAACCAACTACTACCACTGTCCACGTTTGAGCCCATTTACAAAATGGGGAAAGGCGCATTTCTTATTAATATCTTAACGATAATAATGCTGTTTCTTTCCTTACCTTGGTGTTGAACTGCAGAATCCTCCTCCGGATCAATGTCCAGGAACTTAGAAGAATTGGTGATATTAGGACTTCAGTACTTCTGGAAAAAAATGCAAATGGTTTAGCCAGGATCTTTCCTGTCTGATTCGTCACTATTATTATATCTGATGATGTGAATGGTTGGAGCGATTCAATCTTAAGTCATTAATGAGCTATTTTATAAACACCACTGTCTGAAGATCTTCATTTACATTTTGCAAAGGATCACTTCGCTAACCTTACAGGCTTATGTCAACAGCATGATTACGGGACTTCAGTTACACTGTTATAAACAACACAGCCGTATTGTTAATCGGTTAATATTTTATAAAGTGTAAATATTTTATTATGTTTTGAAGGGAACTATTGATTCTAAATTATTAAACCCCTAAGAAGGGCGATTTAAATAAAGTTTAGAATTAAGTGCAATTAAATGTACATTATGGCTAGTTTTCAGATTTTGCACACTTTTAAATTCGTTGATTTTCTCTTTACTGGAGTTTACTCTTGTTCATATTTGATAGTGAACAAATACATCATTTTGGGCAAAAGAATGCAGAAATTTTAAATTGCATTTAACATAGAAGAAAATGTCAAATACTGTGAATTATTACCGGAAATGTATTTTGAATGCTTGTGGATTTGTGTTTAGAAATTTTACACATTTATTTTGATTTAAAAAAGGAGAATTCTAGGAAGTTTTGTGATATATACCCGTTATGTTTTTTCCCTTAAGTTTTGTCCCTAATAAAGGCCTTTTCTGTTTCAAATTACATAAGCTTTTTACTGCACAGTTTTTGTATTGACCTTATTTCAACTGAAGTGAGCAATTATTTCCAGCATGTTTAATTTTGACAATAAAATTTTAAATAACATTTTTACCTTTTGCTAGGATATTCGACTTTAAAACAAGAAATAAATTATGATTCAAAAGTTTTGTTTGGTTTTATTTTGTATTCCTCAAGTGGTTTATTTCCAAACATTTTAAAAACAAAATCACACTCAAGAAAAGAATTGGCTTTAATTACTTTTTTCCAAAATAATTTGATCCAAAACGTATTTTTGAGCATTATGTGACAGTTTGCTCCAGTGGTCAAAGCATAAAGTTCACACTGGGGGACATTTTTATCCTTCAGATTGCTTCTCATTGACGTTTTTGTCGGGAATCTACTCAGCCTTTTCCCCCCTTCCTCCCCTACAACCAATTTTTTTCATATGTTATTTAGTCAAAGGTCGCCTGTCTTTCATAATCACACTGAGATTTGTTATTTTAAAAATCAACGAGTCTTTATACGCTGGGCTTAAACATGCATTTTTTTTCTTATTTCCACGTTCTCCCTTTTTCTCTCTTGTCAGGCCTTTCTTCTCCTTTCTTTATGGCCTGCACTTTTAAGGACAACATTTCTTGATTTTTGCGTCTCACACCAAGTTTTGCTCTGTGCTGGGTCTCTACTCTGGCCAACCTTCCTCCCCCAATGCCCGTGCGGGATGTCCTAGGCCCCACTGCCCGGGCTTGGGGTGCCGGGTGCGGGGCGTAGGGTTCTGGCTCTGGGCCCGACCTCAGTGGCCTCTGAAGGCCCAGCAACTATCGCCAGGCTCCCAGGATTTCACGTCCGTCGGGTCACCCAAGCAAAGAGGCCCTCCTGGCCGTGCGCTGTCTCGTAGAGAACATGAGAAAGTTGTGCCGCGTTTTCCTTCCACTCCCGCAAGCACAGGGAAAATTCAAAGGGAATTGCCAGCGTCTAAAGCCTTCGACGGCTCCTAGGAACCCACGCGGGCCTGCCTCTCCCCCACCCCCCCGCCAGGGGCTTGCTCTGCTGGGGGTGAGAGGAGGCGGGAGGGAATCGTTCCTTTCACATGAAGCCCACACCAACTCTGAAGCCAATTTCCGCAGCTGACTGTCCGAGGAGAGTTGGGCGACAAACATTTTCGCGGACCGCATAAATGCCCGGGGCTTGGATTGGAAATTGGATGCGCAGAGGGGACAAGGGCCCGGGGCCAGAACGCCCCTTGAGGAACGCGCCTAGAAGGACCGATCAACTAGGGTGGGCTCCTGCCTTTTTCCCAGACTGCCCCGGGGCGTTTGGGGACTGTCCGGAGTGCAGGGGCGGGGGACACTTACTTCGTTATCCGCACGCCGCCTTGTTGGCATCAGAGCCGGACAAATCCCAACCCGCGCCAGGCAAAGATAAATTCCTCCTGGCTCCAGGGGCCTGGGCGGGGGCGGAACGGTGAGGAAGCCGTCGGGCCACCTAAGGTAGGGGCAGTGGAGGTCCTGTTCCCACCCTCTAATGAACGAGTCCCTGCGGCCTGGACAGAGAGATGAGCCCCAGGGAGACGGCTGACTGGGGAAAGGTGGTGGGCGACTAGCCCGCGTTAGACGGTGAGCCTAGCACCCAGCAGGCCAGAGGGCTGGGGGTCAGGGGAACGGACAATGCAGAGCTCCAGAGGGCGGGAGGGGGACTCAGGAAGGTCGGCCCAGGAGTTGCCTCAGGCGAAGACGGGGAGCTTTAGTCCCCAGGGTCCCGAATGTAGGGGATGGGAGAGGGCATCGGGGGTGAGGCTGGCTGCCCCGAGCGAGGAAACCGAGGAGATAGGTTTCCAAGCCAAGAAAAGTCTTTGGGTGGAAAGGTTTGGGCGTGCTTTTGCCGCGGCCGCGGGCTGGGAGGCCCGGGAGGGCGGAAGGCCTGCGGGCTCTAAGCACTACTCTAGGGACACAAGACAATGCCCCCAGGGCTCCCAGATCCCACCATTCTTTTTCAGAGTCAAAAGCTTAATAGCTGGATCTCCTTCTACAGCCACGCAGCTAGAGCTTGACTGCCCTGCTAAGCTATTTATTTTTGTTTGTTTGTTTTAATAGAAATCGACTTTCAGCCACGGGTAACAAGGCAAAGGGGGAAGAAAACGAAACGCCAAAGGAGCCGCCACTACCTCCCAGCCCCCACCCTGGGGGGCGGGGATTGGAGCCGAGAGTCGCGCTCCCGGACCTGCTGCTTTTTTTGTTGGGAAACATCGAACCAGGAAGAGAGGGGTCGATTCCATCTGCAAATCCCGGGCCCAAGGGTGCGGCTAAGAACCCCGCGTCCTCGACTTGTTATCACGGCCCCGTCACCCTCAAGCCCGGGTCACAGCCCGTGTCCCATCCGGAGCTGAGACGTCCTCTCCCGACAGCGCCACCGCGTGGGCTGCGGCTCGAACCTGCGGAGCTGCTTCAAACCGCCGCGTTCGGGAGCCGGTCTTCCGCGTTGTCCCAAGTCCTGGGGTTCAGGATGCTTCGGGGAGGCGCAGGTCTCCGGCTCGGGGCACAACCGGACCACCCAACACTAAAGCGCGCCTCGAAGACAAATCATCGGCCCTCTCTGCCCCAACCCCTTGTAATGAGAAGTAAACCTGGAAAGCCCAGGCCACGGCGCCCCACCTGCACCCCAAACTTCAGGCAGGCCAACCGGCGTCATGAAATCCGCGCCCACCACTAGCAAGGACGCGAGATCCCAGGAAGCCGGGTCCGAGGCGGCCCTAGTACTAGTGGCTCCCTGAGCCTTTTGAGGTTCTGGGCCCGCGCCCGTCTCAAACCGCGCCCAAGAAAGCGAGAACGCCTACTATGGGACCCAAGGTCCCAGGCACTTACTGGGACCGAGGACTAAGCGAGTGTCGTTCTATTCGGCGGTCCAAAGCCGTCCGGAGTGGCGTGGAACCTGGAGGGCTTTCTGGACTGGCGACTCGCCTGTTCTCTTGATCTCACGAAGCCCAACAAACACCCTCTCAGTTCTCCCAGGCTTGACCCTCAGGCTAAGGCTCAGGTGGCGTTGACAGAGTGTCCTGGGGCTCAGTTCTTCCCCACCCGCGGTACCTTGCCTCCGAGCCCAGCGGCCAAGCTCCGCTGAGCTGGGCATCACCTGGTGCTGCCCCCGCTCCACATCAGGACTCGAGAGCCCCCACGTCGGCTTAGAGGACTTCAGTGGGTAGGTTGGGGCTTATTTTAAACAAATTCAACTGTCCCCCCTCGCGCGCACACGCACACACACATACACGTATTTTGGAACTGTCAGCTATGGAAAGGGACAATGAGGCAGAAAGGTGGAAATTCACCTGGTGCCCACCCAATTACGAAGCTCCCAGCCCCATACAGAACTGGAGAGAGCCCTGAACGCCCAAGCAGCCGCACAGCGGGCGGCCAGCAGCCGCACTCTCTCAGGGCGCCCAGCCAGCCGCGCCTGCTCGCGCGCTCCCGCCCGGCCGGTGCCCAGCGGCTCCCGAGGGGAACGGCGCTGCCGGGAAGCCGAGTTCTAGCCCTCGGCGTCCGTCTGGCCTGCTCATCCACGCCTTATCACGGGCTGCGACCTGGCTCTAAATTCTAATTTCTTAATTCTAATCCCCGTAGGCCACGCGGAGCTGTCTCCGAGCGGGCCAGGCCCGGCAACCCTGCCAAGTGGCTCACCTCCGCTCGCGTCGCCTGCCTTTGCCCCCGGTGCCAAGGACCGAGCGAGGGGCGGCGGGTCAGAGCGCGGAAGCCGTCTGCTCTCCTCCAGGAGCCGACAGCGGGTGCCTGCGGCGTCGCTCGTCCAGCCCTGGGGCTGATTTAAATAACTAATAAGCTCAGAGAAATTTTATGAGGGGAACTTTTCCTTTTAGTATCAATAAAGCCTAGTAATTGGGTTTGTTGGTTACCTAAGCTCGAGTTTCCCAGTCTCTCTCTCGCTCCCTCTTTTCCCTCTCTCTCTCTCTCTCTCTCTCTCTCTCTCTCTCTCTTTCTCCCCCCCCCCCTCATTCAGAAGCTACGTTTTAAAAAACCAGCAACTGCGGGTGCCACGGTGCGTTTGTGTCGGGAGTGTGTGTGTGAAAGTTGTCTGTTTCAAAAGTCCTTCGCCTGGAGAACAATCATCATTGTCGCTCTGTGGTGAAGGGTTTTGAAGAGTGAACTGTTGTTATTTCAGAGAAGAAAAATGTTAACAACAATTGAAGTCTCATAATACAAGTGTAATATAAGGGAAGGGGGTCCTTAAGATTTTTCCCTTTGGATGTGACAAAGACATTTGCAGTGCTTCCTTAATAGTTTGCATTTTAATTATGTCTCACTATATTTTAACTTCAGCTCCTAGATTGTAGTGATACCTTTTGTTTTCAGTAAAAAACTTCTATACTGTGATGCCTTCTGATTTTTTGTTTTGATTTTCTAATCTTTTTGAAAGCATGTTCTTAGTCATAAAGAATTTTTGCACCTGGGAACTATGCCTCAATTAAAAAATATAAAAGACCCTTCATGAATAATTGCAAATATCCCATTCGCTCGTGTCCACAGTTGTTGGCACCTATACAAAATCTCAGAAATTTAAAGGCAATTTAAGCATGTTTCTCTACAATCACAGTGATATACAGTTTTTCATCTCAGTTGTATGGAAGTAAAAAAAAATATTTTAAAGTACTTTTAAGAAAAGCGTTATGCTAAAATTTACCTGAACTTATATTCCCTACCAGATATAACATAGCTTGTGTCTGCCAATGTCAGCCTAACGAAATGAAGAGTCTTTCTGAATCAGATTATTGTTGGGGTCAGAAGCTGGTCAATGAAGAGCGATGAAAATTCAAGTTTGCAAACCAAGAGGGTGGGGGAGGGGGGATCAGCTCCTGAAGTTCCCAGGAACACACCTAAACCTGTGCACTCATATCTTCAGTGTTTACATATTGAGGAGAACTTTTCCTTTCCACTTTTAGTTTAAAAATTGATGCACTTTCCTTAGCTCAGCTTGTTTTAGTCTGTGAGACTCTAAGTCAGCCGAGGATTGCTTCTGCCAGGTAACTTCCGGAGGCCCAGAGTTATCTGTAGATAGAGCCCTTTGCATGTTCCCAGCAGAGATGGCGTCTTGCCGACCCTTCTCAGTGCTGCCACTTCCCCAGCTTCTCCTCCCTACCCATAGGTTGAGGGCATCAGAGCATCCGACCCTCTTTTCCCTTTTCCAGATTACGCCCCAGTGTGTGCTTGGCTGCCGAGGGAGCGTACCTTGAGCTGTGGGTGTATACACCCCGTTCCTGCTTTCCCAGAGGGTTATAGTCAACTTTCTGTACCATCTGCTCCAGGCTAGGCTCCTGTTCCCACCCATCCTTCCCAAAGTTGCTAACTCCAAGCTCCTGGTGCTCCTGCCACAGTGGCCAAGTTTTCAAGGCACTCACCCAGGTGGCCAATTGTCCCCCAAGCTGGTCATGTTAGGGAAGGACCTGTTCTCTTGGTGCTAGCCTCTGAGTGACAGGGAGTCAAAAACAGTATCAGAGAAAGATGTAAAGATTGGGAAGGAAATTGCAGGGCTAAATAAGGTAGTTAAAACTCAGAGCCCTGACAATGGGCAACTCAACCTCCCCAAAAAGCCTGGGGCCTCTCCTTCCCTTCCCTCCCTTTCCTTGCACTCAGGTCCCACCCTGAGCTGCAGTACCCCTACAGAGCTGCTCTGTGAACCTAGGTTATCCCCAGGCTTTTAACTACTGTAGTCCCATTACTTCCCTACAAGCCTGTGTTTTGGTTTCAGCTATGCTGTTTTCTGAAGTTGTGGAAACTCTACTTTTTTCTTTTCTCTTTGACTCATTCACACTCTTTTTTTTAAAGAGCATCCCCCAATCCTGGCTCCTGCCAGACCCTGTGCCACCTCCTAGAGCTCTATGTCCAAGAGGAGAAGTGATTTGTCTGTTTATAGCAGGTTTAATTAAGATAGTTATATGCCATGAACTCTTTGGGCCCCAATCAATACATTTTGATTTGGAAAGTCAAATAGAATCACATCTTACACTCCTGGGGCCCTGGTTGGGCCCCACCCAGGCTGGAGACAGACGTTGTTGTCTGTCTACACTAGCCCCATAGGACTTGGATGAGTCCCCCACAGAGTTTGTTACCCTGCTTGTCCCTGTGACCTCCAGTTGGGTTTTCCCCGCAAGACTGAGGCCTTCCTGGCAAGGGTGTGAAAAGCTGAATAACCAGAGCACTCCTGGTGGCCCTTGGCTAAGGAGTCAGGAGCCTGACTTCTGTGGATCTGGCTTTCCAGTTGCAGAATTGCCTCCCCAGCCCCAGGCCTTAGTCCTCTGCCCTCCCTTCCCCCAACCCTGCAGTTTTAGGGATAGAGAAGCCAGAGTGGGCAAGTATCTCCTTTTTCTCCCAGTTCTGCATCTAGTAATATCCCTCCCCCCAACTCTCAGACATAAGTGCTGAGCTGCAGCCGAAGTGTTTTTCTAATTTGTCATCATGGGAAACCTCAGACAACTGCAGTGTAAAACTTCAAGGGCTTCCAGGGATACGCTGACTTCAGACACTCAGTGGAAGGGGTGGGGGTGGGGGAGAGGGTCTGGGACAGGGAAGCCCACGACAGACATCTCAACCTTTTCAGCTGGACCTTCCTCCCTCTGTAGCCCAGCTGCACCCGTGCACGCACTTGTCCACCCTGCCTTCCCTTCTACCGGGTCTTCAGAGGCATCCCTGCTACTGCTTTGGCCCTCAGAAAGGAAAGAGACTGATCGCCTCAAGGTGTCTCAGCCTCTGCCTTTACCCCAACTTTGTCCTGAAACCCAGAACTCAAGGGCCAGGGCTATGCTGTCTGAGGTGTTCCTTACGACGCCTCCTGCAGTGTGTGCACCTCTACTGTTCTCTCAGACTTCCACTTCCAGCCCCCAAGGCCAGCGCCCATATCCCCACCGCCCCTGCTCATCTGACCCCCGGAAGCTGCAGATCTGCCAGTAATTTCATCATACCATTATAGTCGATTCTCTCGGTTTTTAGTAGATTTGAAATTTAACAAGGGTAACCTTATCTTTCATTTTAAGATTTCAGGTGCTTGAACAATTCTGAGCATGCCTGCAGGAGGTCTCAGAGGAGTTGTTCTGAAAGCTGCTGGGACAGCCACCTTGGCCTGACAGCTTCGGGTCTGGAGGACTGTGCGCGCTGTGGCTCCCGGGGCATCTCCCGTCCCCACCTCACCCCCGCCCCTCCGTGGCCTCCTGCAACCGCGGTAGGAGGGTTGGATTGGAGAATAGAGTTAGGGGAGCTCTCTTTTTTAAAAATCTGTCTTTATTTCTGTGAAGGACTAATCCCTGAACTATAAGGGTGCAGTACTTGGCCCCAAAGCGGCCTGTGACTCGCCCCTCCCCCGCGTGTCAGGCAGCAAGGAATGACAGTCTGGCAGTAGCTCTGAGCACGCAGCCTGGCAGGGCATTGGGCCTCGGCGTCCAACTGAGGCCCAGTAGCCCTGCTCCCATGTGCATCTTGCCTGGGGTGTTTGTGCGTTGGTGTGGGTGTTGGGGAGAAGCTGGGCTGGTGCGGTACCCAGCCTCTCACCGCCTTCCCGCGGGGGCTCCAGTATGAATGCAATGAATGAATTCATGAATCAGCTCCACAGCGGAGGGGTCGGAGGAACAGCCTTCTCGATTAAACGGGCTGTGGGCAGCTGCGGTCGTCTGCCCCCTCCTCTCCTTCGAGCAGGCATGAGGTGGCCCGGGAGCCCCGCCAGCAGCCCCCGCCCCTCAGGCCGAGCTCGGGCCCTGGCAATCTCTGCACTTTGTCATCACGCCCGAGTATTTGACATTCGCAATTATCTGCAAATACCCTGATCGGTTTGTATATGAAACACTTTTTTTCCTGCCTAAAGTTTGGAATCTGGTAAGTTTCAGACAAGTGGTTGCGGGGGAGGTGACCCGGGGGGCCACGGGGGATCGGCCCGGTGAACCCTACTCGGCGAGGTGGGCGACGAGAAGGGACGGCCCCGCGCACCACCCCCTCCTCTCCCAGCCCCGCTCAGAGGACAGGCCGCTCGAAGGTAAGGAAGGGCCCGTTCGCGACCCTTGGGTCCTCGTTTGAAAGGAGCGCGCCCTAATCCGTGTGAGGGGGAAGCTGAAAGGGGAGCGGAGATCCCACCAGAGGCAAGGCCCGGAGGTTAAACATCTTGATAACCGGAAAGGGCGCTGCCCGGCCTGGTTGCCATCACCCAGAGTGTCAGTCACCTGCTCTCGACCCCGCCGCAGAATTACCTGCTCAAAGAGCCATCCCAGAGAGCCCTCTTCTCTGAGCTCTTCCCTGCGCCGTCTGGGGGAAGTAAACCGCGTCCTCGTTCAAAAGAAGCGGATGTTCCTTTGACCCTCCTCCGCCCCCAGACGATTCCTAAATCCAGAGGGCAATGCCAACCCCGGGATCGCTCACCACTCCTACGTCGCAGCTTCGGGCTACCTGCCTTATTGCATAGCCCGTCTACAAAAAGAAAAAAAGAAAAGTGGTGGGGCGGGGGGGAGGCGGGGGAGGATAAAGGAGCGAGATTACTTGTCTGATTCATCTGCTGCCTTAGGAACCTGATCCTGGCCCCTGGCTGAGCCTAGGGGCCTCGAGCCCGGGGACTGGGCGGCCAGACTGTGCCCTGGAGAGGTGCACGCAGCCATCTCACCCCACCCACCCCAGGGCTCGAGTTTTACTCGCCAACAAGCGGAACTCCTTTGCAAGCCATATATCTGCTTTAGAAAGAACCATCTAACCTTTCGCTGAAGCCCCCTCCCCACTCACTAAGTTTGCGGCTGTGCTACAGACACTGGGCTGAGCTGCCTTTCACACGTGTTACTCACATTTTCTGCGAAAGTGGGAGGAGGAGCAGGTTAGAGAAAAGTGTGTGTGTGTGTGTGTGTGTCCTGGGGAGGTGGTGGATGTATTGCAACACCTTCAAGAAAAACTGGGAGGGGAAGGGGAGTTTAGAAAGTCTGTCTTCAGTAACAGCCCAACCGCCAAATCGCTGGCTTATTCTGAGGAGAGAAGAGAGAAACAGGCGGGAAACGAATCCCTTCCCCCTCCCCGCGGGCTCCCTCCCAGCGCCCTCAGCCTAAGTTCCCTGGGCTGAGAAACGAGTGTGTCCTGGGGAGGCCGTCAGCTCTTCCGGCTCCAGCTCGGCCCCAGGTGGGCAAGAAAGCGCGGGGGGCTGGAGAAGGTCTTTACAGCCTCCCGCGGCGCCTCTGACCCGTGGAAGCCCCACGCAGATAAGGTGGTTGAGGCGACTTCTCCACTCACCGCTCACGCGTTGAAGCCCCTGTCTGAGATCCCCCAGCGGCAGCCCGCAATGCCCGGAGTTTGAGCTTCCTTTCCCCAGACTCCTTGGAGCTTGGCCTGTCGTTTGAGTCGGGCAGCCGACACCCACCCAGGGCCTCGCTTCGGCAGGGGGATGCCTAGATGGGGTACAGAAGCCCTTGGCTGCCCTGAGACTGGCGGGTTCCTGCCTGGATGGGGGGTGGGGGTGGGCGGGGGGTCGCAATCTCAGCGCCACCGGGCGCGGTCTTGGGGACATCCACTGCACCTTGTGCTGCCTCCAGGGAGACCCTTGCTAGGCCAGCGGAGGGGACAAGGGCAAAATGACCCGTGCCGAGTGACACTTTCACCCCTGTATTTCGTGTTGTTTTTTCATGTCCCTATCTTTGTTAGATAGGTGTGTGACTGCTATATTCCAGCGGCTTACACTTTATCCTACATAAAATGCCCCAACGATTGGGCTAGGCTTTGCAAATCTGGCTTCCCAGGTGACCAGTCTTCAAGATTCTGCTCTCTACCCACCCACCTCGCCCTTGGGTACCCAGAGCAGCCCCCATTTTGGCAGAGTTGATGGCTGTTCTGGTCCAGCCGAGGGCGCATCGCTCAAATCTGTGCATCCGAAATGCACCTTCGCCGGAGCTCCCGCACCGCGCGGCTCCTAAACCAGCTGGCCTTCCCGAGCACGTGCAAGCATTCTCCCTCTTTGAAACGAGTTCGCCCCCTCGTCTTTCACTCCAAAAGGCTTTGCCTTCCGGGCGCTACTAGAACCCAAGACCCAAAAGAGAAGTACTGAAGGCGAGGACCAGAGCTTGGGGACTCCTTTGCTCACCTGAACTTGAGACATTCGAAGGCCCCAGTTAACTACCGGTTGTATCAGGGCCGACGAGTGCAAAGTGTCTGCACCCCGGCGGAGGCCCTCGATCCCGAGGTCCGGGTCTCCGAGGGGATCTGGAGTCGGGATGGGCTGTGCTGACTAACTGCAGCGCGCGCGGATCCCAGGCCGGAGAAAAGGGCGCCGTGTAATGAGAACAGTCGGTTACCTCTCCAGGGATGGCCCTGGCTTAGTAATTTAAGAAGTGCCTCTGAACTCAGGGAGCGCGTGTTGGGGTACCTCCCTGCACACGCGTACACACACACACACACCACACACGCACGCACCTCCTTTCCGGGCCTCGCGTCTTTCCCTCCACTCTGCTGGCCTACGCCCTCGCCGTCTCCGTCCGCCCACCGCGGCCACACCAGTGAGAGGCGCAGGGCAGTCACTTGGTTTACAGAGCCATCGTTTCAGATGTTTATTCACAGCTACTTGCTGATGCAGGAAAATGCTCGTTACCCGGGCCAAACGCTTCCGCCCTGCGCGGGCGGACCCAGCTGGCGGCAGCTCGATGATCCCACACGCGAAGGCATGAAGGAGCCGGCTTCAGGGAGGCGGTTATGCCACCCTGGGCCCGGCCACCGGCGCTGCTCCAGATTCCCGGTAGAGGGAGCCGCCGCGGGCGCCAGGCCAGCCCGGGTCCAGGCCTCAACTTGGCCCTGCTGCCGGTGGCAAAACTAACGCGGAGCGCGTGCAGCCTTCTCACCTGCCCTCCAGGTGCGCGCTGCCAGCAGAGAAAGGATCACAGGGCCGAGCCACTAATCCCCGGTTGTTGCACAGCAAAGAACATAGGCGAGGCGGAAGTATATTCTTTAGGTCCAAATAGAGTTAAGGAACTTCGTAAGCGAGAAGATCACCTCCTTTGCCCATATCCGGTGAGAAATACACCCAATATATTTATTCCACCACCACTATCCCCCTGTCCCCTGCCAGTGGTTAAGAACTGCCCTTAGTTCCACAAATTTTGAGTCTTATTTTAGAAATTTTATGTGATCTAATCCCTTCTCATTGTTTCCAAGTCCTTTCCAGGAGCTTTAGACCGTCCCCGCACAAAATAGGAACTCAGAGGAGACCAGCTGGTTTTGCTGCAGTAATATCACAAGAGATTCTCTTTCATTCTGACTCCACATGCTTAAGTAAGGGTTTGGAAGCTTTCATTTTAAGATACAACCAATATTTAGAGAACAATCCTAATCTAGGGGGCAAGCAGAAAGCAGTTAGCTGGACTGTGAACCCACAGACCACCCTACTGTGCCCAGTGTGGTTGCACACCAGTGCTACGGGGCCAGACTTCCTGGTCAATACTCCCACAGATAAAAACCTACAAGCTCTTCTTTCACAAAAATCCATCCTTCCCACAGGAACCCACAACTCATAAGAGCTCTCCTAATGTCAGGTCCTCAAAGTTTCTTCAGAGAATCACAATAGCAAAGAATTTCACATTAATAAGGAAACTTAAAAGACTGTCTATTCTAACAGCTGTAGTTTACTGGTGAATACAGGCAAAGGATCAGAAGTCAGGTGAGGAAGCCCAAATGCCCAGTGGTGACTTCTGACCCTCAGTCCAGTACACTTTTGACTACAGGTCACTAGATATACATTTTACTGTTGTCATTATCCGTGTAATTATTATGTTCCCACATATTTTAGGGTTCTTAGGAAGGCATACTCCTTTAACAATAATATAATAGTAACAAAATCTACAAGTTCTGTGTGAAAAGAGAATTGGCTCAAAGGGAGGCTGAATTTTAGAAATGAAGTTACACATAGCTTTGAAGCGTTTGGGGAAGGACTAAACAAAAATAGTTGTATTGTTTTATCCCAATTTAAGAACATTGGATATGTTCAAATATATGTCTAAATGAATAAAACAACAAAAAAAGGGATTGTTGGTATTATAAAGGCATTCTTTCAAGTTGTATAGTTTTTCTCCAAAAATCAGAGCTAATTTAGTGCATTTAAGTGTTTGTTTATAGATTTTTAAATGTTACATTCTGGTGTCATTTTTAAGGACCAAGATGAAAGAATATACACATTTCTAAAATCAGATTTGAAAATAAAAATCTAATTTCTAAGTTGCTTTAGCCACAGTAGGGAAATTTCTTGAATGAAATATTATCAGATAAGCCTACAGAAAACACTCCCAACTATTTTTATAATAAACCCTGAGATATAAATGATATTTTATCACTTTCCATGATTACCTTCTTATTATTTTTTGATAAGGTCATTACAAAAATTATTATTTACAAGGACAGGCCACTATTCCTTTTTGTTTCTGGTTCACAAAGGCAAAAAGATGCATTATCAAATGGAAATGTCTCGGTCTCTTTCCGTAACTAATGTTGGATCTTTAGCAAATGGCGCTGTGATGTCATTGAAATGGGTATTGGACAAGGTACCAATTGATTTATTGATTTCCCTTCTTCAATGTCCTTTGGGAATTGGGGAGAAGAAGGAAAAGCACAGGTTGGCTGAGATGTGCAATACTTATTCTATCACATACATACACAAAAATTATATTTGGCTGATAAAATTGACAATTCAGAAGTATTGCTTATAGAAATTCATAATGGAATGACATTGAGGCTACTCAAGCTCATCAACCTGCTTCTCCCCACCGCCCACCCCCACCCCCCGGCCATTTTATTTGCCCACCCAAAGGCAACCGTTTAGAAGTCCAAAAGCACCAAGTTTTCGAGCAGCCTACATACAACAATGGGAGCAAGAGAAAAACAGGAGATTCTCTAGGAAAGAAACAGAATTGACAAGTTTGCTTTCAAACACAAAACCCCTGCTCTGGTTAGTCCTGCTCCAGGGCCCTGTGAGCTCCACCGGATCTCTGAAGACTGGCACTCGCTGTGACTCTCACAAGGGGTCTCCGTGGTCCGTGGGCTGGAGTAACTTCCCACCTGGGGGGTCTGAGAGCTTCCTGTGGCCTAAACCTGTGATGGTTCACAGCAGACTCATGGCAATAAAGAAAATAAGGCTGCTCTGATTGTCTTTGGTTTTGTAGAAGAGGATTTCAAAGCCAGACTTCTTTCAACCTCAATCACTGAACCGGTTTTTGAGGAGAAAGACTTTTAATCCAAGTCCTGTTAAAAATGCCAACTAAACCGCCTGGAGAAACTCTACATTGTAACATCTGCCTAGGAATTACCACACACAACAGTATCTACAGCAAAGCTGAAAATATATGAATAAAAACAAACCTCAGACTTCCTCTCCCTTGGCACTCCGTATGGGTGAGCTGCATTGAGTAACAGGGAAGATTTACTATGATGCATTCTCAACACAACTGCATATTACTTTGTTTTGCCTGCTCCCTCCCTTTATGCAAAGAAGAATTGAAACTCTGCCTTCCAGAGCTTTCTGTTCATTTAGCTCAGTTCTCTGGGTTTAGCACCATGATCTAGGAAATCCCTACACACTGAGTCCAGTTTTCTCCACCTGTATCTGGGGGAGTGGGCAGAGAGATATGGTGAAGAGAGTTTCTCTCTCCTGCCCCCTAGTAGAGGGGTGTGCTTCCAGAACAGGTGGTTCATTTCATGCCAGTCAGGCCCCTCTCTCCCTTCCTGAGGCTGGATTTTAGGCCTTCTCCAAGGGAAATTGGATGGGGATAAAGAAGGATCTGGAACACTTTCTGCACTCCTCTCCTCACCTGGAAGACTGGAGATGAATAAGATGTTGGGTAGGGAGTATGATGGGAAAAAAAGGAGAACTGAGATCATTCTTAGGGAGGTTAAGCCAGTGTGTGCCAGGAGCTAGTGCAAGAAGCAATTCTTTTTAAAAAGATTAAATGTACTTAAATAATAGTACCCATCTTCCTGCAATGGTAACCTTAATGACTATTATAAATTCTTAATATTAATGTAAATATTGGGAGTGGGGAATGAAGCACTATGCTTCAGAATCTTAAATCTACAGTGTTCATCAATTCTGTCTTTGCCACCTAACTAGCAGTGTAAACCCGGGGAAGTTAACTTACCTCTCCAAGCCTCATTTTTAAAAATTTTTTTTTTAATTGAAGTATAGTCAGTTTACAATGTTGTGTCAATTTCTGGGGTACAGCATAATGTTTCTGTCATACATATAATACATATATTCCTTTTCATTATGGGTTACTACAAGATACTGAATATAGTTCCCTGTTCTCCACAGTATAAACTTGCTTTTTAAACTGTTTGGTTTTTTTTATTTGTTTTTGTTTGTTTGTTGGGGGGAGGTAATTAAGTGTATTTATTTATTTATTAATGGAGGTACTAGGGTTTGAACCCAGGACCCCAGTGCATGCTAAGCATGCACTGTCTACCACTGCACCTCAGCTCCAAGCCTCATTTTCATATCGATAAAATGGACATGATATCAACAGCTATCTCATAAAGTCGAGAGGATTAAATGAAGTACTGTATGTAAGTTGTTTAAAACTGTTTTGGAAACATAGTAAACACTGAAAATATTCACTATATCATTATGGTATGGAAATTGCTAATCCAATTCGTCCCCTCTCTTTTTCTCTCAATTCATACAGAAAAATCACTGAAAGTGAGTGAACAAGGAGTTGAAAGTTGAATCAGATTGTTCTCTTAGATCGATTTGTTTTAAAAGACAGACTAATGTAGAAGACCTTATACCACTTCATCATCAATGCAGTTTTTTCTGAATTTTATTGAGCATCTGTCTAGATCCTTTTCCTCGGCTGTTTTGTACTCTTTCTTCTGCTACACCAGCTGCACCTCAGCTGGGCAAGACGGGCAGAGATAGCAGGACCATCTGCCAAGAGGTCATTTTAAAGTGTCCCATAGAGGACTATGCTCTGACAGGTCGGACTTTTCATCATACGGCCCCAGAGATGTGACATTGTATTGGCTCAGGGGACAGAAAAAGAAACGCAAGAAACCACGTCTTTGATTCTTGCTACAGGGACACAGGGTATCATACAAAACGGTGAGAAGACTTGAGAAACATCTCTTTCATCCTTCTGCATTAAATTTGCCCAGGGACCAAAACGGTTTTGTCTGGTGTTGAGAAAGAAAGAAAATATTGCCATTTTCCTTTCCATTACAATCATCTTATTTTATAAAAGAAAATGATTATATCATATTGGGTTGGGCAGACTTCTCCATCTAGTTTATAAATTCCTATACTGTTCTCACTGTGGTCAGATTCTTCTCCGGGTTGCTACACTGAGACCACTAACAGCCCCAGAAGGGGGCAGTGAAAAAGCAGAGTACTCAAGAGCAGCAGTGCTAAGTCATTCTCTTCACTTACCTGAAAGACCAAGCGCAAAACCGTGGGGACCATGCTTGAAGCCTCAAAGGAGCTGCCTCTCTGGCCTTTCACAATAGCTGAGCAGGTTGCAGGAGCTACCGCCAAAGACCTACTTCCTTCCTCCTGTGGCTTTATGTCTCTTTTCTTGAAGATTTCCTGAAGTCCAAACACTAAGCCAAGTCAGCTTTCGGCAGGACAGGTTGGTTAGACACCTGGTCTACCACCGACTTGGCATGTAGGTGTTAAAATGCAGAGACAGAGCCATGAAGCCCAGGAAGAGGCTTTCAGAAGGGAAACACCCATAACGCTGTTCTGGCTGGTTCTCTCTTGGATTCAATGTTTTGTCCTTTGTGAGCTCTGTCTAGATATTTACATCAGTTTGAAACATTCATACAATAAAATTTCAATGACCTTCCAGACGTTGATCCCTCCCACAAACCAAACACAAATGGATTGCTTTTTACCAGTCAGTTCTCTACTGCAGCTTAAGGGAAGGCACCACTTACACACTGGGGACCCTCGTCCAAAGATGAGAACCCTCAGGCTATTTGGAGTGGTTGGGTTATGATAAACCAAAGCCCAACTATGGAGCCTGAGGTAGCAGCTCTCACTCTTTCCCTCCCCATCTGCGTAACAGCCATTTGTTTTTATTGCTTCTTCACTGTTTCTCTTGTCAGTCCTGGGGAAGAGAGAAGGAGAAGAAAAAGGGGATGGATCTGGATACAGTCACTAAACTACATTGGCTGAAAAGCTCAGGCCTCTGCTGACTTCAAACACAGGACTCAGAACCATTTCAATTCAACAAATATGCTGAGAAGCTACGGATTTGGACATTCTACTGCTCAGCTGTCTTCTCTCTCAAGGAATTATGGAAATGACTACAAAAACAGTAGCTATGAATGTTATTAGGCACTTTACGTGCATTATCTCATTTAATCCTTAAAACAATACCGTGAGATGGGTACTATTATCATCCGTATTTCACTTTCAAAAGGAAGGGGTGAAATAAATGGTACAAGGTCACGCTGCTAACAGTGGGGTTTACCTTGCAGCTCTGAGCTACTTAGACTTTCTATTTGGTTCTGTCATCAGCCTAGGAGTGAGAATTCAGACATGAGTTTTTACGCAGGTGACCTTGTTTAAAGGTACCACGTAACAATCATTTGGAAGGGTATTTTCAGGCCAGGAAATGCCTCAGGCGTGTTAAAAAATACAACACGTGCGCTCTCTAAGAACTGACAATCTAAGATCAATAATTAATAGAGCCACATCCTGCTTGACCCCGAGGATGATGGACAAAATAACTGGGTAAGCAAACAGATTTTACAGCCAAATGTACAGTGACACAAGTTCCTGCTTTTGAGTGACAACTGCAGAGGAGTACCTTATTTAGAAATTCAGGCTTACAGGAGGTGTGATCACTGATAGCATTTAAAGCCTGCTTCTTGGAGAAAGGGGCACTTCAGATGCTGATGGAATTGAGAAAAATGAGCCAACTTGTCCATATGGTGGGGGCAGGAACTTGTTGTAGACAGTGAAGTTCACAGTCTGCTGAGGACATAAGATTGTCTCATCAGGGCAGTGGTCAGAACACTCCAAGAGTCACATGGAGAGTGATTGGATTGCAAGTTAGGGCAAAGGTGATGTTTTCCAAGGCCACACAGTCACGCTGTTACTGATACCCCAAATCCCCCCATTAGCTTTTTATTCTTTTGTATTTGTGGTTACCGTCCCTATGAAATCCTCCTTCAAATATTTTGTAGGAAGTGGTGTGACACATGTTAAATCATTTAGCTAAGATGTGAATAAAGTTCTCAAAATATAATTATCAATGGATTACCTATTATGTATTTAGAACTATGCCAGATGGTGTGAGGAAAGCAAGGAATTTACAAGAGCTCACCCTCGTCCTCACAGAACTTGGAATTCATATGGGAGACAAATGCAGGTAAAATAGTTGGCAACAATTAAAAGGGCATCTCCAATTTTCTAAAGAATGTGGGACAGACACAAATAAAATGGCAAAGAAATGATAGATAAGTTTTAGAATTAAAATAGTCCAGGAAGGTGAGATTTTAACTAGCTCTGTGGGCTGAGCTTAAGTGGGCTGAGAAGACAGAGTGTGACAGTATAATATGAGGAAAGAAAAACAGCCTATATTGAAGAAGTGGGAGAGAGTATGTGTAGTAGCTAGAGTAGGACCACTTATGGAGGCCCCAAATGGTGCCCCAAAGAATATAGACTTGATAAATAAGAAACGAATGCCACAGTAGCTCCCAACTGCCCTCTTTTCAACTTTAAAAACAATTTTTTTCCCAGGCCTTTTTTCGGGGGGGAGTAATTAGATTTATTTATTTGTTTGTTTGTTTGTTTAATGGAGATACTGGAGATTAAACCCAGGACCTCATACATGCGAAGCATGCACTCTACCACTAGGCTATTCCCACTATCCCCTTTTCCCAATTTTTGAGGCATTTAAAACTGACTTTGTCTTTTCATTATTACAAAAATTATACATTTATTATAAAACTACATGTAAAAAAACTCCAGCTCAACAACAACAACAAAAGAACAGAGACAGAGAATGATGAAACAACCCTAGTAACTCCTCCACTTGGCAAATTCTAAGTTACAGAAGGCTTATAACGAAAAGGATTTTAGAGAATTGTCATGGCAACAATATGCAGGTTGGCTTTGAGGAATGAGGGCTGAGCAGCAAGGAGACAAGTTAGACAGGATAACAAGCCTGTCCCAGAATCCCGAGGGCCGAGCCTAGAGCACTAGCAGAGGGAATGGGGAGGAAAGGCTGAATCTGAGAGACCTTCCAGAGGAGGTCACCATCAGGCATTCTTCTGATAACTGAAACGGCACAGCACGTCCCTCAGAGCCTATTGGAAGCCCAGCCCCAGGGCATAGCCTCTGGAATCCTTGCCTGGATTTTCCCATCTCAATCATTTTCTTCCAGAGCCTGGATCACCAAGCATCTCACAAACTGCTCTGTTCCTGGTTAGGTGGCCCCAAAGCAGGTCAAAAGGGTGTTTACATTCTAGAAATCATCTGCTTGAGAGAGATACTGGAAACTATTATCTAGCATTTCAGAAAAATTTTCCTGGATCCAGACTCTTAGACTGGCCTTCAGAAGCCTTCTCCAGACTAAGCAGGTGTAGAAGGGGAATTGCTCTGGGTCGGCCATGCACTGGATGGACACCTCCTTCCCAGAATAGAACGTAATCCTCTAACGGTTAAAGCAGCATCCGTATTTTATAACACAGCACATCACTTCCTTGTTTGTTCTCTCCTGCTCCAACACATTTCTCGGTTGCTTCATGGCTTTTCCACTCCTTTTTCAGCTCTCCTTTGCATTAGTAATCCTTTATCACTCTTTCTAGAACCACCAGCAAGTGCCTTGCTTCTAAATTACCTTTTGATCACAAACCAAGAATCAAAGGATTTTGAGAGAAGAGACTTTCCTAGGCTCTGCTGTGAAAAGTAGGGTGGATAGATCTTCAGAGATATCAGCCCTTATTTCAGCAGCAATTTCCCTGGCTACAACGGTAAGGACCTTGGGACAAACTTCAGGTTTTAGTCTAATATTGTTCTTTTTCTCTATTACATTATTGCCCAGCAGAAGCCTCTATTTCCCAGCTACCATTAGGTGTGACCATTAGGTGTGACCATGTGACTGAGTTTTGGGCATTTAAATGACAGAAGTGAGATGTTGGGGAGGATGTGGAGAAAAGGGAATTCTAGTGCACTGTTGGTGGGAATGAAATTTGGGGCAGCCACTATAGAAAACAGTATGGAAGTTCCTCAAAAAACTAAAAATAGAACTACCTACCATATGACCTAGCATTTCCACTCCCTGAGTATATATTAAAAAAAAAAAAAGAAAAAAAAAGAAAAGAAAACCCTAATTCAAAAAGACACACACACCCTACTGTTCATAGCAGCACTGTTTACAATAGCCAAGATGTGGAAGCAAACTAAATGTCCATCAACAGACAAATAGATTAAAAAACAGTGGTATATACATACAATGGAATATTACTCAGCCATAAAAAGAACGAAATTCTGCTATTTGCAGCAACATGGGTGAACCTGGAGAATATTATGCTTAGTGAAATCAGACAGAGAAATACAAATGCTGTATGAGGTCACTTATATGTGGAATCTAAAAAATAATACATATATATATATATAGCAATATATAGCAAATATATATATAGCAAAACAGAAACAGACTCACAGATACGGAGAACAAACTAGTGGTTACCAGTGGGGAGAGGGGGGAGGGGAGGGGAAAGATAGGGGTAGGGGATTAGCAGATACAAACTACTATGTATAAAATAGATAAGCAACAAGGATATATTATATAAACACAGGGAATTATAGCCATTATCTTGTAATAATCTTAACACAGTAAAAACTTAAAAACACTGAATCACTATGTTGCACACCTGAAACTAATAAAATATTGTAAATCAACTACATTTCAATAAAAAAATAAATGAGAGAAGTGGTGGGTGCTACTCCTGGTCATAATTTTGAAAGGATCAGGCAAATACCTTCTGGTCCCATTTGCCTGAGAAAATGTAAGAACTGGAGAAATCACTTTAAACCTAAAGATGAGATTCAAGTGTTGAGAATGGCAGACCATCCTACCAGTACTGTATTGCCTACCTCTGGTGTGTTACATGAAGGAGAAACAAGCTCCTATCCTGCTTAAGCTACTCAGTTTGGGGGTCTTTTTGTTATATCATCTAACCTAAGCCCGCATGGTTTTCTCTTATTTTGTATGTAAGGAAACTGTGAAGTCAAATAACTTCCTTAATAACATTCATACAATCTTCTACAAAGATGTCACAGCAGACATGTATAGTCACTCCAAAGACTTGAGGAAGATTCTGGGAGTCTTCCTAATAAAGAGTGAATTCTGGCCTGAAAGTCATAAAAACTGATTATTATTAAATTAATATTATCCATAACCATTTATTGAATGTTTGCAAGGAGCACATACTATGTAAATACTTCACGTTTACTATACCACTTAATACCTTTGAGGTGGATACTTTTTTTAAAATCCTTATTGTTCAGTTGAGGAAACTAAGATCAGAAAAGTTATATAACTTGCCAAATTACAGAACAAATAATTGTCAGATCCCAGATTTGAAGCCAGATCTGATTCTACAGCCTGTATTCCTGACCGTGATGTTGATACTTCACCATGTCTAGTTCTCATTCAAGGTCACTACTAGCTATGCAACCTTCGGCAAGTTACTTCCCATCTCTGGATCTCATTTTCTTAATTATAAAATGAAGGCAATGGACATCACCTGGGTCCCTTTTGATTCCATCACTCTGTTGAATAACTGTGGTTATTCTTGGAACTGTGGTTCCAAGTTTGGTTGTGCAATGATTTGTGAGGATCTGGATAAGTGGCTGAAACTATTTGCCCACCATGGAGCATGTCAGTGCTCAACGTGATCTCTAAAAATATCACAAAGGTGCAGTCAAGACCAGTGAAATAATCTGAGGCATTGACACAGGGATCATTTCTACTATTCCCCTCAGCTTTCTGATTCCGTAACTTCTCTGCCTCACATTTCCTGGTGTTGTTGGCTGCCATCCTAGGACCAAGTGCTTTAACTCAAACACATGGTAGAAACTGAGTACTTGTTCCAGACCCCCTAACATTTTCAAATCACACCACACCCAGGTGAATCCTGGCCACTACTTACATCATCATCATCATCACTACTATCACCATCGCTCTACTGGACAGAAAAGCTCTTATACCCATTGTTTCCTTAAGTTCTCTCCTCTTCCAGCATCCACCTCTGCAAAGCGGACAGTTCTCGCGCCTTGTCTCACCCTGAAGCAGTAGGCTCTCAGCACCCTCTGCTGGGCTCTGCCTGCAGCTCAGAACCTCTCTCTGCAGAGGAACCAGTTAGGCCTTCTGGAGTGCTACCAGGGAGGTCGCCTGAGGGAATTAAACAGAGGCACTGACTTCAAAGGCATTCCTGCTGAGTGGAAGGCTGCGCTCCAATTAGGCTCCTTCCCTGGATTCCAAATGGCATCTTTCCAAATCTTGACGTGCAGGCTCTGTAAATTACTTTCCTGATCTTTAAGGGGGCAGAATTGCTTGAATTCAGGAAGCTGTCTACTACTCATGCCCTGGCCCACCTCAGTGGTCCTCTGTACACCAGGCAAAGCCACTTAAGTCCAGAAGCCAAGGTTTTCAATGAGGTCACCCATTGTCCATTCCTAACTCTGTCATTTAACAGCTTTCAAATGCTGGTCAAGGCAACCTTTTTTTTTTTTTTTTGGTTTCTTAGCTATAACATATGGATAAAAATCTATACATGCCTTGCCTGCTTCACAAGATGTTGTGACAATAAAAAGTGATAATTTGCTGAAAAGGACATTCAAAACTGTAAACCACTATGAAAAATCCAGTTACTCCTGCTTGGATATCAATGTCTATGCACTGATCTGCAAAGTCAGTTTAGGAAAACAGTAAAAACAAGTCCTTATGATTAAAATATATTATTTGAAAATTTTAAATCAGTTGAATTATTGGTTTTCCCAAGCCTGATGGAAATATCAAGCTCATAACTAACACTTCAGTAACCTACATGTAGAACCCAGAATCAGAAGGTGATCACCCCAGAGGCTAGTCCCAAGCCAAATCTGTTTAGAACCATAGCAATCAGCCCCTCCTCCTTACTCCATTCCCCTGACTTAGGAGAGAAATCAGCCAACTGATTTAACAACTTTGGGATGGGAAGGGATGGAGAGAGTCCCTGTGTGCTTAGCCAGGCTGTCAACCAGATACACGGGAGTCTTTGTTCCTCCCCCTGCGTTGAGGCCACCTTTTCCCCCTAGTGACATTTCTGCCTTTGCAGGGCCTCATTCCACTGGCTCCTCTGCCCATGCACCGGACTTTAGCGCCCTCTAGAGTGGGTCTTTCCTTCTAGCCACTAGAGTGGTGCTGTTCATAGCAATACAATACCACATATATCATTTTAAAATTTCCAGTAGCCATCTTTAAGAAAATAAAAAGAAACAGGTAGAATTACTTTTAATAATAGATTTCATTTAGCCCATCTAGCCAAAGTACTTTCATCTCAGCATGTAACCAATATAAAAAATGACTAATGAGATATTTTATGTTTTTCCCCCCATGCTAAGTCTTTGAAAACTGGTGTCCTTTTTATATTTACAGCACATCTCAAGTTGGACTACCGGAATTCTAAGGGCTGGTGGCTACCGGGTTAGACAGTGCAGGACTCAAGTTCATCACCAGTGCCATTTGCTTTTTTTATGTCCACACAGCCAAGTTTCCAAGGCTTCCAAAGTGCTAATGAGATAACCTGACAGAAATAGTCTGTGGCTCAACGGTAATAAAAGGAATTAGAGACACCCAGCCTCTCCACTCTTCCTTTCCCTTAATAACCACCACGCACCACACATGTGCATCCCTCCACATGTTTGAACCACGTGTCCCTCCCACCCCTTCTAGTAATGTAAGTATTCGAATGGGAACAGTGGCTTAACCCCTCAAAGTGGTATTAGCTGAGACTTTCAGGTCAAGTTGGGGGGAGATGTTCTGGGAGTATGGGCAGCCCTTGTAGGGCTCCTTAGAACAAAAGGTATGGGCAGCCACCAACCTCTTTTGAGTGCAGTGGCCAAGACAAGGACTGAGGGTTCTGGGCATTTCAGGACGGCCAAGTTGGGGAATATAATCACCTCCAGTGTTTCTTGGCTCTCAGTTTAATTCAACAAGCATGTGTTAAGTATTTACCAAGTATCCTGCTAGACAGTGAAATCTCTGAAAATAGGGCCATCTTTTCCTCATATCCGTATGGTCAACGTCTCAACTGGCGAGTTTATGCAATTTCAGCCAAAAGCAAAAGATGTTTGATGTTTTCATTTTCCTGCGCAGCTTTATTTCAGATAACTAAACATTTGGGAGGCTTTCTGGAACATGAAATCCGTTAGTGGGCCCTTCATGCCTACGTGGAACTCTCCTGAGTGTGTGGGGAAGGGAGTTCCAGGGTGAGGACCACAACTCAACCTCCATTGTCTAACAAAGGAGCAAACTGAGGTCATCAGATCTGGAATGTACCTATAAAGAGATTTCTACAGTCAGGTCATTTTCTTGGGGAGAGGGTGGGAGGGCGCAGTAGTGAGGCAACTGCTAGAATTTCAACAGAGCTTAGTTCACTACATCTTTAAAGATCCCAAGCAGAGCTCCAGGCTGGGCTGCAGGGGAGAGTAAGAGAAAAGGAGAAAAGGAAGACCACCAACAACGCCCAGCAGGAGAACCTGGGGGGTTTACAGCCCAAGTGGCCAATGGGAATGTCTGTACTCTTAGAAATGCACGTTGAGCTTTCAATCCTTGCAAGCTGCCAAATTTCATGGGTCATTTTGTAAACTACAAAGTCACCAGCTTACAAAACAACATAATTTAGCCAGGCCTATCCAGAAGGCACCCCACATCCACAGAACGATGTAGCTTACTACAGAGTAACCTGGAAGAAAACACTCCCTGACCTGGGACACTTCCCAGGGAATCACAAACTGGAACTTCCTCGGAAAACAGAAACGTCTGGTCGTCTCATACGTGGTGCATGTGAACAGCGTTTAGTCGGGAATGGATCGTACTCCAGATGTTCATCTGTGAATCCACTGCTGGAAACCCCAAAGTGTTTTCCCATAGAAACAGTATAACTGATTAGGCCCCCAGCCTACCCTGCAAAGATTGTTTAGCCCACAGTGCTGCTGAAATATGATACTTTAATGATGAAAAATAGTAAGGTGCAATGTCATTGCCACACTAGAAATCAAACACTAGAGGAAAATGAATTAATTGAAGACAAGCTTGAAATTCAGAATAAAAGCTGAGGTCAGAGAGAAAGCGCAGCTACCGCCTGCCTCCTCATCTCCACAGCAGGGTGTCTGTGACCCGGAGGCCCCGCCCCACTGAGCACTTGGGTCCCTCCAGGCCCTCTCTGCCTTTCGTCTCCTCTCCCAGATGGCAGAAGAATTTTCCCCCGTGTTTGCCACCTGACAAACGCTGTCCCTTCCCTAATACTGCCCCCTCCTGGAGAAGGGAGCTCTCTCCCCAAAGTGCTGTCCAAGTTGAACTTGCCTCCTTCCTGAAGAGGAGCAGAAAGGAACCCCCTTGGAAAGCCCCCTCCCCAAAAAACCAGGGAAGGGAAAAAGGAAATTTCTGAATGAATCTGTTCCCTGAATGTGGGAAGGACAAGCCAAGAGGGCTGGCTCTGGTCCCTCCCCCAGGTCAGGGAGAGAACTCAGGAGAATTGCAGGGTGCTCGATAGGAAACATTTATGAATACTAAGTCTGCTATCACTGAAGTCAACACATGCTACATTTTATAATTATTTAGTAAATCTGTGTTTAACTCAATGTTCTGTTTTTCTTTTCATATCTTGAAGCAGACAATTTTTTCAGATCTCAAACCTTTTGGCAGCCCCAGAAAAGCCATCAAGCCCTAAGAATGGTGCCTGGGGCCCAGGGTTCCTAGCCTTCTGGGCTCCTGCACAGCTGGCAGCATGTGCGTTGGGCTTGTCCCCGGACTGACGTCAGCCTCAGCAAGAATCCTGTTAGGATACAACTGACATTACAGTCTCAGGAAGGTTTCTCTGGAAGCACTTAATAAGATGGAAAAGGAAAACTGGCAGCCTCCAGCAAAATTAAAATGGAATACCTTTAGGACTGCCCACCAATTCTACTTCCAGGGATCCACATTAGAGAAACATTTGCAAATGTACACAAAATAGAGTGTACAAAGATATTCATTGTAGCACTGTTTATAATCTTGCAAACTTGGAAGCAACCTATGAATCCGTGAGAAGGGGAATCATTAAATGACAAATATATACATCTCTGCCATGGAACATTATTCAGTAGTTTGAAAAGAAAGAAGCAGATTTATATTTACTGATGTGAAAACCTTTGAAGACACATATTTAAGTGAAAAAGTTTGCAATATAATCTGAGCCCAAATATAGCATACAAAACCATATATTATTTCTATATGTATATACATATGTATGTATGTGTGTGTATATATATGGGGGGTGTGTGTGTATGTGTAATAAAGGACTGAAAAGAGACACATCTTACTCCTAAGAGGAGGAGCGTACTTTTTAAAATTTTTCAGTGAAAAGGAGCTCTCAAGTCTTTGTGTTCTTCTGTATTGTCTGCAATTTTAATAATGGGAAAGTATTCATGTATTACTTACATGATTTAAAAATTGCATAAAATAATAACAGAGGTTCAATAATATTAAACACGTACTTTGAGTGGGTCTAAGCTCGAGCTTATGTCTTACCCACGTTGAGACTTGGCATGTCTGAGCATGTCTTGTGGGGCAGATTGCTTGGAATCTATTTTCCAGAGAAAGAGCCACCTGGGAGAGGTTTTGTCTCAAGGGAAGAGAGAGGCAGGCACATATGTATGACCTAACAACTGAGGCTCAGTGGGTGGAAGGGAGGAGCAGGGCTGGGGCCAGCCCTGTGCAGTTTGCTGCAAAACAGGGGCAGGTGGGCACCCCCACTAACTGGATGGCTGGAAAGTAACAAATGACTGCTGAGGGGCTCAGAGAGGAGGAACACTGGGCAGACGTGGGCGACAACTATTTCTTTTCCTTACTCCCCAAACTTAGGTTTCCTTCCAAGTTCCTTACCAGGATAAATGTCACCAAGTGGCTCAAATTTAAAAGCCTGTTCCCCTCTATCCCTTGTCCCCCATATCTAGGTCACCAAGACCCCGTCCATGCTCTCTCCAAATGCACCCCCGTAACCATCATCTTCTCTCCATTCCCCCTGCCATTACTGTTCTGTCTAGGAGAACAGCAAAGCTTTCCTGCCTCACACTATCCACCACACAGCGGCCAGGAAACTGTGAACCACTGAAGATTATTTCATCTTCTTCAACTCCAGTGGCTCCTCGAAGTTCCTTGGAAAGTCATTTCTGGCTCTGAGCTGATCAATTCACCTCTGCCACTCTCCTCTCACATTTCCCTCTGCCACATGTTTGCACATTCTGCTTTCCAGGCACAGTGAAACGACTAGCTTCCCCCCATGTTACGTTTTCACATCCAAGCCTTTGCACCCACTATTTCTTCTGCTTGAAATATCCTCTGCAGACTTCTCCATCTGATGAACCCTTACTCATCCTTCAAGATCCAGGTGAAAAAACTCTGGCCCTGCCCTCCCTAAGCAGTCAGTGACTCAGTCCTCCCTTCTCCACAAATACCATGCACACGCAACTGTCACAGAGTAATCACATCGCATGCCCATGGCTGTATCCACGTTTGTCTTCCAGTGTAGATCCGAGCTCTGCCAGGATAGGTGATCATTCATTCATGCATGCATTCACTCAACAAACACTTGTTGAATATTTACTCTGTGGCAGGCACTGTTCTAGGCATTGGGATGATTACAGTTAAAACTGACAAAGCTCTTGGAGTTTCATTTCAGTGAGGAAGGAAAACAAAGACAAAGATAAAGAGTTAATGTGAAGGGCTAGGAAGACAAAAAAAAATTCAGGGTAATAGGACAGGGTGAGGAGATGGGAGTCTCTCCTGTTTTAGCTATGATATTTTAGGTCAGGGAAGGTCTCTCTGAGGAAGTGACATCTGAGTAGAGATCCAAATCCAGTGAATGTCTGGGGGCAGGACAAGTGGAGGAAGTTTCCAAGCAGAAGAAATAGCAGTGCAAAAGACCCAAACTGAACATGAACTCGGTATGTTCAAAGTACAGTGATCTGGAGTGAAGTAGCAGAAAGTAGGAAAGATGAGGTAGGAGAGAGGCAGAGGTCTTGACCATGGTTAGGAGTTGGGACTCCATTCTGAGTGCTGGAGGAGCTATCTGATTTCATTTTTAAGGACATCCTGGCTGCTGAGAATAGACAGTATGGGGTGGGGTGGGGTGGAGTGGGGTAGAAGAAGGAAGAACGGTTAGGAGGCTCCTGCTCTAGTCCATGGCAGAGATGGTGGTGGCCTGGACCAGGAAGGCAGCTCAGGAGTTGGTGGGGTGCATCCGGATGCATCTGGATTAAACATATTCGGAATGATCGATTTTATAGCAGTTACCTGCAGCTTTGAAAAGAAAGAAGCCAAATGGGAATTTAGGTTTTGGGCCCCAGCAACTGCGTAATAAGAAGTGAATTATCTTCTTTCTTTTCATACATCCTCCTCATATGTCCTCATATGGTGCTTAATATACAGCTTGTCAAGAAATTTTTGTTGAAATTTGGTCTGTGACTCATAAGACGTTAAGACTTTCATCTCAATAGTGCTACTAATTCAGGCAATCTTATAGAGCATTTTTGGTGAACGCTTTTATCTTGATATGGAGTTTTATGTCAGAAATCTGGTGCTGGGACTTAGCCTTCATCGGTGGCACTCGAGTTCTGAGTGATAAGTTGTGTGTGTGTGTGTGTGCGCACGCGCATGTGTGTGTGCACATGTGTGTGGTTTTATTTCCACAGAGGATGTGGTTGGAGGAAAAGTCAATATCTTAGCTTCAGTTGTAAATGGGATTTGGTGTCTTTGCAGTGTTCTTGTGTTTTGAAAAGTACTTAACAAAAGGGTGATGAGGGGGCAAGTAGGCACAGAAAGAATTCAACAGAGCTTCTGAATGACAGATTGGCCAGCCTCTCTCTCTCTCTCTCACAGATACACACACATACACGCGCACACACACACAAATTCCTCTGGGCATTATGCCAACTGAAGGCTTTACATGACTTCAGCTAAATTTGCATGTGATTCTCCATCATGCCACACGTGTAACAAAGTGCTTAATGACTAAAACAGAAACAACAATAATCTGAAAAATCACTTTCCCAATTGCACCTTGAAGTCAATCTCCATCTTCTTCACAGAAGATCAGTTTTTATTACTGCCTCTTCTTGGCAGTTTCTGCTTGAAGAATGAGTCTTGTTTGATGTAACAATGCACTTCTGCATTGGGATCAAAGGTTAAAATAAGAAATTGGGGCTTCTTAAGAAATGCTGAGTCTAAGCTGAGGCTCGAAACACTCAGTTAAAACCCTAGGACGGTAAGCACACACATTTACAGGTGTTTCTGCTGTAATGGGGTGTATGAGATATATGTATTCCTGAAAATGCTGAGTTCTGTGAAATCTCGTACTCAAAACAACAAAGTTTGTGGACAAAATACAGTTGGCATAAACCATTCAAAATCTATAGACCTTGATAATTAGAGCACCACCAAAATAAATAACTAGCCCAATTAAAAAAGACATGGCAAATACCTAATAAAAGGACTATAGTAAATATGGGATTAAAACAAGTCAAACTATTTTGATGAAAAGGACTTTTGATAAAATATGGTCACAGTTTTTTTTGTTATTCCTCCCATTTAGAAGTAGAATCTAGCTCCCTGTCCTTGAATCTCAGCTGGCCCTAGTAACTTGCTTGATCAACAGAATGCAGCAAAAGGGATGTTCTAGTACTTCTGAGGTTAGATCATAAGAAAACTTGGGGCTTCCACCACAGACTTTGGGAATGCAGTGGTTGAGAGACGTCAACTGCTCTGTATGAAGTTCCACCACCTTGAGATTAACATGCTATGAGGAAGCCTGAGCTATTCACATAGACAGGACAGAGAGAAACAAAAAGAGTGAGAAATAGAGAAACCCAGCCAGTCCTCAGCTCTTCCAGCCCCCAGTCCACTGTAGTCATCTGAATTGAGGTTCCAGATACTGTGAGGCAGAGAGGAGATGTTCCTTCTAAGCCCCACCAAAATCACCAGAACAATGGCAAATTACATATTTATGTTGTTTTAAACCACTAAGTTTTGGGGTGGTTTGTTATTGCAGCAATAGATAAATGAAACATAGCTGAAAGGAAGAGTTGTGATTGTTGAATTATGGCAAAGAATGCAAAATCCACAGTGATGGGGAGAAGCAGCCAATCAGATAAACGGAGCCAAGGAGAAGACTTTGGGAGGATTGTGTCCACACCCGTAGCTTTGCTGTCTTCTGCTATATTAAGTGTTTTACTTTCAGTTGATGTTACTTGTTGGCACAAAATATTAAAATGGTAGAAAAAAATCACATTTAACTGAACACAACTTCTGCATTATATTGATATCCTTGCTCTAATTACTAACAGCATATAAGGCTAGTTTCATCACACAGACCCCACACGCTACCCCTTGATAGCCACAGCCACCATTCTCCTCCACTCTCCTGAAAGCTTGACAACCACGAAACTGTTCTGTATCTATAATTTTCTCATTTTGAGAATGTCATGTAAATGGAGTCATGTAACTTTTTGAAACTGGCTTTTTTTTTGATTTAGCATAATTCCCTTGATATACACCAGAGTTGCTGCATGTATCAATAGTTTGCTCCTTTTTGCCTTTTTGTTGCTGAGCAGTATTCAATGGTATGAATTTACCGCAATTGGTTTAATCACTCACTTGTTGAAGAACATTTGAATTGTTTCCAGTTTTTGGAACATTTGGGCATGGGTTTTTGTATAAACATAAGCTTTCATTTCTGACCCATATAAACTATGAGATAATAAATGTTTGTTGTTTTGGCTACTAAATTTTGGAGTAATCTTTTATACAATAATAGATTAATTGTCTTTGTTAGTTTGGGCAGCTATAACAAAGATACTACAGACAAGATGGCTAAAACAATAAATTTATTTCTCACAGTTTTGGGGGCTGAGAAGTCCTGAGATCAAGGTGCCAGCAGATTTGGCATCTGGTGAGGGCCACTCCCTGTTGGCCATCTTCTTGCTATGTCCTCACATGGCAGAGAGAGAGAGAGAGAGAGAGAGAGTGTGTGTGTGTGTGTGTGTGTCCACGCGCGCGCTCTGGGCTCTTCTTTTTATTACAAGGGAACCAATTCCATCATGGGGCTCCATCCTCATGATCTCATCCAATCCTAAATACCTTCCATAGCCCCATCTCCAAATACTTTCACATTAGGGATTAGGCTTCAATATGTGAAGGGGGAAGCACCATTCAGTCCATAGCAGTAATTAATACTACTAGTTACATATTTCTCTAGGACATACTATACAGTATAATCAAATGGCTTTTTTCAGCAAATGGGTAATGTGAGAGAGCTAAGCAGAAAATGATTTAAGTAACTTTTTCTGAAGCTACTAGGATGTACACCATATACATAGCTATTATTATTCCAGGTGCATAGGCGAGAAGGTGATTCATTAGGCACAATGGATGTCCTAGAGTACTAGGGTTTGATTCTCTCAGTGAACTCTGGGTGAGAAGAGCTGGAAAGTGCTTAATTGCACAGACACTGGAGCTAGATTTTATAGGTTCAAATCCAGGCTTTACCTGTACTTCCTAAAAAACCAGGGACAAAGCACTTGCTCTTTCTGTGCCTTGGTTTCCTCATCTGTAACAGGGTACAGTAACATTACTTACCCTCTTCTTAAGAGTTGTTCTGAGAACTAAATGAATTAATAGAGATAAGGCATAATGTCCAACCCATAGTAAATGTTATTTGAATGTAAGTTATTATTACTATAAAAAATGAACTATTAAAATGTTAAATCTTTGTTAACAGATCACCTAAATCACCTTGCATTATATTAGTGTATATTCCAAACTAACCGAGATGATAAATGACTCCCTTTCCCATGCTACTTCCCTTGACTGAGGTTCTTCAAAAAGCTGTGTTAAATCTTTTAAGCTGCTAGAACAAAAATCAATTAGAAACTGCCCCTGCCTAGGAAGAGCCTTAGTAACTGCCATCCCCCAAGCCTGCAGGGGTGAGTGGGGAGAATAATGGGTTCGCAATGGGCAGCGAGGAAGGGGGACCATAAGAGAGCTTGGTGCCTAGAATTTCTCACCGACCCCCACATGAGCTCTTGGGAGGAAAAGCAGCATAAAATGTCTACCTCTTTCTGTCTCCATTTTTCCTTAGCACTGCTTCCAAACTTCAAATTAAATAGAAATTAAACTCCAAACTGAATTGACCTTCTAAACTTCCAAGTTTATAGCACAAGTTCATTGTAAGCTTGAAAGAGATACTAGTGCATTGCTGAGAGCCTGACTCCTGGAGGGCAATTTTATACACAGGGGGACTCTGGCCCAGGGCCCTAATATAATAACGATTATACATTAACTGTACCTAGTTATCTGTAATATAAGAATAATCCTATGATTTAACTCTGATAATACTTGTTGTGTGGATGGGAGCCATGTTACAACTGTGTTTGCAAAGAATTTTAAACGAACCCTACTGTGGGCAGGGCCCTTGGTGGGCGCTTGAGTGCTAGTTTGAAGGGAAAAAATGTGTGTAAGAAGCATGTGATGTTTTTGCAGTGGTTTGAGGGCTGGGTTTGGTAATTATACTCTCCAATGCGAAAATCCAATGTGGCATAATGAAAAACACACCTCTGTTCTGCTTCCAAAACTAATTCCAAATACAGGACAGTCTTCGCGCAGGCTGATTGTATTCCATAAAGTGTGCATTTGCTCCATTTCTGTGTCTATAAGAGCACAGGGACAAAAATGAGATGCCACAAAAACGGGTACCATCTCCTCCCTTCGATTCTTGTTAACTCTCTTCCTCTGAGCTACCCTCTTCATCACTCTTATTGCTCAATCGACTTATTCGAAAAACACATGCAAAACCACTTTTAATAGAAGGAAAAGTAGTCATGTGGGTAGCAAATCAACTGTGCAGTTCAAATCATTATTACAATAAAATATTGTTTATTAAGTATCCTGCAGAGTTATAAAAAGGATAGTTTGAATTGGGTAGGAATAAAAGCCAGCAAGGTAGGGGGAGTATATAGCTCAAGTGGTAGAGCACATGCTTAGCATGCACGAGGTCCTGGGTTCAATCCCCAGTACCTCCGTTAAAAACAAACATAAATATGTATCCCCCTCACTGACAAAAAAATAATAAAATACCGCAATAATAAAAACCAGCAAGGAATTACACAGCTTAATGTGCAAGTCTTTTTTTTTTTTTTTTTGCTATAAAATTCTTGTCCAAGCTCGCTCTGCAACATTGAAAATTTTACAACAGGAATTCAAAGGAACACAAATTTGTCTCATGGACTTTGAACCAAATGTTATGAACATTTATAACATCTTTTTTCCCTTATCTAATAGGATTTGTTAATCAAGAAAGGGAAGACATTTTCAATGCTTTTTGTACAAGAATCAATGGGTATAAAAATATCAAGAACTCCCCTTAGCTGCCTACACAGAGGGCTCATATTGTTCACTGTTTATATGTTGCTGAGGGTCTTATCAACTAGGTTATCAGGCATTATTGTCTTAATGGTTACTCAGTGGAGAAATTTCTCTCAGAACTCAGTATCAGGAGTGATTGAAAAAAAATGTTTCACTTTTTTTAAAAAAAAATGTTGGGGGGAGGAGGTAATTAGGTTTATGTATTTATTTTTAGAGGAGGTACTGGGGATTGAACCCAGGACCTCATGCATGCTGAGCATACACTCCACCACTTGAGCTATACCCTCCTCTCTGGTTTTACTCTTTTTGCTTTTGATGCTAGGCAGCTCAAATTCCTGGCCTTATTTCACAACTTGTACTGAATTTCTGAGTATGAATTTTGTGTAATAAAATTATCCCTAGTTTTATCTTATTCGTCCTACTCTAATTTTTCCTTTTCCATAATTTCTTCATCTACTCTTTTTATCTTGCACTACAGTTTTGAAGGCAAGCAATCTCCAATCCATGGCTTGAATTTCTAAATAATGTGTCTAGAAAAAGAAATGACTGTTATTTCTTCAGCAGTTATGCTGACCAGAGAACAACCATTCACTGCTTTCCTCACCATGTGACACCCTGCAGAAGATATCAGTGTTGTGTCCTGAAATTCCCACTAATGCTAGGCAGTCAATGAGACTGACAGGCTGCTACATCTGCTTTCTTGGCACTGCATGACACAGACCCCAGGATTTAAGTCACCATGGCTGGAACCTACCCTGGCTTCAGTGCCTAACGAAGACTATCATATGGTATAGGTGAGCAAACGGTAGATACAATCAAAACAACATCCTGGATGTATTTCGGTTTATCTTTTTTTGCCTCAACAACTATTGCCATTTATTGAATTCTTACTGTGGTCCAAATACTTTTTCCCCCAAAATATGGAACGCTTCATGAATTTGCACATCATCTTTGAACATGGGCCATGCTAATCTTCTCTATATCGTTCCAATTTTAGTATACATGCTGCTGAAGCGAGCACTATTTTGGTTTATCTTAAACATTCCAAGTAGGTTCTAACATCAAAAATTTGTTTTACAAATACAGTTGCCTTTGGTTTGGTTGGTTACTTTCTTCCCTGATATGCCTTGATAGGATTAATGTTTCTTTTAACCCTAGTCTCCCCGTATCCTATTTCCCTTACCTCTTAATAAATCATTGAACTAGAAGAATTTTTGCTCTTCTTGAGTATTACCTCCAAAACAAAACCATGAAAAGGCAGCTATAAGGCCAAAACCAAACCAAACAGCAAATAGCAAACCCAAATTCCCCTGTCACCACCAGCAGCAGCATCATAAGCCAAGTTAAAAGACAAATAATAAAATGAGAAAAATATCTGCAATATTAGAACACAGGTCAATTTTGTTAATATATAAATATTTAAGAAGAGTCAATAAGAAAACAAAATCCCAGAAGAAAAATAAATTAAAGGCGTGAAATGGCAGTTGACTAAGAATACAAATGAACAAAGACATATGAAAAAAATTTAATTTTGCTAGCTATTTTTATTTTTAATTTTTTTAGTTATTTTTAATTACAAATTAAGATGTATTGAGAGTTTTCTTGCTTATCAGAATGGGGGAAAATTAAAAGAATTCTAAAATTTTAGTAAACAGGAGTCCTATAAAAGGGATAAGGTCAAACGCAATAATCATTTCATTCTTGCAGATCCATACAGTGTAGACTCTCCCTGAGGACACCTTCTCTTGCTACTCATACTCCAGGACTGGCCTGTTTCAGTATCTACCTTCCTCCCTTTCCTGTTCTCATCTCCTTTGTCACAGTGCCTCCCTGCACTCCTTCCTTCACCCCTTGCTTTGCCTCTCCTTGCACTTTCTTTCTTGTTTCTCAGGCTTCTCTCTTGATTTCTTAAATTTTCCTTCCTTACCCTTGGCTCTTTTCTTCACGTGCTCTGCCCCGCATCTCCCTTCCAACCTTGGTGCTTTTTGGCAGACAGATCCTTGCCTGATCCCTCATACAATCTCTGCCTAACCCTGGGCTCTTATCTCAGAACCTGGAACCCCACCACCCAGCAATCCACTTCCCTTGTTAGGATATAAAGACAGGCAGTTTGTTCCCTTATTGAGAGGGATTTGGGGCATTAGAGGACGAAGCAGTTTGGCAGACAAGCTTTTCAATCTCCACGTGGGTACTGTGAACAGGGATGGGAAAGCAGGGGTTTTAGCACTCAGGACTCTGTCTTACGGCTGAGACAGGATGGTTCATTGCTCACTTCTGCTTAGCTTCCTGTCTGGGACTTGTGGCTAGGCTGCTCAGGGTAATCTGCTTCTCCATGAAAAGAAGCAGCTCTGCATTCATTCAAGCCTTTAGCAAAAATGTATCTAGTGCCCACTGTGAACTGAGCTGTTAGGGGTGGTACAAGGTAACTGCGCAGTCCTTTGAGCAGCTCAAAGCTCTCTGTGTTTCACGGAGAAAGAGAATTGGGGTTGCCTCTCCCTCAGTCCAATGAAATAAGCCTGGTGCAGAGAATGATGCCTTCCAACTCGCAGCGATGAAAACACCTTCTCCCTGGATGTCTCAGCCAAGAGAAGGGAGCATGTGGACTCCACGTGGGGACTAAGTCTGAGGTCTTCAGAAGAACTTCCAGCACCAGTTAGTTCCCTGTCTTCCTCCCTATTCTCAGTTGATCCTGAAAATGCTAGGTTTGGCTTTTTAAAAGACTCAGTGCTGTCCTTTACATGCACTGCTTATGCATTTATATCAAACCAGCATGCAGGACAAAGATGATTATGCACAACATTAAATACGTGCCAAACTAACCTTGTTTATACGTTATATTTTATTTCATCTCTCAGCTATATTCTCCTACATTCAATCATTAGACTTTTTACTCATGTAGTGTGCTTTGTACTCAAGTTTGAACAATTAGAAGAGACAATAGTCTATTGTGCATTAGATCAAACAGATTTCAGGAATAGTAACCACAGAATAGTATATTTTATATTCTTGGTTTGGTTCTCTGAAAAGAGACTCTTTTACGATTTACGTCAAAAGAATGAATATATAAACTATTCCTTCTACAGTTTCATCACCTTTGCCAAATTGTCAAATGCATGCCCTCGATAATGTGGATAACTTAGTCAACAAGTTTCATTATGCTTCTAAATGGAAATGTTCTGGAAAAAAAAATTAAAAAGAAAATCTATTCCTTCTAGGTACAATTTACTTGCGTAGGCATTTAATAGAATACCTGCTCTCATAGATAAAGAATCACTAAATGATTTGAGTTATGTAATTATACACTATACATATATATATACATATATAAAGAAAAGAGAAAGGAATGTACCAAAACCCAGTTGCTACCACAACTGTATATGATCTAAACTTTCTTGAGTCTTGAATATTTATCCTCAAACCTAGTCTTTACATTTGAACATGTAACTACTTCCATTTCTTTATGGTTGTGGAAGAATTTTAAAACATATGTTTAATCACTAGACTCTATTACACAGGATTTTTAGATATTGTGAAAAAATTTTCCTATTTCTCTTTCACATAACTGAATTTTTATTTGCTTGTCACTTAGTAAAATGTGGGGAGAAGATAAGATGAGGGTTTATTTTTTAAATTTATTTTATTTATTTATTTTTAACAGAGGTACTGGGGATTGGACCCAGGACCTCGTGCAAGCTAAGCACGTGGTCTGCCACTGAGCTATACCCATCCCCCAAGCTGAGGGCTTAGTCTCTGCTGGAGATCTATTGTGCTTCTTAAGATGTGTTGTATGTTTGGTGAAGTATTTTGGAACGTTTATACAACTATGGCTGTAAAGTTCCTGGGGCCAAGGACTGGATCCTCAGTGCATAGCCCCTGGGCCCAACATACAAAAGTAGTTCAAGATATATTTCTTGAATGAAAATTCTACATAGTGATTCATTCACTCATGTAGCCAACCAAACCAGCTTACCCAGTCAGTGTCATTGATTTTGTTGCCTTATTTAAATATAATTTATATTTGCAGATACTACTATATATGAAATAGACAAACAACAAGTTTCTATTGTATAACACAGGGAGCTATATTCAATATCTTGTAGTAACGTATAATGAAAAAGAATTTGAATAGGAATATATGTATATATATATGTATGACTGAAACATTATGCTGTACACCAGAAATTGACACACTGTAAATAGACTATACTTAACTAAAAAAAGCAATAAATAAAAGACTAAATATAATCTATAAAGTGGAAAGTCAGAATGAGGGAAGGGATAGAAAGATTATCACTGTTGAATTGTAGTGAAAAGATAAAAACTTTTGGTACTATGAAGAGCATGCTTTCTAAACTTTTGAATCCCTGAATAGCAGCAAGGAGGGGTAGGTGGGTGGAAACTCCAAAGACAATAATTTTAAAACAAAAAACAAACTAGTCCTTTAATTATAGCATAATCACCAGATTTCAAACTGTGAATTCACTTTTGCTTTGGTCTTTTAAATAAATCATGCATGTTTTCCATATGGGGCCCCACACCAAAACTCCTTTTTAATCTGGGAAAACATTTCCAAAATCCAAGTTAGTATCCAAGCTCTGGGATATTAATTTGATTTTGGATTCCTCCCTAAACTTTCCATGTTTAGCAATCTTTTTGAACTGTCCCTTGGGAAACACATGTTTGTATTACACATATTCCATGTCTTTTAATAGTAACGTTTAGAAATTCAGTAGGAAAAAAATAATGCCCTTGTAAATTTGATCTCTTTTGCAAACATCAGAACATGAAATGTTCATTGGCTTACTCCCCCTCTAGGTTTACATTAATAAACCATCAATTGTAAGCCCAACCACCCAATTCCAAAGAAACTTCCAACTTTAATATTATATGCTGTTTTATTCTGTTGTACATTTAACAAAGGATTAAGGCATAATACATTTTTAATTAACTGAAATATTAATGGCAAAAGGCTTTTGAGAGACAAATTTTAAAGAATTACTCATCATAAATATGGTTTCAATACAATTTGTTTATAAAGCTGGGTAGAGAACAAGGAACGGATAATTACAACTTTTAAAAAGAGTTTTCCTTTTAAATGAAATGGTTAACTCATAGATAACAGCAAGAAATGTGGGAATATTCTTGGGGCTATGTACTAATTCACAAGCACTGAGATTTTCTACTTTTTCCCCAAGTTTTTGTGAAACGGCTTATATTAAACATGTAGAGACTGGATTGTGTTTCGCCAGCCAGACTCCTTAATGGGCCACATGTCACCACCATAAATGCCTCCCTCAGTAACCACTAGGAATCCTGAAGCTAATGAGCTCGTGAAGAGTAATGGACCTGAAACACAGCACTGACCTATCCAGTGCTGTCTTGCTCCACTGTCTACTCAACACAAAACAAGGTCAAGATTTTATGCTTTGTCCTTAATAGTATTTCAACACTGACAATGGACTAATTTTCATGGCTTTGAAAATTTTGAAGCTAATCAATCCAATTAGGGTTATGTTTGGCTAAATTTAACAGAAAACGACCAACAGTGGCTTAAGCAATTAAGTTTTGTTTCTCAAGTAAATTAGACGCCCAGAAGGAAGCACTACAGACATTAAAGAAGTCATCAAAGATTGAGGTTCCTTCTAGTTTTCTGCTCCATCTTCCATGGTGTTTGATTTCCATGATGACAAGATGGTCGCTCCATCTGTAGATGGAGCCTCACATCTGAGGCCTTACCTGGAGGAAGGACATACATAGGACCAGCGTGCATGCCAGCTGAGTCTGCCCCTTGTTTAACAAGGAAAACACAGCATTCCTAGAAGCTCCGCCAGTAGAATTCTGCTTGTATCTCAATGGCTGGAACTTTCTCATGTGGGCCACCACTAGTTGAAAGGGTAGTTTGGAAAATCTACTTCCTTTTTGTTGAGTACTTTGCTTCCCCCAATAAAATCAACTCTCCATTGGTAAGGAGAAAGTGAGGAAGAAGAATATTGGGTAAGCAAGTAGGAGTGGTTGAAACACCTGATGGGGCTTGTTATGGTGACCAAATAAATGACCTGTTTACCCCATGTTGTATAGATTCAGCCTCAAATGTGCCCTCCTACGGCATATTTGGGTTAGAAGATCCAAAAACATTTCACATGACAACAACAAGCTTTAGCTCTCAGATCCTTCACTTTCCTGCAGGCCTAGCCAGAGCCTCAGGGTCTTCCCATGTGCTTCCCATGGAGTTAACACGTGGGCAGAGCTTGGTGGAGGGGGTCAAAAGGATGGCCTTGGCTCATTTGTCTTAGTCATTCTTTTCACTAATGTAGACTGAATCCCATGTCATTTTGGCACAAAAAACTGAGAGCTGACAACCACACCCTCCTAATTTCTAGCCTACTTCTATTTCTGCATTACATCAGAAAATCCTTCTTTATCCCTCAATATTTCTACATCAGGTAAGTCCACAACACTCATGTGATAATGAATGACCTAGGTTAGGAGTCTGTCCATAGTCAAATCTGACCAGCTGCATTTTTGTAAATAAAGTTTTCTTAGCACATAGCTGTGCTGGCTCCTTTATGTGTTATAGTTGGCTGCTTTCACGCTGCTGGAGCAAAGCTGAGTAGTTGCAACAGAGACCATCTGGCTTGCAAAGCCTAAAATATTTACTATGTGGCCCTTTACCGAAAGAGTTTGCTGATCCCTGATCCAGATAGTCAATATATAAAAATGAGCAAATATTTGTACTGTGTGAGGATCACTTCCTCCTAAATTCGTAACAAATTCTTTTTCTTTCTGTTTTGTCCCTGAGCCTTAACCCAGGAGTGAAGGCAAAGGACTCTGCTGCAGAAATCTTTGAAGGAATTGATAAAAATAATGGGAAGTAAAACACAGGAATTAATTAGTTAGAGAATTTTGAATGTGTGAAGCAATAAAGTGAGAAGATTTGAAAAGCTGGCCCTACCCATATCAATCACTAGAGTATTGCTGTCAATCCTCATTTATAGATTAGGAATATAATTCAGAGGTTAAGTCATTTTTCAGGATAAAGATCTGATTTTCAGGATAATAATATCAAAATAATATTCTCCCGAAGAGAAATAATTTAGCTTTTCCCTAAAATTTCAAGCAAAATTAAGTATTTTTTCCATTGGGCTCCTAGAAGACTTTGGTGGATTGTACTGGAATTATTTGTCTCAACATCTGTGTCACCCTAGTTCATTAAGCGAGGTACTGGCTTAGTAAATTTTTTTTACCTACACTGCCCATTAGGGTGCATGGATCATAGTAAGTGCTAAAAACATAATTTTTATCAGAGAAATTAATTAATTATTAATTAATTTTGAATGTGAGATACTCATATTTACTCCAACTCATTCACCTACTTATGTCAAGCACAATTAATCCCATACCATCTGAGAATAAAAGGCAGATTCAAAACAAGAGGACACAGTAACAGCTATTCAGGTAGCCTGAAAAGGAAAATGTGGGGACCCTGATTTTTATATCCACTTACAGATATAATTCACTCCTTGATCAAATGGATTTCTCCTCTGTTGTCACACTGTGATTCAAATATTGGACATTTACAGTATAAATCTATGTGGCAAATCTCCATTGTCAATATGCCTGAGCAGAAATTTGATCTCTGGTCTCTGCTTTTTCCTGAATGGATCTTTTCTAATTATCTAGGAAGAAAGGTCTTTGATTTATTAGAATTGGGTCAGTCAAATAAGGCCTAGCAGCCAAGACAGACACAGGCCCACTGGATTCCTATTTGAGATGGCTCCGAGGGCTGACGCGTTCAGAAGCTGTCATCAGATTGGCATCGTTTGGACAAACTTTGCCTTGAGTCATCCTTCAAAGCTTTTATAAGAGTTTCTTCAGTCTTTTCTTTGTGCCCCTAGAACTATTTTATTCAGTTTCATCTGCCCAAAGCTATGGGTTTGTCAATCTCAGCACTAGTGATGGCTGGCCTTTGTTGACATTCCAGAAACCTGAGATTGTAGAAACACCATTTTTACTGACTCTTGCAGTGCACATGGGGTGGTCTCAATCTAAGTCGCTGGTCGCTATGGGTCAAACATCTGATTTTTTAATATTTTTTGAATTATACTTTTAACTCATGCGCATTTTTCAAAATGGCATAATTCAATCAAAGACAATTTGTAATTACGGTGGCCACTTTGGAGAACTTTGGACATGAACAGAAAAAGAAACAAAATCTTTACTGTCCATTGGTCTTAATTTTTTAATTGACGTAATTATCTCCCTAAAAGATTTGCCAATAACCAGAATTTTAACAGAAACGTTTATTAAGTATTTCAGACTTATCATGGGCATGTTCTTCAAGCTGCTCTGAACTCCACCAGACAGAAAAAGAAACTCGAAGCCTCTGTGGAAAAATGAAAATGCTTCAAGCAAGAGTTTAACACCTAATTTCCAATGAGCCTCTAAACCAGTAAGGAGAATCATCTCTAATGATAGGACAGAAACAAACCTTTTAGTAGATTCAGGCACTGCACTTTTAGCCAGAAGCCCTACCACAGTGTCTACACTTGTACCCTGGACTTGTAAGACTGTTTACTTATGGGGTTTTTAAATCCCTCAGACTCTCCCTTTCACCCAATCTGTAACTATAATTCCTTCCATATTTGTCTGTAGCTGGCTTTCTCCCATTTAATTTTTCCCCCATGTCCTTGGAAATTTTAAATATTAATTACTTCTAAACGTTGTTTTTATGTGTTACTCTAGGAGTATCTAGCTCAGATAGACAGATCTAACCAAAAGGAAAAGATAATAGAAATTAAGTGTAACGGAACAAGCTCTTGCTCCAATTGGCTTAAAAACAACATTGATGAATTTAGCTCTTGAAAAAAACCCTAAACTATACAAGATAAGAAGGAAAGCGAAATGCCAAGAGGGGAGCAGGGGAAGGTAATTAGGTTTATTTACTTATTTACTTTATTTTTAATGGCAGTACTGGGGATTGAATCCAGGACATCGTGCATGCTAAATGCTAAGCATGCACTCTACCACTGAGCTATATACCCTCCCTGCCATCAAGAGCTTTTAAATATGGTTTATAGTATTTAAATTTTTGGTTTATAAGTACACACATGTATAAACTATATTTTTTAAAATTTCATGTAATATACCTATCAAAATAATTCCTTGGACAAATAGCTGATTTAATAATTAAAGGTTAAAAACTACTTTATATTTTTCCCTTGATTTTACCACCATATTAAAAACAATGTTAGCAAAATATTTTTGTTTATGCTAGATTTTACTTTTCATAAAAAAAGTCTAATTTGGGTTTCCTAAATTTCCTTTATGGATTTTGCTAGTTAATCCTTTACAATTATAAAATTGAAAATTGTATGTTTGAGTGTATTATACTGTAATAGGTAATGGCTTTATGAAAAAAGATAAATTTACATAAAGCTACAAACCATAAGATTTGTCAAGACCCTCAGTTTAAAATCTTGAAAAATATTATTTTGAGTTAACTGAGAAATAATCTTTGCATACTTGAGCACAAGATTTTAATATATCTATGTTATTATTTAGTACATTTTAGGGTCAATTAAGAGGTTAAACAGATGTACAAATACATTCAATTTATTTTACTATAAGTATTCATTTTCAAATAAAAGTACATGATGGAAGATGTTTCTGCAGAGTAATGGATATATTTCAATTTCCTATTTTTTAAAAGAAGGAATAATTTTTTCTTCAGGTAAAAAATATCTGGTTATGTCAGGGTAAAAAAATAATAAAAGACAAATTTTACCATATTTTTAAAATGTAGAATATCTCTCTGAAGAATAAACTTTATTAGTTTGGGACTAGAATATCCATAAATAAGGAGTTGGGGGGAAAGTGCTAAAAGTTTTGACCAAGCTGTTTAAATTGATAGGTTTATTAAAAAAAAAAAGACTTACAAATCTTTATCTGCAAATTGTTCTTGATGACTTTTTAAAAGAGTAAACTAGAATGGGTTTTCTTTCTGTTAAAAAATGTTTAAATTATTGTACCTACATAATAAATTTATTTAATAAAAATAATGGAATAAATTATTCTCTTTACTTTTGACATATTTTAAATAATTTTAAAAAGCTTTTTACTTTTGGAAAAGTTAAAGTTCTTAAAGATGGCCTTCACTAATTGCCATTTTAAACTAACTGCCTATGACTATTTCTTGCCTTAAGTGTATCTTGTCTCCTATGACAATTCTTTTTGAGTTTGTCTTTCTCAAATTTAGACACCAAATTTAGAATAATAAAAATGTTATGAGAGCTTTTACTCCTAAATACCTTTGTGTTTCATAAATAGATACAGGTAACACAAAGATTTTCTCCTTTATTTTATGAAAGAAAAGGCAATAGAAATGATTCCACTTGCTTGCCAATTTTAATTTTGATTAACTCAAAATTATTGTGAGAATGTTTTTCTTTATTAAAGTTAGGATAAATTTCTTTTAAACTGACAGATTCAAAGAGAAGTTCAGCATTTCTACGTTAATTATGTATAAGTACAGTGTGTTATAAAAATGCATCGATTATTGTGTACTCTTCATATTAAAGAAAACATACAGATACAATGTAGATGTATGTATACACCCTACACAAAGATTTTGTCAGATTTACATATGAAATGTCAATTGGTGACTTTCATAATACCTATTTTGGGATAAATTAGAATACTGGATATTTAAAACTGTCCTTACTGTTCATATGTTCTTCTGAGGAAGACTACATCTCTATAGGTTAATTCTGTGTGATACCTCAAAAGAGAATTCTACTCTCCTCTCTTCAAACGTGGTCTTGTAGTGTAATTAATTATCACAAGATGTTCATTCTTATCACCAAAAGATAAGAACAGCTTTCCTTGCCAGCTACCGAATCAACTTCAACATATTAGACCAGGTGATTAGATATTTTAGAAACACCATCAGATAAAGACTCCACTTAAACCTCACCAGGAAAGAACTTATCATGTACTGTTAGCATATAACATAGCAGTAAGATTTCCATGACACATTTTCCAGATAAAACAGCATCATCCATTCTCCAGCATTAAAAAAATCTGAAACCTGTACTTAATGGAAACATGAAGCTGAAGGCTCTCAGAAGCAGATGGTTCGTGGGAACAGCTAGCTAGCTCAGAGTCCTTGGCACAAGCACATGGCTGCATAAAGGAGACAGGTTTGGTTCAACACCATCCCTCCCCACCGAACCAGGGGCCAGAAACCACTCGTCTTGTGCTTCTTTACACATTTGTTCTTTATCCTCTAAGTCATCTCATTCTTCCTTGCTGGTTCTAGTCCCTCCTTCATGCCAACACCCTTACCCTCAATAACTTCCAGATAATGAACTACCACTTCAGTTACTGGCAAAGCCAAACAACCCTTCTCCAAATTAAAGAGGAAAAAACACTTGACCATCTAAGGAAGATCCAAATAGTTTTTAGGCCATTTGGGACATGCGTCAACCATTAATAATGACCCTTATGTCCATGTCTCCCTTTGTTATGGTTGCCAAGCGCATAATCACCAGAGTCTTGAATACTGCTGCATAGTCACTGTCATCCAGATGATTCAACAAACAATTATCCAGCAAAAATAGCCAGAAGGCATAATGCCTCTAGTTATCAAAGCAACTACCATTACTGATGTTCAATCCTTTTTAATAGATTCAGACCCTACATATTCTTTTTTATTATTTTATTAAAAAATTATTTTTGTTACACTTTCTTCTTAAAAAAAATCAGTATAACTGACCAAAGTGTGTGTATTTAAAGTATATAGCATAGTGATTTGATACACATATACATGGTGAAATGATTACCACAATCAAGTTAATTAATGCACCCATCACTTTACGTCATTTTGTTTTGTTTTTATTTTTTGGTGAGAACACTTAACATCTGTCTATCCTCTTAGTCTCTCAGCAAATTTCTCTTCTTCCTTTTTTGAAGTATAGTTGTTTTTCTTAGCAAATTTCAAGTACACAATACAGTGTTACTAGCTATATTCACCATGCAGTACATTAGATCCTCAAAACTCATTCATCTTTTACCTAAGGGTTTGTCAGGTACTACACTTTCAACAGAAGTGCAGCACTAAATTGAACGTATTCACAAAAGAAAATGATCTATCGCCAAGAAAGTGAAAAATGTCCTTACTAGTAGTTAGGCTGCAGTAGAGGGAGGAGATACTGATAACGGAGACAGAAGGCACAGCTTTTAAAACTGCAAAACAGACAAGCAGCAACAAAGCATCATGTGCATCATAGAGTATCGGAGTTCAAACTTTTTTAACGTGAGCTTGTTCAGCCTCATATGTTCTGAGATCAGATCATGGACAAAAGGATCCAGCAGTAACTCTGCACGCTCATGTGTTTGAAGACCATGAGCTGTTCCAGCAGCTTACCCGGTCAAGGCCATCTTTTGACTGATCCAACCCCTCAGATGCTGTAAGTACTCTTCTCTCACTACTCCTTCTTGAAATACCAAGGGTTCCTCTGGAGTACCTTCTTCCTTGTGCACTAAGCTAAACCAACATTGGCTTCAGGTGTGTTCTTGGTGGTCCTTGCTTTGTAGGCTTTTAAAACCTTATGAAATTAGTATTACTACTCTTTCATATTTCAAATTTTGTTGAAGAATTTTATCCTTAGAGTGGTACTGTCCAAAGAATTTCCTCTGATGATGGGAACGGTTTATAATCTGCACTGTTGAGCATAGTAGCTACTAGTCACATGTGACCACGAGGTACTAGAAACATGGCTAGCATGACTGAGGAACTAAAAGTTTTAATTTTGTATAACTCTAATTTAAATCTAAACAGTTGCATGTGACTAGAGGTCATCATATCAGGCATTGTAGTCGTAGAGCACATATCATTCCTTGACCCTGTCAGTACACTTAACCTAAAGGGACATTCTTCTCAGAGAGTAATGCACCCTAATCACATCCCTTTTTTACAAAAAAAACATGTAATAGTCTCTGGATGGATTGGAACGTGATGTGCTGGTGCAGGAGGGAAAGTAAAACTTAACCTTTGGTCTTTTAAGGGAAACATTTTGGTTGTAGGGACTATAGTTTCTGCCTTATTTTCGGATTGAACTAGCTTCTGCATCACTGAACAGAGGTTAACAATAGCATTCTTCTACCTACTCAACAGCCAAAGGTGTTATTCTGACTCAAAAGTGGGACAGAGTGGGAAAACCAGTGTTTGTGAATTCAGCCCTATAGCACTCTTACTTGTGGAAATTCCATGAAGATTCTAGCAATGTGGTAAACTTTTGAGTTCATTTTCCTTTGTAACATGAGTTTTCATAATTTTAGAGGTCCTAGTAAGTGTTTTAAGTGGACGGTTGGTAGACTGTGAACCAGAGGCTGCTTAGGTTGGCAGCATCTTAAACCACAAGTCCCACTGTCACTAGAACGTTGATTGCAATATTTGATGGTGTACAAGAATGTCTCTTGCTCAGTGAATTATTTTATTGTATTTTTTCAGTTTTATTGAGCTATAATTGACATGTAACATTGTGCAAGATTAAGATATTCGATGTGAAGATTCGATACGTGTATATATTGTAAAATGATTATCACAATAGGGTTAGCTAACAACTCCACCATGTCCCACAGTTATCTTTCTGTGTGTATGGTGAAAATATTTAAAATCAACTCTCTTAGCAACTGACACATACATAATATGGTATTGTCAACCATAGTTACCATGCTGTACATTAGATTTCCAGAACTTATTCATCTCATAACTGAAATTTTGTATCCTTTAAACAACCTCTTTCCATTTCCCCTACCCACAAGCCCCTGGTGACCACCATTCTACTTTCTGTTTCTACAAGTCTGGCTTTTTCAGATTCCACATATAACTGAGATCACAAAGTATTTGTCTTGTTCTTTATAACTTATTCCACTTATTATAGTGCCCTCAAGGTCCATCTGTGTTGTCACAAATGGCAAGGTTTCCTTCTTTCTCGTGGCTGAATAATATTATATATACCTCACATCTTTATCCATTCACCTGTGGATGGACATGCAGGTTGTTTCCAAACCCTGGCTATTGTGAATAATGTTGCACTGAACATTGGGGTACAAATATGTCTTTGAGATCTTGATTTCATTTCTTTTGGATATATACTCAAAGGTGGGATTGCTGGATAATATGATTTTTAATATTTTCAGGAACCTCATTACTTTTTCTACCAATTTACATTCCCACCAATAATGCATAAGGTTTTCATTTTCTCCACATCTTCCTCAACACTTGTTAGCTCTTCCCTTTTTGATAACAGCCATTCTAGCAGGTGTGAGGTGGATGATATTTCACTGTGACTTTGTCTTACATTTTCCTGATGAGTAGTGATGAGTACATTTTCATGTATCTGTTGGCCATTTGAAGGTCTTTCTTGGAAAAATATCTATTTAGGTCTTCTGCCCATTAAGAAAAATGTTTGCACTATTGAGTTGTATGAATTCTTTATATATTTTGGATATTAACCCCTTATTAGATATTTTCTGAACTAATATTACAAATTTCTTATGTAAAATTACAAATATTTTCTCTCAGTCCATAGGCTGTTTTTTCATTTTGCTTAACATTTCTTTTCTGTGCAGAAGCTTTTTAGTTTGATGTAGTTCCACTTCTTTATTTTTGCTTTTGTTGTTTGGTGCTTTTGGTGTCTTATGCAGGAAATCACTACCAAGGTCATGTCAAGGAGATTTTTCTATGTTTTCTTCTAGGAATTCTACAGCTTCACATCTTATGTTTAAGTCTTTACTCCATTTCAAGCTTTTTTGTAATTAGTGTAAGATAGGGATTCAATTTCATTTCTCTGCATGTGGTTATCCAGCTTTCTCAACATTATTTATTGCAGAGGTTATCTTTTTTCCCCATTAAGTATTCTTGGTTCCCTTGTCAAACATTAGTTACCATATATGCAAAGGTTTGTTTCTAGGCTCTTGATTCTGTTCCATTGGTCTATGTTTCTATTTTTTATGCCAGGACCTTACGTTCTGATTACTATAGCTTTGTAATATACTTTGAAATCAAGAAGTGTGATACTTCCAGATGTGTTCTTTTTTAGAATTTCTTTGGCTATTTGGGGTCTTTTGTGATTCCATACTAATTTCAGGATTATTTATTTCTATTTCTATGAAAAATGTCAGTGGAATATTGATAGGAATTGCACTGAATCTTCAGATGGCTTTGAGTAGTATGGACATCTTACAATTCTTCCAATCTACAAATGCAGATTATCCTGGCATTTATTTGTGTTTTCTTCAATTTCTTTCATCAATGTTTTATAGTTTTTAGTGCACAGATCTTTCACCTTGTTGATTAAGTTTATTCCTAAGTATTTTGTTTTTGATGTTATTGTAAATGGGATTGTTTTCTTCTTTTCTTTTTCAGATATTTTGCTGTTAGTGTAGAGAAATGCAAATGATTTCTGTATGTTGATTTTGAGTTCAATTATTATAGTGTTGATTCTCGATCTTGATTGCTATTCGAATCGCCTGAGGAGATTTTAGAACTCCCAAATGCCAGGTGAAGTAATTCAGAGTTTCTGAGTGTGGGACACCGGCATTACTATGTTTTAAAGTTTCTTAGATGATCCCAATGGGCTGCCAAACACTTATTTTTACTGAACAATTTAATACAATTAATGACTTCATACTAGAAATAAAATGAAATATCTCTCTATTAGACGAAAAAATCATCATCATCATCATCATCACCACCACCACCATCATCATCATCTCTGCTCAGTGACTCCCTAGCACATTGCAGTGTCCTCAGTCCCACAGCATTTCCACCAGGTAGGCACTGTTATTCTCATTTATCATAGGAAAAAAACAAGCAATTGATTAGGGATCTAAATTTCTAAACACTTGCTTTTTCAATATGCTTTAGTGCCTCCACAAGTCATCTGAATCACTGATAGTCTTAATGCCATCAAAGTTAATATTCTGGGCACTTACAGCATCTCACTCCAGCCTCCTCTTTGAAGAAAATGTATTTATTTTGACATATATTAAAAGGCACTATCCTTTGTCAGAGATAAAAGTTAAATACCATGTGTTCTTATTTTAAGTAGCTTCTTTCTTTTCACTAATGAATGCTTCTTACTGCAGATACTCATTGAAAGGCATGTGATTGTTTTTCTGAAATTTTACGTTTAATTAATTTAAGAATCTTGTGTTTGAGTACCTTAAGTTTAAAAGAAGGTATTTTAACTCTGAATAAAACTGTAAAATTGAATATATAAATTTCAAGACACTATATGAGATAAGGAAAGTACATGCTGGCTTTGAGGAAAAATAAAAAAACAAAGAAAACAAATGATAAGGCTGAGGATGCCACTAAGTTTCTGTGTATGGTAACAGAGCACTCTGTGAGATACAATAAATTTTGCTCTAGGTTGAGATAATTTCTTACATTTCCTGACTATGGACAAAATCCAGCAAATACTTAGTGGGGACTTATTTTGACCAAGGCACAGTGGTGTTTTACATTAAATAAAACCAATGGCAAAGCTGTCTATCTCCCATTGTACTAGATGCAGCAATGCTGGATATATTCAAGGAACATTTATTATCTTGTATTTTTACAAGAAATTTGGCTGTGGTTTGCATCTTAGCTTTATACGACAGATGTTAGGGACCTTGAAATTATCCCCAGATTAACTAAAATGATGAAATTTGGGAGGAAAGTACAGTTGTTAAGAGCCCAGACTTTAATGCTAAACTGCATGGATTCAAACCCCGCCTTTCTCAGCTATGAGACTTCAGGAAACTATTCAAGACTTCCTTCTAATCTGCTAATGAGGATCGTGATATTAATAGCACCCCTATCTGATAGGGCTGTGAGCTTTCAGTAATTGATATACACGTTTTATGGAGAACAGTGCCTGATACAGAGTGAGCATTTACTATTATTATGCTCTAGGCTTTGACTCTGAAGAGCCTCATATAACTGCTTTCCACACAAGAGTTTAGAAAAAGAATGTGAACGCTGATTTGCATTATGTCCTGTCGGGCATCACGTCCATCAAGGACTGTGAATCTAATGCCTATTTGGTGATAAAACTTTCTAAGACTTCACTATCTTATTAAAAGAACCCAGAGTGTTGACAATGTCACAAGGCACCTTAGAAGGTATTTTTGCTTCTCTACTCAGGGCAGCTGTGTATTCTGAGACCTCGTTCATTCAAGGTAGATCCATGCATTCACACAGGGGACACAGAACTTAGCTCTCTGTGTATCTCTCTGTGAATAATACTGACAGAAAACACAAGAAGCATGTTTCAGGCTGTTTAAAGGACAGACATGCTTGGCAGAATGGATGGAGAATTTAGGCATTTATGAGACGCTTTATTTGACAATGAGCACCTTGGAGTATAAGCATTAGTGATTTGAAAATTTTTCAGTTATTACAAGAAAGATCTCCAGCAATCTGTTTTTCCTTTTACCCACACAACTGTACATTTGTGTAAAACTTCGCAGTTTTCAAAGGAGATCCATTGGCATCCTGATCTTTCTTTCCTCCTTCCTAACTTTCTTCTTCCCTTTCTTTACTCTAGAGGAGTTTGAGAAAAAGAATAGAATGAAGAGAATGATAAAAGGACCACTCCAGGAAAAGGTGGTCCCCCAAGATGGAACCCCAAGAAAGCAACCTTCATCCACAGAACATGAGTAAAATTGAGCACCTTTTGTGGGGATTTAAATTACTCGCATCATTAAGAATTTCTGAGGCAAACAGAATTCTGGCCTCTAAACAAGTAGCTAAGAACATATATTCTCTTGTTGTTTGAGAAGAAGGACAAGGACTATGTCTAGCATTTTGAAACTTTCCTTTGCAGTTGGGTCAACTTGATCTAATACATACAACCCTTCATGCAGGGCTAGCTCATGGTATGTCATGAGATATGAATTAAAAAAAAACAGACCTGTGGGGCTGCCTGGAGACTGTTTCGTGGGGCCAACCTGAAGGTCTGAGGCTTTACGTTTGCCACGCGTCACAAAACCTCGAAAGGTTGGCGTTTCTCTGCTGTGCTATTCTGGTGAAGTTTCTTTTTCCTTTTTATATATCAACATTTAAAATACATTCATTGACATTTTACTGTATTTGAAGTTTTATGAGACCTCTGTTCGGAAAATGCTTTAATGGCTCAAAGTTGGATTATAGCTTTTTTAGGGTCCCAAGTAGGACATCATTGCCCAGTCTGGGTCCCTCTTGGCTGCTGTGACGGCCTTTTGTTTCCTTGCCCTGGACTCTCTTTGTCCACGTCATCTTTCATTCTGTTATCAGAGTCCTGAAGGACAGATTTACTCACATCACTGCTTTAAGAATACTTATTGTCTTCCTGGGGGCCTATAGAATGAAACCCTAATTCTTGAGGAAGGTATACAAGGACCCTCTCTTTCCAATTTTCTCCAGGAAGTCTCTTACTGTCTGTGCCCCGTGCAAACAAAAGCAGTGCCATTCTGTTCCACATTCTACCCTAGTGACCAACAGGGTCAGAGGTGGCCGGGCACATAACAGGAAGGGGAGAAGACGGCGGGGTGGAGCCGGGGGTGGACTGGCAAGCACACGCCTCTTTCACAGAGGGTGGAGGCACAGGAGCTGCGCCTCAGCTCCAGTCATTTGTTGCCATGTGGGAATGTGGGCCCAGTGTTGCCAGATCTTCTGATTTTTTTTTTTCAAGAGAAGCCAGAAATCTGGAATTTTATGAGAAATCTTCCAATTTTTAAATCTTGGCAACTAATTCAAAATATTTTTAAAACACCATGTGGGCCAAAAAGAAAAAAAAGTGTCTGCCAGCCATGACTGTGACCTCTTTGGTAAGAGCCAGAACGTGTTTGTCACCCACCTAGCCTTGTGTTCTACCCGCACTATGCTTCCTGCCGTTCCCCAAACACACCACGTGCTCTGTACCCCTCTTCAGCTGTGAACCTGCTGCCGGAACGCCCTCCTCGTTCTTCACTTGGAAACTCCTACTCATCCTTCAGGACCCAGCCCAAATGTCATCCTCCCTGGGGAGGTTCACCTTCCCTGAGGAGGTGCAGTCAGGTTCTGCCCAGACTCTGTTGGAACACGTACCAGGTATATGGCCATCCTTGCAGACGATTCCCTTAGAAATCGTCTCTGGCACACAGAACAGGGTCTGGCACATAGTAGGCTCTCACTAACTGTTTGTTGAATGGATGTGTTCCCATCAGAGTGAATATATGTGATTTCCTGAGGAAATAAACACTTCTCATTTCCTCTCCTCTTTGCCATGTTGATTTCAATGTGGTAGGCAAACCCATCTGTGGATGCTGGTGTCCTTTTTCAGTTCTACACTCCGTGCAGACTGCACTCTTTTTGGAGCTCTCCACTGTTACCACACTCATTGGCTTAGGGTTAAAGCATATCTAGGCAGATGGCTATATAACTATTTGTCTGAAATGGGCTAAATTACTCAGACTGGTTTTCAAGAACTTAAGGTGTAGAAGACTTGTTCTTCAATACCTGAGAGTCAGTTTTGTAGACACAGAATTCTTACATGCTGGGCCACGTATTTTCAATTAAAAAAATATACCCACAAATTTTGTAGTTTTGTAAGCGTAACTTGTTTGTGAGAATTTCATTTCTTAAAACTGTTTTGAATTCATGTTTGATGTATATTATGAGAATAATGCCAGCTTAAATGATTTCATATGAAAAATGAAAGCCACTCCAATCCATCCTTACCTCTGTTAAAGTAAAACCATAAGGGCTTCTAATTCCTAATTTCCTTTATACACCCCATACTTCCCAACAAACAAGCCCATCCACATAATTTGACCACATATCCACCCACACAAAAAAGCCCACAGATTCCATACACATACATGCATATAAACAGAGACATATACTAAGGCATTCGCATATGATCATTCTGTCTACACAATAATATTCAAAGTAGACATCCGTCTCTGGAATTCGATGCACTCAAATGTTAATTAAGAAATTACATTTCTCCTGTCTCCATAAATCCATACACTTGCCTATTTTATTTTTCTGAAATTTTCTACTCATTCTAGGATTCAGACATAACTTGTCTGAAAATGTGAAAGGGTTCTGAATAAAGGGCAAAACATTTTCCTAAAGTTATCAATAAAAGTGTTCTCTCTTACTCAGTAGCGACTAATCAGCTGAATCAAGTAAGATCTGAAAGAATATCTCCTTACCATGACTATCTTTCTTACAAAATGTCAAAGATAGTAGAAAATCAGTTTTTAAAAAAAGGCAAAATCTTTTTTTTAAATAAGACAGTTCAAGTCTGACATGATCCAAAGGATGACTAACATTCATGAGGTAGAAAATTCCAAATAGCAAAAAGTGAAAAGAATAAAGCTTTCAAATGATTTGCTTTCCAAGTCAATAAGATATATCATTTTTTTGCATGATGATTGACAATAGATTATTATAATATTAAGTTTATTCCACAGGATTATGGAATAGTATTTGTTCTTTCCTCTACTCTATTTTTCCCTAAAAAACACCACTAATAGGATTACTCAATTAGGGTCTCGAGAACTCCAGAAAAAGGTCAGGGTAACACACAATGCTATGCTTGGCAGTGAGGCCCAACCACAATCCCAATCTCCCTCCTCTGCCCCCACACACAAAGCTCCAGAGGCCAAAAATATGCCAAGTCATCAAAGTGTAACAATTAACTTAAATGGCCTCTGCAACTGTAGGAACCCAAATGAAGGAGGAGCTGGAAGCGCCAGGCAATGAACTCCAAGGTCAGAAGCTTGACCTCTAGAGCTGGTGGAACCTTGGCCACTGGCCCGCAGCGAACATCAGTCCCCCTCCCTGTTAGTTTATGTTCTCTCGTAGTCGCTGCGGATGCAAACATGACTGAGATGTAGGCTTTCAGAATACGGGGCTCCTAATCTGCAGCCAGGGAGGCCAGGCCCCGTTGCTGGGATTTAATGGAGCCCAGACTCTCTGGAGCTCTGTCCTTTCCTAATCTCTCACCAAGGGCTGGTTCACTGTCCTAAGACGCTGTGCACCACGCTTCATGTTGGCAGCTTCCTCATCCTTTCTGGCTCTTCTTGATTCCTACTCACTCATTCTGGGGCAATTTCAGGAATCATTGTGACGGCAGAAACATTACTAATGCCTAATGCCAAGGAGAAAATATAATACTGTACTGCAAGTCAAGGGTCAGAGGGAGCAAGGAGGTAGTGGCCATTTGGATACAGTTAGCTATCAGTGAAAAAGGAAAGTACTTCACTCAGGAATCTTTTGGTCTCGTTCAGTGGAGCTTGTCCATAATTTTAATTTTCAGAGACAATAGGGAAATACCAGACAATGAAAGTAGTTAGAATTTCCAGATGGGAAACTACAGCGGGTCATTTTTAGACTAAAAAAATTCCTACATCTTTCCTTTTAAGGAAAATAAAAATCTTTTGATAAGATGCAGTGAGAGGCATGGTTGAGTATTAGGTTAAACATTTTAAAAACCTTATTAGGTTACCCAAACCAGGAATATCAAAATAGTTTATTCCTTTCTCACTAAAGACATTTATTGGCATCTACAATGAAAAAAAAAAAAGACTTCTGAAAGTCCCGAATAGATCTAAATAAGCAGTTAAGAATACACAATGTGCATATGCCACATCAAAAGAGGTATTGTAATTTAAGGACTGTAGGGTAAAAATAAAACCCAAATCTGCCGCAGTTGCATAGAAATGTGTTTAATCCTCTGTCTGAGTTATTTGGTATGAAACAATACCCCACCCCAAAAAAACCTTGACACAGGCTTTGGTGGAAAGTTAGTCAGGCCACTGGGCTCCTGCAGGCTCTGTGGTAGGGTTGGCCAGCCTACACCTCCCTCCCAGGGCTACCATGCTTTAAATAAACTCATCCGACTTTGAAAAAACGTTTTGCAGACAGACAGATTGTTTGTTTGCCTTTGTATTTCTGAGATGGAGATGCCGCTGCTCATGTTCACGCTGCAGTGAAATGCTTCTCTGCGAAGAACAGAGTCAGGGAACTCTCGTTCGTACCTGTCAAAGAGACCCCCGTGAGCCTCCATAATAGATTCCCCCTTCTCTGGACCTACAACTGTCCTTCAGACCAGGCACGAGCTCCGGGCCCATGTGGCCTCCACATGGTACTTGGAGAAATTAGGGGTGTTTCCTGCAAAATTATATCAGTCACGCTTTGGTGCCAAATGAGTGATTTTTTTAGTTCCAACTGCACATGCATATAATGATCATAATGCTAAGTAAAAATTATTGACACAGCACTAGAGCTAAAATTGGTCTTCCCTACATGGTCACATGTTTCTCAGACATCTACTGCATTCAGGCCTTGCACTGACTTAAACAGAAATGTGAAAAGAGCATGCACCCAAGGCACTCAATAGTTCACAAAGGCCAGGCGGCGAATATTGGATGGGAATGGCCAAACATGAGCAGGGAACTCAGAAGCACTGCAGGAGAATCTCGACTGAGCCCAAAGTCCGCTGATTAAGGCTGAAAGCCAGAGAGCAAGGCAACAATCTCAACAGATGTCATCATCCTCGGAGCCTTTTATTAAGGTGCCATATTGCTGCCCATGTGGCATCTCTTAATAAATTCATCCTAGATATAAAATCCATAAGTTCATGGAGACGGCTGTTTCTCCTGTTGAGTACCAGATGAAAAAATGGCTTACATTTTGGATTTATGCTGTAGAAGAAATACATATACTTAAACATTGTCCTTCCATTTCGTATGGTGAGATGCCCACCCCACGAAAGGCAGGAAGAAACTCTCAGATGAAGGGAGAGCAGAGTCACATCCCTCCTCTCCCTGCCACTCTGGGACACGCTCTCACTTGATGAAATGGAGCCTGAGTTTTGCCTGCAGTATTTCACTATTTAAATTATAATTTCTGTCACTCTTAACTCTTCCATCAGGTACTAACAGTTGATTTCTAGAAAATTAAAGGTGAACGGGTGACTATTATTGCTTGGAGTTTAGCAGGACTGGGTTAGTGGTTTACAATGGGGTAGTAGCTTAGAGGAGATATATAAGGACAGGATAAAGAAGATAGGTTTGGATACTGTTGTGAAGGCAACACAAATAAAGCAAAGTTGATGGAGATGAAAAGAAGAGATTTCAGAGAGAAAGTGGAGGTGGTGGAATTAACGGGTTGGTGATTACTAAGATAAGAAGGATGACGGTAAGAGTTATAATAAGATTGATTTTTGACAGGGTATGCAAGACTTCAATGTCATTCTTACAATTTATAACTTGGGCTAATGACCCAGAGGCACATATTAAAACTTAACATTTATGGTGCAGACTGTATGACAGAGTTTTCCCCAATGTCTCTGCTGTGAAGTACATGTAAATGAAGATAGTATGATTTGTTTGTGTGCCAAATTTTTTGTTACTATCACCTGAAGCTATGTGACTTTTCCAAAAGTCAGAATAATTTTGATAATAAGTATCAAACAGGGACGTGGAGGTACAGTGCTGGTGACTAAACTGACTTTTTGACTTAACGTGTTTCCCAGGAAAGCCTGCCATTGACAAATCAGGGAAGTATGGATTTCCACCAGGTATAACAGAAGACTGGTATTAACGAGAAGTAATTAGGGTCAAAGGTCTTAGATGATCATTATGTATAATACAGCACTTTTCATAAAAACAAAAATGTCAGCCGTGACTCAAATTTAAGGAGACATGCCACTGTAGGGGTTTTCTTTTACTGTGGTTTATTTCTAGTACGATACTGAATCCTTTCAGATTAGGATCTGGTATTTGTACTTGGGGCTGCAGCAAGTGGAGAATAAAAAAAATCAATAAAATTCTATCTCAACATTCTGACGAGTCAAACTTAATACTACCTGTATTATATCTGTTGGGAACTATGTTCTCATTCCTTCTGTATTTGAGCCCATCCGGGAGAGAGTGTGTGTGAGTGTGTTTGTGACACTGTCCATTACAGTCAAAGTGAAATTAATTTTGTTTGTTCAACTTCTTTCTAGCTTTTCAGTGATTTCAGCTAAAGAGGCATGAACGACTACATTTCACATTAAGCAATAATGATACATTGCAATGCTGAAATATTCAGGTTCTTGTCAGATTTCTTTTCACAGACTTTTGTCCAAGATCTTACATAATTTCTCTAAGGGAAAACTTGCCAAGTATTTATTCTTCTGATTATTATAATACTGTATGTGGACTGTGGACTTATCTTTTATCTATCTATCTATCTATCTATCTATCTATCTATCTATGATTTTTTTATTGAGTTCTAGTCAGTTTATAATGTTGTGTCAATTTCCAGTGTACAGAACAATTTTTCAGTCATACATAAATATACATATATTAATTTTCATATTCTTTTTCACCATGAGCTACTACAAGATCTTGATGGACTTCTCTTTTAAATTCCAAGATACATCTCTTTTTAGAATTGAGTAAAATTTACTATTGAATCATGTTATAAAAAATTTCTAAAAAAATAGATACTTCGTCTACATGATGGTTATAATAATAGGTAACATTATTCCCTAAATTAATCAAAAATGGCTAAAATTTAGGAACAACAGCAACAATAAAAAGCTTAATCACTGAGGAATACTAAAAGTTGAAATAAAGTATATCTACCACTTTAATGTACCAAATTGTTTTCAAGAAGGCCTGAATATATTGAAATCTATTTAAAACAATGGAAAAAAATCTCAGTTTGGCTATAGTAAATACACTACATTTAAATAAACACTCTCTTTTAATGACTGAAAATGACATTGTCTTAACTTTATAATGGATGCCAAATGAAAATATTACATATACTATATGTGTAATTATTCTCAGGTACAGCCAATTTTGATTTCTACTATTTAGAAAGAATATATACCATGTCTGAAATAAAACTGTCTTCAGAAGAAAATGCATTTCTGGAATATTTAAGTCTGGTGGGAGAGCTGGAGAAATGTCTAGTATCTTCTCCATAACTGCACATCCAAAAAGGAATCTTAAGTTTTAGTCAAGAACTTGTTATGAAAAAACACCCCACACACATGTGAGGAAAGAAGCAAGCTAGAAATACATGAACACAGCTGAAAAGTCCTCCCTGTGCATCTAGCCCCTGGCACTGTGGCCACGGGGCCACCCGAGAGGGTGCGGGGAGGCCTCCCAAGGACAGGGCACAAGGCCCCGTTTCTCCTGAACTCGGACAAGTCATATGTTCTTCCCCCAAAATCTGGGCCCAACTCTCGGTTTGCTCCTCTGAGGATTCCATGCCCTGGATTTTCTCTGTAATGCTAGAAGTTGGCCTGGATTTCCAACATTTCAACATTCCCAATTAAAGGAGGACTGTCTTTATCAGGCTGGCAGATGGTGCTCGGCCGTCTGCTCAAACAGAAACGTGTTTGTGATATTCCTCAGGAGAAGCAAATGCACTAGGTACCCCTTCCATGGCAAGTAACTAGGTGAGTAGACGGGTCCTGAAAGAGGGACGGTGGGATGCAGAAAGAGAGAGAGAGAGGAGGGAGATGGGGTACAGACAGAGAGAGATGGAGACAAACACAGGACTCATATTACAGCTCTGAGATCTTTCCAACTTGAAGCCCTGCTCCAGTTTCTTGCCGGAGTCTGTCAAGGGTAGTGGTTAATATCAGAGACCTGAAGTCCAAAAGACTATCCTGAACCTCTGTTCTGACACTTACAGAAGGGCAAGGTCTTTAACTTCTTTACACTTCTGTTTTTTGATGCAAAAAAATGGGGACAACACAACTCTCCCAGAGGGATGCGGTCAGGACCACATGAGGTAATGCATATGAGGAGACCATTCTACAGCTGATGCTGACACAGCATAAGGCCCCATTGAATAACTCTATATTGTCAAATATGTGTTAATTGAGTTAATATCTATCCCAGATGTTGGAGATGTAAATTGAATTGTTTTTATAGAGTGCTGGCCCAAATATTACTGATTTTGGTAGGATCAGAGGTGTAGCTCACCAGATTGTGCTGTTTATGAAGCCAAAGAACACTTGATTGACTGATTTCTGCCTGGGGTATAATCTTAATTTTTTTTCTTCCAGTTTTATTGAGATATAATTGACATATAGCACTGTACAAAGTTAAGGTGTACAGGAGAATGATTTAATTTATGTACATACGATGTGATTACCGCAGTAAGTTTAGTGAACATCTACCATCTCATATAGATATAAAACCAAACAAATACGAAAAATATTTTCTTTTCTTGTGATGAGAACTCTTAGAATTTACTCTCTTAACAACTTCCATATATAACACACAGCAGTGTCAATTATGTTTATCATGTACATTACATCCCTAGTACTTACTTATTTTATAACTGGGATTTGGTACCTTTTGACTGCCTTCATCCAATTCCCTCTCCCCCCACCCCCTGCCTCTGGTAACCAAAAATCTGATCTCTTTTCCTATGAGTTTGTTTGTTTCTGAAGTACAATTGACCTACACTGCTACATTATTTTCTGATAAACAACATAGTGATTTGATATTTCTATACACTTCAAACTGATCACACCAGGATAAGTCAAGTTACAACATGTCACCACACAAAGACATTACATAATTACTGACTATAATCCCCACACTATACATTTCAGGCCATTATTTATTTATTTTGCAACTGGAAGTTTGTACCCCTTAATCTCCCTCACCTATTTTTTTCCTTCTCTTACCTCCCTCCCCTCTGGCAACGGCGTGTTTGTTCTCTATGTCTGTAACTCTGTTTCTGTTCTGGGTGTAACCTTAATTTAGACCTAGCAGCTAGCAGAGGTTTTGTTTACAAGAAAATCCACACTCTTTTTAAAATATCGATTTCAAGGCTAAGTTCTCTAACAGTGTATCATCTTTCTGGTTTTACCATACCAAGTAAACGTTCTCAGGAAAAATAAGCTATAAAATACTGAGGCTGCAGACTGGTAACTGGGTGAGATGATGGTTTCTTCTTCATCCTTACTTCTGCTATCCTACCTGCACCTCTCTTTGGAATCAAAGTTAAGTTCTCAACCATCAAGTCATCCCAGAAGTGTCAGCTATGGTGTGAGGTGACAATAAATCTTTGTTTCTCAATAGAATCTTCCTAAAGAGCCAAAGACTTCAGGAGGCAATTAAAGTCATCTTCAGTTGCAACATTTTAGCTAAGTGGGTGGCCAGGGAACCTTCCAGGAATTGTCTTCTTAGGCCCCTAACTTATACTACTGTAGTCATCTACCTAAGGCTGGCAATACTGGGGCCAACAAATTCTGTAGAGAGTGGGGCCTGAGAAGTCTCAGGAGCAATTTAAAATATGAAGAGCTGGGGGACAATTCTCCTCTGCTTTCCTCTCCCTCCAGTGCTTCTACAAATGGAAGAAAGTAACTAAATTCATTTCTTAAGAAAAGCATTATTAGTGGCAAGTGTTGGCAAGGATATAGAGCAACGGGAACTCTCATATCCTGGTGGTAGAGGTGGTAATTGGTACAATCACTTTGGAAAATCACTGGGCAGTTTCTGCTAAAGCTAGACCACACATACCCTATGACTCAGCAATTCTGCTCCAACACTGAGGAGAACACATGTCCACACGTACAAAAACGTTTCCTTTATGCATAAGAGATAAAAACTTAAAGTAACTCAGGCGTCCATCAACAATGGAATGAATAAATTGTGGTATTCATACGATGAAATACTCCATGCCAAAAGAAGCATGCCACACACAACACAACAGATGGATTTAACCCTGCGTGAAAGAAGTCCAGACCCCAAAGAGCACACACGGTCTGATCTATCTTATCCAAAGTTCAAAACCAGGCAAATCTAGTTTATGGTGTCCGAAGCCAGAACAGTGGCCACTCTTGGTGATATAATGACTGCAAAGGGGCACAAGGCAGAAGGGGGCTCGGTAGCACTTTGTTTCTTGACCTCGGTGTTCGGTTATATGGGTTATGTGGGGTGACTCTTTGTGAAAATGCATCAGGTGTACACTTACGATTTGTTCACATTTGTGTATATCTATGTTATATTTCAATAAAATGTATAAAACAAAACAAAACGGTCTCCTGTACAAAGACTGAAAAAGTAAACTGCAGTTGGAGAGGCGCTTTGTTAGTTCAGCCAGTTTCCTGAGTAAGAATATTAGAAGCAAGGTCAGCAGACCAGAGGTCCCTCAAGGCATTTGAACAAATCACTGTTCCTCTCTTGGCCTCGTATTCCTCTTCTGAAAGAGAGAGGATGTCACTAGAGGGTCCCCAAGATTTCTCTTGGCTCTAACATAAGCAGAATGACCTTAGAACCAGCACACTTCACCACCAAACTTGTTGCCTGCCTAGACTGGATAAAAGATGGGCAAATCCCAATTTCTAAAGTTTTCCCAAAGGTGAAGCCCGATTCTTCCTCAAATAGATTCTTGAGCAGTCCAGTGGAAAACTACATATTAGAACAGATTTCTAGAAAAAGGTTTTTTTCCTCTGGTAGCCTGTATCCTGTCCGTGTTGGGTTTCAGTAAGCAATAATCCTCTAAAGAGAGTATATCCTTAATTGTACTAGAAGTGAGAAAGAAGGGAGAAAGGAACATTAGAGTTGAGGTAATCAACCTAAAGACCTTAGGCTGAAGGCTGCTCTGGAGGGTTATGTTCTCGAAGCTGCCAAATGCAGCTGTTGGGTTTTTGATTGCCTAATGCAGCTGACCTCCTAATAAACTGGGGTTATCAACCTCCCCTTACCAACTACATTCTAATGAGGAGGTCTGAACTGAATGCAGATAGTTTAAATGAGGTTTTCTTTATTATACTAATCATATCCTTTACTGGGCCAAAAGCTTGCCTAAACTGGGATCCTCGCTTTCAGATGGCATTTCTGCAGTCCCTGTGTGGGGAGAGGGGAGAGGTCCAATTCATCAGCTCCCTTCCTCGGCCCCTCTTCTCTTACCTTGAGAAAATCTAGAAAAGTTATTAGGACAGAAATTGTTCTGCTGAAATTTTTCTTTCTTTCTTTCTTTCTTTTCTTTTTGCGTATCATTTCCGAGAATTTTCCAAAATAGCAGAGGGATGCTGACTTCCCACTAGGACTCAATAGAGTGCAGCAAATCAAACAATTTTCCAAAAGGCATTTTCCTACCACTCATCTGACCACATTTCCCACCCCACAGAGAAGCATTGTGGCTGCAAGAGGAATTATATCTGAGATTCTCAGATTCAAATAGGTATATTTTCAAATCTTGGAGGGACAAAGGCGCAGAAGAAAATCTCAGTACAGTAGATTTTTGAGTGGGGCGGGGGGAGACGACAAAGGAAGGGCAGAAGTGTAATCAGGAAAGAAACAAATCCACTTACTTTCTGTAACTGAGCAGAGGTGGGGTGGCAACGTCGGCCCTCTGAGGAGCGTGGAGAGTGACTTCCTGGAGCAACACAGAGAACAGTTTCAGACTCTACTCCCAGTGATCTGCGGGTCTCGTCTAATCAGGGAAACTTTATTTTTCATCATTCCTTGCTGAGCTGTGACACATGAAAATAATTACTGAGGTTAGGGATGGAAAATATTTATTAGGTCAGCTCGACCATCCTTTCCACTATGTAGGCCGGCTCCCCGCTGGGCCTGGAAGACAGAGCTATGACAACAACCTGGCATGTCCCTGTCTCCTAGCACCTGAAAAGCAGGTTATCAGTCCCTTTTTGATCTTTGCTGGGTCTATGAATGCCAAGGAGGAGAAAAAAGAAGATAGTGAGATGTACTACAGCAACAGAAAGTCCTGTGTCCCAGTCAGGGACCAACTATTAACACGGGAAGCTGTCGGATTTCCTTCTAAAGGTTAAGATCCAGCCCCTCCTTGAAGGCTCCATGGCTGTTTATGTATGACAGATGCATAAGGCCACATTTAAGGTTGGGACGTTTTCTTCTTGTGAGTTGCATCTTGTGCTCAACGCTCTTCTTGGGTGAGGCCTGGCTCCTCAGGGCTGAAGCTCTGCACATCCTTGCCAGGGGCCTGCATGCCCCACTGGTTGTTGCTGAGCCAAGGAGAGGCAATTCCCCTCTCGGCTTGCCTAGTCAAGGCACTGCCCCACCCCCAGCCTCCTTCCTCTCGGCTGTTTTTCTTCTGCATGATTTCCAGCTCGCTAACATTGGAGTTGTCCTAAAGAGACCAGCGCAGCGCTTGGCAGCCTAAAGGTGGTCTCCTTAGAGCCATAGAGACAGGGCTGCCTCCTGTGTGAGGCCCCCCAAGTAAACCGCCTTCTCAACCCCCCACCGGCCCCAGTCTATGCGCCCTTGTTTCATGCGGAAGTCCACGGCTGGTTCTCTACAGGACTCAGCGCACAGAGGCACTTAATAAGTGTAAAATAGTGCTCTCTGCCCCACAGCCCCCGCCTGCGGCCAGGGAGTGCGAGGGCCAAGGGGGCTTCCATCCCCTCAGAACCGCCTCACACACGGACAAGTGGCCCAAGGGCCTCACACAGAACTGGTCTCAGAAAATCGCCCCCAAAGAATTGATTCAAATTCCTATCCAAGCCCCTGAACATCCAAGGGAGAAAAATGGAGCAAAACTTGCTATAAAATCAAGGAAGTGACTGAGGAAAGGGTTATAATGATTGAAGATATTCACACTGAGGGCGAGGGTTGCTTGTACAGGTGGTGTGGGGTGGGAATAAGCACACACGGAAAGACAAATGACCCATACAGTCTGCTTGTCCCCGTACAAGAAGGGCCTATATGGGATGTTTTTAAGGTAACTGAAAACCGTCCACAATTCTCCCGGGCCATTTCCCAGGTCTGCGGAGAGGGAGATCTGTTACCAGCGCTAGATAGGGCCCTAAAATTACCACAGGCGGTTTCCATCCTTCGTGTCCGCCAGGCAGGAGCAGGCATAACTGAGCCCTGAGCTCTGCACCAACACGCTGCGTGTAGTGGGGAGTGGGGTTTTCCATCACAGAGATTCCCACAGAACGTTGAATATGCTGAATTTTAATTAAGTCATGTCACTGGCCCCCTCACTCCACTCCCTGGTCCACATCCGCTGCCGGTACAAGACTCGCCCCAAAGCTTTAGAGTCCTGCCCACCCTTCAGCCAGGAACGAGGGGTCCTGCGGAGGCGTGTTCTCCCCACGGGGAGCTGGGGTGCTGGGGCTTAAGGCTGTGTCAACCTTGACTAAAATCACGGGATCAATGTGGTTTTAAAAAGTGAGGGCGGTCTTCTTAGCTATTAAAAAATCCAACGTATTATTTTCACTACACTAATTAGTTAACTGGATGCGGTGGAGGCCTCTCTCCTAAATGATTATTAGCAACTATTATGTTGCGTCGGGACCTGGGAAAAACGTTAATCTGAATAAGATGCCATCAGTGATGGGATACGTGTAATTAAAGGTAACAGTTTTAAAGAGTTTCTCAGATTCAAAAGATAATGAAAAATTTTACCAGTGTTTCAAGAGTCTTCTACTTTATGTCAAAGTTGAATTGTATTTCTTTTGGTTTTACCTTTAATATCCTTATTTTTTTTTTTAATTCCTCCATATACACTGAGGGGACTGTAGTAGGGGAGTTGCTAGCCTCATTTCAATATATTTTTCTTATTCACTTTAATATCCATAAACACTTCAATTTTCTTCCTTATTCTACTGAAAAAAAAAATCGTGCTTTTTACTTTTTCTTTTTGGAAAATAAATTAACCAAAATGTAATATGATACTTAAGTGAAGATTGCCACTGGTCCACATGGCATTACATTATGTTTTCTGTTTCATTCTGTCCATCTTTCTAATACAGGCCAGTGCTGGTGTTCATGTAAATTGCTCCGGTTTTATAGAAGAGGATGCTGTATTCTTTTTGAAACCCAGGGCTCTGGTGCAGTAATAGAAAAAAAAAAAGCAGCAACAAAATAATGGGTCCTGGCAATCAAACTATCATTATAGGTACATTATGTGCAGGGTGCTAAATTGGTAGAAGGCCTTTATTTTTAATTTCTGCTCATCTGTTCACCATTATTAAGCGAGCTTAGACACCAGAGGAGATTTAAGAGTGACAGAGGGTAATTATACACTTTAGGAAAAGATATTTTTCATCCTAGGGTTAGAACTATGCCAAGAGAAAAGCCCCTTCAGAATTTCATACAGAGCCCCAATGTACATTTTTTGTTTGGACAAGCACAAAATTTTCACTTTATATTCTAGTTTAAGTTTCACATAATGCTATTCCTATTCAATTTTTATAGTAGGGCTGCATATTATTTTATAGTTGTTTTAAAAGGGCATTTTTAATAACTAATTATTCATTTTGCACTCTGTAATTAAAAATGATTCACAATGCAGTTAATGAATTTTCAATTTTCCAATTATGGTTAGTGTCATTGGGATGAAAATGTGAGCATTTTAAACATAATTGAAGGCTTTGTTTAACTCAAATGATTAAGGGCACAGAGTCATAGGAATTATAAAATTTTTAGTGGTTTTATTGATGTATAATTGACATACAATAAACTGCATGTATTTAAATTGTTCATGTTTATATATTTTCATATTTACATTTGATAAATAGATGATATGTACATAAACACACTGTAGAGAAACCATCACCACAATCACAATCAAGATTGTGAACACAGTTACAACCCCCAAACTTTTCTTTTGTCCCTTCCTTTGAATCCCTCCTTTGCATTCCTTTGTACACTCTGCCCCAGGTAGCAATTTATCAGCTAACTCTATAGAGTATTTTGCATTTTCCAAAGTTTTACTTAAATGGAATCATGCAGTATATACTCTTTTTCTGGCTTCATATATTTGGCATAGTTATTTTGAGATACATCCGTGTTGTTTAATAGCTCACCATTTTTACTGCTGTTCCTTGTGTGGATGTATCATAATTTGTATATCCATTTACCTCTTGATGGACATTTGGATCATTTCCAGTTTTGGGGTATTACAAACAGAGCTGCTACAGAGATTCATGTGCAAATCACTGTATGGATATGTGCTTTATTTTCGTTGGGGTAAATAGTTAGGAATGTGATAGCTGATTCATATCAGGTATATAGATTTTTGAGAAACTGGCAAACTGTTTCCCAAAGCGGTTGTACCATCTTGTGTTCCCACCACAGACTGTGAGAGTTCAAGTTGCTCCCCATCCTCACCAACACTAGGTATGGTCAGTCTCTTACAATTTAAACATTTTAGAGGTGTATAGTGATAGATTATTATGGTTTTAATTAGCATTTCCTTAATGGCTAAGGTTGCTGAGCATCTTCTCACATGATTATTTGCCATCCATATATTTTCTTTGGTGAAGTGGCTGTTTAATACTTTTATCCATTTTTTAAAAGTAGGGTTGTTTTTTCTTACTATTGAGTTTTGTGAGAGTTCTTCATTAAATATTATGGAGACAAGCCCTTTATCAGATGCATACTTTGCAGATATGTTCTCCAAGTCTGGGGTTTGTCTATTCAGTCTTTTAATAGCGTCATTCAAAGAGAAGTTCCTAATTTTGAAGAACTATTTGTCTTTTTCTTCTTTTATGGGTCATGCTTTGAGGGCTTTACCTAAGAAATCTTTGACCAATTCAAAGTCACAAAGATTTTCTCTTATGATATTTTTCTAGAAGTTTTAATAATTTCATGTTTTACATTTAGTGGTTCAAGTTCCATTTTAGTTAATTTCTGTATGAAGTATGAGTATAGATGGAAATTCATTCTTTTGCACATGAATTTTCAGTTGTTTCAGCATGACTTGTTGAAAAAATTATATTTTCTCCACTAAATTGTCTTTTCACTGTGGTTAAAAAAAATCAATTGTTCATGTACGTGTGAATATATTTCTGGCCTCCCTCTCCTGTTCCATTGATCTATTTATCTTTACACCAATACTGAGTCTTCAAACTCATGAACATGATTTATCTCTTCCTTTACTTAGGTCTTCTTCAGTTTCTCTCAGCAATGTTGTGTAGTTTCAGTACACAGGTCTTTAAAATCTGTTGTCAGATTCTAAGTATTTCATATTTTTGATGTTATAGTAAGTAGTATTGCTTTTTAATTTCAAGTTCTGATTGTTTGTTGCTAATAAATAGAAATACAATTGATTTTAACCAACCACCTTGCTGAATTTACTTATTTTAGCTCTTTGTAGACTTCCATTACATTTTCTGCATAGATAATCATGTTATCTGTGAATAAAGACAATTTTATTTCTTTCTTTCCAACATGGGTGTGTCTGTTACTTTTCTTTCATGTCTAATTGCACTGGATGGAATCTTCAGTACAATGTTGAATAGAAATGGTGAAGGTGAATAGCTTTGGCTTGTCCCTGATCTTAGGGAGAAGGTGTTCAGTCTTTCACCATTAAGTTTGATGTTCGCCATAGGCTTTTTAAAGACATCTTTCATCAGGTTGAAGAAGTTCCCTTCTATTCCTAGTTTTCTGAGAGTTTCTGATTAGGAATGGGTATTGCATTTTGTTCAATCTCCTCCTGCATTTATTGAGATGATCATATGTTTTTTCTTTTTCAGTCTGTTTGATTTTCAAATGTCAAAACAATCTTGCATTCCTGGGATAAACCCCACATGGTCATGAGACATTATTCATTTTATATATTCTTGGATTTGTTTTGGCAACATTTTATTTAAAACACAATGTTACAGGAAGAACACAGAGGATTTTAAAGGCAGTGAAACTATGTATAATACTATACTATTGGACACATGTAATTACATATTTGTCCAAAACCACAAAACGTGCAAAACCAGGAGTGAACCCGAATATAAACTACGGACTCTGAGTGATAATACTGTGACAATGTAGGTTCATCAGTTATAATAAATACACCACTCAGGTGGGGGACGTCAATAACAGCGGGAGCTATGTACGTGTGGAGCAGGGAGCATGAGCTATCTCTGTATTTTTCACTCAATTTTCTATGAACTTAAAACTGCTCCAAAAAATACAAACTTACAGTTACCAGGGGGCAAAGGTGGGGGAAGGGATAAATTAGGAGTTCAAAATTTGCAGATACTAATTATATATAGAACAGATAAATGACAAGTTTCTATCGTATAGCACAGGGAACTATAACCAATATCTTGTAGTAACCTACAATGAAAAAGAATATGAAAACAAATATATGTATGTATATGGATGACTGAAACATTATGCTGTACACCAGAAATTGACATAACATTGTAAACTGACTATAATTCAATTTAAAAAAAGTCTAAAAATAAAAAAAGTTGTATAAAGAGAAAGGAACTGCTCTAAAAAATAAAGTCTATTTAAAAGAGAAGTTCTGGAGATGGATAGTGCTGGATAGTTTTACAACAATGTGAATGTATTTAATACCACTAAATTGTATACATACTTAAAAATGGTCAAAGTGCTAAATTTTGTGTTATATATATTTGATCACAATAAAAATTATTATAAGGTGTTTCAACATACAAAAGAATACAACATATATTATTTAAAGATAAAAATGAACACCCACATACCCACCACTAGATTAGCAAAATCAATTAGAAAAGTTGAAAGCATAGTACAAGGGATTCCTGTATACTCTCTATCCAGATTCGCCAACTGTTTGCCCCAATTGTTTATGTCCTCTTCTCCCCTCCCTCCTCCATAAGCATGCATACTTACACACATATATGTTGTGTTTATATTGTTTTTCAATTATGATATTTATTTAGTATTGCTTCTCCAATTAAATAATATATCTTTCAGCAGTAATCACATTTAACCTATCTTTTGTGTTCCTCTCAGCACCTAGCCCAGTGCTGGCTACCAGGGCCCAGAATCTCACCAGCAGGTGCTCTGTAAAGACACTCTCTAAATCGGATGGAATGACTGAATAGGTGAATTCCTGCTTCTCAGTGTCTCTCAACATTCACCATTTCAGGATTGAACATTTGACAGTAATGAGAAAAGAATTTAAAAAACCACACTTCTCTATCTTTTCCATCTCCATGTCTTTTGTCTCCAAACATGAACATAGCCAGGGAAGAAAGAGTGGGAGGGGCTGAAAGCCAGAGATCGGGATAAGTGAAGTGGGTTATAGGAACGGCTGCCACGGAGTGCCCTCAATGTCTTGGGATTCAGGTCACATATAGAGAGCCAGCTCTCACAGATGAACATTAGTGTGGCATTTGCAAGAGATCAGATCACTGTTGTTAGTCTAAGCCTATGAGTTCACACTCATGCTTGAGAAGTAGTGGTCAAGAACTGATGGCATCTAAAAGCTGTTCTTTTCTTGGGTACCGAATAGGAGTGGAGAAGTCTGGAAGAGGTAGGATATCTTACGTACAGTGCAATCCTACCTGTGTAGGATTATACTACTTCTTCTGCTCTTTCGTTCTTTTTTATAGATGGATATAATTTTTATATTCATCCACTCACAAAAGTGGAAGAAGAGAAAAAGCCTGGAAGTGTATATATAATACAAAATATTAACACAATTGATAGAATTAACTAGGGGTAATTTAATTGCATTTTTCTGTGATCTTAATTTCCTATAATAAACATCTGATGCTGTAATTTAAAAGTTTTTAAAAACCCAATTACATACTACTAACGGTGATGGCCATGTCAGGAGTTAAGTCTTTGGCTATCTTACCTGCTAGAGTCCAACAATTCCCATCTTATGTTGTTCAGTTTGCTTCCCAGAAATTCCCAGTGAATGACAAAATTTTGCCCCATCTGTAGGTGAGGTAAAATGGTAGTTTGGAATATGGTATTAGAATTTACCAAATTCCCTTTACAGAACAAAGTAAAGATCCATGAAAAAAAAAAGTAAAGCAGCCTAAATTCATTGCCTAGAATATAAAAATTCAAAAGCAAAAAAGAAAAACAGCCAGCTAAGATCATGAGGCCATCTGAAATAGCAGTGGGACAGAGGTGCTGCCTTTGGTCAGACTGACATCAGCCAAAGTGAGAAGGGACCACATGAGTGACTGAGGTTGATTGTAAGATCAGTTGCTATGATCCCTAAACTGTTAGTTACAAATAGTTAACTCTGCCCTGATTCAGAGTAAGTGTCACAAAGAATAAGACAATATTGCCTGGCCTTCCTAAGAACGGCAGAAATTCTGGTGTTATCCAGAAAATGCTGGTATCCAATGGCACTGGGGAATGGTGGTAATGATTCAGGTAAGTCTGTTAATAGTCTGTATTTTTCTTATACTGATAAAGAATTTTTTTAAAGGATGTGAATACCAGGAAGTGTGCCCTCAGTTATAATCATAGGCATAATTTATTCTTTTACAATTCAAAAGATTTTTCAGATCTCAACAATGACTGAAAGCCATTAGAGTGCATAAAAATTTGAAGTAAGAAAGTGTTAGATATAGCATGCTGGATTGAAATCTTGCTATAACCTGCTTAGTACTAAAATATTTCCTTGCATTTGTACTATACTACTTCTTCGAAGTATATGATTATAAACCATGAAACATATAAAATATAGAACACATATGAATGGCTAAAATTATTAGTTACTATAATAACTAATAAACAAAAACATCTGTGCACCCACTATCAATACTTTGAAAATCCCTTGTGTAGCGTTCTTAAATTATACTTGCCTTTCTCCCCATGATAACCCAAGCCTGAGTTTTGTGTATAGAATTTCCTCAAGTTTTATCATATAGGAATGTCCCTAAATATATTGTTTGGTTTGCATGGTTTTGAACTTTATATAAATTTAATCATTATGTATTTGTTTTTTTAAAACTCTATTATAAAGTTTGTGACGTTCATTTATGCTGATATACAGTAGTCTCCCCTTCTCTGTAAGGGGTACTTCCAAGACCCCCAGTGGATGCCTGAAACCTCGGATAGTACCAACCCTGATATACACTATGGTTTTTCCTAACATACATACTCATGATAGAGTTTAATTTATAAATTAGGCACAGTAAGTAAGGAACAATAACTACTAATAAAATAGAACAATTAAAACAATTTACTGTAATAAAAGTTACGTGAATGTGGTCTCACTCATCTTATTGTACACATTTAATTCCTTTTCCGTCTTAACTAGCACTTCCTACGTACTGTGACTGTAGCTTTGGCAGTTTGAGGTATGACAGCAAAACTAGCACTAATTTCTTTTTCCTCCTCCACAATGTTACGGACAGAAGATTCGTCCTTACCGTAGATCTCAGCGGCCTCCGCATGTGATTTTTTTGCTTGCCTTATTAAGTCGAGCGCTTTCACCTTCTTACTTAAGGGAAGCACTGTATGGCTTCTCTTTGGCTATCGAAATTGCCAGCATCATGACTTGTGTACTTTGGGGCTGTTACTGTTAAAGTAAGATAAGGGTTACTTGAACACAGGCACTTTAACATGCCCGCCCTCACTCCGAGACGTGATAACCCAGGCGGCTACTCAGTGACTAACAGGCAGGATATGCTGCTCGATTCCCGTCCCGGGCAAGACCTCGCGAGATTTCATCATGCTACTCAGAACGGCGTACAGTTTAAAACTTACGAACTGTTTATTCCTGGAATTTTCCATTTAATAGTTTCAAAACAAGGAAAGCAAAAGTGCAGATGAGAGAGGGACTGTTGTGTTTAGCTGTGGTTCATTCATTTTCACTGCTATCGAGTACTTCATTCTTAAATTTACCATACGAGGCAGTCTGGAAATAGACATGTTAAAAAAATTTTTTTATTAATGTTTTTCTATCGTGTCCAAAATAGAATGCCTCAACAGCCCCCGAACTGTTTCCTTCTTGAGAAACAGTGCAGGGTATGTGGCTAAAAGCCACTCTCAAGGCTCATACCTTGGCTTTACCAGTGTGACTTTGGACTGGTTATTTAACCTCTCTGAGCCTCCTCATTCGTATCGTGGGGAAAACAATAGTACCTGTCTCATAGAGTTGTTACAATGATTAAATGTGCTAATACATGTAAAGTATTTGAAACAGTGCCCGGCTCATATTTAAGTTCTCAATAAACATCATCCACCATTAAAGGCAGAGATTTGGAGTGAAGTCTAGGTGCTTCTGCAGATTTACGTATATATGAGAAGGTATTGTAAGACTTTTCAATCATTGAACTAATGAGAAAAGCACCGTTCCCAATACTTCAGGAGAAAAGGTGATAAATCATATATCTTCCTTTTACTGTATGTATCTTTAAAGATAATGCTAAATGGACAAAAGAGAAAAAGTAAAAAAGATGAGCTTCAAGAAAAATTATTCTACTGGGGTCCAGCCCTCAAACAGAAGAGAGGAATAGCTCTGATCTATACTGCAATCATAGACTTCATGTAGCAAGTCCATTAATAGAAATTTATGGTGCTCTTTAAAGAAAATTTATCATCGTGAAGACTTCTAAGTGAATTGAAAGCTCAGTGAGTAACTGGAGATTAAATCATCATCTTATGAAATGAGGCCAATTTACTACTAAAAAACTACAACCACCTTCACCCTTACTCTGGAGAAGAAACAAACAGAAGGAGGGGGATGAGGTAACTTTCAACTACAGGAAACATTCATGTGACCTTTGTGCAGGGAAGATGAATATTCCTAAGCTGTTCCTCAAATGGGGAATAAAATTTAGGATTTCAAAAGGAGGCTTCCTTATTTATTACTGGTTATAATTTTATGCTGAATGCAAAAATAAGCCTCACAAATAAATGTTCACCTTTACTTTTCAAGATCTGTTATTCTTCACATTAAATGGATGATAACAGAATTACAAGAAATGAAGTGATCTCACGTGCTGGGCATGAATTAATATATTGTACCACTAGCCGCTGAGAGATTGTGAGTGATGTGATTCCAGAGACACTATCTGCCTTGGCTCTCTTGTAGCTCCAGGATTACCAGAGTGCTTGATGCAGTGGTACATGGATGATGCTCAGTGAATAACAGTGAAATAAATAAATAAATTTCTGTGTCACCTTGAAACAGTGGTTTCAATTATTTAATTGGCCTAGCAAAGTACATTTCAATGCTTGCCAGTTAATGATTCTTATTGCTAAGAAATTCATTTGTAACACATCCCAATTCAAATTCAAAATGTATTCGAAATCAGTGGCTCTCAACCTTTACAGAAACAAAGATCCCTTTTTAATGGCAAACATTTCACTCCAGAAAAAAATAACCCATCATTATATTTTTGTATTCAGTATTTAATAAAATAAAATAAATTTGAGGATCACTTTAAATAATTCAGTGCCAATCTCCCTCTGTCCTTCCCACAAGATCCGAAGTCCACAAATCGAAAATCAAGTTTCCAGACTCTGTCCTTGCATTCTTGTTCTGAATAAAAAGAGAACATGATTGCTTTGTCTAGCCTATGTAAAACGTCTTCAATGTGATTGCTAATCACAGCATCAGTCACTCTTAAGCATTTTTAAAACTGAGCAAAAATAAAAGCCTTTAATCTTGCCTCTCAAGCTTTATTTTTCTAGTCCTTTTATTTTTCATACTTTTTTCTGAAACTTCTCCAGCGTTTCCACATTTTTAAGTTGCAGAACCCACAAGTGGTCACAGCACTCTGGTAGCACTCATTATAGTAAGTGTAACAGTGTGACAGGCTACTTAGAGATACGCACTTTTCAATGTAGGAAAGGGCAAATAAAAACTCTAATTAAGAAATAAGTATCACTGAACAGTTCTGGCCTATGATGTTTAGTGAAAAAGATATCACAATATAATCCATAAAGTTACTGTAGTTTTTGGACCTTATCTCTCCCATGCTGGTGTTATTCTGCTGTGTAACGGGATACACAGTTCATGTCTCTAACCCATAAAAATGCAGGAATGAGTCCCATATGTACCTTTGCCTAGTCTTTATGATGTAGACGCTGATTAGCCTCCGGGCCACACAAGTTGAGTTAACGTGTCTTTCCAAACAATTCTGTTAGATTTCATTGCTTGGACTCCCGTTGGCAGACTGATGAAACGAACAGTTGTTGTTCTCTTAACTTCCTCAGTCCAACTACAGGATCTTGGAGTATGTTCCTGGGGCCTAAACCATCACTTTCATGCTTAACCTTTTAAAGCATTAATAAAGCACAAATCACATCTTTTTTTTTTTTTAATCAGTGTAGGTGGGAATTATGAGCTAACTTGAGAATTCCCCAAATCCTGAGTTGGCTGCGAGTCGATGTGGTAATTTATCTAAACCTTTGGGCCGCTGCACTGTGGAAGAACTGAGGAATGTATGCTCTTGGGTTTTTATTCTCATTAAGGCAAGGAGTCTCGGAGGACAGACATGTTAATCCTGAGCTAGCAGCTTTCTCAATCTGGTTTTCTTTCTACCAGTGCTTACTCTGACTCAATCTGAGTTTAATAGAAAGAGCAACAAACTTGAATCACAAGATGCATTCATTTCTGGCTTTCCCCCCTTATCATCTGTGTCGTTTTAGGCAAGTCACTACTCCTCTCAGTTTGTTTTCTCTTCTCTAATGTAGGAATGATGATGTCTGCCATAAGTGTTATTTTGAGGATCAAATGGGACAGTATTCAAGGATATATTAGGTAAACTAGAAAGCAGAAGAAAAGCATAAGGTATTATTGTAGTTATCCTCAGTAGCATCTCACAGTCTGATGATTTGTGTGTGACTTTATCTTCCGATGATTCAATGAAGGGGTTGGCAGAATAAGCCAGTGGGCCAAGTCCAACCCATGGCCTGTTTTTGAACAGTCCATGAGCTGAGAGTAGTTTTTACATTTTTAAAGAGTTGTAAAAATAAAACAAAACAAAAGCAGCACGAGGAAGCAGAAGCAGCAGTGACAGAGACCATATGTCATCCACAAAACCTAAAATAATTTACTATCTGGCCGTTTACAAAAAGTTTGCCAACCTCTAAGATAGTCGAAATATCAGTTTATACCCACAATGTCTCTGCCAAGCTCTGAACAAGCCACCCTCCCCTGCTGCTTCCACTTCATCTCTTACTTCAAAATCTCTCCCAATTCTATACAGAAAGGCTTGGGATACAAACAGTCCTTTATTGTGTCATTGATAGGTAGGGGCAGAGATTCTTCAGTCGTATATGAAAGATTAAAAAAAAAAGATCAGATCTCATGGTTTGGAGGCCAGCAAATCTATGGACTCAAATTAAGCTGTGGGCACAAATTACTTTAGAAAACACCCAAGCATTTTACATTTCGTAGTTTTGTTTCCCCCCTAATAATCCGCTGCAAATAGAATTGTCTCATCTCTCTTCTTCTCCTATCACCACAATCTTCAAAATCTCTTAATCTAAATGGATACTGGTGGCAAAGAGCCTCTGACATAATTAAATTGAACCATATGAATTCTGGATCCAGATTAAGACAAAAATTAAAGTGTTTATTGTGTTGAAATTTCTTATGCCAATTTTCTGCTAAAAAGGAAGATTCCAAAGGTCAGGGATTTTGCAGCACAGACTTAGTGGTATATTAGTTACAGTAATTCAGCCTGAAAATTCCAGCAGAAATAAATACAATGGAATGCCATGAATTACAAGAGACCACAACTTTAATCAGCTCATGGGAAAAGAAAAACATGCATTTGCCTATTGACAGTTGATAAACTGAACCCTGATGCTTGTTAGGAGGCCGAGGAGCGCCAAGGGTTGTTATGTTGAAGCAAACATTTTGAGCTTCCTTTTTTTTTGCCTGCTGGTTGTGATATAAAGACACAGATAGAAACCTATCTGCACTATTCTCACAGCTATTTATTGTATTCATTTAGCGAGTTCTCTCTGAGCCAGACAATACCCCAAAGCATGGGAACCAAAATGGTTAGGTAAATAACAGAATGACAGAAACTTTATGAGTTATTTTGCTCTAATTTCAAATGCAACATTATAAATCGACACAAACTTGTCCAATCTGATGTCATGAATCTTATCTAGACCAATATATGGTACAAAACTCACAATTAAGGAGAATAATATTAGCAGATGTATAAATATTTGCTGAGCAAGTTTTACTTCAAGAATCTTATTGAAAACCAGTATACAGATTTCACATGAATTTTGACCAATAAGAATAATGTCTGAATATACAAATTCTTTAGCTTCTTAAGATTTGTTAACAATGCCAAAGAAAAAAAAAATTTTGGTTCCTTAGCAAATTGATTCCAAAATTCGTATAGAAGATAGATACAAGGTAATAGTCAAGAAAATTTCTGAAAAAGAAAAATAATGATGTAAAAATTCTCCTTCGACATAGTAAAATATACTCTAAAGCTGTAGTAACTAATATGGTTTGGCACCAATACAGGAATAAGGAGAGCTCACTGAAACAGAAAAATATAGAAACACACTACAGAATATGCAGGAATTTACCCTGTGAAAAAAGTGGTATTTCAGATCACTAAATTGTTTGTCGACAAATGGCAGAATATGGTGAAAAAATGTTTGACCAAATATAAAATACATAAAAACCATATATATTTTTCAAACCATATATAAAAATAAATGTATTATATTTATTTTAAGTATGTTGAGTGTAAAAAAGTGGTATATCCTGTATGATTTTAAAAATAACACTTGAATGGTGTGATCAATACCAAAAAGCAATAATGTGAATGGTTAAAAAGATTTGATAACATAAAAGTTCCAAATTATCTTGTAAACAAAGCTGAAGGACAAACAACAAATACGAAAATAACTAGAATACATTTTACAAAGAGCTATTTTACTAATATATAGGTTCTCTCACAGATCAACCTCCTCCAAAAAACGATGAACACTATAATAGAAAAAATGAACAAAAACATGAACAAGCAAGTCAAAAATGATCTACAAATACATAAAAACATGCTCAGATTCATTGATAATTAAAGGAATATAAACTGGCAACAGTGAGATACACAATTTTGCCTTTCTTGAAGGCAGTTTGGCAATATGCACTAAAATTTGATCCAGAAATTTTATTTCTAGAAATTTAAGCTAAGGAAATTATCAGACAAATGCACAATGAAAAATATTTGCTCATGGAAATAGCAAAAACTGGGACAAAAGAAATTATTCATAAATGGTTCCCTAAACTATACAACCCAAACTTTTAAGAGAATGGTAGAGACCATTTACATAGGAAGAGGGAATATCTGTAATTACGTTCGTATAATATTCACACTCATTATTTCTGTGTGGTGCAGTTTTTTATTTTATTTTTTCCTTTGCAACCACCTGATTACTTGATTAAAACAATAATGCAAACGAATCACTGAAAAACAAAACAAAATCTACATGTACTCTCATAGAAATATACCTATGATTTTTTTTACTTGAGAAAAGGTTATAGAATAGTGTTTGTCTTGTGATCTCATTCAAGTAAAAGTGTGGAAGGACACCCGAAAAGAAAAGAAAAGAAAAGGGGAAAGAGGCCAGAAGGAGACATGTACCAGGGGTTTGCTGTGGCCATATTTGAGAAGAAAGATTGTAGACGTTTTCGCCCATTTGCTTTTCTTCTTCCCTTTTTTTCTTAGTTTGAAATCTGTATTGTTCTTGCAATAATAATAAAAAAGAAAAACAGAAACGTTATGCTTTAATTTAAAAAGATTAGATATTTTTATGCAAAATGAAGGCACCTATCAAGATGATGGGCACACAGCAGGTCTTCATGAACTGTTTTGGTTTGTTTGTTTAGAAGAGATACCCTTGAAAGCAAACATTTAAGTCATCAGAAGAGCTACTATCTTACTTTCATTCTCATTCCTTTTTGTGTACCTCCCACTAGTGAAACGGAGATGGTATTAGCTAAACTATTGGGTACCTGCAAAGATTGAGAAAATAGGTTTTTGTATGTATAAAGCTTTACCTAGTTTCTTCTTTAAATGACTAACAATTGTAAAATTAAAAAATGACAAACTTTCTCATTATATACTGCTGCTGTCCAGGGCCTTCCAGTAACTCAGGCCAAATTCCCATTATTTTAAATGGGAAACATCTTCAGAAAAGACTGAAATGTTGGCATTAGAATAATTTGTCAACATGTTCCTTGTTGGGTAAATTACTTTGTGAAAAATTAATAATTGGCTCCATGTCTGAAGTCCTGAAAGAAGGGCTGTATGTAGCCTGCAGTGACATCTACAACGCTAATGCTTATTTAGGCAGTTCATAAAACATACATGCTTATTATCCAATGCCCCATTAGGGCTCCTTTAGAGCCACCCCTATTGCTTTTGAATCTGCAGAAGCCTGCACCATAAATGTATGTTGTTTCCTTATAGTACAGAGTGAGTTTTGAACTATGACAGTGAGTCATTTAAATTTTTACCCAGGCTATTCCATAAATGGCATTTAGCTAAGAGTAATAATTTCTCTGTTCCATTGTATAAAGTTAGATACGGCACGTCTCTAACACTGCAGGCTGGTGTCACATCAGATGGTCTCACAGAGCCTGTAGTATGGAAACTGAGTCCAGATGATGACTCTCATTGACCACAAAAAAATATAACTGGCCTGACCTCCTTTGAAACAATGAAGTTCATTTTTTATAGGTTAACTTAATTAATTAATTAATTTTATTGAAGTACAGTCGATTTACATTCATGAAATTTATTTTGGTCCAATATCAGAATAGAGTCTCTCATATTGCATTACCAATTATTAAATACCCCTTTGTTTAAGATAACTTTTTTTGAAGCTCTACCCTCTCGTCAATTAAAGAGCACTCTCATGAACTGAGGCAGCTCATTCTCTGCCTGTGCAATATTTCTTCACCGTGCTTAGGAGTGGAGGCACTGAGAAGTGATGTGTTTTTTATTTCAGTTACTAAAATAAGTGTATGCAACAGCAACCCTGGACTCCTTGAGGTTTTATTGATGTTCCCCCAGGAAGCAAATGAGGGGGTAGAAATAGACTCAATCTCCATCTCCTTAGGGGATGGTCTGTGGGTAGAAGCAAACAGAAAATGAACGTGTACACTGGGGAGACTCCAGAACTACCTATTGGGACAGAGAATAAACACAAATGAACCGAGGCCACAAGAATAATCTTTGTCAAGTTAAGTAAATGAAGAGAAAGAAGAGGAAGGAGGAGGAGGAGGAGTAGAGGAGGGGGCAGGAGTAGAAGGAAGAAGAAAAGATCTTTTTTCTCTTTCCCAGAGTAGAGAAAGAACAAAGAATTTTCTTTTAAATAGGGTGTGCTTTGATCTCTTTTAGCCAGAGACACCACCGTCAGTCAACCACATTTACTGAGCATCCGTTTTTCATCCTCTTTCAAGCTCTATAAGGTCATTAGCCTCAGGTAAAACCAAATACTGAAACTCTGTCAGGCCCCAGAATTCAGATGTCTCAAAAGTTTGACATCTCATCACCAAGGGCAAGAAGATGATAAATGAATTTCGGTGCAAATTCAGAGTAGAAAGCGTGCTTCAAAACTGTTATCGAAGACTTTTTAGGTAGCTGGGGAATTGTGCATATACCTTATGTATTAGAGTTTCTTCAGAGCTGTCCCTCTTGAACTTGTACGTTAGAGACTGGGGGACTGCAATCTCCCATTTTGAACTATACTGTTTAAAACGTATTTCGTTGCTTAGCCAATCTTCCATTCGTGTACTGAGCCCCTGCTATGTAACAGCCTTGGTGTTAAGTGCTAGGGTATTTACAAAGCAGGAAAGGCAGAGCCCCTAAGATAATGTGCTCACATTTTAATGGGGAAAACAAACTCATAAACAGTAAGTTCTTTGCTAAAACTACCATCAGAGCATAGAATGTCTGTGCACCATTGATTCTTTAAGAAAAGCAGCTATCTCTTAGAATCCTTCAAAAGCCTCCTTGACACAAGTGGAATTACCCACTCCCACACCCTTTTTCTTTCCATAGTACTTTGTTTTGTTTCTAGCAGAACACAGATTTTAGTGTTATGGTTAAGTATATGCATACATGAATCCCGGGTGGACCATGAGCATCTGAGGTCAGACAAGTACCAGGTATCCTGCATTCTGTATCCCGGATGCCCAGCAGAGCATGCTGTAGCCACGCAAGAGATGCTTCCTAAACTGAACTGAATTTCAGCGTCATCTAGTTCCTAGTGTCCTAGGTCATAGGTTTGATTAAGTGTTCCCTCCAAAGCAGGCATACACATTTACAATGGGCAAAAAAAGGCTGGAAGACAAAAAAAAAAAAAAAAACAAAATCCCCGAGGGGGAAAAACCTGTGGTCAACAGTTGGTCAACAAATTGAAGTTGCTGTCATAGCTCTAACGCTGTTTTCCTTTCAGTTAATAATGAGCAGGCCTTCTGGTAGGGCGGGTGTGAGTGGTCACTGAGAATTAAGGGAGTTGATGTTTCCCAGCTATGGCTTTAATCAAACGTAAAACATTTTCTCATGGTTCTTTAGTTTACTATTTTAAGATTCACCCTCAATTTTCTTAAAATCATCACTTTAGAAAAGTTACTATTTCCAAGTGCAATTTTCAAAAAACTTAGGTGAGAGTTTTAGATCATTCTTTTCAAAAGCAAATCATATTAAGAATATACTAATATTAATGCTTGTTTTATATAGTATTTTTAGAAATAATGTCTTACGTAGAACAACTGATAGAAAATGAAAAGTCAGATAAAAAGTAGCCAATGGACAGACAGCCTGTTTTTCATTGTTGGTCTGTTCTGACAGCTCCATATCTGGCCTCACATTGTTACCAACACAGTTACAGAATAAAATAAAATTGGGGAACTCAGCATAGGTTTTTGTCACTTTCATTTTACCAAATAAGAGTTTAAAAAATGAAAATCAACAATTGCAATTTATTATCTCGTGAAAGAAAGGACTTTATTACATACAAAATAAAGAAAGCCCTAATCTCCAAAGTCAGATGTTTAAATTGAATAAACTTAACTTTCATAAAACCCACTTCAATAAACACGAACGTCCTTCTGTATAGCACAGGGAACTATATTCAATAGCTTGTAATGACCTCTAATGAAAAAGAATATATATGTATATGTATCACTGAGTCACTATGCTGTACACCAGAAACTAACACAACATTGTAAATCAACTAAATTTCAATTAAAAAAACAAAACAAAACACCACTTCATGTCCTTACTATTCTCATTTTGCTGTTAACTGTTGAAAATCTTGGCATGAACTTGCAGTGTCTACAGTTTCGTCTTTGAAGTTTCTGTGCCTTATTCTTCTCTATCATTCATGCCCGCATCATTCCATCATCCAAGGGAGCCGATCGAGGCCCTCATAAGTGCCAGGGACCGGGGTCAGAACACTCATCCTTTGTGTCCCCACAGCACGATTGAAGCAATCTGCCCCTAAAAGGTTAGGGCCCAATAGGCAATAGTTACATTGCATGGGATCAGACTGGGTATATATCACAATGAAAGTAATCATTTTAACAAAGATTTCACAAGGAAAGAATTAAAGCCATAGCCTTATCAGTTTGCTTAATGTAAAAAGGAAAAATGACAGAGGATTTTTTTAGAATTTAAGTTACAGAAATGCAACTGTGCCTGTGTGATAGCAGTGCAGCATTCTAGAAGAATTAAAATAATAGAACATATCTTATTGAAGAGATTTAATTTTTTAAATCCACTCATGTTAGAGGCAAGATCTGTATCCTGCACATTGGAAAAAAAAAATTCAGGCAGCACGAAAGAGCATATGGTGAAGTCTTTCTCCTTCTTCTGAACCCCAGTTTCTCAAATCCCCTCCCCAAAGATAAGTACGGCAACTATGGTTACTGGATTTTTGTGTGTCTTTCCATAGATAGCCTACGATTATGCAAACACAGAGATCCTCATTTCTTTTCTTTTTTACAAAAACGATAGCACACTATATATGCTGTTCCCAATCTCGCTTTTTTTAAGTTAATAGTTTTATCTTAAGACTGGTCCACGTTAGCAATGACAGGTCTGCCTCATTCTTCTTAACCTTTGTGTAGTATTTCATTGTGTGGTTATACATAATTTATTTAACCAATTACCTTTTAAAGTTTTTTTTTTAAACAATCTTTTGCTATTGCAAACAGTAACACGTCCAGCATTCTGGTACCCACACAGGTGTACCCCTGCAGGATGTCTTCCCGGAAATAGAGTTGCTGAGCTCAAGGAAACTTATGTGTCTGGTAATCTCCTTGCCTTTCAATAACAATTTGGAGATTTTAAAAGATCCATCCTGCTCACTACCTTGCCATCTGGCCCTTCTCCAGACTTGTTGACTCTAATTTTTTTATCCTGGAGATTCTTAGCCCCACTGACCATCATAATCACCACGGGGTTTTTTGAAAATACCAATACCAATCTCAGGGATTCTGTTTTCATCAGTGATTCCAATGTGTAGCTAGTGAGGTCTAGTTCCCAATCCTGCTCCTTCTCAGGGCATCCTTCAATCTGTTCCTAGACAGAAAGTAATCCGAAACAGTAAAGAAAGCATAGGAAATTTCTCTATCAAATTGTTTGTAAGGTCAATCATTTATATGATAAATACATAAATTATTTATATTCCTTCAGGATAGAATAGAGTTTCCTCTTTCTCCTTGCTCTTGTTTCCCTCTTTTACCTTTTAACTGGTTTACCTTAAATAGCCCCAGAGATGTCGCTGAGTCCTCTGCTGCTTTACTAAATGTGGGCTGAAAAATCAGTATTAGTAGAAGTCAGGAGCAATATCAGGAGTCAGGTACAAGTTGATTATGATCTGAACCCCTCGCTACATGACTGTTAGAGATCCTTGGTTTTTCTCTTTTTTCATACACACACACACACACACACACATACACACACATTTTGTTTCATTCTGTCTTGCCTTCTTTCTGTCCTTCTCTTTTTCTTTTTCATGCTTCTGTTTGTCACTTCTGTAACCAGTATAGCAATGAGTTGCTATGAGGATCAGATTATGGCTGATAGTATCCTGTCCCAAGAATTCCCTACTGTTTGTGCCCAATAGGGTGAGGTTATTATGTAAGTTCCCCTGTGCTTAATGTTGCAAAGCACCTATTGTTATTCTTCGATAGCTGTTCATGGTTAGAAGCTCGTCCGCTCCAGAGGAAAGCTGATGAAATACGTAACCCTTTGCTTTAGCTGCTCATTTACAGATGCTGGAAGCTCTAATCGGGGCATCTTTATAAAGCTGCTTTATAACAATTAAGCTAGCTGTGGTAGGAAATTAGTTCCAGCATGTTTTATGGGCAGCTACAGTTTTGGTTCAAAGGAAGAAGTGTGTATCTTAGCAATTCCAAAAGGGTAATATTGCAGGCAAATTCTGACACATTTCCATCTCATGGCTGTTTCAGAGAACAGCGGACGCCTCACGACTGCATGCTTCTTTCTACGTAGTAAGTTAATATTATAACGATAACGGATGAACTGGAAAGGGATGGGGGTGGAAGCTGTTCTCTGCTGGGAGTGGAATGATGTGCCCTTAGTATGATAAGCCGATTCCATTCCATTAAATCACAAATCTGTCTCCTCTCTGTGCATCCCACATGAATGGCTGAAGAAAAATTGTGGAATTGCTAACACTAGCTGCAGCTGCCAGGAAATGATACTAATTAGTTTAATTTGCAATAACACAAGCACTTAACTCTCCAAATAATCTAAGTTAGTAAGTCAGTTTTTATGTTATGACAATGACATGTTTAAGAGACTCTGGAGCACCGCTTTTTTGACCTTTGACACACATTTCTGATAAAGGAGCACATCAAAGATGTTTTGTTTTCCTTCTCTATGATTCTTTCATCTGTTTTAGTGCAAATTATTTGATCAATGAGCTGGTTTGGTAGCTTTACATAACAGAAAAGAAACTGAGATTGCTGTCTTAAAAAGCATACGTTAGCCAAAAGATTATATTTGCGAAAAGATGACATCTCTTAGATCACTAAATCCCCTAGAAATCATGTGTTCACATTTAATTCCATCCATTTTTTCCCCTTTACCCTCTTTTGGTGATTGTCAGCTTGGGAGAGGGGAGCTCAACTGGTGAGTTTCACTTTCTCCTCTTATTCCGTCTCTTTTCTCGGTTCTCAGACACAGCGACTGCTACCGTTTCTGCTCCTTCCCCTGACAGGCGAGTGTTCAATGTCTCTCTCTCCTTTCCCTTTTCCATACATTTGGTATCAGCATCTCTTTCAGAAACCCAAGGGGGAAAAAGGCTCTCAAAAACAGTCTCCTCCACATTAAACAACCTTTATGTGGGGTCTCCCCAGGTCCCTCCGACTTGGGAGTTGGCAGTCGGACGTGCTTTCTGTTTCTTTCCAGTTGCTCCTTTCTTCGTGTCCTATCCATTTTCATTCCACACAGGACCAGGGGTTTGTGTCTGCCACAAAGCACAGGAACAATTCCAGACCTAAATGGCATCCTCGACCAATTATCTGTTTACATCAGGGAAGGTGACCTGGGTGATCTGATTCCTGCTCTCAGCCCTCTGGGCTACAAATAGCTTTTTATAAGCATTTGCTATTTTCATCATAGCTTCAATTTCTCAGTCACATTCTTATTTTTTTAAATTTCATTATAAAGCCTAACCCTGATCTGTGAAGCCTGTTAAGACCTTGAAAAGAGAAGAATTAGGAATTTCTGCTGTTATTCAAATGGGAGAAAAGGTGTCTGGCCTCGTGGAGAGATTTTATTCATAGCCACGCAGCTCTGAACTCATATAGCGATTTTCAAAGGAAGGGTTGGATTTAAGTTTTCCCTTCCCCTCCCAATTGTGATTCCGAGGGAAAAGCAAAATGTTACTTTTTTTCTGGAAGATTTAATCCTAGCCAATGAGAGCTAAATTTAAGATCAAGCACCAAATGGCTGTAGGATAATGCTCTGCTAAGTCTTGCTTCTGAAATCAATTACTGGAGAAACAACAACAAGTTTCACAGGTTAAAAACTCTGCAACAGTCAGGTCTCTTTTTCAAGGGGTGTATAAAGTTGTTGTCAAATCTGAAAATTCATTCCAAAGATGGGTTGGACACCCTTGACATGGGGAGGGCGGTGTCAGGGCAGTGCACAATGTTCAGGGAAGGGCGTTAAAATTGGGTTCCAACATTTGCCCAGTTTGGAAATTCTACCTCACTGGCGCATGTATCCCTGAAGCCACTATAGTTAACATTCTGTCAATGTTTCCATCATAAATAAGCCTCAGTGTTGAAAGCTTTATAATTTGGTTGTAAAAATTTGCTTTCTACTAAAATTTGACAGGATACACAAGATCCAATTGTCCCAGAGAGAGATTGTTTTAAAAACATTTGAGGGGAATAAATAAAGAAAGATTAACATATTGGGAAATGAGAATCAGAAGCTTTACTGTATTTTCTTTTTTTTTTTGCTGGTCTAAACATTGACATATTTAGATAAATCTTGGCCCTAAAGTAAAATTTTAGAAAGAATTCACTTATTCACTGGTAATTGCTGGAAAAACGTGTCTCCAGTGTCCCCTCCCTTTCAGAGGCATCTTAGGTGGTTTTTAGCGATATAGAGAAACAGAGACTATACATTGACAGCCCAACATATACAGATTATTGGGCGAAAGGTGCTAAGGCTTTTCCCCCTTGCTCTAACCTAATTTAGCTTTCCAGTGTCTATTTTATTTTTTTCCTAAATATTTTAAGTGATTAACACCAAGGACCTAGGTTACTAATTACCATTCAGCCTAAGGATAACTCCCATAGGTTTACTAGATTTAGCTAAAATAATGCTAAAGTAGAAAAGTTTAAAAAAATAAGGCATCAGGAACCCAGGTATCTAACCAGGGTCCTGCTGCCAGTTGGTCGTGTGACCTTAATCATATCATCTAATCTCTGTGGAGACTTCAGTTTTCTCAGCTGTAAAATGTGAACGCTGACATTCTAGTTCTTTGTGCCTATCAGCACGATTTTGTCATTTCCGGTGGAGAGGGGACGGTTTATGCAGGCGCAGAGTTCCCGCAGAACACTTTGTGAACATCTCTTGTTGCATTAACAGAGCCCGTGGCTTCCAAAATGGCTTGGGGAGGGCTTTTCTCTCATAGAATCCCCAAGCTTTGCAGGGAATGCTTTGGGTTTTAGTGACACATATTTAGCTGTATGTATGGCTGTAATGACTGGATAATAACAATGCCTGTGTAAACTGGGTATTTTATGAAGCACTTTTGAATACACAATCTTGTTTAATTCTTGCAAAGCCCCTAGAACATAGGTATTGTCTCCGTTGTATAGAAGAGAACTGAGATCAGCCAGATTCAGTTACCTGGCCAAAGCGGTCAGTGCTGGGCATTCTGAAACTAAATTTTGTCCTCTTTTGGCACACAGCTCCCTAGCTTTAATTTCTATGAAAACATTCATTTAAAACTTAGTAGAACTTATTTTAAAAATCTGTATGCCGGAGAGGACATGTCTCTACGTATGTGCATGTTCACGTGTGAACAGGTGCTTTTGTGTTTGTCCCACGGCTCTGATATTCTTAAAAGAGGCAGCAAAACATCCTTGTGCTCCACCTCTGAGCCTCAGCCCCTCAATGTTCAGATATTGGGATTAATACTGAGCTACAGGCCTGCTAAACTCTAGCTGCCGGAAGGCTCTCTCTCTGGCTTGTTTAGCTACTTCAAAGTAGCCAAGAAATACAGAAGCTCTTAGATTCTTACAGCTGAGTGAGCTTTTTGACATCATTTTAAAAAAAATTTTTAAACAATTTTGTGTGTGTGTGTGCGTGTGTGGAGGTAATTAGGTTTATTTGTGTATTTATTTACTTATTTTAATGGAGATACTGGGGATTGAACCCAGGACCCTGTGCATGTTAAGCATTACCATTGAGTTGTACCCTCCCCTGCTTTTTGACATTAATTTAGGCCCAGGATCTCATTTTTCCAGAAGAAGAAACAAAAGCCGCAAAGACCTGAGACTTTACCCAGCTGGCTGGTGGAAGATCAGGGCCCAGAACCTGGTGCCTAGAGTCAGACCCAGTGTCATTCCCACAATGCCATGGCAGCCTCACCATCTTCACGTAGTCCAGTTGGACCTTTGCAGAGAAAGGTCACGGTGGCCTATTTAAATGAGTGGATTAAGGCACCTAAGACAGGCAGGTGTGGCTGTGGTTTATGAAGCTGTGTCAACTCCTCTGTCTTCACACATTATGTGCATCCATCCCTGACAAGCACACCTCTATTTTCCTTAGCATCATTCCCCTTTTTCCCCAAGTTCTACACTTTTCCCTGTCTCCTTCCGCCCCCACTGCCAACATATACACATATGTGACATAATGACCACTTACCAACATTTGCAAATCTTACTTAGTTCTTTAAGCTTATATACATATAATTCTCAACTCTCTGATCTCTGAAACATGAAAGAAATTCAACCTTTAATTCAAAACAGCTGATTAAGGGTTCTTCGTGTTCAGAACAAACGAAAAAAGCGCTCTCTGTTTTCGACTATGGTACCCAAACTGACAAAAAAGATGAGTTCCATGATTTGCTCAGATTACAGTAGGACAGGGCAGGGGATGGAGTAGGGGAAGAAAGTAAAGGGAATGAAGACGGAAGAGCCGTCTTTTTGGAGTGAATGGAACAGCAGTAATATCTAGAATGTAAGATGGACTTCCATATTTCTGGTCAAATATTCAAGACCTCAGCTTTGGAAAAAAATGAAAAAGAACAATGCATTCCCTTACCAGAAATATTCAGCAGTTTTGCATCATAAATCAGTTGTTTGAAACCAAAAAAACCTAGCTATTATCCTCTCCTATTACAACAGCAACCACAATAGTGAAGTCAAACTGACATTTTGGTCTTCTCTGGGGGGCAGGGCCAGACCTGCTGGGAATGGTACCCACAGGGGACAACATTCTGGTTTTACTTCTTAAATTCATTATTATTCAAAACCTGCTGTAATCCAGATAACATCCCTGGTTTCAAAGAGATATCACTTGCCTTTGTGATTTTGTCTACACATCAATAAACAGAACTTGAAGATTCTGAGGAATTAAAGAAGGTCTTGGAATCAGGCAAGTAAATTGAAGAAAATAAGTGAGATGCTGATTATATAGACTCATTCGAAATACCGAGCTATTAGGCAGCACGCATAAAACATTCAGAATATCCACTGGACTGAGGAATCCCAATGCAACTTTAACGTCCTTTAGTCCCTGAGTTGCATTGCATTTACTAAGCTCTGTCTGGGGAAATAACATGAATAGGGTGACTATTTGAAGGGACAGAGTTCTTTTCTCACCTTAACTTTAGAATCTAGATCATTCCCAGGAAATTCACCATAATGAAGCCCCTGGCAATTGGGACCATATAAGCCTATACCTTGACTCTTAGGGCAGGAAAATGCAATAGAAAAACTAAGGAATGGCTTCTATTGGCTTGTAGGGCTGCAGTAAAAGTATGCTGTATGTCTCTACGAGATGAAAATTCAGTTCGAGGTTTGCAGTTATTCCTGACATGTCCCCCAGGAGTTCTTTAATATTTGCAGTTGAGTCGGGGCAGCTGGGAACAGCTCTGTGGTAGTGAGCATGTTGATCATGCACGAGGTCCTGGGTTCATTCCCCAGTACTGGCATGTAAATAAATTAATTAATGAAAAAATATTTGCAATTGCGTCAACGGGGCCCTCTTCTTCCAAAGCAGAAGCCACTTTGCCTATTGAGGTACACAGGTGATGTCTATCTGTTATTCGCCCCCTTTTACAAAGACCAGCTTTAAGGCTAAATGTGTTTGTTCAAAATGCTTCCTCCCCCCCCCAAGTCACCAGGGCTGCTCACTGTAACTAGTAATTTAGGAACAATAAGAACACTTTTCAGTCGAATTACAATGTGGTTGTCTGATACCCAGAATGCCCCCTTGTCAAAGCTGCACTTATAATCAACATGAGAAATGCAGGGTTAGCTGGCAGCGGCCTTGGAGAAAGGAGTAGGTGGAAGGGAGCCTTGTGCCACGTCAGTGCCTGTCTGATGGAACTTCGTTTTCTCCCCCTAGGACACATCACATCAGTACAGAATTATCCCAATCTAGGCACCACCCCGTTCCAACTTGGGTTGCTGTCACCTTTCCTGGCACAAGAAATCAATACCAGATGTGCCAGGCCTCCAGTAAGACAACAGAGATCATCGGGTACTTCATAATACACTCAGAACTTACCCTAGAGCTTACACACAATTAAATTAAACTCTTGGGATTCATGCTTCAACAGAGTCTAACTCTGGAAAATTGCACCTCAGTTTGAACAAGTAAAATTTTCAAATGTCCCTTAAAATAATGCACAATAGCCAGATTTACTCTCTTTCTCATATTACTCATTAAAACTCACAATACTGATTAATTACAGCTTACTTTGGTGAAGTACATATTAAGATAAGACAAAGGCACTCAAATTTTCATCTGCAGGGGTCTGAAGGTTGTTGGGTGTTCTTAAGTATTTAAGCATCTTTCATTAGAAGCATGAAGGCCAGTCTTGCTTAGATGATGAGACGAAGGATTGGGAGAAGCTGGAAGCTGTCACAGGTGTTAGTTACTCTTGTACAACCGCAGGGTTTATTTCCACCTGGGCATGCAGTGCTGGTCACTACATCTCAAGGAATACAAAACAGACTGTAAATTTATCCATAGATGGGTATGGAAAATGATCCTGCTTTTAAGGAGTTTCTCTGCTGAGATTAGACAGTAAAAGTAGCACCTTTCTCTCAGAAAAGATGAAAGCTGATCAAAGTTAAATCATGAAAGGTGTCAATACCCATTTACCTAAGCTCAGATGACCAGATCTAGGAAAAGAATAGTTTTGGATCAAGGAAAGAGAAGTTCAAGTTTCAGAGCATTCTTAACAATCTTGTTCCGTCCACTACTTGAGAAACTAGCTTATTCAGAGTTTAGATGGGAGCACAGGCGCCAGTTTCTAATTGGTGGTGATGGGGAGATGGGGCTACTTGGGGAACGCCTTTTTAATTTTCTTACATGCTCTCACGAGGATGCCAATAGCCCCTGACACCCCTCTGTACTGGAGAGGCACGGAAGGTCTGACACAGGATGGTGTTCCCTTTGTCCTATGACTCTGAGGGGGAGAAAGGATGAGTTGTATATTTTCGTTGAGCTTTCAGGCTACAGTGGTATGGAATCAGGAGCAGGAGGCTTTAGGGGCTAACTTTATCTAGCAGAAATAGAAATAGTCATACTACGTTATTTATCATCATATTGTTACAATGACTATTATTATTTCCCTTAAAAAAGGAATATGTCCAGGTCTGAAAAATCTCACTGATAATAACTTCTACCTAAATTCAAGAATCGTAGGACACCTCATTGCATTGAATGCATAAATAAAAGCCAAAATAAAATAAAAGCTTTGGTGCCATTTTCTTTGCCTTAGTCACTGGAAACCCATGGATCATTAATGCAAATTAAAAACAACAAATGTTTAAAAGTGCATGGTGCAGCTTATTCAAGAACAGCATAGCCTTGATCTTTGGATGTCACTTGGACTTTCAGACCTGTCCTAAGAGGACCATGAGACAGAAATTCTAAATGTCTCCACTAGAGGCTGCTTTGAGCCAGGGCCCCCCTCAGTGGGAGAAGAGTGACTGTGCTGCTGGGGGTTCATCTGGCCCCCGGGGCTCTCCAGCCAGATCCTGGGCTTCTGGGGACCTAGAAAAATCCAACATGTAATTTCCCGGTGGCCTCCTCTTCATGAGGACCTGTGGTGTGTATGACACCAAGATAGACCCCAGGACTGGTCATTGTCACTGTAGCTTCTCAGGATCAACTATTCCCGCTAACAGGCAGAGGGGAAATCAGGGGAAAAGAAAACTTTTAATGACTCGTCTAGTTCCTGAAAGAGCCTGACGACCACTTTTCCCCTTGAAAGAGAGACGCTGTTTATAATACACTGACAAGGATGTAAAGGAGAAGAAAAACAGAAAAGGGGCTGGAGGTTAGGAAGTCAGGCAATGTGTCCCCTTTCCCCCACCGTCCTATGGGGGCAAGTATTCAAACCCCTGAAGCTTAAAAAGTATTTTATTTTCTCGTCTGGGTTTAAACTTTGAGATGATATCATTTGGAGTGCAAGTACTGTTACCCTGGGCCCCATCGTATTAAGGATTTTAATCTGCGAAGATGTCGGTAGTGGCTCCGAGTGTCTTATTGTAGGGAAGTTATGAAAGTTGGTTTCAGCAGCACTGGGAACCCTGGCGTCGTTCTGACCCTCAAACTCCTGACTTAGTTCACATCGCCATTCCAGTGGGGCTACCTCTCCAGCTACATGGTGTTGGAAACCTAGGCTTCTTTTGACAATTGCTAAGAGCTGGGGTGGAGGGGGGGGAAATAATCCATAAAGTGATTTTTTTTCCCTAAATGTTAACTCAGAGTACCTTATCTCTGCCGCTGCCCTAACTACCTCACTAATTCTGGTAGCAAAGTCATGCTGTTAAGGAAATAGCTGATTTAAACAAAGCAGGGGTATTTTTAGAACAATAAAAAAAAAACCCTATTCATGATATCTAATTATGCAAACTGTGAACAAGAAGATGCTAGTCTTGCATTAGCTGAGACTTGACTCCTGTTGTAATTTGCTCTTTTTTCGCAGCAGAAAGCGGTTCTTTTCTGCCGCTTTCCTGCCTTCGCGTGGCTCGGCGCTCCTGGCAGACGCGGTGCAGGTCACCGCAAAGTGTGTCTGTTGCCGAGGTAGACTGCAGTTAGGGAGCGTGGCAGGATAATGTATTGTAATGCAGATTACGGTGGTTTGCTGCTGCGTGATTCACGGATATGATTGCATCTAATTTCAGAAATAAGTGGGACCGTCTGCTCTTTTGTGTTAGCTGAAAAGCTGCTCGACGGCATTCAAATGACTGCTGCCTTTGCCACGAGAAAAGAAACCCACCCATATCACAGCGGTGACTTTCCCCATTGTACCCCTCAAATTCAGCACCGTGTTGGTTTTTATGAGAATCGTACTTCTTTTATCTTTCCGCTGAAAAACAGTGTGGTCCGGTGTTTGGGGGAGTGGGTATATTTTGTTTTATTAAATTTTCTCGTCTCGTCCTCTTGGAGACGGACCGTGCTAAATGTTCGTTTTCCTCACTCTCTCCTGTGGTTCTGTGACAACGCTCCCCTGCTCCTGGAAGAAAACACCTCCACGTAAACCCTTCAGGGAGAAGTGACTTAGCTTCTCGCTGTCTGGTCACTTCTATGGGGCCTGTGGATAACTGGAGACTTTGCCACTGAGAAATAATTACACTTTTGATTATTAATCGGATGCTTTAGGTTGTTGACTTTTTATCAGTTTGTAGGGTTTTGTTTAACTTTCCAGCTCCCTGGCCTCCACTTCTAAGGGAGGCAGTTCTCCAAAAGCAGACGAATCCTGCACACACACTTTCCTCGTCTTTGACCACACACAGTCCTCTCCCCTTTATGAAATCAGCCTCCCCAGTTTGAGTTTGCATCCCCCTAATTATGTGCTTTCTTAAATGTTTGTTTTCCGTTGCTCTAACTTTGGTTTTGCATATCGCTCTAAAAAAGCCCACAGAAACAAGTTAACTATACTTTTCATTCCAAACAGAAATTAAACCTAGGTAACAAACCCTTTGGCAGGAAAACAGTGGGATTTCCCAACGAGCCACATGAACGCAGAGGATGTTGGTAGCCAGCAGAGTCACTTGGGACCCACAGAGCCCAGAGGTTAACGGGAGGGGACATCTAACAAAGGTCTGTGAAGAAGTGATCCACAATTTAACACTGATGCTTAATTTTGTTCGGACCCTTTATGTGATAAAAACAATCGTGGCCATTTTTCCTTTCTTATTTAACACTTAGAAAAGTTCAAAGCTGTGCATAAGCACAAGGTGAAGGATGTGAAACCAGTGGGGAAATTTTTGAACAGAGGCACCTCCTTCATCCTGACTGACTCTTCAGAGAGGCTGACCCTAGTTCCCCAAGCTGGAGGTTTGTGATGGTCGGCCTTTATTGGACATACAATAAATACGAATCTATGGAACAATGAGCTCTGCTAAGTGGAGTTATTATATGACTCTATTTTCTGCTATGATCTTTGCACATTATCTCGTATTTGGTCTTTAAGGTTGATTCATTTGGGTGGATGAGAGTGTATGAGATTACAATTCATGTAAAATTCTACCAAATTTTTTTTTTTAGATGCAATTGTTCATGCTGTAAACTCCAAAGACTGTCTGATACCTGGGCCATTTGTGCAATAGTTTTCACTGATCTTTACCAAAAAGAGCTAAAGGACTGAGGCTGTTGGGTTATAAGCCAGAACGTTTGGTAAGATATGGAAGATTTCTTCTCCAGCACAATGACTGTCAGAAAGCACCTGAGTATCCAAGATGGAAGGCCCAGCACCCCTCTGAACCCACACATTAAAGTCTCTGCTTGGGGAAGAGCGTAATTCTCTCTTGGATGTGAAACTCTTAAGTGGGAGAGAAAGCTCATTAGGAAACAAACTTTTCAAAGAACAGAGGATTTAGTTCCTTTAATATTTTTAAACTAATTATACTAATTAAATATCTCTTCCTCTTATTCTAAGTATTAACAATCTATTTCAAAGGAAAACACCCTAACCTAGGAATATTTGGAGAAGGCTGTAACTCGCACCAAACATCTTTTCCCACCTTCACTTTGTAGATCTACCTGGCTTAAGACATAAAGCCTGGAGAAGAGCAATATGGCTAGGAGTGGGGGCCAGTTCCTAAATTCCAAATCCTTAATTCCATTATAAAATTATAAGTTAAACTCTTTCTGAGACACAATAAGGGAAAAAAGTGTTCATTGTTACCCAGTGATATAGCTTTACTGTGATGCTGAGGTGAGTCAGGGAAGTAAACAGGAGAAGAGACCAAATCCACCAAAACAATAGTGGTTTGAATTGGGAGCTAAGAAATTTAGGTTCCCTCCTGGTACCAGCTGACTAGAGAAAGTCTCAGTCACATCATCTGTAAAATGGGGAGTTATTCTACTGTCCTTTACAGAGGTGCAAAAATTGAGAAGTTTCTCTAAATGTGTTTAAAAATATGTATTATTTTATTAAGAGTTTGGGATTAACATAAAACACATTACTATATATAAAATAGGTAAACAGTAAGGACCTATTGTATAGCACAGGGAACAATGTTCCATTTCTTGTAATAACATAAATGGAAAAGAATCCGAAAAAAATACATATATGTATGTGTATAACTGAATCACTTTGCTGTACACCTGAAACTAACATTGTAAATCAACTACACTTCAATAAAAAACACTTAACAAAAAGAAAAAAAATATTTTTAACCTACTACACATTGTTGGGCACAGTGCACACAGCTGGGACTTGAAAGTGAAAAGACACCAGCAAGGGAATGTTAGTGGGACAGGGGTCTGCAGATTCCATGGCGACCCTTGAAGGAATGCAAACAACATCACTATTTATACCTGGGGAAGTGCACTTCGTCACTGACTGGAAATAAAATTGTCCACATTACGGAGGACTTCTCCGTGGAAAACCTAGAGCAGGAAGATGGACAGGTGTGTAGTTGTCTCTTTCCTTGCTGCAGGGAAGGGTAGCCTTCTGACCAGCATAGCCAGTCCGGAGGTTGCATGCGTAAGAGCATCACTGTGTGGAGAGAGGTCTTACCCTCCAGACACAGGAGAGGAAGAGCTTGACGCTCAGTGATGACTTAAGCCCATGCACGGTATTACTAGCTGGTCTGCAGAAGCCTTCTGAGTTGACACTCTCCTGCCTCCTCCTGTGCCTGGCTTGGACCACAGGCCAGCATTACTTAGGGAAAAAAACGATGATTCCCTGTCATTGTTTTTGAGTAATGAGTGGGCAATTACCAAACTCTTCTGGAAACTCCTGTCTTCTCAGAGCCCTAATGGAGCATTTGATTCTGAGTATTGGGAACATAAATAGCAGTGAGGGCGCCCACATATTTCAAAGGCTGTAGAAATTATATTGCACAACTTAAACCACCAGAAGTTAAATGGCTTTCTGAAAGGATACTGCTGGGATATTTTTCATCACTTTTATAATATTTTTTTCCTTGCTGTCATTTAAAATAGATCTTTGGAAACTTGAAACTTAAATCTGTTTCCTTACCAAAAGTTTTCTTTTCAGCATGCACACACACACATATAACTGCTTTGTTATTTTAGGATCACTCATGGACGGGTGGCACTGATTTTTTTTTTAATCAAAAAAACACATAAAAGCTTTCTCTCCACATATTTTCCCCACACACGCTGCATCTTACGATGGCAAATTAAAGCCACGTAGACCAAAAAAAGAGAGAAAAAGTGAGAGATTCTTACTGCATAGAAGAAAGAGCAATAAGCACAGGTTTCTTTCCAGATAAGTATCCATTATCATTATTTCTTTCTCTCTCTCTCTTTGTTTAAATATTTCTTTAAAGATTTAACTTGATAAACCAAACATTTCAAAAATAATTGTATTAGGTGCAAGGTTTACTTAATATTTACAGCCAGAGCTCATGGCAGAAACAACCTTCATACTCCACACTCTCTGTACAAGAAGGCTAGCAAGTAAATCTGATTTTCCTAATAGCTTGGATTCACATACATTGCTGGTGAAAGTCTATGAAAATATGCTTTGTATTAGCTCTGCTAACTTAACATTCAGTTTTTCTTTAAAAAATTTAATTGCATTTCCCATTGTTTCTATTGCATTCTTATAACACAATTTCTGTTCCCTTTGGTAGCTAAAATTACACCTGTAACTGTCCAAAACTATTAGTAAAGTCAGCTGAGCCTGTGGGATAAAGTATCTGTCTTGTATTTCAGACAGATTGTGTTCCAACATCATTGTGGTCAGATTTTTATTAAAAATTCTTCATATTTCTTTTCTCTCTGTGCCAAGCAGATCGCTACATTTTCAACACTTAATCATCTTCATCATCTAAAAATATTTCCACATTAAATGAAAATATTTAAACTTCTTTTTTGATGCAGCAAAACTTAGAACACTGTACAAAGTCTGGTTTTCATAAAGTTTTGCAAAAGGGTGGTGTGCGTATAGAAGTGACTCTATTGTAAATAACTGTCAAGGTCAACTCCAGGAGACGTGCGATGGTTCGCCAAGGAAGGGTTCTTTCTCTGAGATTTCACATGCGCTACTTGGGCAGGAAGTTTCTTCCCTTTTTCTGAGAGAGGTCTTTAGAAAGTCAGACCTGCCAATGTAAAATTGCTGCTTTGCTCAACAGAGATACTTCCCTCAGTGTCACCGGACCTTTCAAGCCCGTTCATTCGAGGAAGGAGGTACACCAAGATCTGACCCCTTTCCCAAATGGCCCCAGGCAAAAATCCTTAGTAACTTGCTGCTGGAACAGGGTCCAACCAGTAAAACAGAAGCCTCTCTGAGCATTTAGAACAAAGATTTTAATACAGGGGATTGGTTAACTGGGGCTGAGAGAGGGCTTTAAGCCAACAAGAGACAGCTAGGATATCCAGAGATTAACAGGGCAGGGGCTGTGAGCTCTCCTAGGCTGGAGGCCTAGAGGGGGAGGTGAAGCTAGCAGGAGCCGGCCCCTCGACAGTCACCAGCTGAGGCTGAAAGGGAGGGGACAGGGTGGCCCTAGATCCGAGCTAGACGGGCCCCTCGCCTGGGTCTGTCCTTGAGTGCTCCGGAGCCCACTATGTCCTCCTCCACTTGTGAGCTCCCCCCACCACCCCTAGCCTTGGAGAGAGGATAGCTTGGGGCTACAGGGAGGTACCTACGGCTTCAAAACCTGCACACCTGCTTCTAGGCCACACTAGGACTCTTTGTCCCAGTGTCCCGAGCCTAATCCCAGGCTCCCAGGCAGGCCCTAGCTGCAGTGGGCCTCTCCTCCAGTGTCCTCTCTCAGAGGACTGGGGCAGCTAAAGGCCTGGGGCAGCCATGGGCAGCTATTTGGGGTAAGGGGGCTAGAAATGGGACATCTGGACAGGGATATAAAAATAAAATATAAATATAAGATATAAATAGTCAATGACAATATCAGCTCTGGGGAGCAAATGGTACAGCGGTTAAGATGAAAACTAAGCTGGGCTTCAGTTCGGTTATGCCTGTGAGACTGAGCAAGTGTACCCAGTGTCCTCCTCTGTAAAATTGGGGTGGTAATAAAACAACCTTTGAGGGTGGAGAGAAGTTAAGTCAGGTAGGTATGTGAAGTGCTTAGCACGTGCCCGCCCAGCATGTAGCCCTACTCAACTCATACCAGTAACTAAAATTCTGCTGTAGGCTGAGCGGTGCTCCCCTAAACATGTTCCTGTCCTAATCCCCAGAGCCTGTGACTATTTTATGATAAAAGGAAGTTTGCAGATGCGACTAAGTTAAGATTCTTGAGATGAGCAGATTATCCTGGATTATCTGGGTGGGTCCAATGTCGTCACAAAGGTCCTCACAAGAAGGAGACAAGGATGAGAGTTACTAGTTGCAAATGTGACAACAGAAGCAGAAGTTGGAGTGACCAAGGAAGGAGCCATGGGCCAAGGGATGCAGGCAGCTCCTAGAAGCAGAAAAGGGCCAGACAACGGATTCTCCCCTGAAGCCTCCAGGAGGGATAAAGCCATGTGACACCTTGATTTTAGACTTCTGATCTTCAGAGCTACAAGAGAATAGATAACTGTTGTTTTTTTTAAAGCCACAAAGTATGTGCTGTTTGTTACAGCAGCAGCAGGATACTCATATAGGTGATTACACAAAGTCGTCTGGACATACATGCATAAAAGACTTAGAAATGTGCCTGGAAAGAGGGGAAATTCCATTTATTTATTTTAAACCTCTAAATCTGGGAACAAATTAAGGATGGTAGAGAGAAATATACACAGTACAAGACCTAATGTCTCAAGGAACTTCCCTGTATACAAAGATTCAAGAAAAACTTGGATGTTCTCTGATAACAAAACTCAATTGTAGGCGGTTTTAGGATAAAGTCCAGCTTTCTTCTCTCAGTGGATAATTTTTGGCACAAATGTCTTCTCCCTTCCATGGGTCCTCTCTGTGGAAGGACAGAGGAGCAGGAGCCTGGCAGCCTAGGGGAGAGAGCCCTCAGACGGCCGCTCACCCCCACTGGCTGATGTAATAGTTCACATATTTTGTGGTAGGAGGTCAGTAAGTTTTCAGAGATTTTATGTTGCCTTTATTTTATCCTTGTTTGGAATTTAAAGCTTCTTATCTTTAACATCCATCCAGCAATCACATATCAAACACCCACTCTGAGCCTTGTGCTCAGCAAAGTACAGGGAGACAGAGATGAATGACAAAGGAAATAGTGTGAGGAGAAAGCTTCTGGTCCAGGGAAAGAGGCAGGTGAGTAGCAAGTAATTATGATAAAATGTGATATGAACTGAAATTTACAAACAGACAGAGTGCTCATATAGTGAATTCAAGAAGTTAAGAAATAACTCTAAGTGGAAGCCCTTTATCCAGGGTTTGAAGGATGAATGAAAATTTATTAAATAGAAAATGCTGAGGAGAAAACATGTGCAAAACAACAGTCTCAAAGTGTATGGTATATTCAGGGACTAGTTAGAATTAGAGGTGAGTTGGGGAGAGGGGGAAGATAAAAATGGAACACTAATAAGCGTCAGATTATGAAAGGTCTTATATGCCATACCATGGAGGGTAGATAGTGAGGTGGAAATGGAAAAGGCTGAAGAGTGGATGAGTTTACGTTGGACTGTTGAATCTGATATTGCCACTTATTAGCTGTGTAATATTGTGCAAATTATTTCACTTCACTTTCCTCATGAATAAAAGATAAATGGCCAAAAACATATGGAGTGAAATTCCTCCATGAAAAAGCGAATTTAAACAATGAGATTTCTCTGCCCCTAACCCATTGGGCTGGCAAAAATTAGAATGATTGAAAATATTACATGCTGGCCGAAATGATGGGAAATGGATACTCTTCAACATCATTGGGAGAACTGTAAATCACTGCAACTTATTGGGGAAATATTTGGAAGTACCTAGATTTTTAAGCCATTCCCTTAGGTCTCCTACTCCTCCCCCAGTTATTACACTATCTCTTGTGGTTTTCTTTCCTATACCCACAGCTCAGAAGGTGTTCCTTTGTAGACAGACTGGCCTCCATTTACCTGATCTGAGCCTACCATCTCTTTCCTGTTAGGACACTGAGTCAGTCCATAAAGCACTTGGCCACATGATGCGTTCCCAGTACGTATAGATCCCTTCTTTCCCTCCCTCCCTCCCTTCTTCCTCTAAGGATCTTGGGCTGCCTTTTGAATATTGCAGGGAACTCTTGGATTTCTTCAAGAGAATGGCTTGATCTGTTTTGCTCTCTAGAAAGATGAATCCAATGTTCTGTGAAAATGGACTTTCATTTGGGAGAAGTAGAAGAGAGAGTGACTTAACCATGGGGCCGGAATCTGCAGATCTTCCTGGGGGACACTCCTAGGACACCATCAGTGGTTGGTTACGGTGAGGAACAGTCAGGGGTGTCTACTGGTTCTGTGGCTTGAAAGAATGGTGGATAACTTACTTGTAGTTGAAAATGGGAACCTGAAAGAGGAGGAAGAGGGAAGAAGTAGAGGGGCAGGAAATCTGAAGAAGCAGATAAGGGCTCACTTGCCTTCTCTCACCTTCTTTACTTTGTGAGAAAAGGAAAATGAGGGGGAGGATGAGGGAAGAAAAGTGGACAGCAGCAAACTCAGAATTGCCGTGCAGGATGTGGACAGAACGGATGAGCGAGCCTCCTATCACTGCATGTGAATGACTCCCCCTACTTCTGTGTGCCGAAGGTGATTCAGCTACCAGCTAGCCCAGTCTCTTCTCTCCTGAGATTCAGCTGCAGACTAAACATTTCAACTCGATGTCTCGAAGGAAACTCAAACTTAGAATGTCCCCTCCTGAGCTCATGGCATACCTCCAAATCCGGCCTCCCTTCTGTATTCCCAGCCTGGGCACCAGCACCACCATCCATCCAGCTGCCCAGGCCAGAAGCACAGGAGCTCTTTTTGACACTTTACCCTCCCCGTGCTTCCCTAGTCAGTTACTATGTCATCTAGGTTCCATCTCCTAAACGTCTTTTAAAACTCCTATTTCTCTCCATCTCTCCTTTCATAGTGTAGTTTGGCCTCTAGAAACTCTCTGCTGGACCATTGCGATAGCCTCCAATGAACCATCTTCACTTTGTTCCTTCTGAGTCCACTCTCCTCATTGGTACCACAATGATCCATCTAAGAGGCAAATGAGAGGGTCTCATTCCCTAGTTGAATGTTTCAACTTTCCTTGGTCCTAAAGGCAAAAAACATCTTGGTGTCAACAACTGTCCCTCTCTGACCTTAAGCAATTGAAAGTGGAGGCTCTACTGCCAGAATACTGGTTTCAGGTCCTGGCTCTGACCTTCCTAGATATCTGATCTTTTGGCCTTGACCTCCTTATCTCTAAAGTGGGGATAATAAGAGCAAACACTTCACAGGGTTGAGGTGATACACTGGCCCAGATTATACACTTAATGTTAGCTCTTCCGCCTCCAGCTTCACTTCTCACCACCTGCTTCCCTCTGCATGCGTCACACCGAACTCATTCCTGCTTTCTCAGTTGACCCCTGTGTACACAGTTTCCTCTACCTACATGCCCACTGCTTTCTTCAAATCTTTTATCCTTCATTAAGAGCTTGTGTGGCTTTCATACCCCCTCCTAGACTAAGAGTTCTGCCAGAAGGGCCCCCACTTTCCTTCCTAGTACATACTAGGTGCTTATTAAATAACGAATAGTACTTGTCACACTTCATGGAAGTTGCTTTTTTCCTATTTACCTCCACTGTAGGACCCAAGGCATATGAAAGTTCTCTTGTTCACTGCTGAATCCAGGTACACACTAGGGAGAATGGCACATAGTAGGGGTTAAGTAAGTGCGTGGAAGGAATGAATATGTTTGCCATCCTAGACCAGTACTGACTTGAAATCTACTTAAACACTCAAATGGATTTATCATGAATCATAAAAATTTGCAAATTTTGCCAATTTACATTGGAATTTTTTTTTTTAATTTCATGTTCTCTCCAAGTTTCTCACTCTTCCAATACTCATTTTTAATTATCATATGTGTTGGATAATTTTGAACTTTATGTGGCAAAATGTTTTTTGCTGAACTTTAAACTTCTTTCTGATTTTGCTAATTCAGTAGACTGTATCAGGTTTTCATAGGTACGCAAAAAGTTACAAGCCAAAAGCGAGCCATTAATTCAATCTCTAATATATAATTTCAATTAGACAAAAATATTTCAATTATTCCCTTGGTCCTTCAATAACTTTCTTTTATTAATATCAGTGAAACTGTTTTCCAAGTAAAGACCATCTTCACCTTAAAGATAACATGGCATCTTTTGTTGAAGTATATTAGAATTCTGATTAACTGTAATCTAAACCTGCCATCATCCAGGGTTTACTTTTTGCTTTATACTTGAGGAAAAAGAGTCAAAAGACAATGAAACAAGTCAGTTTGGGCTAAAACAACAACAAAACAATTGCAGCATACAATCTGTGGCAAGTGCATATTAATGCATTAAAATGAACATTAATTTTTTTTAAGAATGATGATTTATCAATATGCTAAGTCACCAAAGATTTGATTCTTTCTTTCCATTCTAAAGGGAGAAGAATAGAATTGTCTAGATTTTTCAATAAGCATTGAAACAAAAAGGCAGCCAGTTTCACCCTCAGTTAAACAGAAACCTTGATTTTACTTGAACTCCATGTATCTCAGGGAACTGTGTTTTATTATATTTTTTCTATTACTTTGAATGATGTCTTAATGAAGAAATGCTTTTGATTTGCTCTAAGACACCTCCCACTGAAGAAGCACTCATTACACACTGAATAAATAGATGAGTGAACAAATAGCACACATGAAGTTGGATCTGGCCCCTTTAGTAAGACATTTGTTTGCCTCAACCCAATTCTGTAAATTTTATAAATGATAGCGAAATAGGTGACACTGAATCAAGATGTTTGGAAGACTGATGGAGAGGGAAATAACTCAAAACCTTGAAAACAAAGCTGTTAAATATTACAAGCACAGCCATGTCTTGCTAAACTCATTTTTTCAGGACAGAAAAGCAGATTGTGGAATTATTCACGCCAAAGTAATCCTTGCTTAATTTAATCATCGAACTAGGTTTCCTAATATGGATATTTTCTTAGACTTCAATTCGCTACATAGCTAACTTATTTTCTAATAGACTATGTTGGTAATAAGAAAATGAATTACATGCTCTTGGCAGAGAGATGACAAGTTAGATCTGAATTTATCCCACATAAACTTGGTCCCCCTTTTAAATTCAATAAGCTTGGGATACCTCTATAATGGATCAGATCTGAATGCCAATTATAAACAGATGGTAAGCCTCTGAACCCCGCACACTGCGGCGAGCCCTGGCCACGCTGTGCTTTTACGGGGAGCTGTCCGGGCGCACCGTGAGGAAGAAGACGAGGGGCGGCAAGTTTTGAACAATGACCACTCAGCTTCCTATTTTAGGACCTTCTAAATGCATAAATCCAGTTGGCTCAGCACAAACAGAACTTAACACCCCAGTCAATTTGACACTCCATCCAAGAGAGGACAGCACCACGCACAAGGAACCAACATGGGACCCTGAGGCTCTCTCTGCCCGATGAAATAGGGAAACAATGAAATGAGATGTCTGATACTTGAAAGACCAGTGGTCTTTCATTATCCACTGTCTCCAAACACGAACGGGGCAGGGGGTGGGGGGGTGGGGGGAGCGAAATTTCGACGCAAGAAAAGCGACAGTTACAATTTCATCACCTCTCCCTTCACAGCAGGGAGTTATTCAAAAATAATCATGTCTTTGGGGAGAGGAAACCTAATTATTAAGAGCATTAAACACTGAAAGATTGCCACCCTTCACACCGGCTGCAGATCGTTTGTCTCACTTGTCAAACAGAAGTTCATTTTTGACACTGATTTCTTAAATTTCCGCTGACTTGGCAATCCACGGCCACTTCTCCGAAGCTCTGTAATATCTTAAAGACTTCACAGCTAAGCAGTTAGAAAGGATTTGGGGCTTAATTCAGCTCACCGACCTGTTTAAGAGAATAACGGAAATAAAACAATTTTCAGCTAAAGGCCTGAGAAGGCCTCTCTCCTTCTGAAAGACTCTTTGTATCAATGCCATGAACCAAATGGTTTGTCTAAGTGGTTACTCTGTACCACCAGTGAAGGCCCGGCAATGTGGCAGTGAATCACATTTAATAACTTGTGGTTAGCTGTCATGAACACTTAATTTGATGTTGAACACAAACTCTGCAGGGGCAGAAGGGGGCTGGGGAGGGGAGAGGTGGGTGAGGAGTTGGGAGGGAGGGGGAGGGCAGAGAAAGTTAAGATCCACTGAGATACTGAGATAGTGCGGCTGGCCCCTTTGTCCCCTGGATCAGTGAAGGGCAGAGGCGGGTCCTGCCTGCTGGGGTTTCTGCTGCTGCTGCTTTGCAGGGAGGCAGGCGAAAGTATTTGCTTTCCTGGCGTTTACTGTCCCCTTCAGGTTTTCCTGGGGTCCTGTTCACCGCCACCCCCACGCCCCCCTGGCCCTACGGGAACATTGCAGTCTTTTCCAGAGTGCTATTGGAGGGCTGTCAGGCTGGCTAGAAGAATTCAAAGCGTTCCGGGAACCCACAAAAGATTTCTTGCAGCTTTTTAGCTGTCTGGCAGGCAGTAGAAACCCCTCCTGTGTCAACTGCTAAACACTGCTGTCCCTGTGTCCTAGATGGAATGCGTCAAAATTCGGGAATATCACAGCTTCACATGTTGGCCATGTGTGCTGGCGGCAGCGGGCTCCAGCGCTTCAGACGTTTTAATGTGTCACTTGGGGAAAGCAGCTGTGTCAGGGAGTTGGACGACTGGGGCGGTGACCACAGCGAACTCCCCGCGGGGCTTACCCACCCGGACCTGGGATGAGCCTCTCCCTTCGGGCTGAGAGAGCGGTGGGGGCAGCGCCGGGCCGGGGGCCACCCCCACTCGGGTCACTGCAGGGGGCTGCCACACCGCCTACGGTCCCCATCGTGTCGGCACCCTGCTTGCACGCTTTATGTCACAATCTGTATCTCAAAAGCACCGTACAAACATCATCTCATTAATCCTCAGTCCTCTCACAATAGCTCTTTGAACGACACAACGATTTCCTGTAGCGTTCCCTGAATTGGTGCGAGCATCTCTTTAAAGCACTTTGAATGCTACTTTGCCGTGACATGAGCCCAGGAATAGGTCCTGATAATCCCAAATTGGTCTCTTCTCAGAACATCTGCTTCTGAGGAAAACGGAATTTGACGGTTAAAACAAAAAAATCAGTAGTCCTGTTTTTGAGGTGTAAAGCAGTATGTTTTCAGGTAGCATCGGTTTATTTTAAAGCAAAGCAAACTTTAATACATTTAAATAAACACTAATTAGGTTGTAACACCTCTGAAAGCGTTAAGCACACCCTTGGGGTGCAGAGAGAGAACGGCGTGTAATTAGAGACCTTATCTTTTTCCCACAGCTCCTCACCTCCATCCACCCCCACCCCCACCCCTCACGCACCACGGACACAGCGTGCATCGCCCGGTTGATGTAACCGTTGAATAAATGTGTTGGACCAAATTCCTCAAACTCGGCTGATAAGAATGGGAAAAATATAGATCTCTATTTTACATATTTTTATTTTAATTCTTTTATAGCAGTAACAGAAAAAAAATGTTTACCTTAAAAAAAATAGCCCAAACCCATGGAGTAATAATAGTAGCAAACCTGTCACTATCCCATAAAATACACCTAAAAGGAGACATTATCCATCAAATAAACACACACGAAACTTCTGTATTCCAAAATTGTGGCAAGTACATTCAAATCAAGAATTATGGCACCAAGTTCCTTGGAGCAAACTCGTCCTCACAGTAAAATTAGAAAAAAAGAAAATTACGAGGTATAATTGTATGTGTTCACTTTAGAAAAGAAAACAGAAGAAATAAGAAAATTAAAAGATGTTAAAAGTGGAAAAGTCCTTAATGGGTGATTCATTTAAATTATTTAAATATTGCATTTAAATAAAAATGCATTTCCTTTCATTGAAGTCATTTGATAATTATTAAATTATGGGGAAACTGAGGCACGGGGAATTCAGCAAGTTGCAGGGAGCCCTCTAGCTGGCTGGTTAATGACAGGCCAAAGGTCAGAGTTTAACTGTAACTCTATGAATTCTTATGAATTCTGCCCTCGCTGCCTTCCTCCAGCGCCATCGCCAAGAGCGGTAATCGGTTCTGACAATTTTACAGGGCAGCGATTGAGGCAAATACAGGTAAAAATCACTGAGCAAATTGATAACAGAAAGAGTCGCAGGAGTCTAAAGGGCTAACTGTTCCACCAGAAACAATATTTCTTATTTTAAGAAGTGATTTTCTTAAACCATTTAAATTCTCAGAACATTATGGGTAGACCGAAAATATGCAGATAAACACATTAAAATATTTTAAAACTATTTCCTTCTTTACTTACTTTCCAAGACCTGAACTCGGATTTATGCTTCTCTTGAAAGAATTCCCAGGCTTTCTTCTCCGAGCTGCAGGACTAGGCCTCCCTCAGGGCCCAGGGACTGCCAACTGCAGACAGGCGGGCGGACCAGCACCCAGGCTCGGAAGGAGCTCCGAAGCTCTTCCTGATGTTCGACTCAAAGTCTTCGGGATTTGGCTTCAGACAGAAGGAAGCAAGTCCTCATTCCTTCAGGACCATGATTTCTCCATGAACATGCTGAGTTTATTAGTTTCGAAGCTGTTAATTTGACACTTGCCTTCTTAGAGTTTGCCTAAAAATAGAGTGTGGGGGAAGGGCGGGAAGGCAAAACTGAAAACTAAAAATGTCAAGCCTTCTGACGAGGATGGCAAAAATCATGTCATTTATAACATTTCAGTCAACAGGCTTACTGCATGCCACATCTTCATAGAAATCCTATTATCAAAGCCACCAGACACTATATTTGCTTCCTAATTATAGACCCTGAGCTAACAGTTACTTTTTCTTCCCTATAATAACAACAACACTTTGTATTTATCTAGCGCCTTTCTTCCAACAAGCTCAATATGCTTTGCAGACATTAACTCCTGAATCCCAGGCCTCTGGTGAGTGGCATCCATGGTGTCTCGTGGTATTGTGTGTGGCTGGTGGACCCATCATAGGGTAGTTGAACGTCTGGATTTCTGTGAGTGACTTTATTAGTTGTAAGAATACAGTCAATGTGCAGAATTTAACCTTTACTGGGCTAATTTGCACTTAGTCTCTGCAATCCGTTGTTGGACAAAACAAGGTACAAGGCACAGTGCACCCAAGGACTTAGCGACTCTGAAGGAGCTGAACTCTTGGGCCTACAAGCTAACAACAATGTTTCCTTCCTTGCTTGCGTCTGCTTGCTCATGTCCTCCTCTGGACTTGCCACAAACCAGGAGAATTCCTGGGTCCGGTGAAGCTTCCATTTTGGACATTTTCTTTCTACCTTTGCTTCCAGCACTTATAAACATCTTTAGACAGCTGTTTCCTAATTCCAATCTTGAGCTTGGCCATAAGGATCTTGAGCACACCAAAGATCCTCTCCTGCCACAAGCAACCCCTAGGGTGCTTAGGGGCCCCCAGAACCAAGAAAGAAAACATAGGCCTTCACCAAGGAGGTTAAGGGTTGCCTTTTAGACAATTTAGTTGGTGGCCTGGGATTTTTACCTTGCACTGTTACTGAAAGTTTCCAAATGAATTTCCTCAGTGGGCTCCTTTAAAATGTAACTAAAAACAAACTATAGGGTTGCAGAATCTTGGAGTTAGAAAAAACTTGGAGGCCTTTTAGAATTCCCTCTCCAATATTGCTGACATACCATCATTCAACTGTTGCTTGAACATTTCCAGTTTTCAAGAAACTCAGACAACAGCACATTTATTTTTTTAATAACTCTTATTGATAGAAATGTCTTCATTAGACCGGGCTAAAGTCATCTGCCATGTAACTCCAGCTCATTCAAGCTAGTTTATCCCTTGAAAGAAACCCAGCTTCTACTGAGGTGGGAAGCCCCATGAAAAAGACAGCAGGACCCCTAGGCAGGGCCACTACCCTCCTGCCAGGACCATTCGGTTACCTTGCCCAGTGGCATTATCTCGCCTTTTAAACTCTGAATCGGCTTACTTCTAGGAAAGCAGAACTTACCCCTAATATTTTATTGGTTCCCTGAGCTAACTCCTGATTGGTCTATTTCTCTCATTCCTAATTGGCCCATTTCTCTCACTCCTGATTGGTCCATTTCTCTCACTCCTGTTTGGTCCATTTCTCTCACTCCTGATTGGTCCATTTCTACAAAGCTTGTTCCTAATTAGTCACCTTTGTTATACCTTATTTGCATATGATGTTGCAAAATGTTGCAAAGTCTGGACTGGTAAGTAAAGTCTAGACTATAAAAACCTGTGTAAACCTACAGATGGGGTCCAGAGCTTGGAGTGTTAACTCCTCTGGGCCTGCTGGCATAGTAAACCTGAGGTCTCCAACCCTCCGAGTGCTGCTTGGTCTGTCGCCGGGATCCAGGTTGCTGTCACAACTGAGCTGTAACACTGAGCTATAACACACTTTGCTGCAACATATCAATCACCCTTCCACACAATAGCTCTGCAAAAATTCAAGAAAACTGTACTGTTCCCTTTAAGCTTTCTCTTTGCTAGGTTAAACATTCCACGTTTTTAATACTTCCTCATGGAACATATTTTCCTTCACTTTCCTAGGTGCCATCCTCAGAACTTCTCTGTCAGTAGTATCCCTGAAATCCAGCTGTGTTCTGACCAGCAAAGATCACCAAGGAAATAAATCCTCTATTATACGGTCCTGTATGCTTCTAGTAACACGGCTTAAAGATTCATCATATTGTACTCCCCGGCCCCTATTCATTTGTAATTCAACTAAACTCATAGGTCTTTTTCACCTTAACTAAGAATAAAGCAGGCCTCTTTCGTTCTCTTCTTGCAAAAGTGGATTTCGAATCATTGGTCTCCACTAAAACTAATTTGGTTAGTTTCAAGTCTAGCATATTGAAATCTTTCTGGTTTTATTTTTGTTTTTGTTTTTTCTTTTTTGCTTCTTTCAGGTTTTTATTTTGTCATGTTGGAGCTACTCTCTCCATGTTTGAATCCTGACTAATTTGATAAATCTTTTTTTGTGTTTTCCATTGTTCACTAACATACAAGCTGGTTTTATTCCAGTTCAGAGGAATACAAAAATAAATAAGATTGCTTGTCCTCAAAGCATTCACCATCTAGGGAGACACAGAGATGGGGAGCATGAGGCATGAAGCTGGAGAGGTAGGTAGGGGTCAGCTTGTGACAGCCATCACTTACCTCATTCAGGAGAGTGAACTTGACCCCTTAGGCCCTAAGGCATTTTCTAGCAAGGGGAATAAACTGATCAGATGACTGTGTTAGGAGAACATCTATAGTAGCATCAGGGATGATGGGTTGAAGGAAAGAACACTGGAGCCAGAGAGGCCAGTTAGGAAATTATTGCAAGATTTCAGGTAAGAGTTAATAAGAGCTTAAATACAACAGAGGCAGTGGGAGAGAAGAGGAAGGGACAGAATTGAGAATTTTTAGGAAATGGAATCAGCAATGTTACAGGATCAGTTAAATATAAAGAGTAAGGAAGAGAAAGAGGTCAAGAGTCCTCTCAGGAGTTCAGTTTCAGTACATGGTGTTATTTGCAGAGGTTAGAAAGCTTGAGAGAAGCAGAAACCACTCTAAGGAGAAACGGCTGTAATTGGAAACTATAGGTTTGCAATTTTCTCCAATAGTTCTCAGTAGCCTGGGAGCATAATAAAAGAAAAGAGAAGGCTGGATTATTCTAAAGGCAGGATATTGGTAGGTTGGAAGTAGCAGAACAACAAAGGACTATGCTGTAGTGCATGTAAGGTCTGGTAGAGGAAGAAGCGGAGGTATCGGAGGGATAAGGAAGGACTGTGGTGCTGGGAATCAGAAAGCAGTTCTGGTGGGAATTCAGGAATGGGAAAGGCCAGGGCTTAGGACATTGTGGAAGGTATCTGGGTCATTGAAGAAAATGAGGTTCTCAGGAGTACATTCTCCAAGACCTCTTCTTTGGGTTGACCTCAGCCCATTAATCGATAACAGCTTGAACTACACTTTACTATCAACAAAGTGTCACTTCCCAGTCTTGCCCACAAGGCAATTCTGTGTGGATTTATCAGACACCTTACTGATAATGTTCATTATGCTGAGAACATTTCATTCAATAACCCAATAAAAAAATGAAAAATTCTTTGTCAGGAAGGTTCTTAGTGATCTTTTCTAAGTATTTGTCTCTTTGATTACCAACTCTTGAAACTTGAAAGCAATTAATCAAATTTACCACCCTACATTTTTCCCATTTCTGAAAATTGAGGACACAGTTTTCCAGCTCCATTCTTTAAGCAATCCCCTCCTTCTTCATAATTTCTTAATACTCCACGGGTGTTTATGAGATCACACCATGAAATGTTACTTAGAGTTCTGAGCTGTGACCTGCCTGGGTTTTGCAATGTGGATACACCAGAAACGAGAGGCTCTGCTCCAGGACACATCACTGCCTCTATTTCCTTAACCAAGCTTGCTCTACTGTTTCTAGTTTGAGGAAATTATTTTCCTTAACAGACCAGATGGAGTCAACAGAGGAGCTGAGGAGTTCTGCTCCTTATGTCGCTTTTTACATTAGAAAATTTCCTAGCTTTTCCTTGTTTCTTTTCTTTTTGCAAATGTAGCTTGAATGGTTTTTGTTGTTGTTGTAGTTTTTGCAAGTCTCAGTTCCTAAAGGACTTTGGCTTGCCTGGATCTATTCTAATTCCTGGTACTGTATTGAGTATGAGTATCATTGGGAAGTGTCTTAAGACAGGTTTTCTCAGAATCAGACCCGGAGACAAGGATGTGTATGCAAGGGATTTGTTAATGAAGTAAACCCAGAAAAGTCCAGTGAGGGAGCAGAGGAAGTAAGACAGCAAAGGGGAAGAAGCCCAGCAAGGATGCAATTCAAGCAGAGGCCCAGCATGTATGTGTGTGTGTGTGTGTGTGCGCGCGCGCGTGTGCAGTAGTTCAAGGACAGTCTTTGATAGTTCAAGGGCACTCTTCCAAAGATGGTTGCAGGTGCCAGCTGGTAGAAGCAAAGGCACACAGACACTGAAAGGGGAATCTGAGGGAACCTGTGTTCAGTGTTGACAATGTTCATATATTGTCAAAGTGTCACAATATTCACATTGCCATGTTCAATGGTAAAATACTCTGTTTGTTTTTTTTTATACTTCTCTTTGGAGTCTGAGGCCATCAGAGGTTCTGTGCAGTCAAGTTGGTTTCCAAAATGTCTCTCTTTTCTGTGACAGGAGCATTTGTGTCTGTACTGTCAGAACTCCACTTTCGGAACCACTGCATTGTCTTCTCCTGGACACCCTTGGGTGCCTCGCCCCCACTGAGCTGCTCACACCAGAAACCTTGTGTCATTCTTGAGTCCTCTCCTCGCCCTCAGCACCCCAAACTTATCCATTCACATTTGCTCAGAAGTCCCCCATTCCTGTCCTTCCTCCAAACCACGTCTCAGGTCCCTTGACTTCCATCCTCACTGCCTGTGTGAGGCTCCTCACCTCTTGCTTCTATCCTTACAAAAGCTTCCTAACAGTTCTCTAGACCTTCTCATCCATATTCTACTCAGCAGCTGGACTGATCTTAGAACCTCAGGCACACCATGTCGCCCCATGCTTAACCATTCCAAAGCATTTACTATGAAAGTCCACTCCTCCTCATGGTTTACAAAGTTGCCGCCTGCAACTCCAGCTTCAAAGAAGGCCCCTTGCCCACCTTGTTCACTGCACTTCTGTCCCAGATTACTGTATGTCTGTCCCTCGTCCTGACCTCAGTGATTTTCTCCATGGTGTTTCTCTGTCTGGAATATTCTCCCTTCCACACATCACTTGGCTACTTCCTTTGGATCCTTCAGATCTCAATGTCCTTCCCTGACCTCGGTAAAGTCGGTCCCCCATCCTGTTATTCTCTCTCATAATGTGCCCACCTTGATGGGAAGAGGAACTACGACAAGGCTGCTATTTTCCTAGATGGTATTTATCACAGTTTGTAATTAAACATTCATGTATGTCTTACTTCCTTAGTATCTGTCTCCCCTATTAGACCATACGATTCATAAGGGAAAGGGATGTGTTGGTTTCATCCCTTGGTGTATAGTCGATAATCATTGTTGAATAATGAGTAAGTTCCTAGATTTAGGAAGTGTTTTGAAATCTATCATCCAATGTTGAGGTCACAGACTTGAGTTGCCAAACAAGAGCTTCTACTTATAAAACAGACATCATAGTGCAAAGAAAAGCCAGGATCAGGTGACAGTTAGACTCTCACGGAGAGCTGGGCCCAGGTCCTTCTCATTTGTGGAGGCTCTTATTGCTACATGGAGGTTCTTGAAAGCCCTCCCCCAGCCCCACCACCAACCAAAGAGCAATAGCATAGAACAGGGATGTTATGGGTTGAATTATTGAATTCATATGCTGAAGTCCTAACACCTAGTACCTTACAATATGACTGTATTTGGAGATGGGGTCTTCAGAGAGGCAACTGAGTGAAAATGAGACCATTCGGGTGGGCCCTAATCCAATATGATGTCCTCGTAAGTTATAGGAGTTTAAGACACAGACAAGTTGTTTCACCTCTCCACTCACACTTCAGCCTTTTCTTACTCTGCCCACTAGAAGAAGTCAATTTCCGAGTATCAATCACTATAGGCGGGAATCTCCACGTACGATTCACAAGGGAGTTTATCAGTTTTCATGCATCTGAGTATGTCTGCAGTCAACAAGGGAGTGGGTGTGTCCACACACTGGCCCCAAAGATTTTCCAGATCTGGGATCCTTAGAGACCTCATCTAATTTAAAGTCTGACTCAATTTGTCTATTACTTTGCAGTATTACTCTTAAAGATGCATTGCACAGAGTTAACACATTTTCTGCCTTTTCAGTGCTAAAACTCCAGAGAGGTGTGTGTGTGTGTGTGTGTGTTGGGGGGAGAATTATCTATATTTGCTCAAATTCCTAGTTTGTCGTTTTAGGATAAAGATTCTCTTCTAATCTTTTCAATATACTTACACGATTAAGTGAGCTTAATACTTCATAGATTTTGACTCAAGTTCAAGAAAACCTTTGTAAGTAGGTTATTTCTTTAGCTCAGAGATTGGGCTCTAGTCCAGCATCCTAATCATCCACTAAAATGGGAGCAAAGTTCTATGGGAAAGCCAGTTGGGCATAAAAAGGAGAAGTGGGATGAAATTGAGCAAGGGAAAATTTAGAATGTGTATTGGGTAAAACTACTTAAAAAGAGAAAGTCAGATCAGAGTGAATGCTGAGCTAAGTGGAATATTAGAGAACCCCCCCTGTTAATTCAAGAAGTTGGGGATTAAACTGAGTTGTCACACTGACCACACTTTTTACATATTTTGGAAAGTGTGTATATCCTCAAATGCTTAGAGAGTTTGAGACAACAGTGAAAACACATTGTTTATATTTAATCCTAGTATTTAAAAAATACATTTCTGTAATAAAGCCTAATTTGCATTTATAAATTATGAAAAGTTGTGTCTTCAAATAGGGTCCCTGTGCACGCATAGTGACCATTGTGAGTGACTTTGGTCCAGCCTGGTGCATTTGTAGGGAGAATGAGAAGATTCCTATTTTGTGTGCTTCTAAGATTCCCAGGTCTTCACAAACATCAATTTTCCTGTGGCGTGTGCTGAAAGCAAAAATGCTGCTGTTAGGGATGAATCCCGTATTAAAAGAATGACATTCTTTGGGGAAAATAATGCATAAATTTTCATATTATTATTAACATTAAAGAGTTCATTTAATCTTCCCCAAATCTTTTTTTTTGGTGTATTTTTATTTATATTGAAGTATAGTCAGTTTACAATGTTGTCTCAATCCCCCAGATCTTTAACTGTGCCAGTGATATGATCCCCACTGAGGTTGTGAAATGCTCAGGCATTTCAGAGGGTGTCCCTGCAACGAGGAGCCAGGACAGCGGCAAGGGACTGAATCTGTGGGCTCTACACTGAGCGCCACGACAGTGGGGTAGTGCTCAGTTCATCGCTGGGTCCAGCACCAAGTCAGCGTCAGGAGGGAAGAACTGAGCAGGAAGGAAGTAGCGGGAGGTACTGGCCTTAGAGTCCAGGCAGTGCTGTCCTGTCTCTGCCCCTTGCCAGCTCTGTGACCCTGGGCAAGTCTGTATCTCCAAAACTGGGTAAAATGATAGCAACCTCCTGTCTTAGGTTGGGTTCCCAAGGAGACAGACTCTGATATTTGTCCTTCTATGAGGATGACTTCAGGAACAGAGCATGAGGGAGGCAGGACTGGGCAATGGCAGAAGGTAGCTGTGATGAAGTCTCAACAGCAACTTCAGTTGACCCTGCAGGGATCTCTGGATGAGTAGAGCTCTCCAGAGTTGTCCTGCACTGAGACAAAGGGGCAGGTGTCTGTACCTCCACGCCAACCAGTCACTACACGTAGATTGGTCCCCTCCCATGGAGAGGACACAGCCCTGGAAGAGGCAGCCCCCCTCGGCTGAAGGCAAGCCTGGGGAGGACCCAGCCGAAGCCATCAGTCAGTACTAAAGCAGGCAGCTGGGAGAATAAGGCCTCCTGGAGGGGGTGGGTGCTGGGCAGCGCTCAACATCCACTGCACGTGGTGCCCCTGTGCCACTTGGATGCACTTACTTCACATGTAAATACACCCCATCTGGAAACAGCTCCTCCATAATTCTGGTTTGTGTCTCTTCCTGGGAAAACCGACATTGGGAGGGTTAGTGGATGAAACACCACCTCCACCACTGCAGTTAGTCCCGAGGTTGCAGCTGACACTGTCCCACCTCCCTGTTCCACTCCGCGTCCTAGGTGCTTGCTTCTAGACCCCTAGCTTCTCTGCTGGTCCAAGTGGCTGACGTGGTGGAGTGACCCAGACGCTCCTTCTGAGTGAGTCTGAGCTCCTGGTCACTATGCCTGTCTTTGGCTTTGGGTTGCACATTATCATTTATAGTCATAGCTGGGGAACTGAGTATCAGGGGATGACCCAATGGATCACCTGGGTACCATATGAATCATTTCCTATTGTGCATCAGCTCCCTTCTTCTGATGATTACATTATCCCTGCTAGGTGGTGAACTTCCTTCTTCGCCTTTGGCATGAGCAGGCTAACGTGACCAGGTAGCAGCTGTAACTTAGAGGTGAAAGGAACTCTCGCTGTAAATCCCATTGGAGACATTTGCTCTCTGGGAACCAGGGCCTCTAGACCCTCAAGGCCTAGCCTTGCAGAGATGGGAACTACCAACATTGGTACATGCTGTCTGGACCCTACAACTCCTTGAGTGCCCGGTCTCTTCCCGCTCTTTGCAGGCCCAGCACATCCTTGGTTGGGTTGTGTTACAGTGTGTTCCTAATTATTGGTCAGCAGGAAGAGTGGAGTTGGGGGCAAATCTGAAGATGGAAAAGTTTTATTGCAAGGCAGGGGACTCTGCATCATCTTCAAGCAAGGGGAACTGCTAGCCTTAGTAGGAAAGCATGGGCTTTTCTTTGCATGTGCCAAGGGTCCAGGAACATCTGGGGTTTCACAGTTCTTTAGTGCACACACCCAGCTATCCCCATCCCAGGTCACAGGTCTTTCCCTTTCCAGCCAGGGCTCTGACCTCGGCATAACTGACTTGCTGGAGGGCTGACAATTCAAAGTTCTCTGGTGCTCAGATCCCCTTGTAATTAAGTCTGGGGACTGATCTTCAGCATTTTTTGCTCTCTGGTTGTCAGAGATTATTGTCCTTTCATATGCTTCTGAGAAAGCCCTCTGAATTTATAACTAGCTTTAAATTGGTGATTAATCACCCTAACTCTTTCATTGTCTTTCTCCATGGCATTGATCACACTCAGCTAGAGCAACTGAACCACTGTCTTTATAATTACTTCGCTTTCTGAACCTCTGAGATGTTGCACTAGCCAGTGTATTCCCTCCTTTTTACCTCATCCCGGTTCACAATCAGTGGAAGTTTTAACAACTGCCCTGCTGCAATATGCTAGCGACCGTCCACATTGCATCGATTATCAGGGTTGGAGACCTCATTGCCAGCCAGCTGGCAGGTGACCTTGTTCCCACATCCCATTTTCGAGATTGCGTTCTGGGACTTTTCCTGGCACCAGTCTTAAGTTGAGTTCCCAAGGAAGCAGACTCTGAGATGGAAATTTGCATACAAGGATTCCACTGGATGCGTTCTTGGGAACAGTATGGATCAGGGGAGGGGAGAGAGAGAGTAGGGCTGAGCAGAGGAAAAGCGTGAACTGCAGTGAAGTTGCAACAAAAGCCCCAGCTGATCCCCGGGGGATCTTGGGCCTGGAATGGCCTTTCAGAGTTGTTTGAATTGAGGGGAAGTGGTGGGATCGTTGCTGCTCTCTTACTGACCAAGATGCGTTTAGAGGTGGGGAATCCTCGGAGTGGAGACGTCGATTTGTGTGAGGCCTCTGCCTTCGGCTTTAGGGAGGGACTCACTCTAAGCCATCAGCAGGCAACAATGCTAACAGTTGGGAGAATATGAACCGTAGTCCTGTGGGTGGGGGTGGGGAGAGAAATCTAGGATGTAACTTGCCACTGTATCTACCAACGTGGTTGTGAACATTTAATAAGATTATGGAAGTAGAAGGGCTTTAAATTTGTTCAACACTTAATAAATCCAGGTTATTTTTATTACTTCACAATTTTGACATGGGTTGGCCCAAACACAGAATCAACCGCCGTGGTCAGCAGGACAAGATCTCTTTAAGTCAGATTGTTCCCTGTTTCAGTCAAGTCATTGGCCTTCCAATGATCTGTCATCTTATTCTAAGGCTCCAAATTCTTGGTAGGTTTTAGAAAAATCTCTCCAGTATCCCATAAAAAATGAAGGGTTCACATTTGACTTCATTTTTTTCCATCCAAGATATTTTTCTTCAGTGAGCAGTTTAGAATCTCAGAAGGGTTAAATACTAGTATCATGGCAAAGTTGAAACAGAATCATAAGTTTAATATTATTTTCAAGTTAAAACGATTTAACATGACACCAAACTTGAGTGAACATTCTACATGGTTGTGGAGATATTAAGATTTAAACAGATGTCAGCAATTTTTTTTACAAAACGGAAATTGAGTTCTACAGATGGTGAAGACTGAGGAGTTCAAAGTGTTGTATAAAAAATGTACACTCAAGTAAAAAGTAATCATCTTTATATTTTACGTTTGAAGACACCCTTTTGGTGATGAGGATAATTTTCAAGCCGATCAGACAGAAATCTTTTTACCTTTTACTTCCATATCTTACTTCATTTTTCTCTGCTACATTTTTCAATTATGGAAGGTATTTGTACAGTAATATAGGACTTCTCTTTTTCCAGTTCTCACCTTTATTTTACCTAATTTTCTATTAGCATAATATTATTCAACCTGCTTTGTCATATTTTCTGTAGCAACAGGCCATGGTGTCATACAAATCATCTCTTTGATTTTTATTATTTTCTATATACAGTTGGACTTCTTTTGGCAACTTGTAATTTTCATGCACTTATTTAATGAAGATGCTCTTGCCAATTAAGAAAAGGTTTTTAAGATTATAAGAAAATATTCAGGTCTGTGAGTTTTATCCAATTCTCCCCAGTTCTTTTAGTTACACAATTGGTGCTCAAAAGTACAAAATTCTCCATAAATGATGAAACAAAAGCCATATTTTTAAATGTAAGAATGTAAAAACACATTCTCTCCAAAATCATCACTTTCTGTGTTCACCCAAATAACCAGATTTTTTTTTCAAATGTATAACCAATGTTGTGTACTTGAACACTGATTGCCAAAGTAATGTGAGAAAATGCATTGCAAAATTTCATTCAAACAGGGAGGAGAATCACGAGACTGGAAACAGGATGAGGAACCTTCTGCAACACACTGTGGACAACATGTGGGCTGAAGAACCCCTTCATTCAGATGTTTGTTGGTTTCTAGCCTTGCTGCCTAAGACCTCAGGGAAAAGGTGTTCAAATGACAAAATACAGACACCAGAGAATATCTGCTGTCATTCCAAGAGGAATACAGAAGAATATCTGCTCTATTTTGAAGAAAAGGAATTTGGGATCTGAAAGATCCATGCATCAGGACTGCCATTGACTTCCCACTAATCTTACCCTAGGATGCTACAATTCTCATTTACATTTGTCCACCACTATACTCAGCATCCTCTTTTGAATAGATTCAGGAAGGACTTTCAGAGTCATAAAGGAGTTGAGCTCATCTTTGGTGAATCCCTCTTTCAGCAACTCCCAGGGGGACCCCATCTCACCCCACCAGGGTCCTTCTAGATAGCGTTCTATCACCTAAGTCTTCTCTGTTTAGCTTGGTGTTACTTCACCGCCTCTGCCTCCTACCAGTTATTTTCCCTCAACCATGGAAAACAGATGGTCTTGCTTCCCTCCTCCCATCCCCTTCTGAAAGTCACCAGAAGTGCATCTTACTCTTCGAAAAGTGGGGACTAGACTCTGTATCGCCGTCTGTTTTCCTTTCCATCACCAACCCCAAAATGGCACCAGCCACCTTCTACTTACCTCACTCTAATATTTCTATTCCTTATGGTGGCCCTGTAAAGTTCAATTGTATCTCAACTTTCTGATGAGAAAAATGAGACTTAGAAAGACTGAGTGACAAAGCTAATAACCGGCAGCACTTAGATTAGACTAGACTTCATGTGTCTCCTGGCACTGCACTATTCCCATACACTACATTGCCTTCTGAAATAAAAAGGGGATTCTTATCCATCACAGCGGTGGCTGTCATGACAGGTTGTGACTAAGGCATTCATTCCAAGCACAGTTCTTACATAACCGTGATGTGGCAACATCAGGCCAGGTAGAAAGAGAGGACGGAGTGACTGCAGACCAGTGAAATCAGAGATTTCCGTAGGGAGAGTAGAATTTCTCAAATAATGTTGCTGCTACTAATGTCTCTGAAACCTAGGGCTGTAATTTATCAGACCAAGAATTAGGTTTACCCAAGAACAAACCAGAGATTTCCTGGTTGTCCTGGATTAGTCTCTGGATGGTTGTCAGTCACCTTGGCCTGAAAGGTGAAGTGAGGTTTCCAGAACCTCTCAATGTTCTAGCACTATTGATCCTCACAACAACAGGATTGAAAAGACAGTAGATCACTAAAATGTCTGGACTTCTAAACAACAAGGACCTAGTGTATAGCACAGGGAACTATATGCAATTCCTTGTAATGGGCTGTAATGGAAAAGACTCTGAAAAAACAATGTATATATATGTATATGTATAACTGAATTGCTTTGTTGTACACCAGAAATTAACATTATAAATCAACCACACTTCAATAAAAAAAAAATTTTTAAAAATTTTTAAATGTCTGGATTTCCCATTTAGACACCATTAGGCCAGAATAAACTATTAGGGCTTCTTTTTTCCCCAGTCCTATTGTTATTAGGATCAGCAGTGACTGAACATTGAGAGGTTCTGAAAACTTACTCCACTCAGCTCGCTAAGGGGCAGATATCTGTTTTATATATGAATATCTTACCGCTGTTCTAGCCTTTATATTAAACCTATTTTGAAAGCATAGCCCAAAGCTATTCCAGCCATTGGCTTCTTTCTCTTTGCTCTTTCTTTGAGCTGAGAGCTGCGCACATCAAGGCTGCTCTGAAAGCTTTGATGCTTCTTTGGCAACGACTTCAGTCCTGCTGCATTTACCACAGAACTGCAGTGACTGTCTTATGTGGAGAAGCATATTTGTGGTTGATAAAAATGCTAGTTCAATGGGGGGAAAAAGTGAATTGATTATATTGAGCATTTTTAAAACTGTCACTTTTTTCAAAGACAAAAGAGGATAATTTTGGTTTCTTCATCTATTCCACATATACGTTGATTTTTAATTACAATCAAACATTATTAAAGGAAATCCAAGTGAAACCAGGGGGAAAATTATAACTATGGTTTAGTACATAGGATTCTATTTGGTCTGGGGTTGGGGGAAGCTGGCGGGCACTTTCAAGCTTTTAGATTTGTGCAATATTGGATTATGTATACGATTACTCTAAAGGTATTCCACTCTCTGTAATGACATGGAGAATATTACATGGTGTGTAAGGTAATGCAACCCTTTTCTGCAGCCTGAATTCTGAGAAATGAGAAAGAATACCACTGCCTTCTCCCTGGTTTAATTCTATCATAGCCTATTTTCTTATCCCAGCGATTCTTCTAGCTGACCGACTTTGCCTTTGTCACACACCATCCTTCTTCCCAGAATGGCAGTGTGATTGTGGTTATGTGCAGGGACTCAGAGACAGACAAAACTGGTTTCAAATCAAGGCTTAATCACTTAGCAGCCTTATTAGCTTGTGTGGTTAGTTGTTTAATCTCAGTTTCCTCATCTGTAAAATGGGCATAAAATGAGGATCAAAGGCAATACTGGGTACCAAGTTATTGACACACAGTAAACAGTTAGTTGTCATTATTACCAGGTCATAGAGGTCCATACAAAACTGCGGCAACAGGCCATAGGTATTTGAGGATGGTCACTTGCCACATGGGAAGCAGTTTGCTGAATGCTAGAAAAATCTATAAAGATGTGCAGTTTGCTTCTGGAAATGGTTTCTTCTTCTTCTGAATGACCAAGATGGTTCCAGATCCTCCAGGTCCTGGCAGGACAAACTGAAGCCATGGTCCTTTCTTTGACTGACTATGTAAATGATCCCAACATTAGACTCAAGCTTTAGTTTTTACATCATCATTCTTTCTTTTGAGATAATTTATCCTTGAGAGGATTCCTAGACTATGGTGATAATAACAGCTACTTTCAAGAAATACTCTTAAAAAAATGGAATAATCCTGTGAAGTCAGAAGTGGTTGGGGAGGAAGGGAGGCCTGCTTGGGAACAGGATTTGCAGTTTGCTCAGAGCTCTGCTGTTGCTTCTCTATTAATGATCTTGCAATTTTTAAATTAAAAAAAATTTTATTGAAGTTTAGTCAGTTTACAACGTTGTGTCAGTTTCTGGTACACAGCATAATGTTTCAGTCATACATACATATATGTCTGTTTTCATATTCTTTTTCATTACAGGTTGCTATAAGATATTGAATATAGTTCCCTGTGCTATACAATATGAATTTGTTTATCTATTTTATATATAGTAGTTAGTATCTGCAAATCTCAAACTCCCAATTTATCCCTTCCCACCCTCTTTCCCCCGGGTAACCATAAGTTTGTTTTCTATGTCTGTGGGTCTGTTTCTGTTTTGTAAATAAGCTCATTTGTATCTTTATTTTTTTTATATAGATAACACATATAAAGAATATCATGTAGTATTTTTCTTTCTTTTTCTGTTTTACTTCACTTAGAATGATGATCTCCAGGTCAATCCATGCTGCTGCAAATGGTATTATTCTTTTTTATGACTGAGTAATATTCCATTGTATAAATATACCACACCTCCTTTTTCCAGATCTGTTGATGAACATTTAGGTTGTTTCCATGTCTTGGCTATTGTAAATAGTGCTGCTGTGAACATTGGGGTGCATTTATCTTTTTGAATTAGAATTTCCTCTGGATATATGCTCAGGAGTGGTATTGCTGGATCATATGGTGAGTCTATTTTCAGTTTTTTAAGGAATCTCCATACTGTTTTCCATAATGGCTGCACCGAATTACATTCCCACCAACAGTGTAAGAGGTTTCCCTTTTCTCCACATCCTTTCCAGCATTTATCATGTGCGGACTTTTTAATGATGGCCAATGATCCTGTAATTTGATTATTTCATCTAGACCACTGTTTCTTGATGGGTGGTCCCCTGAATCACTTAGGGGAACGTGCTTGTCAAAAATGTGGACACCTGAGCCCCACCCCAGCCTTTCAGGGTCAGAGTCTTTGGGGATGGAGATAGGCAGTCCACATCTTAACCAGATCCCTTGGTGGTCCTCATGCACACCCAAGGATGAGAACACCCAGTATAGAATACAGTTGAACAAATTAATGGCACTACCGACGTTATTACAGCTTAAGCACTTCTCTCTCTGTTTTGAGAAGGAGAAAGAGATGATTAATACTTAAAATTTCTTATTCATTCATGAGCTACAGGCTTTCCACGTTCACTTTTCTATAAAATGGGAGTTACGAGAGCTACCAAACTCTTTTTAATGTAAGAATGAATAAATGTTTAGTAAGTATTTGGGGCTTTCTGCTAAGAGGTAGTATAAATGTGCCAAGCATTATTACAGGAGAACTAGGTTGATGAGGCTGACGTACGTATGCCCCAAGTTCCCATTTGCCATAATTTAAGGAAATAGGTACCGAAGTGGTGCCAGTGGGTCTTACAGCTAAGTGACTGTTTTGGCTCTGTGAAGGGAGGGCATGCTTAACCCCAGGGAGCTATAAAACATCAGCTGAGTATTGATGGAGTTTGGAGTCAAATAGAAAACCTGTTCTCCTGTGAAAACATGCACATATGTGGAATTGCACTGCTATAATCAGGACACAACCAAATTCACAGATGTGCCCAATTTTCTGTTTCCTCTATATTTTCCCAGTTTCTCGGCACAGTGACAAATGAGGAAAGTACTAAACTGATTTTGCATAGCATCTCGTGGAAGCTGCTCACAAGTCTCACTGGTGGGAATGAACCTCACAAATGTTAGTAGTTAAGTGCTACATCTGTCTAATCCATCTCTGGGATACACTAAGCTCTCTGTTACTTTCATGCAGCAAATTGAAGAACTCCCATCATTCTAAGTCAAGTTTCAAAAAAATTTTTCCTTAAAAAAAATACTCTCCTCTCCCCAAAGATTTTTCTTCTTCTATTTTCATATTTTCAAGTGCATATGATTGATAATTATAAAATGGAATCAGAATATCTGAATGAAATCGGGAAAGATAAACCCCTTAGTCTTGTCTCTCTGACTATACATATTTCTCACCACTGTTAAAACTTTAAAACTCCTCCACCAACATCAAAAAAGGGAGGGTAGGATTTTCATTGTTTGGAAAAACATATTGTAGCAAACAATTGTTTTTTTCTGACCATCAACATCCACACCCCTCACCTTTTATTTCCTTTGTGGGAAATCACCTGGCTCCATTAAGTTCAGTCTTAATATTCCATCAATTAAGATATCCCCTCTCCCCCAGCCAAAGAGGAAGTGCCTGACCTAAGCTGGACCAATCAGATGTGCTCTCCCGAGCTTTGAAGGACAGGTGAGTGCTCACGGCTAGTGGCAGTGCCTTGACAAGATGGGTCATTCATTTCTGCCACTTGGAACCCCAGGGCTGCCCTGAGTCCTGAACTATTCCTGATATGAATTTTCAGTCTTGCCTTTGCTTCTTCAGCCTCTCCATCTCTGCCCCATAAACTCTTCTTTTTCTTAACTGAGACAAGGTTCTTTACTGTTGCTTAAAAATCAGACGTGTCCATTAAAATTTTTACCAACCAGCTTACCTATGGGAGAAGTCAGTGACCAACTGAGACATGCTCCTCGTCAAAAAGAATGGCCACTGGGCAGGGTAGCCACCAGTGGGCTCCTCGCAGAGAGCTTTTACTGAAGATATTAGATCTCAGTTTTCTGCTCATTTTAGAAATAGTGACATTTTCACCTGAGCTAAGCTTTACCTATAGTCGTACAATAGAAATAAAGGATGGTGATGTTAGTAAGAGAGGCGGGAAGAGAGCCAAGCAAAGATGGGCAGAGGGACAGGTATGGAGATAATGTGACCACCACGAAGGAAAGAGCTGCACACAGTGAGGAAGTTTGCATTGAGTGACTCTCAGTTCTGTAGAATCATAGAGATTCTTTTGGAATTTCCCCAGGACACAAGCTCCATGGCTTGAGGAAGATTGTCCTATGGTAAAAAAAAAAAGCACTGAGGACACATAACTTGAGAAAGGTTTCCTTTACTGAGTTAAATGGTATTGATAAATTGCTCACTGACATTTACATGTGCCTCAAGAAATTGGAATAATGTCATGAACTCTCCACTTAAAATAAAGGACAAGTCAAATTGTGAAGGACCAGTACTTGGTCTTCTTGGAGGAGAAGAAAAAGCTGTACGACATTAAAGGACAATGCTGAAGGTTACTGACAGGCCTAGGCTGTTAACGTTCAGCATCATGAGGTCTCCCAGAAGGAGAAGTACAGAGAATGTAATGGAGCGGGTGCCTACTTCTTCAGTCTCCTTCCAACACCTCAGCCAGGCTCCCTCCCACCCAATTAGACAGTCCTTCCAGGGCATCTTGCTGGTCCATACCTGACACAGTTCTTCCTCCCACCTGGAGCGCCCTTCTCCACCTTGGCTCCGTGGGACTGTCTACCCTTCCACGGCCCCTAGTTCACGTGGCATCTCTGCACACACTAGAAAAACCACCCCTTGCTCAAGACACTTTGTTTCCCTCTGTCGGAATGTTGTTGAACTACATGGATTTTGTTAAAACAAACATTTCATCAATATTTTAAGGAAAATTCTTATTTAAAAATATACTCATTTATAACAGCTTTGATACAAATAATGCCTTTTATGGCTGAGCAGCACATAAGCTGCATACTCATCTTGGTGGGTCTAGATGACAAGATATTCAGAGTCGCTCACGAAGAAGAGGCTCAGTGTTTACAGAGCTCATCTGGGATGCTTTCCCTGTGTGTGGAATGCCGGCTCCGTCATCACCTATCACACAGTCCTGTGTGTGCATCACCCCCACAATAAAGGGGAAACACTTTGAGAGGAGAAACTGTTGCTTACTGACTTCTGTAACTTCAGGGACCAGCGAAATATTGGTAAATAGTAATGCCCAGGAAATTTGTGTTGAAGAAATTAATGAAGAAACGTTCATACATGGTGCTCAATGTAAGGCCTTGCACGTAAATAGCATTTATTGAATTACACTCCTGGAAACAAAAATTGGTGGTACTGGCACTTTCACATCGCCTCCTATGAATATGGTGTAGGTATGTGATTTGAGGCATTAATGACAACATATTAATTCTACGGGAGGACATTTTCATCTTTTAATACTGGGTCTGGCTAGTACTTAACACAGTGTCGATGTTCAAGAAACATTTGCTAAATGAATCAATGACTGATCATGAACGAGTCAGTAAGTGAATCGGAACAAGGAAAGTGCCGTCATCACTCTTCTCTATAAGCCAGAAGTACTGAGACTTGTTTTCTTAACGAAGTATGGTGCTTAGAGTAGCTGAAAAGTCTATCAGCATCATGATAAATGTTTGAGAGAATGCTTCCCCCCAATATAAAAGAAAAATATCTCTACTATTAAGGCATTGGATGCAGTGATCCAGAGAAGGGTAAAAGCCTATGTTAGGTGCAGAATAAAATGTTGCCCGTGAAGTTACAGGATTTTCTCCTGATTTTTTTGAGTAAGATAATGTTCTGGAAAAGAGGACTTGTAAACCAGCATATTGATTAAATGTTTCAGTTGGCTTTTATACTGGGACGTCAACAAAAACACTGATTAGCAGAGGTAACTCTGAATTTTGTTGCACTCCACTCTCACCAGAAAACATCCAAGGCTATAAAAATAGTAGAAAGCAGAAATTTTGTTTTTCAAAAAGAAAATCAATGTCCAGAAACTACTGCTGGATCATCCCAAATTTATATACCTTCAGAGCCCATTCAGTTAAAATTGCCATGCGCTGTGGAGAGTCCTCACCATGAAAGCTCTCAATTTGTTCTACATGCGCTACTCACTAAGGCTGGCAAGTAAGCGAAGACAAGAAGGAGTGCAGGAAACACGCTTTCTGGCTAACCCCAAGACACCTCAAAATGTCTTCAATCAGAAGACTCAAACAGGGAGGGGGATATAGCTCAGTGGTAGAGGGTGAGCTTAGCGTGTACGAGGTCCTGGTTTCCATCCCCAGTACCTCCATTAGAAAGAAAGAAAGAAAGAAACCTGATTAGCTTCCCCCCCAAAAAAAAATTGATTAAAAAACAAAATAGCTGTGACTAAAAAAAATTGTTCAAAAAACATGAAAAGGGCAAACTGAAATTAATAAATGCTTAATTAATTGTCTCCAAAATGTAACACTATGACAAATTCATTAGTGCTAAATTTGGAATTCATGAAATGTCCATTATATTTGAAAGCAATTTATGGGCTAGATTTTTTAGCATTTTTCAGGTGATCAAGAAACCATGGTCAAATCATTTTAAACACAAGAATATAAGCATCAATCTTGTAAAATGTATAAAAATTACAGTACGAGATGTGAATGCACGTCTATGTATTTGATACCATGTACACTGGAAGAGGAATTGCCGGGCCTATGGAGGTGACTCAAGTCCACGATGATTGTATTCCTAGTGGTGAAAAAGAGCCCAGGACCTGAAACAGCTTCTTCCCTTCTCCTGGTTCTCCCCTGGGGTCAGCCCATGGAGCAGGAGGCAGGGGAAAGAGCCCTGGATTTGGAGCCAGACGGCCAGGTTCCAGTTCGTGTGGGCTACCTCCTTTGTTATGTGACCTCGAGGCTGAGATGTATCACAAGTAATCTGTCTGCAAGAAGCAATCAGTTGAAACACTATTGTATTGGTTGTACTGGGAACCATCTATTTGTCAGGCAAAATTGACTCCTATCAGTTTCCTGTGTTTCAGCCTAAAATATGAAAGCATTTTGCAAAGTGTAAATGATTTTAGGGATTAAGATTCCAAGGGAATTAGAAAGAAAAAGGGAGGGAGAGGGACCTTGGTGAATGCCTGCAGCTACTTGGAATAGCAGGGTAAGGGTTAAAAAACCACAGCACTGTGGCTCCGAAGTTTCTCACAGCCAGAAGCAACTCTTTGATCCCTGGTCTGGCACCTTCTGTGTCAACAGTGTGCCCCTCCTCAACATTCCCCCAAACTGTTGTTGCTCACGGGTCTGTGCAGGACGTTCATGTGTCCCCAGAGAAAACAGATATTGCTTTAGCCTCTTGTTTCCCTGTCCCCAATCACCCCACCACCCTCCCTCCTTCAAAGCAAAGGGAGAGAAAGGGGTGTGTGTGGTGGGCACAGGGATGTGCTCTCCCAGGAGTTTCCAGTGCCTAACAGAATCAGATTTTCCAATAACCTGTAAAATGATTTTCACATCCATCTCTGGTAGAGCTCCGTAGCCACTGGTTAGATGATGACTAGATGCATTCAGTCTATAGTTTGCCTTGGACAGACTTTCTTCTTCTTGTAGGTCTGCAGCGAGTGGAAGCACTGTCCTCCCAGCTCGACTGTCTTCATGGAAGAGAAGAGACGCCACTGGGAGCTCCCAGACAGACTCCTGAATGGGGAGGAGGCTCCTCCACTCACGGTGAAGAAGGTGAGTCTCTTATCTTGCTAGATTCACCTCCTCATTAATCAAAAATAATGATGAAAAGTAAAGAATGAATTTTTAGATAAAAGGCCAGAGGGTATCACGGGAAGTTTTTCAATCAGCCGTCTGCCAGAAGAGGAAGTCTTGAGGGTAAAGCTCCTCCCGGCCACACTTACCTACCAGACTCCCAAGCCTCCTTCAACTTACAGCTTTTTTTTTGGCGGGGAGGGGCCAGGGAACTTTCTGGAAGACTCTAGACATACTTAGAATCCTGTGACTCCGCACTTGCTGGGTTATGGGAGAGGGAACAGAGCACTGAAAAGAAATAAAAGGGAAGGAGAAAGGGGAACCACCTCTCCAGCCTCCTGGTCCCTCAGGGTCGCCTGTGAGCCATTCCCGAAGCTGTGACCACCCTGCGATAGATTAATTCTTTCCTCTTATAAAGTGGGGCTTCAGTATACTTAATGAGGGAGAAATAGGATGTGATTTTTTTTTTCCCTTCAGAATCACTCCAGTATGATCTGCAGAGTGATTAGCGTGGCTCAGCCTCAGTTGGGATATTATGGCTTAAATTATTCCTATTAGTTTCCAGCTGACCTTGGAACACAAACATTACATCTGATTTCAATGAAACTTTAGACTTTGTTGTTCTCAGTCAGCTAATGAAACAGTTGAACCTTCCCATGACTTGCGGTAATTATAATAAAGGGGAAGCATTATCACGAATAATGCAAACCGATTTACAAGATGGCAAAGTGATATTCTGGAATTTGTGCACAAAGACACTAAAAATGTGAACTGAACACAGACTGAAAATGCAGTGCCATCCAGAAGGCTGATGCCCTGCTGCCAAAATGCTAGCCCACCTGGCAGCGTTACTCTCGTACAGTGAGTTCTGGCACAACTGACTGGTTACAAGAAACGTTATGTTAACAGGAAAAGCCACTTTAAAAGTCTGTTTGATGCTTAAAGCTCTCAAGTACACTCTAAACGTTTAAACGAATACTCCAAACTGATTAAAGCATTTATGGAAAATAAAAGTGTTTTGCCAGGGGGGCAAAAAATGAGGGATCTTGGTGGTTGTTGCTTGTTTGTTTGGTTTTACTGAGGTGTAGAACAGAAACCTCAAATTTGACAGATTTCCCAGTTCTAATTTAGTTTTAAAAGTTTAAGAGTTTATGCCACCCCAAACAATTTCTTCAAACTCAGTGGATTTTCAAATCAAATATAATGACCCTCCCGCTCTGGGAGAAGGATGCGCCCTCTTTCTGGTTATATTCTCAGTGCTGAATATAGGGCCTGGCCCGGAGGAGATACTTAATAAGTGATTAATGAAAACTGGGCACCTACAAGGTGGGAACTCAGCCTTGTCACTCACTTAGGAGCTCTCTGGCGTCACCTCACGCGTGTGGACATTTCACAGATGTTTCGGACATGCTGCTTTCTGATGAGAGTGGCACATTTCAGCGTCCTGCCTTCTGATCCCCACAGGCCCAGTGAACTCCTCTTCATCCTTCAGATCCCTTTCTCTGACAAATCCCAGGCTGGTGATGCCCAAGACTTCAAGCCAGCCAGTCTGGGTTTGATTTTTGGCTTTGCCATTCACAAGTGATCTTAACAGTGACCTGACTGCTTTTTGCCTCAGTTTCTCCATCTGTAAAGTGGGTTTTTGTGAGGGTTAAGTGAGTTCGTGTGCATCGAATTGTGAACATTTCACAAACGCCAGCTCTCAGTGTCCTGGGTTGCCTGTCACACTATACTGCAATTATTTGTTTGCTTATACTGCCCTCGCTCAACTACAACTCATCCAGTGCAGGATTTCTGTCTTTCTACCTTTGTGCTCACCAGGTTTACAGAGCACAGGTTCTAAACTTGGTAAACAAGCAATAAATGTTTGCTGATTTAAATAAACTAAACTCAACCTATTCCCTGGGAGGAAAGTAAAGGCAAATTCTCTCTCATTCTTCAGGGAGGTCCTTGCAGATGGAGAAGATCATTTGGATTAGAAACCTGTAAATTCCACTGCGGGTGACTCACCTTGCTGGGAATGAAGTTGAGACATCTAATCTTCACCAAGAATCTGAACTAGCTACAGCCTCTTGCTTTGGCCAGGTTTTTTTTTTTTTTTTAGGGATGTACAAATTGACTTGAAGTGTGATTTTGCCTTTAAGAGATGTTTTCCTTTCCTTGTTATTATTTTGAGCAAATTCACATCATTCTTACTGTATTTCATTTTCTGAATGAAAGTCACCCCCTTCCCTGCTTGCACAGCCAGGGCTGGGGAAAGGAGAGGTTTGGGGTGACTTTCATTCAGAAAATGAAATACAGTAAGAAAGAAATACTTTCTTCCAAAACTGTCATTGATTGGAAGAATCTGTTTTTTCCTCAACTTTTAACCACATTAAAAAAAAATCTGTACAAAGTGTTTCCCCAGTTTCTGTTCTGAGTGATGTCATTCCCCAAGAACCCAAGTATTCAAAGAAATATCATAGTGAAAAAATGTGCTTTCAGGCCACAAAGCACAGCATAAAACTGAAGCTATTTTGTTGTTTCCAGAAAAATAATTGCTTATATACTGAACACTTTTCTCTAGTATTAGGTTAAAAAATGCAGACGTATTTATAGAAAACTATCAATGAAATACAAGTAAAGCTGTTCCTTGCGTAGAACAAAAACTGTGACAGTGGTAAATAAGTAACTAAGGTTCGAGAAACTCTGGGTCAGAGAATGTTCTTGACATTTCTCAGCTCTTCTGTGAGAAACAGAGGAGTGTCACATCCTGGAGCAAGGATGTCCCCACCAGCCTCTCTGTGCTCCTTCCAGTGTCTTCCTAGGGAAACACAGTGGTCACGCCAGCGATTGCATTTGGAGGTCCTGGCGGCTGGCTGTCCCCATGGCAGTGTTTATACAGCAAGGAAGTGAGAGGAGGGTTCCTAGCGCAGCCTCGCCTTTCTCTCTCCCTCTTTGCTGGAGCAGGGGGTCTTCAATCTCTCTCTTCCTCATTCAGTCCTGTCTTCTCTCAGCTGAGAAGATTCAAGACCCTCGTTGATGGTTGTTTTTTTTTTTTTCTTTTTAATGGAAATGAACCACTGAGTCGCCCTCATTAGAAGCAGTTTGTCATTTAACCATCTGGGAACCACAGACAAAAGAGGTCTGTGGGTCCTGGATCCAGCGCCTGCCAACGTGGGACCCTCCCACCGCTGCACTGTTGCTCCCGGCTCTTTGCCCACTCCAGTTTCTGTATCCCAAGTACTTCCCCCTGCAGCACTGCTGTACCAGTGGACAGTATCACACGTGGCAAGGTTATTCTTGACCATCTAGGTAATCGTTCTCCTTAGGTACTAATCTTGGTGCCCTGTGGCGTTCCACACCTCAGCACAGGTAATCCCAAGGGCCTACTTGGCACCAACCCTCGAGGCCAGGCTAGGAGTCACGAGGCCGAGGAGGAACCAGTTGCTGAGTGGCTAGGCCTCTACACAGTGAGCTACTTTACCTTTTTCTTCTCTGGCCAGCCTCCTGCTGCTCTTGAATTATTCTCAGGTCCAGCCCTGGGCCTCGTTGGGAAACAGGGGCCCAGAGAATCTGCTTCCTCTCTCAGCTCCTCGTCAGCACCCAGGGCCCCACCCAGGGTCCCTGCAGACCACCACACCTGGAGTTCCCAGCCTCCCTCCAGCCCCATCCTCTGATAACTGGTACCGATTATTCCCAGATGGCAATACATTTAATTTGCATTTGGGGCTTTCTCTCTGCTTGTGAATAGACAATTTTTTATTATGTTCCTTTAGAGAAAAGAAGTTTTTCCAAAAATCCAAAATCATATTCCACACTTCACCCGCACAGAAGGCTAGCCTGAGGGGGCAGAATGGACAAAGTATGCGATTGTGGTCTGATCCCGCCCTGTCACTCACTCCTCGGATGACCCTGGGCAAGTCACTTAACCTGTGCGAGGCTGCACTGGCTCATCTTCCGAAGCAGAACTGCTGTTCCTCGGCCGCCCCACTTGAAGACATAACATTTAAACTCCCAGTGAGGAGTTCCAACGAGACGACCCTCGTGAAAGGGCTTCACGACGGCCAAGGGTTGTGCGGACGTCAGTAGTTCCGCCGCATGGTGATGGGGGCAGAGGGCACTCTGTCCTGTGGAGAACCCTATCAGGCGGCCCTTAGCCCTTCACATTCCCTCCCTCACCACGTGGTGAGGCCCCAGAGAACCCATATAAACCTTAGGAGCAGAGGCGGACTCCACTTTCCCCTCCCCAGTCAAAAGCGCGGACTGCCTGGCGCGCACACGTGCCCTCTCTGGGCTTACGCTGCGAGCGTGAGCATCACCAGGTCCTAAACCAGTGAAGTGAGGCCACTCTTCCGCAAGGATTCTGAAACCGTGCCTGTGGATCTCAGGCTCCGTGGATAGGTTTCCGGGGCTTCATAAACCTCTTGAAGTGGTTCGCAAAGCTGTATACTCATTTTTTTGAGAAAATATCCGTAACTTTCATCAGATTTTCAAAAAGGCCCTTGGCTCCAAAATGTCCCCAGATTCACTGCCCTAAGATAGTTCATTGAAATGATTGCAGTGACATGGATCAGTTGCTTCATGGCCAGGTAGGAAAAGTGCAGCTAGAATTAAAATCTAATACATTATTTTTAGTTGATAGGCTGTTACTTTATGAAAAAATTCTCAGATCCTCCATTCTGGGGGAACCCCATTAAGGGGTTCTGATGAAATATTAACGGAAATGCTCTGTGAATTGCCAAGCGCTACCCAATGAGGTTTTATCACACTTTCCTTGCCTTAGACTTTTTTCACCCTTATCTCTACATCCTCCATTTTCCCACCATTTATAATTTTTTAAATTAGAATAACAGATTTTCTGCCTATACATAGAATGACTAGAAAAATTGAAAATTAATATATAACATATATTATGGTTATGTATGTAATAAATAAATATTAATAGATACATACATATATACACATTTATATCCTTTTATAACTTCTATAACTTTCTTGACTTTTTCCTCTGTTTCTCAATTGCCATTTCTTTCCATTGTCTATATTAATATTTTGAATTATTAGAATGTATTCTAGTATCATGTGATCCTGAATAAGGCAAGGCTTTCATTTGTACGATACTATGATTTTTGAGAAATACATATATATGGTCATCCAGATGACCAAAACATATTTCTCATATATATTTGGCCTTCATCCACAGATCCTGACTCACAGCTCCTAAAAACCCTGAGGATTTCATCCCACTCCAGGGCTGGGGCTGGTTGCCGGTCCACAGATCCTGACTCACAGCTCCTAAAAACCCTGAGGATTTCATCCCACTCCAGGGCTGGGGCTGGTTGCCGGCCGAATTAATCGTGTGATTAGGAGGCTGGATCTTTGAACACCATTCCTTGATTTACTGGGAGGGAGAGGACTTGAAGTTGAATCAGTCGCCATTGGTCATGATTTAGTCAATCATGACTGTTTACTGAAGCCTCCATGAAAACCCAAAGGATAGCTCTTTGGCCCTTTTCCAGAAACTTCCACTTTGGGAACCGTCAGCTTCCCTGTGCCACCATCCAGGCCCCTGTGCTCCATGAAGACAGAAGCGTCTTTCTTTGGGATCTTGCCCTATGTATCTCTTCACCTGGCTGTTGATTCGTATCCTTTAATATCCTTTCGTAATAAGCTGGTATTCTAGCACTTAAGTGGGTTTTCCTGAGTTCTGGGAGCCATTCTAGCAAATTAATTGAACCTGAGGAGTGGACCGTGGGAACTCTGATTTATAGTCAGAAGCACAGGTAACAACCTGGACTTGTGATTGGCATCCTGAGTTACAGGGGTCATTGGCACCTCCAGTTCATGGCTGGTTGGTCAAAAGCACAGGTAACAACTTGAGCTTGTGACTGGCATCTGAAGGGGAGGGCGGTCTTATAGGACTGAACCCTTTACCTGTGGAATCTGATTCTGTCTCCAGGGAGATAGTGTAAGAACTGACCTGAAATCTTGGACATCCGGCTGACCTCTGAGAATTGTTTGCTGGTGTGGGAAACCTCCACACACACACACACAGGTTAGAATTGGGTCCCAGAACTCTTTGCAATATGTTTATTTTTGTCCAAAACAATCCCTCAGAAGGGAAGGAGAGGGTTGTCAAATATTTGAGCCCTTACAAATTCTTCCATATCACAGAACATTTTCTCAAATATTTTGCTGAACAGCACTACAGTTTAAGCACCGGATCTACCTTTATGTAAGTGGCACATGTAGTTTGGAGATCTCCTTTTATTCAAGCATGTAAAGAAGTTTTTCAGCAAGAGTGGATGGGCAGTATGTTTTCTAAATTCCTGCGTGTCCTCACATTTAATTAATAGTTCGATTGTGAGAATAAAGTGCTAGGCAATTATTCATTTTTTCTTATAACTTTGAAAGCATTGCTTTATTGTCATCTAGCACACAGTTGGATGATGGAAATTCTGTCATCTGACGCTCATTCCTTTGCAGGTAATAAGAGTAGTCATGAGTCCTGCCCACCAATTTCCAGTGCTTGGCCTGTGGTAAGGTTGCACTTTTTGGCCTCCTTGAGTTTGAATAGGATCATGTGACTAATTTTGGCCAATGAATTGTGAGCAGAGAGATATGTGTCCCTTCCAGGCCACAGCATTTATTTTGAGAACCTCTAGAACCCTCCCATTTGCCTCCACCATGGTGAATGACAGCATTCCATCTAGCAGAACCATCAGTGTAGGTCCCAGAGTGACGATGGTGATGACCCTGGAGCAGCCTCTCCATATCTTATGTCTATTCTGGACACGCTCAACCTCTCTTGTGGTTCTTTCTCAGCTCCCCAAACCCTCACTACAAAGCTCTGGGCACAAATTACATGCTTCCTTTGGAGTGTGAAATGCTGGCTTTAGCTTAAGGGCAGGAGTTTTCATTGTCAGCCACTTTATGGTAGGAGAGGGGCAAGGATGCTGTTTTGAAGGATTAACTGGTAACTGGCCCACCCTATCCTTCACATTTAGTGATTTGAACTTGGAGATGTCTGGACTCCTGAGGACGTCCCTTGCTTCCTTCTGGTATCTTGGGCTTTGGTTTCCTCTGCTCTTTCTCTATCTATTCTGATCACATGTGTTTTCAGTATTCTAGGAATTCAACATTTTTGACTGACAGATGGTTCCCAGCATTGTTCTGCTTTTATTAAAAAACAAAACAAAACAAAACAAAAACGCTTTACTGTCATTTCAAAGGGATCTTTGGAGGAAAGGGGAGGTAAATGTCTGTGCTCAGTCTCCCATTTTCAGCTGGAAGTTAAACGTCCAATTTTTAAACAAGGGTATTTCTTAAGAAAAAGATCATACCCACTGTGAGTTGTCTAGGTAAAAGGCAATATATGAGAGCCTTAAGAATATAAACCATCTCCTCCTGGGACCTTAATAAACAATTGTACTTAAATTTTAGAAACACAACTTAGAAGGACATGGAAAAGTTAAAGATGTGTAAAAGGATATAATAAAGATAATTCGAGTCTTGGGTAATAGGGATTTGAGAAGTAAATGGAATTAGGACTATTTATTTTAGCCAAATAAAATTTCAGATTGTCCTAATATAGTAATGCATAAAGTGCTAATGCGCATATCAAATTTTCTGTATGTCTACTCAGGCCAAAGTAAGTAGAAACTGACATTAACAATACAAAAAGACCTTAAGGTGAAAAACACAAAAAGAGCTTTCTCCATGTGGCACGAGCAGTGGAAGACCTAAGGAAGGTACAGGAACCAGTTCTCCAACTCTTAGAAAAAAACTGGGAGAGTTGCTTCAGTTTGTAGATCTGCTGAAGATAGGAGTCTATGTTAGACTCTGTCCCTACGGCACCATGGTTGCCTGCGAGATGAGATTGTGGTAAGCCTTTGGCACCTGGAAATAGGTCATGGGACTGTCGATTCAGCTCTGAAAAAGGCATGTCTTTCATCATCCTTCTAACATGGCATGATTCATGAGAAGCTTGTAATAGTAGTGTGTTGTATTGGAGTATTTTTGTCAACTATTAAAAAGCTCATATTTAACTTTCCCATTATGAACTTGAGACTTCTTTGGACGTTGTCTTCTTCCCATAAAGTCTTCCCAGATAATGTTTTCCCAGCAATTTGACCGGACAGCCTGACACATACCCTTGCTGGTTATACCCCCTAAGCTGCTCATTGTTCTTTATTTAATTACCTCTAGCGGTATAGTTTTTTCCCCTCTGATTCGTTGTTTTGATAGAATTACCAACACAGAAAAGCAGAAGAAGAGAAAACCAGCTTTTATTAAGGACTGTTTACTTTAGCCAGATAAAATTCCAGATTGTCCTAATATAGTAAAATTTCAAGTGCATAAAGTGCGAATGTGCCGATTTGATTGTCTGTGTCTCCGTTAAGGCCAAAATAAGTAGAAACTGACTTTGCAGGAAAAAAAAAAAAAAGAAAAAACCCTGGGTAAAAAAATTTAAAAAGACTTTCTGAATATGAGGGTTTTTAACTTTGGCAATAAAATACCCAAGAAAGAGACAGAAACTAATTCCTCAATTCTTTAAAAAAAAAAAAATTAGAAGGGATGGTTTAATCACAAAACCTGTCGGTGTTTCAATGATAGAGATTATTGCAAACTTCTAAGAGGCACGGAATCCTGGTTCTGTCTTTGTAACCCTGGGAATGTCATGAGGGTCTTGCAAATTAGGAGTAAGTAAGGTAACCAGAGTTAACTCGCTGGTTTAGAGAGGCCCAAAGGTTGCTTGTGGCAGGCGGACGTTGCAGATCTGCCTTTTTTGGCTGGATACGGGGTAGGGAGAGAAGTGGAGTAAGTGGAACAGCACTTTAGTTTTATTGAAGTGCCCACACCTTGGGTTTATCTGGAGGCATAGAAACCCAAAGGACACAAGACTTCCCTTACTCAGTCATTCATTTATTCCTCTATTCAATTAAGCATTAATCAAACGTATAACCCTGAGTGGGAGTTGAGAGAGAGCAAAAGAATGCGAGATACAGATCTTGACAGTTGTCACCAGGGCACGGGGCTTGGCACAAAGATGCCAGAAGACACAAGGAACAAAGTTCCTTTAATGTCAGTAAAAGACATGAGCACTTCACTATCATAAGACACTCACTGCCAGTGAAATCAGTTGATAAAGTAAGGATTCTTTGGGGTCCTTCAGAAAGTTCCCTTTGACATTTTTGAGAAGGTTTAAGCTCTCGCCCCATCCCGCTGTTCTGCAGTCTCTGGCTCTAGGACTGTCTGACCACTGGGTGCGAGGAACTGATAACCTTTAGCACCTTGCCTCTCAGGTCTGCCGTGGGGCAGCAGCATCTGCCTGGTTTAGGAACTTGTTCAAAATGCAGAATCTTGGGCCTTATCCCAAACCTACGAAGTCAGGTAGCATAACAAGATCCTCGGGAAATTTATTTGCATAAGGTAGTTTGACAAGCATCACCTCAATACATTCCTAAATGCTTATAGGGAAAATGAGTGAATTGAAGGTAAACTGCCTGGAGTCGGTTTCCAAACTGACTTCCACCCCGTCCCCAGCAGGAGTAGGATGTCGAGTCTGCTGGATGTTCCTTGTATGGGAGGAGTGTACAGTCTTTTCTTTCTTTCTTTCTTTCTTTCTTTTTCCTTAAATAACCCTTTCTTCTCCAGGATGAAATGCTGTCATCCCTTACTTAACATATCTTTTTTCATCCTTTCACTCTCAGTCTGTGTGTCCTTAAAGCTAAAATGAAGTCTCTTGTAGGCAGCATAAGATGAGTCTTGTTCTTTCGTCCTTTGAACCACTCTATGCTTATTGATTGGACAATTTAATCCATATATGTTTAAAGTAATTTTTCTTATTGAAGTATAGTTGCTTTACAATATTGTGTTAGTTTCAAGCATACAGCTAACTGACTCAGTTTTTTTTCAGACTATATCCCATTGTAGGTTATTACAAGATATTGACTATAATTCCCTGTGCTATACAGTAAATCCTTGTTGTTTATCTATCTTTTGTATAATAGTTAGTATCTGTTAATCCCATATTCCTAATATGTCCCTCCCTCCTTCCCTCTCCCCTTTGGTAACCATACTTTGTTTTCTGTGTCTGTAAGTCTGTTTCTGTTTTGTATATATATTCATTTTTTTTAAGGCTCTTAACATGTAAGGTAATTATCGATAGGTAAGGACCTACTATTGCCATTTTGCTAATTGTTTTCTGACTATTTTGTAGATCCTCTGTTTCTTGCTTCCTTGCTAATTGTCTTCCTTTGTGATTCAATGACTTTGTGGCGGCACACTTTGACTCCTTCATCATAATTTTTTGTGTGTATTTACTGTAGGTATTTCCTTTGTGGTTACCAAGAGGTTTACATGAAATATCTTATATTTATAACATCTTATTTTAAGCTGAAAACAACTAGCCCCTGGTAACCACTATTCTACTTTCTGTCTCTACGAGTTTGACTACTCTAGGTACCACATGTAAGTGGAATCATACAGTATTTATCCTTTTGTGTCTGGTTTATGACACCAGTACATGCTACTAAAATAGCTGATAAAAATAATAATGATACTAAATGTTAGTGAGAATGTGAAGCAACTAGAACTCACATACATTTTTAGTGGGAGTATAAAATAGTGTAACCGATTTGGGGAAACATTTGAGCAGTTTCTTAAAAAGTATAACATATGTTTAAAATACAGTCCATCAATTTTACCTCCTAGGTGGTCACCCAAGAGAAATGAAACATATGTCCACACAAAGACCTGTGCGTAAATGCTCAGAGTAGCCTTACTTGCACTAGGCAGAAGGTGGAAACAGCCTGAGTGTACATGGGCAGGTTGTGATACAGCCATAAAATGGAGCATACTCAGTGGTGTAAGGGAGCAAACTGCTGATACATGCCACAGGGATGAATTTGAAAAACATGATGCTGTGTGAAAGAAGTCAGACATGGACGAGGACATACTGTGTCCTTAAATTTATATCACATTCTAGGACAGGCAAATCGAACCTATTATGGTATAAGCAGATTCCATTACAAAATCTATTGTGGGGTTGCCAAGGACCTTCAAGGCGAGGACTGGACTGTCAAAGGAAGCAAAGGAAATTTTTTAGGTGATATAAATATTCTGTTTCTCTCTTGACTGGCGATGGCGGTTCCATACATGTATACTTCTGTCAAAACTCATTTAGATGTACACTTAAAATAGATGCATTTTATGATACATAAATGAAAACTCAATGAAGTTGCTTTTCTTTCAAAGTAATTTCTCATAGTAACTAAGAAACTATGACAATAATCTAAGTTTCCAAATCACCATAATATACTTAACTCTGATCTAAGTATGACAAATGAACACCTTACACTGAGGAAGGCATTTCAGTTACTAGCTTCCTTTATTCATAAACTGAAATAATTTCCCATAATACCATTAGTAAAATAATTACATTTACTCTTTCTTTTTCAGATTTTCTAAATACGCTACTACATTTCAAACAAATAGACTGAAGAATAGAATAATGTAAATTTTAAATGTTTGGGTTACCAGACATCAAAATTTATCTTATAAAATTACTTATAATAGACCCTAAGGAAATGGAATAAAGCATTTCAAAATAACTTTCTTTATATTTCAAATATACGCTGTTATGTTAAATGACCCTTTAAAAATAAAACTGAGCACATGGGAAGTTCCAATAGTGTCCTTCTGTATCTGCTACTGAGTTGTTATGCAAAATTGCCTAAAACACTTTTCACTTCAAAGCTCATGAAATTATACAAGTTCTATTGGTAATTTGCATGGGTAAAATACATGAGTCCAATGAGGCCTTTTTATAAATTATAAAGAATTCATGGAAAAATAATTATTAAAAATAACATATAATATTTCAATACTACAGAAGAAAAAGAACAATCCAACAATAAAAATGTACTCTTGTGTTCTAAAGATTATCCTCAAAGGATAAGTGAGATTTGTTACCATCTTGTGAAAATAAATCTTATCATTGCTTTGGACATATCCAGAGTAGAATGCTGCTGTATTTGATGATATTGTCTCCTAGGGTTTGAGATTTTAACACCAACAAACATGCTTTTCTATTTTGAATTTTATCAGACTTTGTTTGATTCTGAATTTTAAAACAGAATTGAATATGTTTCATGTTTCCTGGTATTTCCATAACAAAATAGCATCCTTTCTAAAAAGATTAGATTACAAAAAGGGAAGGAGGTGGGAGAATATCTCACCCAGAATGTCAGGTTTCAAGAGTATGTCCTAGGGACCAGAACCTGTACGTTCATCTGCAGAGATGTGACTTCCACAGTGTCTGCAGAGAGCTGTAAAGTAATTAAACAAATTGCACTGAGTCATTTTACTCAGATAAATTCAACCCTTAAAACTAAGAAGGACTGCCAATTTGATCAGAAACCTGCGATTTTTAAAAATTTTGAGAAAATAGTTTTTTTCTCTTTTTCAAGTTATACCATGGGATCACTTGACAAACCAAACTCTTCTATCCATCCACAGGAGGGTTATCTCTAAGTCTTTTGATTCTCTGGTTTTGAATTATATATAATCAGGAAACCCTGGGCTTGTCTTCCCTCAAAGCTCTTCCACTGCAATAGCATGATTTAATGGAAAGTTATTTACCGGAAAGTTATTTACCATACTCCACATCTTCAAAGAGCAGATCCCCTTTATTTTTCTACCACAAAGTGCTCCTTAGAAATTTTCATTACAGCAATATGAATTAATGCCAGTTGTTACTCCAGGAGAGATCAAACTGAAACCTCCACAGAAGTCCAATTAACAGGAATCTCACAGGAAGCGATAGATACCGTGATGTGCTCTTCTGTGATTAACGGACTATGCCCTCTGGTTAAAAAAAAAAAAAAAAAATTGGTAGCAAAATTGAACAAGCCCCCAGGGCATAAAACAAACTGCAAAAATAAACACAAGGAGTGTAAGTAACAAATTTTAAAATGTATAATCAATAAGGATGGGTGAATATGGCAGCAATTTGAGATAAAACTACATTTTGGACTATTTTTAAAATGTTTCCCATTTGGCAGAACACCAAATGGGCTTTGCCAAGCACTTTTTCTTCTTAATTTTTAAGTACGTATGTATTTCAAGGAAAATTTAATCCATATGTTCCTCTCTCATTTACACAGTTTATCAAACTGTTGCTTTGAACGAGCCATTTAATGTCTAGGAACGCTGAAGAGTACTTCTTTTTTTTCCCCAAACAAATTTTTAGCTTTTTCTTTTCCTCCCTGAATTAGATATGTGTTTGGTACTACCTAGAAAGCTAACTGAAAAATATTCAATTCTGCTTTAAAATTCAGAATAAAAGTCTGATAGAATTCAAAATAGAAAAGCATCCTCTCTCCTATAGTATTATATTTTCGAGTTTCTAAAGCCGCCTTTTATTCACATGGTTCTTATCAATCAAAGAATGTTAGAATTGAAAAATACCTTAGAAATGGTGTTTTTCTCTCACTTGAAAGAAAAAAAAAAACTAGGAAACTGAGTCCCAGAGAAGATGAAGAATCTGCCAAAATCACAACATTAATTAGTGGCAGAGCCAAGACATGTGTCTTCCCATTAGTGACTTCTTTGGTTTTTCTGGTTTTAATTAGAATTTCATTTATAACATACAGAAGTGAAGGCATAATACTAGATTATAAGAAAACAGTGGAGTTCATTTCTGCGTGAAATGTGCCTGCCTGCTTCCAACAGACCAACACCTGGGCAACTAGCAGGCTAGGAATCAAAAGTTCAACCTCTGGTGTTGTCATTGAAAATTTGAATAGCGTACTTCACCATGTGATCTCAATTATATCTATCCTCTACCATCCCCACAAGGGTAGGTGATAGACATGTTTAAAATAAAAATTAAGGCCAGGTACACTCTTAACGTTTACCAGGAAAACAAGCTGATTCTCCTTTAACTGAGAAGAATATTTCTTTGTCTCCTTATTCTCCTCTTCCTTCCTCCTCCTCCCCAAAAGAGGATCATTGTTCTGGACTACACAGAAATCAGGTGATGGGCATACAGTGGCGTCTGGAGGGTCTCAGCGAAGACATCAGTCCATGGGATAGGATTAGGGTACACCTTTGGTTCAGCCTCTATTATCAGTGTACTCAGTCATCCCAGTTTCCTGAGGCACAGAAAAAAGCACAGATGAGTAAACACCTGTTCTCCCCAGGGAAATAAAAGAAGCAAACAGAAGACCACTGGGGCTTCCAGTTGTCATGTCGGGAGGCAGTCATAAGCTGCAAACCACAAATCACAATCAAAAGAACTTCAGAAGATTCCGTAACCTTGTAACTTACCAGTGTTCACATTCTGTTACTCTGTTTTGTAGCAGCAATTCCCAGCAAACCCTTATTTGTTTCATTGTGATGAGACGGGGCATGTAGTATGTGTGTATTTGGGAAGTAGCAAAGAAAAGCTGAGAGAACTTTTATTGAAGGAGAAACTAAAATCACATAGTACAGAACAGCTCAACCACTAATTGTTTAACCTTGGGAACATTATTTAACCTCTGTTTAGTTTCCACATCTATAAAATGGAAATAATAACATGACCTACTTCATAAGGGTTAATGAAGTAACACATGTAAAGCACTTAGGACAGTGTTTGCATATAACAAGACCTCAATAAACATAATTGTGATTGCACTGATATTATTATTATTATACACTGAGATAGGAAAACAGGCTGAATTCCTAGAGCTTGAGGCAAACAGAAAAAGAAAACACAGGAAGATTATTTAGAACTGATAAGGAGCCCTGAGTCTAAGCAATCAAAAAGCTGTTATAGATGGACTGAACTGGAATTCTAAACCTGACTGTCTACTGAAAATGAAAAATGAGGACTCAATGACACCAGAGCAGGTGCTCATATCATCAGTATATGGGACATCTGAAAGAATATAACCCTACTTCCTTCTATCTTGACCTCCAGCTGTTAAAAACAACAGCACATTCAAAGATTGGCTAGCCCTTGGAACCTAGTGCAAAACGCTCACAAGTCTCCCCAGATCTCTTGGTTTGAGAAATGGTTACTATTTAGACATAATAGCTTTGGGGCTTAAGTGAGGTGGATTTCTGAGTTGCTTTTTCTTGGTGAAGTTTTTTCTCTTTTGATTGTATGTAATTTGATTGGTTATATCAGATGATAAACAGATTGGAAAGCACACTGGCTTGAGAAGTGGGTAAATGTGATTGCAGTCTTGGTTTTTGCTTTAAGTGTCACTCCGAAGACAACAGTCTTTTTCTAGGGAGTTGTTGTCTATGTGAAAACGAGGTTGGCTTTGGAGATCTTAAATGTCCCTACTACACTAACATTTTGTGAACCTATAATGGTGTAATTATAAAACAGCTGAGACTGGTCTTCCTGGCCACAATTACCCTATTGTCAGAATTGATTTATATAGCACCTTTCTTTGAAAGTTCCAGGCATTCAATTCAGAATAATTGAGAAAATAGAGAGGAATACAATGAATACAAGATGCTTTTGGGTTAGATCTGGGTTCAAATTTGGACTCTTTCACTTTATCAGTGGCTCAATATTGAACAAATTGCTTAATTTCTCTGAGTCTCACTTTGCTCAGTCATGAAATATGGCTCACATTACCTATTTCATAGCATTGTTCAAAGAGTAAATGAGAGAACATACGTCATGTGCCTGCCTCTTGATAGATGCCCAATAAAAGGAAGCTATTATCACAGAGGCAGGAAAAGAAATAATGGATTCAAGCATCTGAAAGCTCTTGCACCTAAGGGAGTGTCAGATTGCATAATAACACTCTCTAAACCCAACAGATTTGTGTCATTTTTTCTGTCATGTGCTAAAATATTATCAGTAGAGACCCCAGAAGGGGTAACATGATGTGTTTGTTGAATGAATTAATGAAGTTGTTCCCCTCAGCCAGGACTCTTGGATTTTGTTGAATACCTTCACAGTTTGTAAGACGCTTACATCACACACTTGACCATTGAATTCTTAGTACCAGACATTTTGGGCCTAAGTGACATAAATTTATATGGATGAATAAGTGAAGTGTTTCATATTTAAATAATAAAAATATTATTTTTAATTTTGCTTCTGATTGATAGGTCTGAAATGGCTAAAAAATTATATTTTTTATAAATGGGAAGGGGGTACATGAGAATATAACAAAAACGAGACTGATTCTAGACTGTGCACAACAGTAGTGAACAAGTGTCCTCTACTGAAAAGGACTTTAGAGATGGAAACTTGCCCCTTGATAGAAGGAAACATTAATGATGCAACTTGGATAGTATCTTCAGGCTTGACCAAGGGCTACTGGGAAAGGAAAGAGATGCTTGGCCTTCAGAAGAGAGTTGCTGAGATCTACCTGCAGAGGTAAGAAGCAAGGTAGGACCACTGCATTCAAGCTTCTGGCTGACAAAATCAGGAACCAAGAGACCCCGGATTACTCTTTTAGCTCCGAGACTTCCCCAAGGTTATTTTTGTTGCTCCTTTCGGTTTCCCACGATTACCAATAAAATCTCTAAAATAATCTTTAAAAATAGTGTGCATTCGGAAGTAGTGATAGGAAATTGCTTTGCACTCTGCAGCCAGACTTAAATGTGGGGGGAAAACATCACAAAGGATGGAGGGAAGCGACCATAGGAAAATAGAGGGGGCAGGCTGAGTCCCAGGGGCCTCTGTGAGGAAGATAGGAGATCTGGGCCAGCACAGGTATTCTGGGAATCCCAGACACAGTGAAGGATCAAGCCAGGAAAGCACTGTCTCTTGGTTTCTAAAAATTCAGTTTTTGGTTTTTTTCTCCAAGCTTACGATCTACTTTAAAATCTGTATTCTAGTAGGTAATAATTCATTCTTACAACTTTTTTTTTTTACAGTGCTTTCTAAAAGAATAATATTCTGGGTTTGGGGAATGCTGAGAAGTCCAGCTCACTAAGAAATAAATTCAACCTGATTACTTAACCAAACTTCCCGAGTGGCCAGTATATGAATTCATCTCCAAGTTAAGAATGAACAGAACACTGTCTTACCACATATCATCATTTCCTGCCTTTAAGAAGGGATGAGAAAGACTTGTGTTGAACCAGTTCAGAGTATTTCAGGTAGGTCTTCAGCTGAAACCTAGGAATCAAAGCAAAAGAGAAGATACATACATACATACATACACACACACATACACACATACATACAAACAAACAAAATTTCTGAGCTTCGGGAAACAAGTGGTGTGGGGGGGGGAGCTAATTTTCAAAGGTCTCCCTGCACCCCACAGCCACTCTCCTCTCTTCTAGGACCTTTCCGCCTCTCTTCATTTCAGTTTTGAGTTAGAAATACTGGAACTGATCACTTTTCAGCCTCAGTAAGTCCTTGCTAATTATTTTAACATTTCAGGTTCAGGAAACCCAAACCCAGTGTTTGCTAAGTGCTCCTTGCCTTGATTTGTATGCCCTCTTATATTTCAAGGGAAGTTGGGTCCATGTGTTTCTGATTCATTTTTATTTAACTCATCAAGACATTGTTTCAGGAAGGCCATTTGATGTCCGAAGGTTCTACTGAACCTTTTGTTTGTTAAACCATAAAGCCCGTGGAGGAATACGCAGCTTATGACAAAAGAACAGAATTAGGAGACTCAGGGACTAGCCAGCCTACCTTTGCCCCCACCGTGGTTGCACACAATGAAGAATCACTTTTCTAGGTATCTGTGTTATCTGGGTAGAGATAACAACGTTTAATGTAAGGTTTAGAGAATTTTATGATAAAATATAACTTCGGAGCATCTTTGTTAGAAGTAAGACATATTATAAACCAATACCAAAATAGCTCTAGAGTTGCAAGAATGAGTTTTTGCCTGGTTTTGAGGCTGTTATAGTAGTTTTCCTGCTCAAGTACCACAACTCAAAAGTAAAATTTCAAATGATGATTAGACAAAACATACTGTTGCCACCAGAAAGCATAGCCCTTACATGGGTTTGTTCATTGGGAGAATACAACATTTCCCACTGGTTTCCTTTCTAAGCTAACAGTCACACCACAAATCTATTCAACAGTGTGCAGAAAGATAAGGGGTAGTGAATCTTTCTGTTTTTGACCCAAAGGCAGAGATTGTCCTAATATTTTATTTTGGAGCGCAGAACACTGAATTCAGATTCCTTCAAATGTAGCAGATATCAACAGTGAAAAAAAATTTATTCATTAATTCTAGCTTTCCACTAGGTTCATTATTTCTTCAGTCATTCGCTGTTCTGGGGTTATCAGGTAGCCCCCAGATAGTTTGCCACACCTCCAGAGGGCATAACAGGATTCAAAAATCAGTTTTGACTGGGGTCAGTAGCAGAAATCAAGGGTGTTCTAATCAAAATGACAAGGAAGTTGAGAAAACATGTCCAGGCAATGTAATGGAATCTGCCTTTCTGGCTTTTTGCATCAGCAAGTCATCTAGAAGAAGAGACAGTGGCCATGGGTTGATGGAGACTTTTGAAAATTAGCTTTTTACTCAAACCACTTGTTTCTGAAGCTCACAAATTTTGTATTGATTTATCTATTTACTTGCTTATTATCTCTAGATCATTTGATCACAAAGCTATGGCTTGGTGTCAGGCAAAGAAAGGGCCCAGTCAAACACATATAGTCACCATCCAGAACAGACTGAGGCACACAGGTGGAGGGTCAATAAACACTGAGCCCCCTTGCCTCGGCATCCCAGGAAGAGGAGTGGCTGGACTGGGCACGGCCAGGCATACCGTGGGTGTGCTGCAGGGGGAGACCCAGCCCCTGTTCTGTTCTTTCTCTAGGGTTCTCATGAAAGCAGCCTTGTGATAAGGGGTGGGCGGCAAAACAACCCAAGTTTTGTTAGCAGCTGCTCAGGGAACGTTCATACCCGTGCTGAGTATACCAGCTACCCGGCACCAATGTCCCCGGGGAGACTTTATAGAAGAGGAGACGGGTCACTGACTCTCCTGCTGAGGTGACAGGTAGTAATTGATCCCAGCTGGCTCCTCCCAGGCAGTCGAGGGCCTTTTTGTCTCTCTGCAATTGGCAAGCTGTTGAGACCCACATAGGAGAGTATCTATCACTTGCCCAGGGAGTGGGATGAAAAAATCAGGAAAGACATAGCATCTGTATTTCATCCAAGGAAAACAAACAAACGAACAACAAAGAGACAAACAAAAACCAACGGCTGGCCTTCTAGGGGATTCACAGTCTGGTGAATGACGTCCAAAGACAGATAATGACCACACAACAGAGAAAATGATCTTTTAGAGGTGTGAGTGCCATCAGTGATACCACAAATGAGGCAGTGAGCCATTCTGGTGACAGGAGGGAGGGTTCTTGGAAACCTTTCCAAGGAGTACATGCTCACGATGGGAAGGCCGCCGATGGTACAGGTGGAGGGAAGGGCATTCCAGGCAGAGGGAAACGTGGGTAATTAAGCAGGAACCCTAACTACAACCAAGACAAAGAAGTTTGAAAGAAATAGACAAGTCCCACTCCTGCCCCATTTTCCGTATTCTGGAAGAGTAAAACCCTCAGAAGCTGACGTCTAACAAGTGTATAGCAGTTTCCCCAAATTCCATAAACAACTAAGCAATACCAGGTCCATTTCAAAAGCAAAAATTCTATTAGACCCCGCTGAAGTCAAAAACTGCCCCTCAGATGTCCGCCATCCCATCTCCTAGCTGAGAGGCCTCGTCACCTTCCTCTTCCCCGTGGTCACTGAGCAGGAGGACTGTTAGCCAGGCTGTCCTGGCCAGCTGGCTTTTCTGTCTCTTTCGTCCAGGAGTTGTTTCTGTCTCACCACCAAGCCAAGCCACTTATATGTATTAAAAGGAGCGAAGAATTCCCTTCTAGTCAGGCCAAAGAACACAGCTCCTGTAACAAGAATCAAAGCTTTGAAAATAAGATATTCCTTCTTTTTAAGGTTCATCATATTTGTTTATAGTTGTTCCTGCTTCAGAATCTCAGAGGCTTAACACTGGTTGCAGTGTCCTCTCCCCTCTAGTCCGCACCCGCCAATGTTCTGGTTCACAGGAAAGCTGATATACTATCTCCTTTAGAAGCTCAAGTGACTCTGCCCTTAAAAACATCATTCTGCTTGTACCAGGGATGCCAGTGCCCTCTGACCACCTGCTAATCCTCTTCCACGATCACTCGGCAGCCCCTCTCCCTCTATGACTCTCTTCCCAGGCAGGCAGTGAACAAAGCGACATCCTTGGGAGTTCTGAAAGCCTTCAGGCTCTGAATTTTCATATTCATAGCTCTCAAACTCGTGAGAGAGGGTCCTTGATTTAGCTATTTAGGTACAAATACAAGAAATGGGAAGAAAATTTAGAAGCACATAAATTTATACATGTAAATCTTAGCATGTTTTGAAAAGCATGATGCACTTAAATCTGGCTGAGATGCTAATTTAGCAAAAGGGTGTATTCAAAGATTCACTCTTGGTAGGGACGTGTTTTAGGAACAGAGAATATTTAGATAAATTTTTAGGCAGAATTCAGGAAAAAATCATCTGTCTGCTTAAAAAACATCAGCTGAGAGGGTGAGGAGCTGATTTCCCAGAAAGGCTCTTAATTGCATTAAAGTTTATCAGAAAATTGCTTAAGCATTTATCAGGAATGCTAATTTCTTTCCAGAGGTTGGTTGCGAACTGCCTTACACACAAAAACCATTTTATTTCAGACCAAGTTTGAGAGTTTTCTCTCACATCTATTTACCTTTCCTTACGAACACTTCATGCTTTCTTAACATGTTTTGTGCCTGCGTGACCAGCCTTACTCCCCCACCCCTACCCCCTGCCACTTCATGTCGCTTCGGGCCAAAATCAAATGTTCTCTCCTCCTAATAATGTTTTTATCTGTTTTAAACCACAGTCCTTTCATTGTACTTCTCTTACTTTTTATTGTTGTCTGCATTATATCTCCTATTTTAACTATAAGAAATTGTATCTTTTCCTTTTCATATACTCATTAATACTCAATGAAGGTGAGACAAATGTATATAACTAAATCCATAGTTCATGTGCTGCTTTGTAATGCAATCTTCAATATGTTGTACCTCAAGGAGATATTTCACAACCTAAATTAAGGGTTGTACTAGATTAGATTCAGCGGCGGATAACTGAAAACGCCAAACAACAGTGCTTTGAATAAGGTAAAGGTTAACTTCTCCCTCTGTAATGGCTGTCTGGAGGTCACCAGTCCAGAGCTGATACAGTGATTCAATGGTCCTTCTATCTTGTGGCTCCATCCTCCTCTGTGTGTGGCTTCCTCCTCGTGGTTCAAGATGCAAGCTTGATCTTTAGCCATCACGTCATTTTTTCCTGCCAGCAGGAAGGGGAGAATGGTAGATCTCTTCTTTGTTAGGGCACATCTCAGAAGTGGCACACAAAATTGTCAGACTGATTAGTGCACTGATAAGCCAAAGCACATCTGATTACACCCCACTAGCTATAACTTACTTACATATAGCACCCGTGGTAAAAGAAAGAGAAATGTGAACAACTTAAAAACCATGGGTTCCACGCCTAAGGAAGAAAAGAGAACAAATGTTGAGGGAGAGCTGGAAGTCTGTCCCTCCATAGACTATCCTAATGTTTACCAAACTTCACTGGTCCTATTTTATTTTTAATTTTTTTATGGAAGTATGGTTGATTTACAATGTTATGTTAGTTTCAGGGGTACAGTAAAGTGATTCATATGAATATATATATATTTTTTTTCAGAATCTTTTCCATTATAGGTTACTACAAGATACTGAGTATAGTTTCCTGTGTTATAAAGTAGATCCTTGTTGTTTATCTATTTTATATATAGTAGTGGGTATCTATTAATCCCAAACTCCTAATTTATCCATTCTCCACTTTCCCTTTGGAAACCATAAATTTGTTTTCTATGTCTGTGAGTCTGTTTCTGTTTTGTAAATAAGTTCACTGTTTTAGATTCCACATATAAGTGATATCATATGATACTTTATCTCTGTCTGACTAACTTCACTTAGTATGATAATCTCTAGGTCCATCTATGTTGCTGTAAATGGTATTATTTTATTCTTTCTTATGGCTGAGTAGTGTTCCATTGTGCATATGTGTGTGTGTGTGTGTGTGTGTGTGTGTGTGTATCACTGGTCCTATTTTAATTTAACTTGTTTCTCTATACTCTAGCATATTTATTTCTCTTGGTTTCACAGTAAATACTAAGTGACTCCATTTTTTAATGTAGCAAAATATCAGTTTCAAGCTCTGGGAGAATATTTATTCTACAAGTGTATATTATATATACATGTGTACATAAAACATACATACATATAATAAAAATGATTACACTTTTATATAAAACACTATGGTTCCCAACTTTTTTGATCATGCACCACAATCAATAAACTTTAACCCCTGTGATATATTTACATGTAGCTATTAATATATTTTATAAATATACTACTAAATTATATACACATTATAAAAATATCCACAAAAATGAAATTGAAGAGATGAAATTAAAGTTCTACTTTCTTCCTTCACACCAATGGACTTTCTTCGGCAAACACCCATCTCACAGATGTTAAATATCTTGACTTATGTGCTTTAGCCATCACACACATCATCATTTCAATTGAGAATTCAACTAAAACCTGACAGAGAAGGCTAGGACAAAATGCTAATGATATAAGTTGTTATACTGTTACATCCCACATGGAAAAGAAATAACCATTGTTGAAACTCCCACATTTTGGGTCTGACAAACAAATTAAGCATCTTGACAAAACGCCTGCATTGAAAACCCCATTTGGGCTTTTTCACAACATAGCTGAATTTGCTCAAGAGTTCAATGTCTTCTTGTTTATGAAGTTTTAACTTTACTCCTATTGGGTTACTCAGATGGAATAAACAAGGAGCACTGCTGTCTGCTCGTTGTGGTCATGAATCACAGAGCCCTGGAGAAGCAGGCTGAGCTACTTTGGAGTCTCTATTTCAACGTGCTATGTGTACTACGTACACTTCTACACGGTGTGCGTGTGGACTTTAAAGCTTTTCAAACGAAGCTATAGTTGAAGTTGCTGGACCAGTCAAGTTGCATTTCTCTAAGGGCAAAGCCCAAAATTGACAGCTCTCATTTTGTGTTACAGAATAGAACTGAGCAATCAGGACCAAGCAGACCCCGCCACAGAGCTACTCACTGATATCAATTACTTAGCCTAATTATCTTGACAAAGTATACTGTTTGTTTAATCTTTCGTTTTCTGGAAACAGAAAGGCAGTAGGGACTGTATGAGAAAGTGATCACGCCATCTTGGAATTGCTAATATCTAATATGTAGACTTTTTAAAACATTTTTTATTGATTTATAATCATTTTACAATGTTGTGTCAAATAATACGCAGACTTTTGAACAGACTCAGGCATGTACCCAACACCTTAAGAATTTTTTTAAAAAATTGAAAAGCAGCATAGAGAAAGTTCAAATATGGCTTTACAATGAGAGATTTGGAAAGAGAACAGCTTAAGAGAGACAGGGGTTCTAAAAATGAAATTTTGACCACATTATGATGAATAAATGTGGAGATAAAGACATCAGTGAGTCTGCCCAGAAACGCTCTGACGAGTTTAGATTTTGCAAGAATACATATATAAATGCAAGGAAGGTCATATAACCAAAGACACAAATTGTGAAATGTATAAGAAAATTGTCAGAATCGTTAATGTGCTGATAAGCCAAAGCTTACAAAAGTGACAAAGGCAATCAAACCTATCATCTCAGCTCTGTTTAGATCACAGATGTGAACAAGAAAGAAACATACAGCACTGGAGAGGACGGTATAATGCGAGTAGATGAGAGAAGTGTTTCAATCAAGGAAAATTATCTTCAAAACTTAACAAGTCCAGCATGGGTTAAAAAGGTACGTGAATTTCCAGAAAGAATGGGCTGCTTAAATGAATCTTACATTCCATCCCCAGAGGACATGCACCCAAGGATTCTAAGGGAACTTGTAGGCGTGATTGTGAGGTGACTTGGGGTAATTGTTGAATCAAGTCTCCCAGGAGACTGGAATGGAACAACTCCTTGGATTTTCAGAAGGTGGGCGACATGGAGTCTAGGAGCAGATTCTACAAACAGTAAATGAGTAGACATGATGTTATCTTGCAGAATTCCAGAAAGGACTATGAAACAAGCAGTCTGTCCACCATATAAAACAAAATGCTGATCAGTCGGATCTGCTGTGTATTCATAGTGAAAATCCACTTCAAGTGGGCTTCATTCTCTTTTTAGTAAAGTAAACAGATGAGCAGGTAATAGACACATACTATCAACATAGCAGAGAGGAACTCCTATAAGGCAGACTCTTTAAATACCAATGTGAGTAGCAACCTTTAAAGGTAGCCACAGAGGACTTTTTCTGTTTGAAAAAAAAAATTCTTTTCTAATTATATAAGCAACTTTTTAAAGCTTGTGGGACACATAGTATTTCCTTGACTCCAAGATGTAGTTCGTTGTGAGATAATGTATCAACTTAAAAACAGCTTTTGAGTTGAGAAAGAAACTGTATTAAATGTATAATTTATCCTAGTAAGAAGCACTAAAATATAAAAAAAATACATTAGAACTGAGAAAATATATACACAGACCACAGACACATACATATTTAGACAATTGAAATCATAAATTTATTTATTACTCTATTATTCTGAAATTTTAAATTATTTTTAATAAATAATTTTGCAATTTATTGTGAAGAAATATTTACCTGCATTTCTGATTATTTCCTTAGGGTACATTTCCAGAAGTAGAATTATTGAGTAAAAAGATGTTTTAACAATTATTGATACATAGTACTGAACTTATACTAAGAAAACTTGTATCAATTTACATTACCACCAGCAGTGATTTGAGGAAAAAGCCCATCTTTCCCTCATTCAGAATGATTTTCCTTTTCAAATTCTTTGTTGATTTGGTAGGTAAAAACAAGCAAGCAAACAAACAAATCTCAAATTTCTTTTTTATTTGGGTTGAATTTCATTGACTACAGTGATATTTAATATTTTCCATATAAATATTACTATTTGTGCTTCTCTGGTGAATTCTGTCTTGTCTTTTATTCCTTTTTCTAATGGAAATTTATTATTTTCCTTGACAATTATTATGTGGTTTTTATATATCAAAGATAGTAACCATTTTCTGCTCTATTTGTCGTAAAGTTTTATGCTTTTGTATTAAACATTTGTGTCATTTTGCTTTAAATATACATATTCTTTTATCTTTTTTTGAAAAGCACGTCCTAACCTTGTTTGAAGCTTATCCTAATGAATATATGCTTTTTCATTGGAAAGTTTACAAAATTTACTTCAATTGTTGTATCTGATATTTGACCTTACCTCTAGTACTTTGTTCATTCCTTTTGTTTTGGGGTAATGTTTTGCTGTTTATTTTGTGTGTGCCTGTGTTTTGCTCTATGATTGGTGTTTTGATTCCTTTTATCTTCCATAGTGATTTGGAACACAGACATCCTATTTTTTTTATTTCACTTGTGATTGCTGCTAAGTGTTTCAAATCATATGTGAACCTATATTTCACAAAATATCAAATTCATGAATGAAACAAAACCATTGATTCTCATGATGTGATATTAAGAATTTGGCACGTTCTTAGTCTCCCCATCACTTCCCCCATACACTTCAGGCCTTTATTGATACAACCTGAGATTTATAGCTAGATCACTACTACTAAATTACTACCTTTTCATTTTATACTTCTTAAAATAATTTTTAATATTTCCTTTTGAAGGAATTATTTTTATGTATAATTCTATATGAATGTAACAGTGATTTTTTTCTCCTTAAATGTATGTTTATTTGGTTTCATTGCTTTCACTCACCAGCAATTATTTTACATCAGAATTTTTATATTTTGGATCCTTGATGTTTTATGTTATTCTCTGACAGCTAGATTTTGAAAGGCCAGAACCATGGATGGGCCAAATGAAATTTAACAATAAAATGGAGTAAAATGTGTAAGGTTGTCATTCCAGAGTGGACTCACTCATTCTCTGTTAACCTTTCTTTGTTTTCATTAAGTCTAAGTATGAACTCCTCACGTCTGTGTGTGTGTGTTTGTGTGTGTATTACTTCCCTATTACAAGCAAAATTTTGTAGCCCAAAATGAGCAAAAAGGGGAAAGCAACACTTCTTCCAAATGCTGTTGTTGGATGTTGTGATGGTTAACTTTATGTGTCAACTTTACTGGGACACAATGCCTAGATAAATGTGGTCAAACATTATTATGAATGTTTCTATGAGGGTGTCCTTGAATAAGATTAACATTGGTGGAATTTGAGTCAAGCAGATTGCCTTCCTTAATGTGAGTGGGCCTCATTCAATCAGCTGAAGGCCTGAAAAAAACTCCACACTGACCTGTCCCAAGCCGAGGGAATTCTGTCAGTCAACAGCCTTCAGACTTGAACTACTACATAAGGTCTTCCTTAGTCTCCAGCCTGTTGGCCCAACCTGTCAGTTTTGGATTTGCCAGCCTCCACAATCACATAAGCCAATTCTTTAAAACAAATCTCTCTCTCTCTCTCTCTCTGTGTATATAAAAATATGCATATATATATAAAAATATGCATATATATGCATATATATGTATATATATATATGCACGCACACACACACATCCTATTGGTTCTATTTCTCTGGAGAACCTTGACTAATACAGGTGTGCTACACCTTGTGGGTATAAAAAGACACTCTGAATTTGAAAGGAGATCAGACTACATGAACCCAAGACTCTTGTCCAATTCTAAGATTCTACGTACTTCTCCTAGGCTTTTGATTCCATGTATAAGTATACTACAGTGTCAACATACACAGTGTTCATATGGGCAGAGTTGTAACTCACCAAAACTTTCAAATTTTGCAAATAGTAAAAAATATAAAGGAAAACTTTGTTTAATTGAGCGATGATAGTCAGGACATATACATTATGTGTATTAGCAAAAACTGAATAAATTTTTCAACAAAAGGAAAAACTTGGTGCAATAGATTTCTCATAGTCCTGTGCAAACCTTTCACTAAGAGAACACCCACCTCAAGTGGATTATTCCTCATCAAATGGTACAGTGAGAATTCTTCTGTAGGAAGCAGTTTGCAGGTTCTTTCCAGAAAATAGAGAAGATAATCTGTCTTCTGGGAATTCATTTTTAAAACAGATTATTCAATGAATGTCATCATTTGGGTCCTCCATTCTGCAGCCTTGAGGAAGGAACACATTTTTTCAAAGACCTTAGTCCCTTTCATCTCTCCTCCCACTCTACAACTCCACTCAGGTCTGAAGTTTTGCTTCCAAAACTATATGAAATTTTAAGACTGAGATCTGATTCATCATAATCATTTCCACAAGGAAAGATCTTTCTGTGTCTTCCAAGTTAAAACAGCAATAGAAGGCCATTCCATGAAAACCACAATGACATCATATAAATTGGGGATAATACATTAAAATAGAACTGGTATTTGGATGAAGTTACCAAAATAAAGAACAGAGAAGAACAAATGACTGTGATGAGCCATAATACATCATAAATGGGCTTTGGCTTAGACTCACAGACATAGAGGACACACTTATGGTTACCTGGGGTTAAAGGAGGTGGGAAGGGATAAACTGGGAATGTGAAAATCGCACCTCTTGGGAAGTGATGGAAATGTTAGCTATCTTGATTGTGGTGGTGGTCTCATTCAGTGTATACATCTATCAAAATTCATCAAAATGTACTTCTGAAATATATATAGTTTACTGTACAGGAACCACACTACAATAAAGGTGTTAAAAAATAATAAATAAATAAACAAATGGGCTTTGGCTTACTGTTCACACTCACAACACAGTAAATAAACATTAGAGTCCTTATTGGCTACTCAAATATTCATATTTCCAAGTAAATCCAATTTCAAATCCAGTGTATTACTCAGCGGTCTATTTAAATTTCTTACAGCTTTAATAGGCTTGTTTTCAACATGCCCAGTGATAACCTCAACTGACAAAGACTCCTATATAATGAGGAAGTTGGTTAAGTGGCCTGAAAGATCCTAGCCAAATCTGACTCTTGAGCTTTCTCCTAGGAGGCTGCAATTGGCTGGTGGCAGGGTGGGGTGACCCATTCACATTCTTGACAGCATTTCCTTTTGATCCTAGATGTATTTTTGTATTCACAGACACATAAGATAATACCAGGCTGAGGCACCAAGACCTTTAATTCCCTGTGGAAATCATAATCCTCCATCTTTTGTCCCAGAGCTCATATTGTCTATAACAGTTTGCCCAGGGATAAGCAACAACCAGCAAAGTCATGATGTTTGAAAACCAGGAGGACTGAGACGTGTTCAATTTGTGCATCTGAGGATCTGCTATCTGTTCTTTCTTGTAGGTGCCCAGAGGGCAAGGCCTCTGCCCACTTTAACTGTTAATACAATGCACAATACAGAATGAGTGGCCTTTAGGTGTTTAATAAACACTATCAGGTAATTGGAGTGTTGATGGGTAACTATCTCTGATGTTACCAATTGCCAAAGAATTAAACTACATTTATACTTTCAGTAATTATCTCCCATGCCAAATTGTTCCCATATGGACCCAAACATTGCATTTTTAGGCTGGATTCACATGATAGCAGTGATTACTTAATTATCCTACTGTGAGCAGAGCCCAGTTCTCAAAAGACACACATTCCACAACTTAGAAGACAAATCTTGGTCTGCCATAGGTATTATTACCCAGTACTTGAGGATGGAGGTGGGAGTGGGAGGCAGAGGTTTTTACTGAAGACTGTAACAACCCTCAGTTTCCAGAGCTACAGCACTTAAAATTCCACACCTTTTTAATATAGCAGTTGTATTGATAACTCATCTCGAGTTTGTAACCTCAAATAAGGTAATAAGGTATACACACACACGTGTGCATGTTACATCAATAGCATTTTTGAATGAACTCAGTACAGCTTTAAATAATGAATCTGAGGCTATTGACTGGAATAAGGCATATACTGCCAGGGACTCAGGCATGCTCAGCAGACCACAGCCCTCCTTTCCTCTCCTCGGTTAATATGGGCAATTTCCAAATTCTCTGGATCAATTACCCGCAGTGTTAAATAGGAACATTTCTATTGAGTTTCAGATTAGCTGTCAATTGAGTTGGCAGGGGGAGGGAGAAGATAAAGGAGGGCGGTTTTTATATATATTATAGTATAAGTTGCTTACAATCTTTAAGGAACATTTCACTTTTAAGCATGAGGATAAATGAAGTTTCTTTCAAAATATTATTAATTCAGTAAAGAACAACTTGAGAAAATGTACATGCTTTTTTAAAGTGTGGCCAGAGACAGGTGGCTTACCTAGGAATAGATTTAAACTGCAAATGATGGTTATACTTATGCTTCTTCACAAACAGACAAAGGTTTCTGTGGTTTTTCTTTCTTTCCATTGAGCCTGTAATCATTTCTGATGATCATTTCATTAGAATGTACCGCATGCTGGTTTATATTTCCTCTGTGCAGTTGGTGCTTCCTCCATGCTGATGTTAACCTTCCCTTTCTCTAGACTGATCTTGATTTGACTGAAATAATGCAGAGTCAAAATGGTAGCCTAAAAATGTAAAACCTTTTATTCCAGAATATGATGTAATCAGCGTGAGTAATCTCCAGTGGAAACACTATTACAAGGAGAAACCCCTACTTGGAGGCCTGTAACCAGAGGAAATATTCAGCCAACACTGACCACGATTTTTGTGCCTTTGGCAAGAATACACCTCAAGTGATAGAATTTTGGAAATAGAGCCTCAGATTGGATGAAAGTAACTTTATCCAAATACTGTACTCCCCCAAGAGCCATCTAAGACCCCCTACACACACACAAACATGCATCATCTTTTTTATATTTACTTCAGATGAAGGCATTCTATCCATTCTACTCTGTTCATTTAACTGCACAGGTCTTTCTGAGCCAAGCATCTCCTAGAATGTACAGGTAACTCCGTTCTTACTGTGTGCCTGATCAAGGTTAGATGCTTGCTATAACTGCCATGTGCTCATGCATTCATATATAAGGGGGAAAATTAAAGCAAATCTCTAAGTAATCCACATAAGTTATAATCGATTCACCTAATTCAGTTAATCAGTGTTTTTAAAATACTATGTTTCTGACTCAAAGACATAGAATATAGACTGTGGTTGCCAGGGGGAGGCAGGTGGGAAGGGATAAACTAGGAGTTCGAGATTTGCAGATAATGACTGGTATCTATAAAATAGCTAAACAACTTTATACTGGGAAATAAATTCAATATCTTGTAGTGGCTCATGGTGAAAAAGAATATGGGGATGAATGTATGTGTGTTCATGTATGGCTGAGGAATTGAACTGTGCACCAGAGGTTGACACAGCATTGAGGACTGACTATACCTCAATAAAACAAAAACACTGTTTCTAATCCAATGTTGCAGGAGTACAGAACCCAATTTTTGCACCCAAGAGATTTTCATAAACCAAATGCAGAATACAACCTCACAAACACAAACATGACAACAAAACAACTCACATTAAAATACAGGATAGCACCCCAGTGTTCATAGCAGCACTATTTACAATAGCCAAGACATGGAAATAGCCTAAATATCTAAATATCCATCAACAGATGACTGGATAAAGAAGTTGTGGTATATTTATATAATGGAATACTACTCCGCCATAAAAAAGAATGAAATAATGCCATTTGAAAAATCATGGATGGACCTGGAGATTGTCATTCTGAGTGAAGTAAGCCAGAAAGAGAAAGAAAAATACCATATGCTATCCCTTATATGTGGAATCTTAAAAAAGACACATGATTATTTATAAAACAGAAACAAACTCACAGATACAGAAAACAAACTTATGGTTTCCGGTAGGGAAAGGGGTGGGGAGGGATAAATTGAGAATTTGAGATTTGCAGATACTAACTAACTACTATATATAAAATAGATAAACAACAAGTTTATATTATATAGCACAGGGAACTATAGTCAATATCTTGCAGTAACCTATAATGAAAAAGAATATGAAAACAAATATATGTATGTATATAGATGTCTGAACTATTATGCTGTACACCAGAAATTGACACAACATTATAAACTGACTATATTTCAATTAAAAAAGACAATGCATCAAAAAAATGCATTGTAGTTGAAGTTCAGAGAAAGGAAAACTAGCCCATGACAATCAAACCAACTGAAGCCATCACAGGCCCTCCTTGCCCTGATGTATTCATGGCAGCTCTAGGCTCCTATTCACTTTGTAAATGACAGAGATCTGACTAAAGTTTTAGTTTTGGAGCATGAATAGTATGGAACATAAATTCTATATTTTACTTAGTGGACAATTGGGGAAATTTCAGTTAACAACTGAAACCCAGTGTGAGGCAAGCCAGAATACTTGAGGAAGTGTCCCAAACTTACTGCAAATCCCCGAAGGAAGTCGGTGGACCACCTCTACTGTTTATCAGGAGTGTGAACAGAGATACGGTCATGGTGGTAAAAACCAATTGGTTTTCCAAAAGAAAACCTCTGGTAGTCAAATTTACTTTTGTCATGCGCTATGAATAAAATGATACTTGTAGCACTGCATAGTTTAAATTATTTCCTGGAGTGCAGTGGGCTTTGGAACTCAGTGATCCCAATTTTAAACTAACTCTAAGGGGGCAAAAGGAATTGGCACTTCACAGTGAAGCATTTCATCACCGACTCCGCCTTAGCGGCCAAAAGACTCTTTATGTTTTGGGCACAAAAGTTCCATTACTTTAGCCTGAGATTGAGTTTCATCATGCTATAGGGTCGGTTAACACCCTCCAAGGGAAAGAATCCAAACAGACACTTGATAAGCTATCTACCATGTGTCAAGTTCATGCCAGTTGATTAGAAGAATGTATTCTAAAGTGACTGACAGTTCTTTGACAATACCCACTTATTACCTGTCAAGCTGCAAGGTATGCTTTTGATATACAGGAGTGAAATAATATTGAAATAAAGTGAACTCTAAGTTAAAACAGGAGTTATGCTGTTTCAAATGGATCCCAGATGACTATGAAAAACATATTTGTCTGGGTAATAACAATTATATAAGTGATACATGGTTATTACATAGATGACAAACTTCAATGCAGTATACTACGTAAGTGCTTCTACCCTATTAAAATAAAAAACAATCCTGAACTCAGTAACTTGAATGAAATAGAAATGTGGACTTACCAATTTAGAGAGCAATACATGGCAAAAATTTGGTCTTTAGAATTAAGGACATGACTTATTTCCTATAAGTTAGGGGGCTTACCTCTGAGCTGCAGACCCATACATTAGAGGAAACGTGTTATAATTGGTTCACTTTGGGTTAAATGAGTGATATTTTTAACATATGAAGCCTGTTATTTTGTAACTGAAGTTTACCCTGCTTTCCTGCAGCTTCACAAACTTTCCATTTTAAATTACAAAACTTCCATGCTAATTATAAACTTTTATCTTTAAAACCAGTGCTGCCTTTTAATCATTTGCTGTAGTTGAGGTTGTTATTTGTCTTTTTGTTTTTTTTCCTAAAACTTTATAGAAGATGGCACTGTTCTTAATTTTGACCAAGGAAGATTTTACTTGTCTAGCAGAAGCTCAAGGTTTTATTCACACTCCAGGAAGTCTTGGGCAAAGGCAGAATTTATTGCAAAGCAATAAAATATTTAAACACAAGAATTTATACTCACAACACACAAATATTTATCTATGTCAGCAGAGGAAATCAAAGTTTTTATTTTTTCCGTACCTGTGGTATGTATTGGGTGCTAGTTCTCCCTTTTCAAAATTAGCCTCTGCCTCAGGGAGGGAAGCTGGAGTCAGCTCAGGGGCCAGCTGGTCAACGCGATTCTCTTGTCTGTCATCACTGGCGGTGCTGTAAGCTTGAAACTCTGCGCCCTGGAGGTGGAGGGTAGAGTGAGGTGCAATTCTATTTCTCCAGGGGCCCAAACTGTAAAATACATGCAGCCCAGGGATAGCTGTTCAGTAGCCTTAACCTCGAGGGATAAAGAAACACAGGAAAGGAGAGAGCCACGGGACATGCATTCACTCAGGTCACTAAAGCACTAAGTGTAAATAATAATAACAATAATAACTGTGATTTCTTGCTGCTCCATGGGACCAGGCGTGCCGCTATGTGCTTCCTCCCTCTGAGTGATTAAGTGTTTTTGTCTACATTTTACAGAGGCAGAAAGAATGTATATAACTTATTCAGTAAGTAGTGATGGAAGCATGATTTGAAACAGGGACGGCTCATCCCAAAGCCAATGCTTATAACCCAGAGGTTTTCGAACACTGATCTGTAGACATGAGAGTCACCTATGAAGTTTCTTCAGAGCATATTATCTGGTTCCAAAAGCCAAAGAATTTGATTCTGTGAACCTGGAGGCAACCTGGGAATCTGGTGCCTTCTTTTTTTAACAGTTCTCCCACGTGATTCTGATCCTGATCCAGATTTAGAAACCGCTGCTCTAAGCGGTGCTTCCAAGCCTGCTCACATCAAGTCACATGGATAAGGATACTGCTGTGGTTCACAGGGGAGTAGACAAAGCTGCTCCCAGGCAGACGTGAGAGGTCCAGAGCCTCCAGCTGGCACTGGTCCTACCCAGGCCTGAGGGGCCAACATCCCAGCACACAGGGAAGCCAGTCCCATAACACTAGTGGGATTGGCATCACTTCAGGTAGGATTTCCCAATCCCAGGCAGACTGTGAGAGGCCTACGCTGCTCCGTGTTTTGATCCTGTTACACAGGGAAATAAATATGAGAAACCGAAAGGTCCCAACTTTGCCATGGCTTCACAGTTTCTGAGTCCCCAATCTGCTCCCAGGAAAGAAAGGTTCTTGTACTGAGATGTGCCTTACGCATTGGTCTCAGTATTGGCCAAGGAGCTAATTACCTTCTGGGCCGAACATAAGGCGCCCAGGCTTAGAAGTGGGAGGGTGGAGAGGAGGAAAAGGGAGAGAATTTTTCTTCATTTGGTCCAAGAAAGTGATTTTTCTAACCTTGAGAAGAGAAAGAATTAGATTATAAGCTAGCAAATACTCAACAGATGAATGGGTTTCTCTGTTGTGGGGAAGGCAGAAAAATCAACATATAACTATAGTGGGAGGGAGGTGCAGGCACCATGGAGGTACTTGCAGGCAGCCCAAAGGACATGGTGGTCCCCCCAGAGGACGGGGCAGGGCAGTCAGGGGAAGTTTCTCCCGGGACAGCCTCTCTGAGGTCAACTCTGAAGGGTCAATGGGAGTTTGCCAGTCACAGAAAGGCAGAAGGAATGCCAGAGAGAGGGCCCAGCACATGCAGTCACAACACTGTAAGCTCTGCACAAGCCGGGACCAGGTCTTGGTCTCCCCGTGAATCAAGTACTGAAGTAGGAACATTGTAGAGATTCCAAAATTATGTGTTGGACTGAAACAAAGGACAGAAATTGAAAGCTAGAATTTCAGGAATTTTAGGTAGTTATGCTTCAAGCTCACGGCCTGCTGTGTCTACTTTAATTTACTCCAGGTTCTGAACTTTTGGACCCAGTGAAATTTGCATGCCCAAACTGTACAAGCTTAAGCACCTTTCAAAACAGCTAATTTCCATCAGATAAGCTTATTATAATAGTAAAAAGACCCACATATATAAATACAGTTCTAAAGTCAAGAAATAAAAAAGAATAATAGTAACCTATAATGAAAAAGCATATGAAAACGAGTATCTGTATGTATATGTATGACTGAAACATGCTGTACTGCAGAAATTGACACGCTGTAACTGAGTGTACTTCAATTAAATAAATAAATAAATAAACAAATAATTAAAAATAAAGAACAGTTTCATGGCTATAAGTAGAATGGTTTTAAGAGGTTTATATAAAACAAGACAAGTGTGGTGCATTGGTTTTGGTTAAATGTTTTGGTAAAAAAATAGATATGGCCAATTTTATCAACACTAGATAATTACAATTGACATAATAGCCACACATTTTTCTGTGTAAATACTTTCCTCAGAAATAACTAAAAATTACTTTAGCCATGCCAGTATTATAGATGGTAAAGTAAGTCCAAGAATATTGTGAAACAAAATAAATTTGTCTTTAGTTTGGTTCCTTTACCAGAATTCCTCAGATTTGGGATTGAACTATCATTTGCATTTACAGAACTATTTTATACTGTTCTTTTGTCACATTTTCATAATATGAAGGGCTCTGCCTTGAATGTAAATTATATTTAAGGTCACTCATTATCATTCGAACGAATATTACAGTGTTCTCAACTCTCTTCCTCTACACCACACACATTGTACATAACTTAATGACATTGGTATTTAATGGGCACCTATCTCTTAACTTTAAAAGAGCAAATTATTAGCCAATCAACAGCAGAGCAAGAGACACAAAAGGTTTTACTAATGACATTCTGGGCTGACTCAAAATTTTCTCCACTCACGCATCTGTACTCTTGAAATAGCTTCTATTAAAATATAACAACACTCATAAGGTATATTCTATGCGATTAGCTTAAAATTTAGAGCACAGTAGTGAAGGTGGCAAAAGAAAACGTGTGAGACCAAGAATGGCAAAAGATGACGTTTCCTAGACTTTTTTCTTTTTCTTTAATGCAACATAGATCAAACTGGCTTCATTCTTCTGAGGCCTCAATGATACTCCACCAAGCATTAATTTTAAAGCCTCAAGCCACCTTGAGTCACTCAACAGAAACAAAAATCGAAGCAGGGGGCAGAGAAGACTAGCAATTTTTTTTTTCTGTAAAGAAAGGCAACTGGAGAAAATAAGATGTGTTTTGTTCCACTTAGAAATATGACTCTTCACTTTCCCAGTCTAACCAAGGCTTGTCTTTATAATATGAATAATATAGCTGTAACTCATCAGAATTGTCTGCATTTTAATTTGAAAAATAGTTCCTATGTTAATCTTTAATAGCCTGTCTTCTGGACCCACAGAAAGAGTTACAAAAGAAGTCATTTCGGTGGCCTAATTAAGGCCTACGAGAAGCGTGTTTAGTAATGTGGTGCCGCTCCCCTCTTCATCCAATGGCCTCGCTGGGATACAGATCCACCATTTGATCAGCGCATCTGGCCCCAGGGGCTTCATGGTCTGCAAGCCACAACCTACTAATAAGCACCCTCCAGCTTGTTTGCTAAACAGATCAGTCCTGGCAGGCACCCAAAAACTCCAGTCCTTGAAACTTGGGGCTCTTTAACTTGCACGGCCTATTGTGTGGCAAGCAAGAGAATAAACTATGTGCCTCATAAATGCAGAGCAATTATGGATCAGTTAGTAATACAGCTGTGGCTCAAAAGATTGCTTACCTAAACCAAATCGAGGCCTAATTTATTTTTGTATTGTCTTTGTTAAAAACCAAACAAACAGCTCTACACAGCTTGTATACTCAGTAAAGAAAACGGCTGCCCTTTCCTTATACACAAGATGGCGACCAGTGTCTAAAAGAAACCATCCTCAGTAGCTGAAGGTCTTCCAGAACCAAGCCATTGCTTGTTGTAGATTCATTAGGTGGTTTAAGGAAACATGGTAGGTAGAGTGATTTCACTGATAGACATTCAGTGCATCAGGGGTCGGGGGGCTGCCCGGTGCTGTCTCTTGCTGTGGGTGCCAGATAAGATAGCACCAACTTCAAGCATGAGGACGTGAAAATGAAGTAGCCTTCATTTACAAAGAAACAGTAATGTAGTTTGAGTTTGTGAGCATTAACCTGTTAACAATTATGATGTGTGCAGGTAGACCTTTCTGGGAAAGCATTCTTTTAATCAGATTAATACTTGCCAACTTATGAATCCACATGACACACAAACAAACAAACTAAAACACATTAGGTTTGTAGAGCTGTTAGCATCAATTTACCTGGACGTGGCTAGTGTAACATCAGCATGTGCTTTTTACTCCATAACTAACATTTGCCTACTGTTTGAGCATCTACACAATGATGAGAGCCTTAAGCAACAAATCTTAGACCTTTGGGAACATGTTGTGAGGAGACTTGATGATCTTAATTTTAGAAAATCTGTAATTTTGAAAACATCTCCATGGGTAATAATAGATAATAAAAACATGATAAAGCTTGTTTGAAGGAGATGGCATCTAGACTGGTTTCATTGTTTGTTTACCATGTGCCCTTAACCAAGGAACATACTTTACTGAACTCCAGTCTACTCATCTGTAAAATGGGGGTAACCTATTTTGACTAGCTGAGGGATGTTGAACAGGGGAAGTAAGTTAACGGAGTGTAAGTACTTAGTAATATGCAGACACCTACAAATGTAAACTCTTGCTGTTGGTAAACAGAAACAAACTTAGAGAACTACGAGGTACAGATTTGTGAACCACTGACAGGTTGGTTCTATTCCACACGTCTTTTAACTTCCTTAGGTCACTGACTACCCAGGAGACGTTCTTTCCGTGTCAGAGGGAAGAGGCTTAAAGCACTGGCCCAGAATGCACACACTAACATTGCCACCCATATGCCACTGGCCAAAGCAAGCCGAGTAATCAAGACCAACATGAGTCGGGCAGGGAAGTATATTTCATTTCAGTGGGAGGAACTTCAAAATTACAGGGCAAGGGCCCTTGGTGAGTAATTCTAATATAAGGAAAGCATGACAAACTGGAACAATGACCCAATCTACTGTACATGTTTTTAAAAGTGAGCTTGTATTTTAGTTTTACGTACTTTAAACACTATTAATAACTTTTACTTACACTCTTAAGTCACCCATAAATTAAATAACCCATGTGGCTATTGAGCACTTGGAATATGGCTAGCCCAAACTGAGATATGCTGGAAGTGTAAAATACATATCAGATTTTGATGACTTCGCAAAAACAAAAAAAAGAAAAAGAATGTAAAATATCTCATAATGGTCTTTATACATAAAGCTATTTCCACTGAACTCTTAAACCAAAATTAGAGCCATGGCATGGCAACACGGGTAAGGAAGGAAAAACGTCGGCAGACCCTCCCCTCCCTGAAGAATTCTTGCTGCCTTTATTGGAATAAGTGAATTCTGTCCTAAACCAACTCCCTCAAAATAAAAAATATCAGAATGGAAATTCTTAGCATACTCAATAAGTATTTTCTCAAATGTTTATCTCAATTTTTGGTAAATGGATATTAGCAGATCACCCTCAGCATGGATTTTGAAATGACTCTGAATCAGTTCTGATTTCTTAGGACTCTTTTTCTGATGGCCCCTCAGAGGTCAATTGAATCCTGCCTTTAGCAGAATACAACTCTGCCTGGGAAGAACTTTGCACAATGTTTCTCAAATTTTGAAAGGGGAGGAACGAAGGAATTCTATAACGTAGGTATTTGTTATTATGTCCATTCATATCTGCCAACACGTTCCTCCAAAACAAAATAGTAATAACAGAAAACTACAAAAAAACATGTCCTCGGCATGAATAAAAGACAGAGGGTCTAAACTTCAAATTATAGGAGGTGAAAAAGTAAACATCAAATGCTCCTGCTGCCCAAGTCTCCATGGGGAGAAGGGCAGTCTGGTGAGGACTGCGGGGAAAAGAGGGCAGAGGCCATAGACTGATCCAACATCACAGGAAAGGAAAGTACACTCTACATGTAAAAATGCCGGGAAGGAGTCCTTGTGGATCAGAACCAGAACAGGGAAGAGACTGAAAGTCCATGCAGGACTTGAGGTGACATCTTGGGAAGGCAACTTTTCCAGGCAAAGGGTGGTGGCTATAAAGAGAAGGGAGAAGTGCTTTTAGAAAATTACACAGTGAAGAGGGAAAACGCAAGAGTAGGAAACTTAGGATCCTTAAAAAGACAAAAGAATATGTTTAAAAACAAAATCAAAGAACAAACAACTTCCTTCCATCAATGCCCTGAACACACACAGACACACACACACACACACACACACACACACACACACAGACACAGCCAAACAGTTGGAAAAAAAATCCATACTGTGCTACACTGACAACAGAGGGAGCTCTTGAACTAGGAATCTTGCAAATCACCCCAAATCACCAAACCTAGCCACAGAAATGCAGCGATGCAAGCAATCTTTATTTAAGCCCAAAATACCGTAAAACGAAGAATAAAACAATTCTGCTGATGAAAATTACGACCTCCTCTCCCACCTCTCCTTACCATGTGCTGGCAAGTCAGAGAACTGAGGTTCCACAGAGGCCTTCACTCAGGAGTCTGGGCTGTTCTGCTAGGACACCCTGCTCAAATAAAAGTTTGCCTGAGGTCCCGGCCACCGTAACAACAAATGGAAGCACAGAGCCCAGGTAGAAGATCATGAGAGGGAGATACTGCTGGATTGCTCTAGGAAATGTGGTGAAAATAGTAGGATTCAAGGTATATTTTAAAAGTGTCACCAGAGCTGTTGATGGACTGGATACGAGACGAGGAGGAGAAAAGTGAGGAATAGAGGTCCTAGGCCTTTGGTCTGGACAGCTGAGAGAATGTAGGTAATATGGACTGAGATAGCATTGGGGTAAGTGAGTGAGAAGTAAAAATTTGGTCACATTAAGTTTTCAGTGGCTTCCAAATACCCTTTTTTTTTAAATTTCATGGGTTTTGATGCTATTATAAATTGTGTTGTTTATTTAATTTCAACTTCCCATTGTTTAGTTCTATAATTTAGAATTATACTTCAGTTTCATACATTGACCTTGTATCCTACTACCTTGCCTAACTCACTTTCTAGTTCCAGTAAGTTTTTTATAGCTCCTTTAGGATTTTCTACATAGATCATCATGTATCTGTGGGTAAAAGCAGTTTTATTTTGTTCAGTTTGATAGATATGCCTTCTGTTTCTTTTTTCTTGCCTTATTGCTCTGGCTTGGACCTCCAATATAATGCTGAATTGACGTACTGTGAGTGTACTTGCCTTGTTCCTACTTTAAAGGAACAGCATGCAGTGTGGTTCTGTGTAGATGCCCCTCATCAGGTTGATCAGGTTCCCTTCTGTGTCAGTTTGCCTCCTCGAAGAAGCAGATGCCAAGATGGGATTAGATGTGCAAGGGATATATTGGAGGAAGTTCCTGTAAAGAAAAGGAGGGGAGGTAGTGAAGTATTCAGGAGAGACTTCATATCAGCTGTTGATCTGACACCTATGAAAGGAGAGTAGAAAGTCCTGGCGTCTAACCAGATGGTATGAACCAAATCTTTCTACTTGAGGAGACTGAGTTCATGGTAATAAGGCCCTTCTAAAGCTGGGATTACTTCACGTGCCCATTTACAGTTACAACAGGGCAAAGGAGTACCAGGGACTGCTCAAATGGAGCACCTGGGTCCACATGTTTTCTACCTGTCCCCATTGTATAACAGCAGCCCTAAATCCGCCTGCTGATTGGAGTTAATTATCCCTGCTGAGAGAGTGATTCCTCTTCTTGCTTGTTATTCCGTGTACACAAGTCAAGAGTGTCCTGGAGGTAACTATAAGCCATAGTTCAATGTGACCTTTGCTGTGTGCCATGGTAAGAGTGCACCTTTTTGGGTATCAGAACACTGCAGAACCCAGAGATTCAGAGATGGGAATACACAATCCCAGTGGGTAAGTAAGGTTGGATGTTGAGAGCTGGGGGTAGTTAGATTTGCCTTGAAAGTAGAAGTTCATGCTGGTGAGATCATACATAGCTTCCATCTCTGTCACCCTGGCACCCTGTTGATATTTCCAAGCATACTCATTCATAGGATGTAAATACTGAAAACTGCTAATGTCAACTGGCCAACCCATTTTATCTGCTGATTGAGACTTTTTGTTAATGTATGATATAAAAATCTTCACACTTCCTGTCAACCCCCATATGCTCATTCACATGCCTCCATCCTAAATCTCCTGTTTCCTAGTTCTTTCCCTTTCAGGTCCCTGACAAGATGGCAAGGCCATTGACTACTGTCCGAGGGTATGGATGCATTCTCACCTTAGGCCATATCTCTTTCCACAAAGTGGATGACCAGGTTCACCACTCAGAGCTCTATGCATTGAAAAGGTTTTGTCTTTTTCTGACCTTCCAGGCTACCCCTGAATGTGTCTACAATGCAGCTTCCATCCTTTTTTTAAATTTGTTCCCTCATACTAAGCTGTTCCATCTGTAAACCAAGCTCAGGCATTTCCCTCCTTCTCCAGTTGACTTTATGGGACACCTCCATATGGCTATAGTTGCAAGCTTAAGGAAGGAGAGCTCTGAGCTGGGTGACATGGGGGTCTGGGCTGCTGGCTCATTCCCAGCTAATTCATGCCCTCTGGTAATATTTGGGGTTCATCCTAGATGTAACAGTTCCATCTTATTACAGACTACTGCTGCTGGGCACACCACACTCCATCAATTAGTGCACGCAATAAAACCCAGATGATAATGAACACATGGTCATCTGGTGCCATGGTCAGATGTTTCCAGCATGTTACTAGATCCCAGGAGACACAAAACACTTGACCATGGAGCAAGAAGTTGGAATGTTCCCCCTCCTCCTCAACTTTTTGAAAGAATTTTTATGGTATTGGCAATTTCTTTTGAATGTTTGATAAAATTCACCAGTGAAGCCAACTGGGCCTGGGAATTTCATTGTTGCAAAGTTTTAAATTATAAATTCAACTTCCTTCATAGATACAGGATTATTCGTATTTTCTACTTTTCTTAAGGTTTTATAATTTGTGTCTTCCGAAAAATTTGTCCATTTCATGTAAGTTGTTGGATTTATTGGCACAAAGTTGAGCATAATATTCCTTTATTTTCCTAATATTTGTGAGGTCTGTAGTGATGCTCTTTCTTTCATTCCTGATATCAGTAATTTGACTCTTTTCTCTGTTATTCTTTTTCTTTTTCTTTTTTTGTTTTGCTCATTTTGTTAAGTTTTCTTTCCACTTTGACATATATTGTAGAACAGTCCCTCAGGCAACAAATCATCTCAGCTTTTATTTGACTGAAAATCTTTATTTCTCCCTCATAAAAAAAAAATTTCCAAAGTAAGGATAGAATTATGTTAACAGTTTCTTTCAGCCCTTTACCAATACCATTCCATTGTCTTTAGGCTTAGATAGCTTGTGAAAATAAGTCTGTAGTAACTTTGCTTATATACATCTTTTTAATGTATCTTTTTCCTCAATGCTTTAAAATTTTATTTTTTTCATAGTCATGTACCTTTATTTTGTTGTTGTCATTGTTTTTTAGACTTTCTTTTTTTGTATGTGTATATATATATATATATATATATATATTATTGATGCATAGTCAATTTACAATGTGTCAATTTCTGGTGTACAGCATAATGCTTCAGTCATACAAGAACATACATACATTTTCATATTCTTTTTCACCATAAGTTACTACAAGATATTGAATATAGTTTCCTGTGCAAAATTTTCTCTTTCTCTTTGCTTTTTAGAAGTTTGATTATGATATGTCTTGATTTATTTTTCATTGTGTTTGTCCTGCTTGGAGTTTTTTGAGTATCTTGGATCTGTGGACTTACAGTTTTTGTCAAATTTTGACAATGTTTGGTCATTATTTCTTGAAATTTTTCCTGTTTCTCTAGTGGCATGTATATTAGGCTGTATAAAGTTGTCCATAAACCACAGAGGTTTGGGGGGTTTTCAGTCTTTTTCCTTTTGTTTCTCATTTTGGATAGGTCTGTTGCTATATCTTCAGGTTCACTGATCTTTTCTTTTCCAATGCCTAATCTGCTGTTAATCCCATCCAGATAATTTTTCATTTCAGATATTGTGATTTTCAACTCTAGAAGTTCCACATGGTTCTTTTTTATATCATTGATTTCTTTCCTCACTATGTGCATGTTTAGACTAGTCATTTTAATGTGCATGTCTGCTAATACCATCACTGCTATCATTTCTAGGTCTGATTCTATTGACAGCTCTTTTTCCTGGTATGGGTCACATTTTCCTGCTTCTCGGAATGTGTAATAATTTTTATTGGGTGCTGGACATTATGGATTTTATATTGTTGAATGTCTGGATTTTATTGTCTATCTTTAAAAATAACTGGGTTTTGTTTTAGTAGGCAGTTAAATTACTCACAGATGAGGTCAATCCTTTCAAGGCTAGTTTTCAGTCTTTGTTGGGTGGGTCTAGAGTAGCCTTTATTCTAGGGCAAATTTAGCCTCACTAGAAAGGCACAACTTTTCTGGTGTCTTAATTACTGAATTCTTGATGCATTCAACAAGGGTTCTCCACTCTGGCTGGTGAAAGTGTGAACAATTCTCAGAAGACTTCTGTGAGTTTGGAAACCATCCAGTTCTTTTGTTCCTCTTTGCTCAGTCTCATGAAGTTTAATATTATTCATGCATGGCTTAGTATTTAGTAAATACTCAATGGGATTCCTACATATATTTCTGGAGTTGTGTGTGTGTGTGTGTGTGTAGTCCCTCCTCTGCTTTATAACTTCTAGTTGCCTCCAATACCCTGAGCAGTAATCTGTCTCTAAGACTCAGAAACCAAAGATGCCACACTCTCCTAGGGATCTCCTCCTTGTATTTCCCACTGAAAAGATGTGGTAATTGTAGTGCTGACTGCAAAGGTTTCCCTTCTCTTGAGAATCACAGAATTGTACTTCCTATTGTCTCAAATCTGAAAACTTCCTTCATAGATACAGGAGTATTCGTATTTTCTATTTCAAATCTTTTACACAGTATTCCTGTTGTTTCAAGTGGAAGGTAAATTCATGGTACTCCATCGTGACTGGGTACAGAAGTTTTTAGGCAGTTGAACATCTGAGTCTAATTCTGGAACTCAGAGGAGAAGTCTGGTCTGAAGCTATAAAGCTGAGAGTCACGTAGCACAAGTGTTTCTCCAGACTTGATTATGCTGTATGGAGATAGTGCTCCTTTCAGCCCGTAAGGCAGCTGGGTGATAATTGCAGGCTGGGCCCAGTCAATAGCTGCCAACTGCACTTGCCCCAGTATGAAAAAATTTTAAATATAGATTACTTCTACCTGCTTGCTAGAAAGTAATATGGAGAATAGAGCAAAGGGTGAAGCCCTGGGCATTCTAAAACTTAGAGATGGGAGTGGGGGTGGGGAGAGGAAAGCCTATCAAGGAGATTGAGAAGTAGGGCTCAGGCAGCAGCAGAAAACCAGGAGAACCTGCTTCCTTGGAAGCTAAGTGAGAGGAAGTTTCAAGAGGGCTGGAGTAATCAGATGGTGTTACAGGTTAAGCAAGATGAAGAATGAGATCTGAACACTGGATTAGGCAAGATGTAGAGAGTTGGTAATCCAGGAAGATTATTTTCAGCACAATGGGGAGGGAAGCAGACAGGTTGTCATGAAAAGCAGCAGAGAAGTTACCTGGAGGAGAATAAGGAAAGTAGGACAAAACTTAAAAACAAAAACAAAAACAAAAAAACAGGTGTGCTTTACAGAGAACTTCTATGTATTTCTATAATAAAAGGTTCCAGGGCTGTCACAATTTTGTACCCTAATTTGTCCCATTCATTGATTTGTTCATCACCTTTTCCATATACAGTGGATCCTCATTATTTGTGGATTGCGTACCTTCAAATTCACCTACTCACTGAAATTTATTTGAAACTGCAAAAGAATCACGGAACTTTTGCGGTCATTTGCAGACATTTGCAGAGGGGTGAAAAGTTTGATTTGCTCAGTATGCACATTCCCGGCTGAGGTGAACAAGGCAGCACTTTGCCGCTTATTTCAGCTCTGAAACTGTAAGCAGGACTTTTTTCATGGCCTATTTAGTGCCACGTTTTTCACATTTTTGTGCTTTTCATTGGTGATTTCACTGTTTAAAATGTCCCTCAAGTGTAGTGCTGAAGTCCTGTCTAGTGTTCCTAAGAGAAGGAAGGCTGTGATGTATCTTATGGAGCAAGTGTGTGGTGTAGGTAAAGCTTCATTCAGGCATGAGTTATACTTTCCGTTGGCCATGAGTTCAGTGTTAAGGAACCAACAATGTATATCACATACCACGTCTTTAAACAGGAATACATGTACAACAAGGCTATGCATTGACCACTGACAAAAGTGTTGTGACCCGAGGCTCGCAGAACCCTAACCCTGTTTTCATCCTAGGAGCAGTGGTTTTTCAGTCTTTGGAGTGACTTTAGAGACCATAACTGTTGCAAATGAATGAGAATTGACTGTACAGTGTTTTCTTTAGGAGAAAGTAAGGCGTAGTGCCAACAGCACTAGATCAAGAATTTTGAAAAAAAAATGAATAAAAAAAAAGAATTTTGGGAACTTGTTTCTAGTCCTAATTCTTCCAATAACAGTTGTGCATCCTTCATCGAATTCTCCAGGCTCATTTGGTTTCTTCATCTATGAATAGAGCTCTTTACTTTTTTATTTTATTATTTTTTAGAAGACTATAGCTTAACACAGAATGTACTTATATCAAAACTTACAATCTTTTAAGTCTTTGCTACATCATAAAATTAATAGAGGAAAACCCAAGACTCCCTCCATAGATGTTATTATAACTGACTCACAATTGCTAACATAATGCTATTCCTTTTTCTTTTCAGGTGAAGTGTTATCAGAGTACCTTCATTTAAGGAAACCTGAATGGAGCTCTTTAAATTAGATTATTGTTAAGGCCCCCAAAGCTCTATGTTCTCTGACCTTGAATTATCACTAACGGAAATTCCCACTGTCTCTTCTGGCTTTATTTCAAACCACCTCACACCATATGAGAGGTGAGGGAGGAAATCATAATCTCACAATAGGACAAATAAGCACTATGTTCTAGAGATGAAATAAAACACACTGATTTCTTAAAATCTGGGAAGTTTTCCCAGGAAGAGTTGCTTATGACTTCGGAAGTCATATCAAAATAACCCCCACGTGTTACCAGTGCATGTCATATTAAGAAATAGATATTAATGAGGGTTTTAAAAGAAAACAGCCACAGTAGGTTTAAAGAGGGTGCAGCCTTTGGATGACAGCTTTGAATACAGAGTGCTAACATGCAGGCAGACTGAGTGAGGTATGGGCACATTACTAAAAATACAGGGAATACAGAGAGTATGGTCAGGTGGCAACCTGAATTCACACTCAGGGTTTTTAATATCAGAAGCAAGAAATCCATTTGCAACTCTTTGCTAAAGGATGAGGCTCTGCTAAGTGCTAAGAATACAGGCCCATATGTGTAATGACAGAAGGTGAATATCTTATGGGGGGCGGTGAGGGGGCAGGGAGGGGATTGAAAAATGGAACAAATTCTCTGCAAATTTGGCTTGTTTTCTTTATTAGAAAAACATTCATAGTGACTTGGAAATAAGGAGTAGAATTTTTAAAATAGTTTTCCCCTGAGTAGTCTCCTTGTGGACATTGGCAGTGGGTGGCTGGAGACCTACAGCTACCACGGGTCTTCAGTTGTACAGGATCACGTCACTTTGCAACGCTGGAAGAGAGGCTTACCAAACGGTCAGTGTCAGTTTGAATCCTAGCAGGAAATTGAGGGCAAAAATCAAATTGGGATAAACCCAGGAGGATTTTTAAAGGGACTGGTTAAAACACAGTCTGGGGAAACCATGAGTAATAGGACTCTCTGAGGACTAGTAACAGTGGAGCTGTTACTACCCCTGTCTGGTAGGGACCAGAGAAGGGATGGGTTGCGAGATCCTAGGTTTCCAAACACTGGAATTAAAGAGTCGAGATGACGAGGTCACCTTGAGAGGAGCAGTGACACTATGTCAATCATCGGCCAGCCCAAGTCTACAGGAAGGGAACTAAAGGAATAAATACTCTAGTCCTACCCGCCTCCCACGTCCCGATGGCTTGCCTCGCCTCCTCACTGCACAACCAGAAGCCAGAGAGTAAGAGGCGCTGCTGATGTAGCCCAGACAGGAGGACCCGGAAACGTTCCAGGCAGGGTTAGCAGATTACCTTCAAGGTAGAAATGCTCTGAATACACACCTGGTCAAAATTTTAAAAAATGACCAAGAAAGAAAATCAATATCCAACCAAAGCTAAAAATCATCATCACTGAATAAGCCTTAGGGGTGCAAAAATAAAACTGCAATTTTATTCAAAATTACTGAATGTTCAAATTTTTTATTAGTCAAATTTTAATAGAGCAAGTTAATTTTTCAGAACTGTCAACTACTAGCTTGCTCCTGCTGTCACTGCACCATTTGGGGTATTAAATCAACATTCACTTCAACTGGCGCTTTTAATAATATCACTAATCTTTTCTATGCAAAAGAATATATAGTTGAGAAGAATATTTTGAGTAGTACATTTTTTAGATGAAACCTTATGCCTAGAATGTACTGTCATCCTTCATCTTGAAAACCTTAAAAATGGTTAGCCAACTACAGCAGTCATTTCAATAACTTAAAAAAATGTATAGTTCCTATATTAGATTTCCAGGGCTGCCACAGCAAAGTACCACAGACTAGGTGGCTTAAAACAGTACAAATTTATTGTCTCACTGTTCTGGGGGCTGAAAGTCTGAAATCAAGGTGCCGGCAGGGCCATGCTCTCTGAATCTTGGGGAAGATGTCTTCCTCGCTTCATCCTAGCTTCTGGTGATGGCCATCAATCCGTGACTTGTGGCTGCATCACTCTCATCTCTGCCCCTGTCATGTGACTTTCTCCCCTCTTGTGTCCCTGTGTTTTCAAATGGTCTTCTCATAAGGACATCAGTCATACTGGATTAACGGCCCACCCTACTGCAGCACAACATCAGCTTAACTAATTACACCTGCAACAATTTACTAATAATGTCACATTCTGAGGCACTAGGGACTAAGACTTCAAAATATTTTTGGGGGAGGCAATTTGACCCACAAGAGTGTCTACAGACTCAAAATAAGTTAAATTATCATGGGAACCACTTTCTTTAATTTAGGAGATTTTCCTTCATGTAAAATTTTAAGTTTACAGTACTTGCACCTCTAGCCAAGACGGAATACCAGGGCTGGTATTCACTCTTCTCCTTGAAACGTCTAAAACGTCAGAAAACACATATGAAACGTTTTTCAAGATACTGGATGTCAGGCAACAAAGGACAATGACCCTAAAAAGATGGCAAAGAGAAGAGGTGAGCCCTATAAGTGATCTAGCTGGGAGCTGAGAGAGTTTCCAAGACCTCACATTTCCTAGACAAAAATGGAAATGGCATCCTCTAACCATGCACATGTTACCATGTAGATTGTGCAGAAGATTTTAAAAGTCCCCTGGATCTCATTTTCAGCATTCCCTATTATAACCTCAAAATTTCCAAATATTTGTTGCTAAATCTCTAGAGATCATTTGTAAAAATGCACAAGTAGAGGGGAAGGGTGTAGCTCAAGTGGTAGAGCACATGGTTCAATCCCCTGTACTTCCTCTAAAAATAAATAAATAAACCGAATTACCTAGCCCCTCCAAAGATGCACAAATAAACATTACTAAGCAGTCTGACTGTCATTGTAGGCAGCCTTTATATTGGGAAGTTCCTCCCTCTCCCAAACACATTCACTATCAATTCTCAAATCTCACTTTTGAAGCAACATTCTTGTCAACTGAGCAGTAAAAACACAAATCCAACAAGCCTATCAACCATCCATATCTAAGCATAGATTGAATTATCCTCCTTTCCAAATGGACAGTTTAAAGTTGATAGAGGGAAGAAAGTCCCCAGGTGAAGGAAAGCTTGGCTGGGGAGCACTGGACCACCCACGTAGCTCGAAGATGAAGGAGGATGTGAGCATCAGTAGACAGGAAGGGCCACAGATCTGAGAAGGGACAGGCTCTACTGGTACAGAGACAGCAGAAGAGAAACACAGAAACCACTGAAGTTGTCATGCCTGCCCTGGATACCTGCCTCTAACCTTCCCACCTGAATGTAGAATATATCTCGACCTTGTTGAGTCACTGTTATTTTCTGTTGCCTTGTGTATGCAGCCAAACGTGATCCTATATGATACAAAAGACATGATTTAATCATCCAGCAACCCTTCAAGGTATGTTGTATCATTACCTTTACTTTACAGATGAATAAACAGAGGCACAAAGAGTAGTTAAGTTACTTGTCCAAGGTAACATAACTGGGAAGAGGGTTTGTCAACAGGGCAAGGATAATGGAAAAGAGCAGAAAAGGGGGCCACCATGACAATCAGAGTAAGGGCACAGTAATGGGTCCCGAAACTGGGAGATTAATCCTCGCCCAAAATGTGTCATCTCTGCTTCATATTGAGTCCATGGGGATATCAGTCTCGAATTATCTGAAGTCTTCAGAAACTTATACTACACGTAAAATGGGACCCTCAACTATACACTTCTACTGGAAAAAAACAAAAAGAAAGCAAGAGAGATTTCAGAGCAGAGATGAAGGAGCCTTAGGACATTCTGGATAATTGACAAGTCTGTTTAAACTCAAGATGGAGCAGAAAATACTCTCTGTTCTCTCCCACCTTTCAAAAATTTATCAATTTATTTTTCTGCCTCACTAAGTATAATGAACATAGTGGAACTTTTATTTGGCAAAAGATGACCTAGAAATCGCTCTAAGCCATTACACCGGATCAGTCACCCTGGATATTCAGAGGCCTGTGTTCCAGGTCCCTGATGGCCACTGATGAGCCCCTGATTTTAGACACTGCAACTGACATCCTGGCTTCCTCTTTCCTCATTTATTAAGAAAGAAGGTTGAACTCAATCACATTTTCTAAGGCCTCTTCTAGTCCTAATTCTCAATGATTGTGAATATGATTAGATCATATATAAATGAAGAAACATAGAAGGTGTATCCTGGAAAGTTTTTTTTCCTCTTTGTAACTCCCTGTGATGAAGTTGTTTAATTGAGTCTGTTACCCCAACCCAACCCCCCGAAACAGCAGAGTGCAATAAAAACACCTTAGATTGATGGAGGCTCCTGATTAGTTAGGAGCTGCTTACATAGGACTTTACTATAATACTATTTATCATGAGGCCTGAGAAAATTGGTGGGGTTAGAGTTACAGCCCTAATAATTTGCCTTTATAGATTTAACCTGAAATAACAGGCCGAAGGGACAAATAAAATTAGCAGTTTCCTGGATAATTCCTGCAGAAATGTAAGTATAAAATCCCATTAAAAAAAAATGCAGCAAGTCGGTAGCTATGGTTCAAAAGAGGCAGAGAAGGGAAGTGGCTAAGGTTACTCTGACCCTAATTAAGGGCCCGGCAAAGTTCGGCTCCTGTAGCTTGTCTCGCCTCCGAGCGGTTCTGCTCTTTCTCTTGCAGCGCGAGGTGTCAGAGTGACGAATGTCTTTCCTTCTGGGCAGTCTCCCTCATGGGGAGCTTGTCCAGGAATCCAGAAATAAGCCAAAACAGAAAACAAAAACAAAAACTCTCAGGAGTCCAAAGAGGACAGAGAATATGAATGCAGCTCGTGTCCTTGATACAATTTCCTTCAGTCGTTCACGCAGTCATTCGCTCACCCACTCATTTGCTCAAGTGCCTCGTTAGTCCGGGGGTGGGGGGTGTGGAACCAGGACAATGTAGCATCTATAGGACATCCTGCTCTCTCGGTCATCAAAGAAATGACAGTCTGTGTCAGAGATTTTCCAACTTCCCATTGACAGAAGGGTGTTTTTATAAAGTTCCTTTTATATATCCTGCACCTTTGCCTTCCAAACTTCCCATCCTTGTGGGGTTTGTTTTTGTTTTTTTCATTTTTCTCCAATATTTCTTTAGAATTGCTCAAAAGCCATAGACTCTCCTGAGAGCAAATGGCCACACGACAAGGAGAGATTTTTTTGCTTCCTCAGGCATGTCAAAGCCTTTGCTGTTTTCACTTCATAAAAAAAAGATTACAACCAACAAAGGCTACTTCCAAGTCTTCACAAAAGCACCTTTCTACCAAGAGAAAACTTAAATTTCAGAGGGGATGTAGGCACAACGGTTAAGCAGAGTGCAGTTCTGTGTGATAACGGGGGCAAGGAGGGCAGGACTTGATTTAGAGCTATTCAAAGAGGAGTCCCCTCTGCCAGGGCCTGATGAATGACACCCACTGCATTGCTTCCAGCCCTTGTCATCAGCCTTGCATAAACACCCTTGCCCAATCATTTTCAAAGAGCAAGATCCCAATTACAGATGCAGCCAGAAGGTCCACAACTGTCTCTAACATGTTTCTCTGCCAGCCCTGCCATGAGAAATAAGGATGCAACAAAGGCTGCAGCCACACCATCGTCCCTGGATTTGTTGCTCGAAATGGTCTTTTAATTCTCCTGCAAAGACGGCCTAGCAAATGTTTCCAAGGAATTGTTGAGTTCTGTGATGCCAGTGAAGCTGTCCTTGATTCCTGAGTCCTTGATTCCTTGCAGGAAAATCAGGCAAGATTGATGAGGAGAACTTTATAGGACACTAGGAAACTGAATTTAGCTAGGGGGTGACTATGTGTATTAGTTTCCTGGAGCTGCCAAAACAAGTCATTGCAAACCAAGTGGCTTAAAACAGCAGAAATTCATTCTCTCATTGTTCTGGAGGCCAGAAGTCCAAAATCAAGGTGTTGGCAGAGCCGCAATCCCTCCAAAGACTCTAGGGGAGAATCCTTTATTGCCTCTTCTACCTTCTGGTGGCCCCAGGTGGCCCCAGGCTTGTGACAGCATCACTCCAGTCTCTGCTTCTGTCCTCTCATGGCTTCTCCTCTGTATCCTTTCCCCTTCTCTCCTTGCTTCTCTCTTGTGAGATTCAGGATCCAACCTAATCCAGGCTGATCTCTTCTTGAGATCCCTAACTTAATTACATCTGCAAAGATCCTTTTTCCAACCAAGGTTATATTTACAGTTTCAAGTAGATGTATCTTTTGGTGGTGGTGGGGTCACCACTCAACCTACTACACTACGTTATCCCTTTAATTGGATCTTAGTCATTTCAGAAAGCAAGCGTTGTACTAACAGTAGAAACAACTGTAACCTGGATGTTAGTTGAAGTCTTCCCGTTCTTTAAGATAAAGATATAATTTCCTAGAATCCCTATTCCATGCCTTGGGGAAATCTAATCCCTCCCCAGGGCATCTGCAAGCCCTCAGAATGGGGTGAGAGATACGGCCAGTCAGCTCCACTGGATGAATTCGGCTCATGGACTCTTCCCACCTGTTCTTTCCCTTACACCTTGTTGATCCAGGAACAAAGTTTGGTCTAGTTCTTTAGTCAAAACCAACTCACTCTTACAAGGCTCTAATATGAGTAACAGATTTTATTGGATAGTGGGAGGTTGAACATCTGAAGGCAAATTCCTTTAAGCTGAATATAAGAAATTCCTTTTCTTAAATTCTTCAGCTGCAGTCCCACGTGGCTCGGCCATCCTAGCTCTCCTTTCCCTTTCATACCTTCTCATTCCTATTTTTTCTTAGTAGGATGATTGTTTCGTTATCTACTTTCTTTCCTCCCTCAGCAAGTCCTGCCCTTGGGGGCTCAGCTTTTACTCTGGAATCTTATTAAACTAGCTTCCTTCCAGGGGATAGTCTCAACCTGGGAAGAATTCTGGTGTCAGCTGTCAGGACCCTAACCCTCTCTTCCCTGCCTACTGCAAACCACTTAGTGCCTGTTAGAACAGATCTTCAAGATCATTTGTTTTTTAAGTTGTATAACAGCCAAGAATCAAAACCTTTGTTGGTAACATTGCTTCTAAGGAAAAGTCATAAAGAACTTGACTATATTATTTATAAACTGTGTTCTAGGGCTGCTATTTAGACAATAAAAAAGGGGAGGGGGAAGCCCAAAAGGCAGAGTAGGTATCAGCGACATGGGGAGATGTTGCCACTGTCACAGTTGAATCTGATCTGTAACTGGGTCACGTTGAGGGTGTACTAATTCCTCCATTTAACAATATGGAGCCACGGTCACTTTCTACCTTAAAAGAAAATTTAAGCCTTAGTCAAAGCTTATCAGCTTTAATACTCAGGGTGCCCATAAATGAACAGAAGGACACAACTGACTAACATGTGCTGATTTCCCAGGTTTCCAACAGCCCTAGAAGTGCAAACCCCAGCATTCACTTTGTTCCTATAGATGATCAGGGAAGGACTAAGAAGAGAAAGATGTCAAGAAGCAGCTGTTGTCAAAAACGTGGGGAGATTATACAATACTGAGGCCTCAGGCAAACAGTCAAGACCACCAAGGAAACGAGCTTCACTCCTGCAGAGTCAAGTACTCTGGGATGAAATGATGAAATAAATGGTGTTTGGAAAATAAAAATTTGAATAAATAGGAAACATAAATGATCCTGTTAAAGACACAGGTCTGACACATGAGTATGTATTTCTAGAATTGGGTCTTCATTCAAAGTCCATCCATGACTCAGACCATGATCCACTGATGCTGATGGTATTGTAGTGCAAATGAAGATGAAGGACTTAAATGGCAGACTTCAACCAGCAACCTAAATGAAAGAATTTATTTCCAGAGAAAGATAGTTAAAAGGTGAAGGGAAGAAAGTTAGGAACAATGCAGAAAGATGACTTTTACACTCACATTTCACCCATTCATTAATAGTGCCCTCTAGGAACTTTGAATGTGCTAAACCAACTATAACAGCACAGGCTAAGGGCTTAGAGAGAATTACAAGCTAAAAGAGTTCATCGGGGAAGATCCTGAGAAGCCATCTATTCCAGCTCCTTGCTATTAGAGAAGACCACTGTTATACTCTTCCTACAGAGGAGAAACAAATTGCTCTCATTAGTCTGCAGGCGAGGATCCATAGTAATCCTGATCTGAGAATTCTCGTGCTAAATCATCTTAACATGTTCACAGTCCCCTCCCTCTGCTTCTGACTCTAAGAGAGGACAGAGATCTTCACTGTTATCAAGTTCACTCTCAGCCTCATTTTAGCCTTTCTTCCTTGCCCTTATCTCCTACTTCTCTGATCTTCATTAGCCTCCTTGAAACCCTCCTTTATGTTTTTCACAGTTCACCCTAATTGTGAAGTGCAAATAGGAGTTGTCCTCAAGGAAATTCCTTTATGCTGCCTTGAGTGGTTATCGTTCCTAATCTCTTAAACAAAATGTTAACAGATCAAAGGAATTTGGGAACTCCTTGGTTTGGTCAATTCCACAAATATTTCTCAAATATAGGTGCAAGGCACTGTGCTAGGTTCTAGAAAAGAGAGACTCAGATATGTGTAACAACAAAAATGTACACGTTTATTCCTGTAATGCGGTTGGGCAGTTACCAAGTGAGGGAGATCTTCTGGCACTGACATGACCGTGTCTCCAAGGCAGATTGCTGATTAAAAGGGAAAAGCCACAGAGCAAGAGTAACAACAGCGAACACTTACATAGGTCTTGGCATGTACACACTAAATAAGGCTACTTCAACAGTCATATCATATCTCAATACCTAAAAAAAGGGAAAGATCTCCAAAACTGTACCCCAAACCAACAAACAATGATCATGGTTACCCAAGTAACTGAAGAAAAGTGGGGGTTACAGGAAAATTAACCCTCTCCGTGATGGTTAGTCTTTTCTTTGTTTTATGGCAAAAAGAATTTATGTGTTACTCAGTAATTAATAACTTTTTAATTAAAGATTAAGAAGGCTTGGCCCCTCACTTCAAATTGTCCATAATTAAGTTAGGGCTAGGGTGGGGAAGAGCAGAGAGAAGTTAATCAATTTGATCCACAGAGCTGTGCTGGGCAGAACAGAATCTGTGTCAGGTGAGGGGTACAGGTTGCTCCCGGGGAAGGACAGGGCACATCCACCAGCAGTAGCTTCCAAGGGATAATGGTGTTTGGGGTAAGCTTCGAAAGATGAGGAGGATGGAAATGTCAGGATTTTGAAAACTGGGGACATTTGAAGCCAAGAGGGCAACATGAAAAGAGGCTAAAAGGCAGGAAAGAGTAAGGCAGGCAGTGCTTCGTCTGCAGACAGAAAGGAGCTCTAGAAGGTTTGTGAGCAACGGATTGATCTTATTACAGATGCAGCTGAGGGACGAGTGTGAAGGGTACCTTAGACTGGACAGAGGCTGGTCATGTCTGACAAGGAGACCTGCCCAGAAGGGTAGCCACAGGAAGAGAAAAGAGAGGAGAGATGCCTGAGAAGTAAAAGTTGTGGGAACTAGGCAAGGGAAATGGCAAAATCAAAAAGCTGCCAAAGCACAAGGCCCAAAAGATCATCACTGAAAACTTAAAAGTGAAGTACTACTCAGAAATATCTGGTAAATGGAGCAACCGATCCTAGGAAAGCAGAAAGAGACGTTGTGATTCAAAACCACAATGTGACATGTAGTTAGGAACCACTGTCAGGCGCTAAAAGAACATCCCTAGGACAATAACAATAGGCAGGTTCTCCTTGCTCTGCTGGCCAAAGCACAGCTACTCAAAGTGTGGTCCGTGGACCTGTGTCAGGCTATGAGCTATTTGTACCCCATGTGACCAAGTAGGAATTGAGATTAAGAGAAAGTATTTAGAAAGTTCTATACCAATTTTTTTGGTTTTCTGTTTGTTTGTTTAGTTTTATACCAATTTAACAGAGTAATTTTGTGTTTATTGGTTCTAATAATTCTTACAACTGTGCTTATATTTCTATATGTCTTTTTTATTTCATTTACTTTTGTATCAATTTAATAGAGTAATCGTGTTTATTGGATCTAGTAGTTCTTACAATTGCACATACATTTTTGCATGTCTTTTTTATTTCACTTTTCCAGCAATTTATTTTTATTGTATTTTATAAAAGTTTCAACTCACAATGTTTTGAAGGGAAAAAAACTGTCTTTCACCAAGTATAGTTTGAGAAGAACCATTGGAGACCATGCTTCGTACTTAACGATTTGAAACTAATTTTTGTTTATTATTTTATTTTATCCTGAAAGATATCTTCAATTAAATAGTACAAGCCTGGTTTCCAGGCTTGTGTACAAGTGCAATTTTACACAAGAAGACCCAATTCTAGAGGAGTTTTACATATTCAAATTTTTTTAATTGAGGCATATCTGATATATAGCATTATATTAGTTTCAGATGTAAAATGTAGGGATTTGATATTTGTATTTATTGTGAAATAATCACCACAATTAGTCTAGTTAACTTTCATCATCCTACATAGTTACCCTTCTAGAGAGGGTTTGATAAATCACCCTCAATTCACACAAAAATGTAGGGAGTGGCAGGTGGAGACTCAGGTCTGGAAAGCCAGGCTTCTGACTCAAAGCCAAAGAATCTCCAGTAACTCATACTGGTGCATGTTGAAATCGTTTTGGAGGAGACAGATTAGCAATTTTGCTTTCTAAAACATGCAACACTTACTGCAGTGGTTCTTAGAAGCAAATGTAAGGTACCCTTCGAGGCAAAAAGCCTCGAACTGTTTAATGTCTTTAGCTCTAGGATTCAAATGAATCTCAAATGATTCCAGCTAGACTGACATCAACCAATATTTTTAATCAATTACTAATGATTTTATAGTAGGTAGGAAAGTTGGAGATGATCGAACTTCCCCAAATATCCCATTTTCAGAAATTCTCCTTTCAGAGTTGATACTTATCTTTAAAATTACCTTATCTTAAAATCAACTTATTTTTCTTATTTTACTCTAGGACCAACAAATTTGGATGACACACCATCATCAAAGGCTCTGAACAGATTGATATTTCAAACAGCACCCAGAATGATTGGTTCCTGAGATAACAGAATCGTAAAGTTCAAATTTTACTTATTCTCAGAAATTGTGACAGAAAAAAGAAAAACAGTTTTCTGGAGGATTCACCAACTTCCTAGATAATGAAAGAATTCCAGTAAAATAACAATCTGATGAGCAAAGTGTAAACGAACCAGAGACATGTAGATTAAATTTCTTTTGAAACACACATGGGTTTTAAAAAATTACGGGGTAAAGTGCTTGGCAAAATGTGCTAAAGGGACTTGCCAAACCCAAATGTTTGCTAGACAGTTGGAGAAATGAGGCCAATACAGAAAATCTGCCTGGACATTCCTTCCCTCCAGGTACTAACCACAAAGGTGAGACTTCCATCAAGGCTAACAGGCAACTGGAATGTTCTTAAACTTATTTTAATAGTCAAGTACCCTTCTTATAGTAACCCATAATGAAAAGAAAAAAATGTATGTATATATATATGACTGAAACATTATGCTGTACACCAGAAACTGACATGACATTGTAAACTGACTGTACTTCAGTAATAAAAAATAATAAATTAAAAAAAAGTCATGTACACAGAATTGCTAACTTTTGAAAAACTGATTGTTTCTCAGGGAAATCAGTTCTAAATACAAGATTATCCTAGTGGTTAGCAACACAGAAACTCTAAGAAAAGCTTGATTTTTAAAGGGCAATTGACTCTAGGAATGAATAACATAATCTCAGTTTTGACCTTTCCATTGATCAAACACCGGGAAAGGTATGACGGAAAACCGCGTGCTGCATCACTGACGCTTTGCTTCGGTGCAAGGGTACCAACATTCACAGAACAGATTAAGTGTTCAGGTTTATGAGATCTGTTGCCGATAAAAGTATTTTACAGAGTAAACGTTTGATTTATCCAATAGTGAGTGTTACTCTGCTTTTATTTTTTTTTTAACATGTGTACAACAAATTAAAGTTTACAGCTTAAATTATTACAGGATCCTATTCCATGCTTCCTTGGTTTTTCCCTAGACATTTCCTTAGTGATGGGCAAGAAGTATTGGCATTTGCCCCTCAGGTAAAAGTTTCGTTTATAGAAATGGACAAAGAACACTGAAAATTCACAAGTGGAAGAGTTCTTGTTTGTCTTTTCCTGTTTGTTAGTGCAAGTGTACATGCTCAGATACTGTATTTGTGTATTCCTCTCTCACTAAAATTGCAGCCTTGTGAAGGCACTGTTCTTGTCTGCCCCATACACAGCTCCCCTGCAGTCCCTAGCTCTAGACAGAAAAGGGCACTGGCTAAATAGCCGCTAAGTATTTATGAATGAACAAGGCAGCCCCAGAAGGACTGGCAACTATTTTTCTCTCACACAGAGACTCACCTACGACAGTGGACAAATCTTATCATTGGACTATGCAGACAACCTTCTCAGAGTCTTTCCTTTCACAACTCTGAATTCATTCAGAATGGTCCAAGATTTCTTGCCCAGCAAAGTCATTGGAATAGCCAGCCCCAACCCCGGAAGAGCCTTGAGGCGACTGGGAAGCAAGTGGGGCATTTTCATCCATCCACCAGCTCCAGCGTTAACTGCCTTTTAAAAGAGTGCTTACTGATAAGTAAAGCTCCCCAAGCCTGCAGGCACTTAAACACTGATCCGTAAATATTTAACAGTGATAAAGAGATGCGTGCAGGTAAGTGGAATCATCCTGCAGATCTTTACAGAGCAAAGAGACTCTCCACCTGACTCTTAAACACATTCCTCAGGCTTTCAGTGTTCTGCCAGGCTTCCTTGGGCCTCCTGGGATCATTGACCTGCCTCAGTCAACCTTAGACAAATACCAGTTTGCCCTCTGGCCTCCAACTTGTTCTTCCAGAACTGGGGGGGATAACTGACTTGCTCACCAGCTTTAGAATTTGCAAATTTGGAGGATACTAACCTTGACTTTCTAAACAGAAGAAAATCTCCAGTATTATCAGCAGCATTCTCCTTTAAAGGTAATAAATAGCAGTGTGCCTTTTGTTCCTTGTTTTGCCTTTACCTCTGTATTGCAGATTCAGTGCATTTATTTAATTCATTTAGCTGCCTTCACAGAGGGATAACAACATTTTTACTCACTTAGATTTGATTAGAAAGGAAGCAAATGCTCTTTCCACAGTGAAATGGTGATGTCAATTTTTACAGGAAGAACTTGACTAGTGTCACTCAGCATCACAGCAGTGGTGTCACGTCCATCAAAGGCTGTGTCCTTACTGCCCCAAAAGACTCAGCCACCCATTCATTCAGTTCAGACAACCCATCAACCAAGTCAAATAAACAGTCAGTGAAACCAGTTATTTGACTGCGCTGAATAATTGTTTGATTTGATTGATTAATCAGTCCAAAGTAGTCATCTGGGGGGCCCCGTGTTGCCTGCATAGTCCCACAGTGGAAGCAGTGCTGACCACAGTGGACAAGAGAAACTGGACTGTCTGGCAGAAGGTATCTGGCTGCAGGATTGCTGAAGCACGGTGCCCGAACGGTCATGGGATAAACTTCCAGAACAGCAACTTCACTCCGTGTTCTGAGAGCTGTGATGTAGTAGTTAAGGGTATGAACTTTGGAAACCTGGGGTGAAATTTCAGCTCTGTCACTTACATCTTTGTGACTTGGAGTGAGTTACTTAACTGCTGTCTGCCTCCCATCTAGGCTTTGGACATAATATTAGCTATCTTAAAGGGTTGGGTTGTTTGGTGAAACAATGGGTGAAAACATATAAAGCACCTAGTAAACATTCAAAAAATGTTTGCCATCTTTTGTTTGTTATTATGATTTAACAGAAATATACTTCAGATGGGAGATTTCATGGTATGACCATAATTTCCCAGTGCCTCGGATGCTTTTAAATGTGAAATAATGTATGTCCCAGCAAAGGTGTTTTCATTTGTCAATAGATATTTTATTTTTCCAGAGCCCTCCAAATACTCATAGTTCATACTAGACATAACATTAGCAGGAAGGTTATCTGGAATTATCCTATTGAAAACTTCTATACTGGCTGCAAAATGACCAGACCTCTTCTTGTGCTGACGAAAGCATATCACCTCTTAAGGAGAGGAACAATGTAGGAGAAATAAATTATCTGCAGAGGACATGGGGCTGCTGGAGCTGCCAGGTACAGAGGCAGCTTCATGAAGGTACAACCTGGACGGTTGCACAGGCCCCGCACTTACAAGTCCCAGCAAGTGGTTTCATGCTCTGTTGTTATCTTGAAATTCTTAATAACTTTTGAACAAAGGGTCTCAATTTTTCATTTGTCCATGGGCCCTGTAAAGTCAAGTCTGGGTGTGATCTATTACCAGATTCTGGGGTGATGCACGTTCCACAGACCAGAGCCTTTCTGTTAGAAGATGATAATAAAATATTGATTAGCTCAGCTAGTATGATACTTGAACTGAAATAGAAGTTTTCTGGTGGTTATTGTCCATGAAGGAGCTGCTTCAGAAAGCAGTAACTGCTTCACAATTCAAATTCACTAGATGAAGCCACAGACCAGCTCCTTTTGGCACCTCACTGGGTCTCACGGGTCAGGGAGATTTGATGAACAAGTGGGAGCCATTTAGAACATCTCCCTCTTCTGTGATTCCACAGATGTCAGCTCATTCCACAGAAACATATTTTAAATAATCTTAAGTACCTAAAAGCATCCTGATACCAAACACTGAAATAAGGATTTGGAATCTGCTGTTCCCCATCCCTGTCTTCTTTAGTTCACATCTCATTCTTAAGCCCTCGACATGGTCTCTATTGTTTTTCTACAGCAGGAGATAAAACCCACTGTTTTAGTTGTTTGATTTTTACTGTGTGATTAGTCTAGGCATGATAGAGAGAAAAGCACGTTAAAGCATTATTTTATTTGAAAGCCAGAAGCACATAATGTTTATTAATAAAGAGCCTGGTTTACATAGATTTTATTATTATTGAGCATAAAATGGTTTATATTACAAGCAAGGGTGAAATTACTAACTAATTAGCCTGTGAAGATCATGTTTAATGGAATATATAAATCTAGGGTGTTGCTTTTTTTTTACAAACCTTAAGGGTCTTATTCATTAAGCATGTACATGTGCAGCCTTTATGCTGAAACAGGGGATTGTGATACATAATTCAAGGTCAAATGATTCATTTTGTGTTTCTCAAAGTCCAAAATCTCAGAGCTTGAAATCCCTTAACTCTTATGGAAGTCGGTTTCCATACATGGCTGCCTTAGCTTTAGTGTGAACACTGAATTCAACTCTAAATGAAGGTCACTGAGAAAAGCAAAAGTGAAGAATTTAAGGGCTAAATTCTCTGTCTGTCTGTCTGTCTGTCTGTTTGTCTCTCTCTCTCTGGGTACTGTAGCTTAAAACCCACTTAATTCTTCCAAAGGAACTTTGTTTCTATTAACTTAGAGGATTGCACAATCTTTGTAAACACACCATTCTCATATATTTCAGTTAAATTTTGTAATAGCACCATAAAATGTGTCAGGCATTGCAATAAACTATCAGTCACAGGAAGCACAAATTGTATGGGAAAATTGCTAGAAACCATGTCTTAGAAGGAAGAAAAATGCAAAACTCTTCAAGAACTTGGAAAAAATAATCCTAAATGTTTCCTTAAAATGTGTGTTTCTCATTTTAATAAAAATAAAGACTGTGTGTTTTAAGTAAGTTTTCAGGGTTTGAAGCACTGTGGCGACTTCAGTCCTTCAAGGCCACTTCCCTCTTTACCTGCCTGCTGCCACTTTGGATTCAGGGTGTTATCCAGGGCTACAACTGCGGCAGAGGCATCAAATGCACGCTGCCATTTTTTACTTTCAGAAAAGGTTTTATGGGCAACTCTCAGAGTGTACTGGGTTCGGGCTCACCGTATATCATATAATTGGTTAAAAGTTGACTTGCAACATATCCTGATTCTAGTCCTTTCATTCAAAATCCAAGTCACCACAGGTGAACAATTGGCCTCTGTTCTGGGAAACTAGAACATGCTTCTTTGCAAGAATAAAGAGGTCTCAACTGAGGGGTTGGACTGGCTGAATGGCAGCAAGTTGTTTCATTTGTCTTTTGCCTATCTGAACAGCCTCTGGGTGACTACAATAAACAAAATCAAGCTAAAACAAAAAAACTCAGCTTAGCTGCTATGATAATAGTATTTTCAGTTACCCTGGGACCATCTCAAAAACCCCAAACGCTGAAAACATTATTCACAATGAGAGAAGGCTGCATGCTGCCATAAAGGCTCTAACATTCCATTTTATGGAAGTGCTTTTGTTTTATTGTCAGAACTCAGCAAATCTAGACTTACCAAACCAGGAGATTTGTATTCAGGAAATTTGTGTTTAGGAAGAACCTCGAATGTTTGCTCTGGAGGACCTGGGATTCTTGGACATGGGTGTTTGCCGGCTCTGAGAGCCAAGCCGTCCAGACGCACATCATTTAAAGATGAACACTGCCCCCTGCTGGGGAGAGGCCAGGTTACCTCCGGAAGAACTACGTGTGAGGGTGGAAAAACCACCGCTACATTGGGGGAAATTCATTTTGATTCTCTCACCTTTTTTCAATTTTTAGCTTGACAGCTCAGTTCAGAAGAATTATAACTGCCAACCATCACTATGGCATTTCAAGACAACTTGGTTTACTTTATTATTCTCAGCCCATTTTTATGAACTACCATCCCTGGCAGAAATCCATCTAAACAAAAAGACAAGAGAAACAAAGGCAGCCATGTGGTGACTGGGGGTGCTTTTGAGATGGAATAGGACATGGAAAAGAGAAAACTCTGCAAAGGGTTTTGATAGTTTATAATTCGACTGTAGCCAGTTACAACATCAAAAGCTAGACAGAGAACACAAGCCGAATTACAGTGTTCAGAGAGCTCGCAAAGGCATCTAAATCGCCTTATTTTTGGTCCACACCCTTTTTACCCCTGAACTGAGCACCACAGCAGAGCTGCCTGGAAGAGGGTGTGGAGCCCAGGGCTGGGGACCCGGCCCTAAGAAGGCGTTAGAACACTCCAAGGACACTCCAAGGTGTGCCCTCACCCCAGTTCCCTTCCTGCTTCCTGGGGTGAACTGCAATTAAGGTGACCTCTAAGAGCAAGGGCTCTTTTGGTGAGAAAAAATTATGAGTAGGTTGCTGGGGGAACCCTGGAAGCACAGGTCAGATTCAGTTCCTGAGTTCCCACCAGCTTCCTGCAGTGTTTAACAATTAATCATGTAAATAATCCTTTTAACGCTGTCCTAGCAACACAATAACTCCCTGAGGAAGGAATTACCCCTTCACTCTTAACGAGTTAGAAAATTAGAATTAAAAAGATGAAACAGTTTGCTCATAGCCATGCAGTTAGTAGGTGGAACAGACCCTGTGCTCATCCCACCTTATACATCTTTAGAGCTGACCTACAGCTCTTCTCTCCAACATTGCTCTATCAACTTGTGTAAATATATACAGCAATGTGCTACACGGGGTAATCAAAGAATTCTATTAAATTTTCACCCATTACATTGATGAATTCCCTGTAGGAGGTAATTCAGGCCTTCAAAGCACCACCATGCTTTTTAAATAATTAATTCATTGTTTTGTTTTATAATTAGCAATCTCTGGATTAGGTGACATTTTTTGCCTAATTTCAGAATAATTATATTGTAGAACAAATGATATATTCCCTCAAAAACACCTTCTCCCTCATGAAAACTAACTCTAAATAAAATACGATCACCTATCACTTCCCTCCTCAAAATTCTTCATTGTGGAACTGGATGTTAATAGATGCTCAATATGAAAAGTATTCTGTCGCTAATTATCAGAGAAATTCAAACCAAAACTATAGTGAGGTATCACCTCATACCAGTCAGAATGGTCATCATTAAAAAGTCAACAAATGACGGAGAGGGTGTGGAGAAAAGGGAAACCTGCACTGTTGGTGGGAATGCAGTTTGGTGCAGCCACTATGGAAAATAGCATGGAGATTTCTCAAAAAACTAAAAACAGACTTATCATGTGATCCAGCAATCCCACTCCTGGGCATATATCCAGGGGGAACTTTAATTCAAAAAGATACATGCACCTAAATGTTTATAGCAGCACTATTTACAATAGCTGAGACATGGAAACAACCTAAATGTCCATCAACAAATGAATGGATAAAGAAGTTGTGTATATTTATACAATGGAATACTACTCAGCCATAAAAAGGAATAAAATAATGTCATTTGCAGCAATATGGACAGACCTGGAGACTGTCACTTTAAGTGAAGTAAGCCAGAAAGAGAATGAGAAATACCATATGATATCCCTCACATATGGAATCAAAAAAAAAAAGACACAAATGAACTTATTTACAAAACAGAAGCAGACTCACAGACATAGAAAACAAACTTATGGTTACCAGTGGGGAAGGGGGGTGGGAAGGGATGAATTAGGAGTTTGAGATTTGCAGATACTAACTGCTGTATATAAACCAGATAAACAACAAGTTTATACTATGTAGCACAGGGAACTCTATTCAGTATCTTGAAGTAGCCTATAATGAAAAAGAATATGAAAACGAATATATGTATGTATATGACTGAACTATCATGCCATACATCAGAAATTGACACAATATTGTAAACTGACTATACTTCAATTTAAAAAGTATTCTGTGTTAAATCAATTTAGAGACAATTTCATTTTATATCCCTCTCTGGATGTACCAATAGCTCTGAAAAATCCTACAGTAAGAAAAACTATTTAATTTTGTTGTACCAAACATTTCTCAAAGTTATTGGGCCACAGAATTTTATTAAATGGAACATCTATTAACATATCAAGGAATCTGGGAACACAGTTTAGGAGATATTTGCTTACAGGATAAAAATCTAGACTCTTTAGCTTGGTACATAAACCTTTCATGAACCAATTCTTGTCTACTATCCAGTTTCATTTCTTACCATTCTCCTCTGTGCAGCCAAGTACTTGATATTTCCTGAATTTATCTGTTGTCTCATGCCTGCATGTCATTAGATATACTAGTCTTTCTGCCAGTAGCATCCTTGGACCTCCTTATCCACCTGGCCACCTAACCATTCTTTCAAGACTGAAGTCAGCTCTTTCTCTGTGAAGATGCCTCCCCCTCTAACTTCTCCCAGAAAGGTTTAGACACTGCTCCCTCCATATCTGGGCCCTTCTGGGTACCTCTTTCCATTTACAGCATCATTGTGTATTTTTTCCCTTCTCTTTCCCCATTAATTCTTCCAGAAACCCAAAGTATCCCTATCTCCCAGGACTTGTCAGTGCCCCAGGCACATTTCTGGATCAATGACTGGGGAATTTGTTCTGAGATTTCCTTCTTTATTTAACTTCCTTCTTTATTCAAAGTAGTCCTATACAAAGTAAATTCATCTCCTTTTAAAAGTCTTGATAAAATAATGAATGATGATTCATAGCTAACATTTGAGTGCTAATTATGTTCCAGGCTTCACACTAAGTATTTTTCATGGACTAGCTTGTTCAATTATCAAAACCAAATGACATGAATAGATGATTGTTTCCATTTTACACATAAGAAAATAAAGGCACATGGAGACTAAGCAGTTTGCTCAAGTTCACACAACTGGGGTTGCAGAGCTAGGATCACACCCAAAGATTCTCTATAGTGTCTCCTATAACATTATAATATTGGAGCTATATTATAATATTCAAACATGAAAAAAGTTGATTACAATAGAAATAGAAATAGAAAAACAATGTATAAGATTTCTTCCAAGTCCACAAAGAAGGCGAAGAATTAGATATTTATGATGCAATGGAGGAGGACCAAAGAAGAACTACAAACAGGTCTTGCAAAAATCTACCTGTCAGGTTCTTGGGGAAAATAAGAGCATTATAAAGAAGGCCGGGAATGTTGTTTATTCCGCAGTGATGAAGCAGCCTTCAGAGGCTACCTCGAGGGCTGGCTGGAGGCTAGTCTCTGAGGAAACCTCCCTATCACTGGGAGCAATGGGACATCAGTGGTGGCTGTGGAGGGACTGTGGTCATGTGACAACAACAACCACAACAACCACCCCACAGCTAAAATAGATCTGTCCCTCGCCCTGCAGTTCCCCCTTTACAGACGGGGAAACTGAGGCTCTGTAAGACCAGTGACTGCTCCAACTTACCCACACAGTATCAAAGTTGAACTAAATGCCAGATCTCAGCCCAGAGGCGCTCAAAAGACTCCCAGGAAACGAAGCTGTCTTTGAAATCCCATTAGCATTTTAGCTGCTTCTGTGAAATTGTATTTGCTCTGTTTATTTTTCTCTCGAGTTTTAGCCTGGTCGTTCAAAACCAGACTGGCTGTCTCTTGAGACAGACTGTTACGCTTTTGTCTTTCGTTGTGGAGTGTAGAGCACACGTTCATTGAACACTTGTTCACTGATTAATGAAACGAGGCTCAAGACCAAATGTGTGGGTCAAGTGGGTGGAAGTCTTCCATGACTTTCAGGCAGCTGCAAAGTCAGCCCATCAGAAGGCTCCAGATGTTTTCACAGCGCCACGTGTGGAACCCAGGTGCTCTGCTTCTGATTGGCTGCAAGACATTCATTAAGGCTCTCAACTTCTCTGGGTCCGCAGTGGCCTCATTAATAAAAATGAGGATGTAGATTTCTCTGAGGGTCCTTCTAGCTCTAAATTTCCAGAGTGAGATTTTCAGCATTGAAGGGGATAGAAATTCCCCCAAGAATGCTGACATTACTGGTAAATAATTTGCATTTGCAGTGGTTTGCTTACAAATTTGAAAGCCAAAGTAGTATGTTTCCAGTATATAGCTTTGCCTTTAAAACTAAATGAACAAGGAAGTAGATGGGCTCTTTTCCTAATTAACATGCCTGTTGCCTAGGCTTTCCAACCATAAAGCAGGCCGTAGGCTTTATTTATTTTTTATGGTATGACCGATGCCACAATTCAGTAGTAGTAACGGTGCTTTAAATAGGAGCAATGACTATGACTGTTTTAGGAAAATTGTTGGGAGGACTTCAGAGATGCCCCTGGTTGCTGGCATCTCCACTTTAACCCGAGAATGGACCATTAAACTCTCTGTTGTGGGCCGACTTTGTGTCCCCCCCTCCCCCAAATTCATACATTGAAATCCTAACTTCCCGAGACAGGGCCTTTAGGGAGGTAATTAAGGTTAAGAGAAGTCATAAGGGTGAGGCCCTAATTCAATAGAATTGATGTCCTTATGAGAAGAGGAAGAGACACCAGAGAGCTCTCTCTCTGGCTCTCTCCCCTCAACCCTGAGAAGAGGCTACTTGAGGACGCAGTGTGAAGACGACCACCTGGCAGCCAGGATGAGAGGCCTCAAGAGAAACCCCACATTACAGCGCCTTGGTCTTGGTCCTCCAGCCTCCCGAACTGTAAGGAACTGAATTTCTGCTATTTAAGCCACCCAGTCTGTGGCACTTTATGATTTTATAATGGCAGCCCTAGCAAAGCAATACACCCTCTAAAGCCAGCGTTGTGATAGCCCCTAAAATAACTTACATTTTTATTTAGTGACTAAATCACAGCCTCTGAGACTTGGCCAAAGGCTGTAGGCCAAGAGACAGGAAAATGCCACACAAGGGCCTCTCCATTTTGTCCTCAGAGAACTGGTGACTTCATGCCCGCCTCTCGGCTAGCAGCATGGAAGCAGGGCCACCCAGAGCAGCAGGCACCAGAGCTGTGTGCCACTGTGGGTGTCTGCCACCTGCCATGTTCCTCACCTGTCAGTCTACTGCTGTGCCTGAGAGCAAAAAAAGAAGGCAGGCCAGCACTCTTCTGCTGTGTCTAGTTTTACTAATATTCCTCCAACCATTCTGTCATTCAACAAATATCTGTTGAATGACTACTATATGCCAGGCATGGCTTCAGGGACTTGAGATACTGCACTGAAAAAGGTAAGTAAAAATCCCCATTTTCATGGAGCTTATGTTCTAATGAAATAGCTTCTAATGGAGCAAGAATTCTCATTTATTTATCTCTGGACTATTTTAACACTGTTCTTTATTCTTCACAAGTTATCTTTTCTTACACTGTAGGTTTCCATCTTTAACTATTTTCTTGATCTGCTTTCCCATATCCCTAAGAAAGTGAATAATATCACCTTTAGTCCATTCTACCAATAGGAACATTGAAGGGCAAATGGTTATTGAATCTCCTTTTCCCCAAAGCACCCACACACCTCATATCAGTGCAAAGGCTGGAAACAGGGATTTCTAAAGTCTGGGGTACAGATCAACTGTCAGAAAGCAAAGCACAAGTGCTTCATAGTCTTAGTTTCCATTAAGGCCCCGTACTGGCAGTAAAAACACAAACAAAATTCCCCATAACTTCTCCGTGGGGACCCTTCTTGGCTGATTTCTTGTAACTCCGTTGCACTGGTTCAGACAAAATCAGCCAAGGTCATGACAGTGCATGCATATTGCACACTAATCCGAGAATTTGGATGGGAGTTACGAGCATGAACTCAAAGCCAGAACACAGAATTTACACTGTAATTATTTTATTTTCGACTATAGCAAGTCTCAATCAAGTGGCTATCCTGGGTTGAAAGCACTGTTTTCTGAAAACATCTAAAAGCCAACTTATATTTATGTGTAAAATGTACATATTAAATATAAACGATTCAGCAACATGGATCAGATTTCACATAGTGTAAAAATCTCTTCTTTAAAGCCAGCTAACCCAGAAACTACCTTGATCATATTTATAAATGTATTTGAAGATTAAATCTTTTTTTTCCCTTTACCAAAATCCGTAAACAACTATCAATGTCCCAAGGTTTTATTTTAAAGCAGGAAAATTTCTTTAGGCTGTGGTTAACCATCCTTTGTATCTTGTGTTTTTCCTTAATTCCTCTGACAATTTCGTCACACTGGAAGCTCACTCTCTCCAAAATTAAGATGGTGGCAACAGTGCTAGCGGCAAGTGGTGTGTTTGGGTCAAAAGAAAGGGGTTTAATTCCAAGAAACTTGTCTTAGAAGAGGTTGCCCAGACTTCACCTTCTGCAACAGGGGGACAAGGGAGAATCAGCTCTTGAAATGGTTGTACAGAGTCAAGGCAACCTGATCATCAAGGCAAAGTTTAATAACCACACCACAGACGCTAGAGCACTGAAGAAATCCAAGTCCTCTCCCTTCGCCCACTATGAAGAGGTCAGTATCTAATGTACAGGTGAACCCAGCCTGAGAGGCATTAAAAACAATAAGCCTTGTTTAAAACCGCTGGTATTTGGCCACGATACACCAAGCTGGTTTACAAAAATCAGTTATAATCCTTCTGCTTGGGGCTCAGGTCCTCTCAGGACCAGGAGAAGCCCTGAGCCCTCGTGACAACGGAAAACCACCTCCACCAAGAATCACAAGCAGAAGGTCAAGAGAGAGTGTTCCTTGTGTTCTGCCAAATCGAGTCCTTCTTAATTCCTCTTCCATCCCTCAGCACGACCCTGGAACCTATCGGGCCACAAGGTCAAAGTCAGATCGACATTCTCTTGCATGTTGTTCCGTCAGTATTGGCATGAGCAACATTCTGTTTCAAATAAGAAGGTTTATTAAAAAAAAAAAACCTCATAAAGCTCCTTGGACATCAAATGACTCTTACAAAACAACAATGATAAATTAAGTGTAAATGAATCAGAAACATGTGGATCAAGTTTCCCTCAGAATACGCAGGGGTTTAAATATTCAGAGTGCTTGGGAAAACGTATTCTGAACTCAAAATGTTTGAAAAATAAGCTTAAACTTACTTGACAGTTTCCCCACCCCAAGTCAACCCGAGTGATGGATGCGCGTGTGCAGGTTCAGGCTCACAGGGTGCTCCGGGCTCTGCCCCCCGCCAGTAATAACCGTGGTATATGGAGTGTGCTGTGAAGAGAGGCTGCGAGGCCTCGGCCGTCTGCGTTCCCACTTGCCCAGGGTTTGTTTTTGTTGGGTTTTTCAGATGAGAGCAGAACATTGTAATGATTTCCACTACCACTCACCCATCCCTCCTCCCCATCATTTTATTCCCATCGCTGAAATCCTCAGGGAGAATCTACTGTGTGTGACAAAGAAATATGTCTCTTCTCTGTGTTAACAGACCTTGGACCGCGTCCAGGGCCCCCTATCCCTGGAGGCCAGCTCTCCTCGTTTATGATTTGCATTTCATTGCCGTACACTGAACCCAGCGAGAAGTCATCTGAACCAGCAGAATGGTGAGAGCTAAAAGTAGCAAGCAAGGAGCCTCCATTCTCCAGCTCGTTCTGCAGAGTCTGCACTGCCAGAAACCCAAAGCCAAATTTGATCTAAAATTTATACAAGCAAAGAACATCAACACCAGTACACTCAGTCTCTCTTCTCTTCCCCTTTCCCAAGACCCTTCTTGGCCTGGGAACATCTATTTTATGTTTAATTTAATTTTGGATTGCTAATTATTGTCTTTTTCTCTTACCCCCAATGCTTATTTAAGCTTGTCATTCAACTTTCACAAGGTCTTTATTTTATTTTCTTAAGCTCTTTTGACCCATGAATCTTTAACTTGCAAAACTGAACCAAGTCAGCTTTTGGAATACAAACGATATGAACTTGAAAGAGGAAGGAGTAGGCTCATGAAAAGGAGCCTAATATTAGGAGGGGAAAATTCAATTTAAAACGTATTAAAATACGCAGACTCTACAGAGGAAAGGACTAGCCATTCACCCTGTCCTGTACACTATCATTCTAATAAACGCTAATGAAAGAGTTACAGGAAAGTATGTTTTAATGAAGTCATCTCCTATATTCAGATAGATCAGCTAGGACTACAAAACAAAACTACTAATTTTAAGAGAGAACTCTCTCCTAAACTACACATCCATTTTTTGGAACTGATACTGAACTGTATCCTTGGGAAGTCTTGCCAGCATCTCAAAATAAAAAGTAAACTGCTTCCTGTCCTGTAGCCCCACCTTTGTTAAGGATAATAGATGAAGCGATCTCTTCCCACATCCCATGTCCAAGAGGCCATAAAGAGCGATCATTTTCTAAATGCTTCTTATTTCGTTCCCCCCGAGCCCCTCTGCCTGAATTTGCATGACCGCATGCTCATCTGCCCCTGATCCGTGTGTTAGTCGACCAACCACACTGCAATCCCAGTGATGTTCTCATATGCCCCACCGAGTGTGACCCTGCCGTGCTGAAATCCTTCCCTGTCTCCCATCGCTGGGGAAGGTGGTTCTCAAGGGTCAAGGGGTGGAGGGAAGAGAACAGGCTCGGATCTCCCCAGGGAACTTTCGTACTCTGCACCATCTCTACAGTGATTGCCCTTCCTCCCTCTTGATCGGGGCCTGGTGCGAGGGCTTGAAGGGGAGCTGGAAAGCAATCTGGTTCATAATGAGGTCGTCTTTCTTCCCCTTCCTGCACACCTCTCCTTCTCCCTCCCCCCCAGAGCCTTCTGGCCTTGGAGATGAAGTCTACACTACCCAGGGCACAGAGGCCTTGCAGGAGCGGGGACCCGTAGCCCTTCCCTGCCCCTCTGCCCTGTGTATGTCCCACTGCAGTCATCCCCCAGCTGCCTGCCCACCCAGACTCTCCCCCTTTCCATATTGGTAGTGCCTGCTTTTTCCTCCATCTGAAATACTCCTTTCCTTCCTAACTCCACTTCTCCACCAAGCCTCAGCTTCAGCATTTCCTCCTACCGGAAGGGACTCCTTCATTACCTGGGGCACGCTGGGCCCTTCTCACAAAGACCAGACAGGTGTTACCTGTCTGTCTCTTTCCCATCCCAGGGCTTCCTGAGGAATGAAATCAGATTTTACGAGTCTTTGTTCCCCCTTTTAGATGCCTAATGGTTTTTGAATGACTAGATGCACTCGTGTGTAAATAAATAAATGGGTGAAAGAAATCACAGTAGTCAGGTCTATATGAGTTGACTCATACATGTTTTGCAAACAGTTTGTAGTAATATCTTATTATTGCACAATTAATCCAACCTGGCCACTAAGCTATCAGCAATAACAGATCATAGTACAACTAAACTAGTTATTTTGGTCATCTTAACCTGCAAATGAGACTTAACCATTTGTGGATCGAATCAGATATGAAATAAACTCTCCCCCTAAAAAAAGAGTATGCTGCAACTATTGTGAATTTTAAAATGCTAACATTTATTTATTGAGTGCTTACTAGGCACTCAGCAGTGTCTTGCGTGTTTTATGTGCATCGACTCACTTAGTCCTCACAGAAGCTCTAGAAGGCACATGCCTTTATGGTGCCCACTGCACAGATGAGAAAGATCCCCACGGGCACACAGCAGGTGCCAGCAGAACACGCAGGGCCCGTGGTCTCACCCAGTAGGCTACCCTGTCTCTCAGGACACAGCTGGACCTTGTGTGTTTTCTACTCGAAACAGCAAACAATATTTTCCGAAGTAAAACCATAATTAAACTCTCTGCAGCTTCCATTTTATATTCCAATCAAAAAGGCACCCCAGTCCCAGCAGTCAGATCCTGTCACTTCCGTTGGTCAATACACTCATAATACCTAACACACTAAAAGTCGGGGAGGAAAAGTTGTTCCCAACTTGACTGAACTGATTTTTGCCCCCTTCCCCATAAAACTGGTTCTGAGACGACTTTAACTTAACCATTCCCTGGAGAGCAAAAAATACAGGTTATCTTGCAGCTTCTAGATTCCAGAAAGGGCTAAAGACATGTAAACCCAAGGAGGGGACACAGAGGCCGAAGTGACTATGAGAGGCAGGGAGGGGCCAAGGGTCTCTGTAGTGGATACTGATCCACATGGCTGACTGCTCACACGTCCTGCTCTCCTCTCAAGATTCTGAACTTTTGAATAAAAGCAGCCACTTTACTTGCCTGTGGATACTCTGTTTATCCAAGACAGGAAACCAGGCTTAATTAAAGCAGGTGAAAAACATACTTGTAGCTGTGACTTCTTTTGCTATTTCCCTTTGTAATCCTGTGTTATGTTATAATTACTATAAAATAACAGTAAAAATTAAATCTGTAATGGTTCCTCCTTCATAAAAGGTAAGCAGGAGGCTCTGACTTCCCATCCTCACCTCCACAGCCCCTCCCCACTTCCCAGAGACCCTCGGTTGAGCTTTCTGGTCTACCAGGAGACCCTGTAACCTTGTGGACCTGACACTGAATTCTGTGCCCAGCTCCTCAGTGGAAAGCGGACCATTTAACCTCCCATCGCTTCTATCTCTCCATCTGCAAAAGATCTAAAATAATGCAGGCCACCTGCTTCCCTCACAGGAGAGTGGTGAGAATTAATGATATTAGGTTAATGCTGTCAGCTTTCAGAAGGGCTTGGGGAATTTGGAATGAGAGACCCTGTATGGATATCAGATATGGTTCCCTAATCAAAGGACTTCAGGCTGTCCATATATCTTCGGAACCAGGGGCACTGGAACACCAGCTTTTCTATTTGTTATTTGAAATGGTGCCCAAAAGAGAAGAGGACAAGACATGACTGAAGGATATGACCGAGACAACCCTTCTGGTGACTGTCCATTCAACATCTGTCCGAGGGGAGGTGATTACGGCCTCAGATTGCTGAGTCCATTATCATTAGCACATTATTTGGTGCTGAATGCATCGAAAGGACAGGTCAGGCCACCAATGTCTTTGTTAAATGCAGAGCCACCCCCACCCTCCGCCCGCCCACTCCAGGCCCCGTAAAGTGGGGTGCCTTTCTCCCCTCCTCTCTGCCCAGTCTGCACTAGCACCCCACCCGGGCCCCCACCCCTCATGTAAGAGTTCGCAAACTGTTCCTGCCAGTTTAAGCAAAACATGTTCCAAGGGGTAACAGGGCCATGGTAATTAATTTTGCTCCTTGACTGGAAGGTGAAAAGCTTTTTATTATGTAAATTATAAATGTCCTGAAGGGAAACTTTATCTCCCTCTCACCAATGAGCCCATCAGGCTGCCTGAATCAGGATTTTTTTTTATGTTTATTAGTCTAGGGGGGCCAGTTAGGACGTTTCATAGCTTCTAAGTGCTGACATTTATCTATTGCTTCCAAATAAGCCTAGTGGCAGGGAGCCACGGGCGGATCACTAAATATGGAGTGAGGGTGGGGGGAGTCTGCCTACAGACAGGCAGAGAGCAGAGGGAGCAACCTCTGAGCCTGAAAGGTGGTGGGAGCCCACTGCTCCCGACGCTCAGGGCTTCTGTCTCTCCCTCGTATTCCCTCTTCTCCCCATCTTCTTCCCCTGAGGCTCCGTCTCACCTGTCTCATCTCTGCCTTGGTCAAAGACACCCTCGGGCTCTGGGCACACTCCCTCCCTGCTCCTTCCTCCACAGCCATAGTCCTCTGGCTCTTGGTTTGGGGGACCTCCTTGCTCTCAAAAGAACACTGGAAGTTTTTCTTCCCCCCAAGGAACAAGTATATACACTATGACGGTTACATTTTATGTATCATCTTGACTGGGCCCCAGTACAAACATTATCCTGGATGTTTCCGTGAGGGTGTTTTGGGATGAGATTAAAATTTAAATTGGTGGCTTTGAGTCAAGCAGATTGTTTGTAATGTCGGTGGGCCACATCCAATCAGTAGAAGGTCTGAATAGGGCAAAAGACCAGCCTTCCCTGAGCAAGATGGAATTCTGCAGCAGATGACTCTGGACTTGAATTGCAACATGAATTGCTCTTCCCTGGGTCTCCAGCCTGCTGACCCAACCTACAGATTCAGGACTGCAGCCTATGTAATCACATAAGCCAACTCCTTAAAATCTCTCTATAGATAAAGACATAGATATGGACATAGATACAAGAGATAGTGGATATAGATGTTTATATAGAGATATATCCTACTGCCTCTGTTCCTCTGGAGAACCCTGACCAATACGTATGATAGTGAGAGGGCAGACAATACACACCACACCACCCCAGAGGGTTAGGGTATATGCTAGTGACCGGGGCCTCACCAGCCCTGAGAAGGGAAGAGTAAGCTTTGGCATTCCTATTTCACACATGACGTCTCTCGACCGGTAGCTAGGCTGTTGGGTAACATGTCCTAGGCTTCAGAATGGAGCAGAAAGGCGCTGGAAAAGCAGTAGGGAGAGGGGACGTGTTTTCTAACCAGTCAAGATTTGAGTGCAGGCTCTGCATCCTCCGCGGAAAAAGTAATGAAGCTATCTCACTGATGGACGGGTGGCACAGCTTCACAAGAAGCTGCAGGGAGAACTTCATCCTCCAGCACCGCAGAAACCCGGCCGCACGGCAAGGGCAGCAGTGGTGAAGCAGCGCCTCGCTTCCCTGGAGCTTATGATCTAGTGTGGGATTCAGGCTCTAAACAGATAACGTCACTTGTAAATGTGTGTCATCCTATGACAGGAAGTAAAGCTGCTTTGTTACAGACTGAAAGGCTAGGAAAGGCATCTCTGGAGAGACAACCGTTTAGAGAATTGAAAAACAAAGAACGGCCCAAGTTGAGGGAGAGCATTTCAGGCCCAGGTGGCAGCAGATGTGGAACTTTCAGGCAGGAAAGATCTCGGTGAAAAGCCAAGGGGAGGTGGGCTGGGGTGTGGGGGCCCTGGAGTGGGGCGTGGCGAGCAGAGCTGCACATGCAGCAAAAAAGGCGGTTCTCTCCAAGTACAGTGTGAAGCTAGTGAGGTATTTTAAGCAGAGGAGGGACATGCTCCTAATTTATATTTGTTAAAAGTTATTTTGGCTACCTCTGGGTGGAAAATGGATTGGGGAGTACACATGGCAAGACCAGCACGGTGGGCACTCTCTTTTTACTTTTATCTCCAACTGGATACAGGAAAACCTGTATTTCCCATCCCCGCCTTGACTTGCTGCCTTTCAAGTGGAGAAATTCTTGCGTACAGGGAGAACAGATTTATTGAAATATAGTTGAAATACATAATTTAAAAATGGAGACACTAGAGAGAGAGAGAGAGAGAGAGAGGTTAAATAGCCAGAGTTTTGTTTGTTTGTTTTGTCTTGTTTGATGGGGGTGAGGGATGGGGGTGGAGGGAAGGAGTTGTAGGAAGTAAGAAGCTAATTTGAGGCTTCTTTCTTTTTCTGGGAGAAACTTTCAAGGATAGAAAGCCAGTGGGAAGGGAAAGGGAAATTTAAACTATCCCTGTGGATTATGATAGGCTCTTTCTACGTCTATCAAGAAAGGTCAGTTAAGGATAGGAGACATTTATTAATCACGATTGATTGTTGGACGGTGCTTCCTTGGACCTCCCACTCCTCCACGACTAGACTCTGTAAGCCTTTCTAAAAAGGTGTCACTTTACAAAAGGGATGCTTAAGCACCCAAAAGACGAGAGTAATGAACTTAGCTATGATGGAGCAGGGCCTCGGGGCCTCCTTGAGGTGGTGGAGACAGGACTTAGAAGAGGCAACAGAGCTGATATTGTCCCCAAACATCGCTCCTTCTCCCCTTCTTCCAGAGTGAAAACATCTTATCTCAGCATCCAGGCACCCAGAATACAGACTCTAATTCCCCTCCCGTTTAGAGTTGAACGTGCATGGCTTTGTAGCCAAATTATAGCAAATGGCATGAATAGAAAGAATGAATGCAATTTCCAGAACGTTCCCCAAAAAAGAAAGTGGCATCCCGTCTCCCAGCCCCTTTCCCCCATTTCCGTGGGCTGAGCTGTGGGTATGTGCTAAGCCGTCTTGAGTGACACGGTAAGGCAGAATCCCAGGCGTGGTGGAGCTAAAGAGGGCAGGCCTGGGTCTCTGACACCGCAGAGTCCCCACACCCCCCAAGGCCAGGACGGCTAATGCCTAGACTCAGAGGCAGGAAGACATAACTTCTATCTTATCTAAGTCATTATTTTAAACCATACTGACTAATGCAACCTGTTTCCTCGAGAGCCTCCAGTGCTCTCTAAACTTTTCCTCTCTCTCCCATCCTAGAGATGTGGGGGTAAAAAACAAACAAACAAAAAAACAAGGGTAGAATCTTCCCACCACCCTGTTCATAAATTGAGGGACTCAGGAAGCTCATGACTGTGCCCTGAACTTTAATAAGCAGTGATTCACAAACTGAATCCGTGTCCTTCTGTAACTACTTCCTGAGCTGCCGTTTATTAAAAATTCAAACATGCACACAACTTAATTTTTTTTCCCAGTATTTCTTTTTAAAAAAATGGCTTAACACTTACAGTGGTAGAAAGTTCCAGTCAGTCTTTGGAAATCTCTGCAAAAGACATTCCCACGTAGTCGAAACTGTAAAAGCCATCATATGGAAAATGATACCTGGGTAAAAAGACTCTAGTTTTACTACCAGCCCCACAAATGACATCACAGTTACACCGCCCGAGCACTTTAATGCTCTGTACCTCTATTTCACAATTTGGAAAGAGCAACTCTCCTAAGAAATATCGTGAGGATTAGCATCACAGAGACTCAGGGTGAAAGAAGACATCACTGGACACCTGGTCCAAACACTCGCCCATGACTGTTTTCCCTTCCTCACTTCCATCTATTCTGCTCAGAGTCTATGTTTCCAGGTAATAAAGACCTCACTGTTATTCATCTTAGTCTATTTGATACACTAAGCAGTAAGCATTTGCTAAAAACACCCCCTTTTCTCTGTCTCACTACCTTTTTCTAGAGATGACATGAAAAGGGAAAAGCACCATGGCAGTGAAGGGAGGACGGACTTTGAAGTAAGACGAGTCTGGCCTTGAACTTAGGTTCACCATTTCTGTGACCTGGTGCACGCCGCTTAATGTCTTTAAGCTTCAGCTTTCTAAGTTATTGTAATACATGTTTTAGGGACCAAAAATGAAGAACATAAAGTGATGCACAACTCCTGTCTGGAGCAATTACCCGATACTTACATGGTGGTTGATGCTGCTGTTGTCACTTTAACCATCATCAGTCTCGTGGTCATTCTGGGAACTGTCCCGGCTTTGCCACTCACCGACTGTGTGACCTCGGGTAAGGTTCTGAATTTTTCTGTGCCTCTGTTTCCCCATCTGTAAATGAGGAATGATAGTAACACCTCACAAGTTTGCTGTGTGGACTAAGTGTGTAAAAGGATCGAAAGCCCTCTGAACGGAGCTTTAATCATGATAAGCGTTACATGAATATCAGCTTCTGTGATTATTAAGGAGTAAACCTCTTGACTGTATGGTAGAAAGAAGAAGATCATGAATGTGGTATCTTGCAAGAGTGCCTAAAAGAAAAACCTCTTATAATTGTCCTTTGTAGTAAATTCGCTTCTCTCACCTTGCTTTCCATTTTGGTAACATTAAGTGTTCTCAACATGAACACCTAATATAAGTAGTACAGGGAATGGGAGACAATCTGGGGTTTAAAGTGAGCAGATGGAAGTTTAATATGAAATATGTTTAAGTTTTTCGGAAATATTTTAAATAAAATGATAGAAAATTTGTATTTAAGAATCTTCTCTTATCTTTTTCCCAGTGCTAGCTGATCTGAAAACCTCAGGAGAAGGCACTGTTGACAGAGCTCAGGAGTGGGAGGCTGGTCTGGGCCACGTGCTTCCAGTAACCAGCTGGCTGACCTAAAGTGTTTCACTTAACATCTCTGAGCCTCAGTTTCCTTATATGCAAAATGAGAGACTTAGACTTACTTAGAAGAGCTCTAAGATGCTTGCAATGTCTCACAGTCTAAGATCCCATGTGAACCTGGTCAGATAGACATTGGCAGGCAAGCAGCACTGCCTACTTTTAGGGATAACTTTCTTAGATTTCTTATTCTATGTTCTTCTAAGTAATCTCAACATGTTAGAATACTTTTTTTTCGTAGAGACATATAAATGAAACAGTATTGTAGCAGTCACATTAGGTTAAGCTATGTTGCAGTAACAAGTAATCCCAAATATCTTGGTGGCTTTCAATGGCTCAGTTTTGCTTTTGCTAACAGTATATGTCCATCAAGGGTCAGCTGTCGCACTGCTCACATTTTCATCCCAGGACCTAGGCTGTCGGAGCAGACTCATCTAGGCATTGCTGTTCTTCCGGCAAAGGGAAAAAGAGACATTTCGAACATCAAGCTGGCTCTCAAAACTACAGCATGGAAATTACACGTATCACTTCTGCTCATATTTTATTGGCCAACCCAAATCACATGGTCTCTCCTGTCTTTAGCAAAGAGGAGATGAATAATCAATCCACCCACGGAAAAAAACACAATGGGGAAAGAAAAGAGAGTATTTGGTGAACACCAGTACAATCTACTACAGATGTCAATGGAGAGTTTATCTCCTGAACTGGAAAATGATTTGCTCCTAAAAGGAAGAAGAACTCCCTCTTTGCTGAGGGGAAACCCTCATACAGGAGTATTTGGGACACAAGTGCATAAATAAAAGGACAATATAAGAACAGTTCTAGGAAGACTACTAGCAGAGGAAGCAGTTTCTTTTCACTATTTTGTGAGACAGCAAATGCCAAACAAATAAGGGGGAAAAAAAGGAAAGGGGTGCTGTCAGGGATGGGGAGAGAGATTAGGAACTGGGGAAACTCAGTCTTGGAGAGACGACACCATTTTCTGCAGCTCCAGGCGGTTCCAGCTAATGACTGCACACAAGCAGAATATGAATGCTGAGGGTGCCAGCAAGTACATAAAAGGCAGAGGAAGAAGGATCAACATGTTTTGCTGCCATTTCCAGGAAAGGGATGGTGTCCCCAGCAGCCTCCCACCGTGGATGACCAGAAAAAAAGCAAACACAAGTAACACTCATTGAAAATCCGAGTCGTGACTACTGTGTTTCACAGCACATCCTCCCTCAAATGCTGGCTGCAAACCAGCCCAGCCACTTGAAGCAGCGCTGGCAGCTCGTTCCCTCTTGGCAGCGGGTATGCGTGGCAGCTGGATGGCTTGTAGTCAGTGTAGTTTTGCAGCTGGTGGTGGTAGCAATTGGCAAAAACTCACTGTCCAGATGGGCATTAACTTTTCTTTAATGTTTATAATATGTCAAAAGAGAATAATCCTATGTCAAAGTGGCTTTGAAGAACTTTTACTCAGGAGCTTACAGCAATTTCTTTTCGACAAGATGGAGGTTGCTTTATTTCAACTACACATGTGAGTCTTACTCCCTTAAACGGGGTCAGGGCGCTCCTCCACAATGGAATCTCCTTTCCCTGAAAGGGAGCTGGGGTGTCTCCAGCCTATTCCCTTTCTCGGGTTCTCCACAGTTTGTTGATCACTAGCCAGAACTCAGCAGTATGGTCACAGGATTTGAACGGAGGGTCCAAAAGGAAAATAATGTTTGATTCTGGAATTGTTATGTTCCTCAGAGGGACCAGTACCGTTCAGGTAACATGATAAAATTAGGAGTAACGTAATAACCGTGTTGTATAGAAGAAAGAGCACTGGGCAAAGCATTTTCAGATCCATAAAACAGGCAAGGAATTAATACCTGAAATAGATATTTTAAGATCATTATAAATCAATGAGAAGAACAATCCAACAACAGCCTATTTTTAAAATGTGCTTAGGGTATCGTACGCAACTCACAGAAGAGGAGATTACGATGGCTTATACGTTATGAGATGCTGATTGGTCCCACTAGTTTAGTGGTCAGGGAAAAGCAAGACACCATTCTCTCCCAATGTATTGAGGACAAACTAAAGTTTGTTTACATCGAAGGTGGTGAGCTTGTGGGGAAACAAGTGCCCTCATACTTCATACACTGCTGAGGGGGACAGACAAACAGACAAAACAGTATGATCACCTTGGAGGATAATTTCTCAGTATCTATAAATTGTAGATGCAAAACCCCTATGACCCAGCAAATCCTTCACACCCACCTCCTCCTCCCACCCTCTTGCAGGAACTCTCACAACTGCACACAGGAAGTCTATGCATTGATATTCATCACAGCAGTGCGGCTCAAAGTATGTCCTCGGACCACAGCATCAGCATTCTCTGAGAATGTTTACATTAGCATTTCTAATGCTTGTTAGAAATGGGATGGTTGTTCTATCCCAGAACTACTGAATCAGAGTATGCAGGCGTAGGGCCAGGAATCTATTTTAACAAGCCCCCTCTGGTGATTCTGACGCTCACCAGCCTTTGAGCAGTTCTGCGTCATAACATTGTTTGTAATGGAGGAAAAATGGAAACAATCTAAGTGCCCATCATATGCCATGGCTTATTTATATTTTAGAAAATTAGCCAGCAGTTTAAAAGAATGAGGTGAACATGGGCTGATCTAGAAAAATACTCAATATAGACAATATTATAGAACCAAATGTGAAGCTATGGAACAATATTATAGATTTCTACACACACATATTTCTACAATATGTGTACATTGTACACACATGTGTAAACATTCAGCAAAATGTCTGGAGGATACACATCAATTGATAACAGTGTTATTTTGGGACTTGGAATTGGAACAGCAGTCAAGAAAGACTACAGCTTTTTGTTGGTTATTTGATATTTTGCAAGAGGTTATACATGCATTATCTGTAAAACTATATTTTTAGCTGTAGGTCTGGGTTCTAGACCCAACCTGGATGACACACCATCCAGCTGTGTCATCTTGAGCACACGCCAGCTTCCCTAGACATCAGCTTCCTAACCTGCCAAACCGGGAACTGGACCAGCCAAGCCCAGAGTCATTTTACTCACGTTTTCTTGCTATGTTTTTTGCCAGAACTGTCTGAGTATGAAAGTTCAGTTGTATAATAAATCTCACTAAAGAAATAAAGAGAAGCATGCATATCTGCGTCCCTTGAGGGGTTAATAATTACTTCCACATGTCATCTTAAGACAAATGACTTACATGAGATTTCCCGTGTTTAAATATCATTGTGGCTACAAGAAGCTTCTCATTTTTAAAGTAAAAGTTTAGAGACCTGATAAAATAAATTGTTCCTCAGAATGTTTCCAAAGGCCTGGATTTAAGTGAATCTTCAGGACCCTGGTTCCAGCAGCATCAGTGTGTGAAAATAATGACTGCCCCATCCTAGCAGAATGTATCGGCTCAGGCAATAATCACGCATGTGGTGAGCATTTAATTACATTGGACACATAGATGGTGTTAGATCAAAGAGCTGCAGTAAGCATCAGTATCATGTTTCCATTCTAACAGAAAAACTAGAGATTTGTTTTCCATTTCTTCAGTTTTATATATCACCTTAAAAAACTAAGAAAGAGAAGTAGCTCATATCATGTATGAATCTGGACTGCTTTTGACTAAGAGAAATCTGAATAAACCAGAATTTCCATGGGGACAGATATAAGAATCTTGATTAAGTGAGAATTTAAAAGAAAACAGAATTTATACTAAAAAGCAAAGAATAAGGCAAAGCTAATTACAAAGTTCAATCAACTCTGCCCCGTAAGAGAAAGTCCCGCTTTCCTGATCAAATGCAGTATTCAAACACGGCAGTGAACCAGAAAGGGCTTTAGAGACCATTAACAACCCCATTATTTTATAACCAGTTAATTACAAATTTGAGACTAGAATCCAGCTTTCCTGTCTCTTAGGCCAGGGCTTCTTTCTGAGTGCTAACAGAACAGACACAAACACTGTCAGTAACTTGGATGAGTCAGTCTAATGTTATAAACAAATTATTTTTGAAAATAGAGTTAAATGGTTTTCATAATATATCTTTAAAGTGAATTTAAATGAGATTCACGGGGGGGGATTTTTATAAATGTAAATACAGTATGTTTTTTATTAGAATTTAGTCATTCTGGAAATGGAGTAATTTCTACTAATCTTTAAAAAAAAATAAAATGATAACAGTGCACTGATCCTTCCCCACATGCTGTCTCAGTCCACTCTCTATCTTTTCCTGCCCTGCTCTGGCCCCTGGAGCTGACCTCCTCATTGGGCTCCTTGCCTGTAGCCTTCTGTTGAGCTTGTCCAGTGGGAAATAAGGCAGGAGAGATTACTACTTGAAGGAGAAATGAGGTTGGGGCATTACTCGTCTGCACCCCAGCCCCCTCTCCTGCACTGCCTCCTCACTGTCTTGCTGGCAGTGGCTACCTGGCAATCCCTCTCCAACGCTCCAAGCTCTCTCTGGTCCCAGTGGTCCCTGAGTCCCTCATCATCTCTTATTGGTGTCCCTGATCCTGCCCCACACCTCTAACTAGTCCCTTTACAAAACCCTTTTCGGTTAACCCCATAAATGTACCCTCAGTTTCCTGCCAGGACCCAAACTGCTTACTACGCAGAGTAATAAAAAGCCTGTGAATACTGGTATAAAGCCAGCAACTGGTAAATGAAGTCCCAAGCCATCTCTGAATAAATCCCAGCCAGGGCCAGATCAGGTCCTGCACAATTCAAGTCTGCATGCTCCGCCCGCCTCATTGGGAGAGGCCACCTGCTGTAGACCTGAGCGACGTGTGGGTTCTTGCTGGTGTGCTGAGAACGCAAGGCCCCGGCTGCTCTCCACTCAGGTCAGTCGGATGAGACACTGTCTCTCTGTAAGACAAAGAGCAGCCTTGCTTATCACCTGCTATAAAAAAAGCAGTGTGTTCCCAAGCTCAGTGTTCCTTGGCTGGACACAAACCCACCTGGCATGAAGCATCCTCCCGGTCCATCAATGTTTTGCCTCCATGGGTCTCGGGGAACAAAGGGACCTGACACAAACACAATGCTCCTGCTGCTGCCTGTGCTAAGTCTAACCCAGGACTCTCATGTCTCCTTCATCCCTGCCACAGGAACAGGCTCATTTGTGAGCTTGTAAGTAGGGTAAAATCTCGGACTCTGACATCTTCATCCTCTGACACCAGCCACCCCGGCTCTTCCTTCCTCAGGCACACAGTTGGAACCTGTCTTCAGGATCCTGCACTTTCTCTTCCCTTCATGTGGAATGCTCCATCCCAGGGTCTTCACTTGGCCGATTCCAACTGTCTTCAAGACTCGGATCTCTCTGTGCCATCTCCTCAGAGAGCCCTTCTGTCGCCACCCCAAGCAAGAGTCATTCATTCTCTCCCATCACGCATTTTATTTTCCTCTTAACATTTTTCACCACCTCAGGTTATCTCTCCGTTGTTTGGTTAGTGCTTCTTTGCCCCACTAAGATGTAAGCTCCAGGAGAAGTGGGGTCTTTGGGGATTTTCTCTCTATCTCCCCAGAACGTAGAATCGTTCCTGGTCCAGTGAAGTAGCACAAATGGATATGTGATGAATAAATGAAATCACCAAATGAATGAATGAGTTTTTACAATGCTACCCTTTATTGTGCGATATTACATACTCTGACTTTCAGGCGTCTCACTTGTACAATGAGAGTAAGAAAATCTGCCTTGTGCCAGATATATATTATGTTACACAATATTATATGTATTGTATAATTGTGTATTTGCATATAATTATAAATTTCATCTTACACGTTATATATAAAAATAAAATGAATAACATAACAATATTCTGAAAACTGTAAAGTACAGTATCATTCCTGCAAAATGCAAGGTTCAGTTTTAATATAAATGTACATATTTGGGGTCAATCTTAATATTTTCTGCTTCGTAACAGTATCATTTACAGAGGTCACATTATAGTCACTAGACGCCTGTTCAATGCATCTTTAATTCATTCCACTTAAAAAGCGGGTGTTAGAAAAATTCAGGAGTGAGAGGCATTCCTCAACACATCTAGCCCTAGGTAATAACACATGAGCATCTTCTAACCAAAAGGCACCGTGAAGGGCCTATCCAGTTCTATGTCAGCACAATTATGGAGACCTCATGCAGAGATGACAACACTCCAGTGATTTCCAGGGCTTCACCCTCACTAATTAGGTGGATTCCACCAAGCCTACAGGAAAACCAGGCGCATTGCTGTGTGCTGCAGCTGGGGCTGGGAATGTTCACACTTTCCTCTCCCCTCAGCATGACTTACAGTTTGGACTGAGTTTTGTGGAGCCTCTTGCAATGTGGGTGAGTTGCATCCTTATTTCAGAAAATAAGTCTGATACGAGGTGGGAGGGGATGGGAGGCTCCCTGCTTTAAACAGTGCCCACCAACTGAAGATTCACTGGAGATCTTTATAGAAGAAATGATGGTGCTCACTTCTGTTCCCTGCCTATTTTCGGTGATCTTACTAAGCGATGGAGCAACCTGAAGATTTAAACATAGAGACCATTCTGTAGGTAACAACGTCATGCAATACTGAGTGGTAATTACAAAAATCTCAGAATTTCCAATACCAGTGACTTCCTGAATGCAAGGTTTTATGGCTGGACTGAAGAAATCCCTATGAAAATTTGAAGTAAATTTAGGAGAATTTCCTCACCTCTGAAATGACAAGTTTGGAGTATTTTTTAAAAATCTACTGCCGGAGCACACACCACGTGCCAGGCACTGTCCAGTAGGACAGGCTGTACTAAAATACCAGTAAATTACTAAAGCATTACTTTGTTTAAGCCTCACAAAAACCCTTTGAGGCAAGCACTATTATTATCCCCTTCTACAGATGAGAAAGTTGAAGCACAGAGAAGTTAAGAAAGCTGCCCAAAGGCACACACAGGACAAAGCAGCAAACCTGGTTCTGATCCCAGGCAGCCTGGCTTTAGGGGCCATCTCTCAGCCACAATGCCACGATGCCACTTGAATTATCGCCAAAGTCTCGTACTGTGCTAACACTCATGATTCTGTTCCCTCAGGGCCTTTGTTCCAATCCGTTCTAACATGTCTAATAGTCACATGATAGACTGACTATTTGGCCATAATTTCTATATTATAAGCCAACTTTCTGGGTAAGTGTGGGATACAGAAGAGAGATTCTTTTTTGTTTGTTTGGTTTGGTTTGGTTTTTTGTTTTTGTTTTTATTTATTTTTTTTATTGAAGTGTAGTCAGCAGAAGAGGGATTCTGTTGCATTTGGGGGTAGTGGAAACTATTCTTTCTAAGGCCCAGAGAAGTTGGCCTGCCATTTATTTTACTGGAGGAGAACTTCTAGTTGATGGATGCCTTAAAGAAAATATCCTCAGCGGACCTTGCATTCTGAAACCTGGAATCCAGGAGTGCCTTCTGTTGTGACAGCTCTGTGTGCATGTGGGGCCTTCGAGGACCCTGTGTCATGCCCACCTGCTCTTCTCCAGCACCTGCCTTCCCCATCCCTCTTGTCGGCACACAGACCTGCCCAGGTCCAGCTTTGAGGTTCTCTGACCTGGCTTTGAGGTTCTCTGACCTGGATGCATAGTCCTGGTGATGCTCTGTTGGGGTCTGAGGCCCCACAGTAGCTCTCAGTGTCTGTCGTGGTTACACCGCCCACACCTAGAACCTGAATACATCTAGGTCTTCTTTCTCGCATCTCAACACTCAGATCAGCAAGATCCAGTCCCATGACATTCAGAAGCAAAAAGCAGTAAATAATAACATGAGAAGTGAGGAACAGGTAGAGCCCCGAGGATGTTCAGGGCAGTGTAACGATTCTGAATAGCATTATGTGTAATACTGCAAAGGTGAATATGTAACATTATTTACTTGGTGCTGTGGACAATACAGCACCAAGGTGAAGTACAGACTCTGGGAGATAAGGTCATGTCCAAGTGGATTAACTGACTCACAAACAAAGCACTCTGGTGGGGGATGTTGAGAGCTGGGGAGGCTGTGGGTAGGCAGGGTGTGGGAACCCTGTGCTTTCCACTCAATGTTGCTGTGAACCTAAAACTTCTCTTTAAGAAGTACGATCTATAATAACATGAGTCTTTACTTCAGTCTCTTGAAAAGGAGACGAAAAGCAAATACCACCCGGGAACCACACCCACACGGCATCTCTCTCCCATCTTCCCTGACTTTAGCCTCTGCGGTTATCCTGCCTGGCCCGTGGGTCTCTTTCTCATTCTCTATCCCTTCCGTTTGTTTCTTCTTCTACTTACAGGTCCACACACATAAGCACATGCACACCACACACACACACACACACACACACACACACAGAGCAGAACTTTTCTCCTGGGAGTCAACTTAGGCTCCTTCTTTGCCTTCTCCTCTCACCCTCCCATTGCTCCGCAAGGTCCTGACGACCTGCCGGGGCCTCCACAGAACCCTCCTTATGTTGTTGAGCAGCTGGAAATGTTGCTTATGCAATAAGGTAGCATTATAAGTGCAAATTTAAAATTCAAGATTGTGTGCAGTACGAAATTGGGTGATTTTTGAAACAGCACAATTTTAATGATATTAAGAGCCTTATGCACCAAGTTTGAAGCAATGTGTATCCCTGACAAATAATATTTGTACAGATTACATAACTTAAAGCTGACAGGATGAAGAAATTGTAAACTGAATTTAGCCATTGCCATGACCTCACCACATTAGCCTGTGAACAAAAACACCCACCATGCTTTGAACTTTGGGCAAATGGGAACCCCAGAAGGGCTTCAGGATGTATCTTTTGGTTAAATGAGAAGAATTGTAATTATACTTTAATAATTTTGTTCCTGTTACCCAATTTAGGTAAATATGCAGATAATCATAACATACTAAATCATAGCTTTAATATGGAATTCAATATTTCATGTTCTACTTAAAGTGTTAAGCATTTTAGAAGAAAGGTAACGTACTCATGTATAAAACAGTGCTTTTTCAGCATACATGACCCTGAACTTAAGCATTGACTTGATGGATAATGACGTGTCTGCTAAGTGTGCAGATTGTAAGGAAACTACTTTCTATTGTTCAATAATATGTCTTATTTAATTGCTCTATTATTGAATAAAAATCCCTAAAGAATTTTCACTTCCAGCAATGGTTTCTGACTTTCTTTTGGTGTCTAGACAATAATGATTCACTGAAATGTGTGGGGAGCAACATGAGAAAAGGCCTTAAAATATTTAATATTTGTAGTTATTGGAGTGGGGGAGGGAAGAAAAGGCAAAGCAATACTACAGGTTGCTACTAACATTCCAGATCAAAATAGTTGTGATATAAATACTGAAAAATTTTAATCATCAGAAACCCCAATGTGAAATAGAAGGGATGAGCGGTGTTAAGAGTTTGTCCCTCCAGAAAGAGAAGGTGGGAGTGCTTGGGTGTAGTGGGCACTCTCACCGCCACCAGGAAGTGCTCAGAAGTGTTCTCCTGTCTCCTTCACACATCCCCAGACTCTCTGGGCAGTCCAAGGTGCTCCTGCAGTCAAGGGACGCTGCTCAGTGGCCATGTGTGTGCAGTCCCCTTCCCGCTTTCAAGACTTTCAGTGGAGTTTCTCCACCATTCCTTTTGCTTTCCACTTGTGTATCTGCTCTGCTGGATAACTTCCATTTGTATCTTTAGATCCCTTTCCCACCTGTGCCCCAGGAGGTTGACCTTCATTTATCTTCAAGTGGAACTTAGCCAGGCAGAGGCTCCAGAAGGAAACTGAAGGCAGGAGGAGAATGGAATTTGGCTATTTATGCCCCCACCTCCTGCTTGCAGAGTTGCAATGGGTTGGCTTCCATCAGCCTCTCTCAGACACACATGTTCTGTTATGATAACCACTCCAATCTCTTGCTTCGTCAGATCTAGGGTGGTCATGGCTCCCCACTTTTGCTAGCCCAGGGCATTGTGTCATCTCTGCTCATTGACCTAAGCTTCGGCTACCCCAGTGTAAATGCCTTCTTTATTAAACTCGTCTCAGTGACCCAATTTGATTGAGTCACCTATTTCCTGCCAGAAGCCTGATTCACTCTCAGACCAGGAATGACCTATTAATCCGTTCTCCTTTATCCAAATCCTGTCCTCTGAAGCTCAGCTGCCATTTTAGTTCAAATTTCACCTCTTACTTGTGCACTCTATGTCGATATCTCCCATCTGATGTTCTACAGACTTAGAATCTGCACCACATGTGTCCCCTGCTTCTGTCTCTTTTTTTTAATCCCCTCAGTATCACCAGTACAGATAATAACATACTTGGCTTATAGCCTTACAACTAAGGACTGTGTTGGCTGAGATATTAGGCACTCCGTAACAGTCTTTCTTGGGCTGTAGAGGTCACTCCCTCCCTTGAAGGGAGATATGAGTGCATGCTCATCCGAAATCTTAAGAGCATGTCACAGGATCATAGAGTAAGAAGGAACTAGGGAGAGAGTTTAGCCCAGTCTCCCTATTATGGTGATGAGACAACTGAGACTTGCAGAGATGGCCTAACAATCCAACATCTCACAGTCAGGAGGTGGCAAAGCTGGGGCAAGGGAGGGGGCAAAGTAAGAATTTAAAAAATCTTCTTTGCCTATTTGGTTTTAGTGTCTCTGTGTCCTATTACTAAAAAATTCACCTCTGCATACCTGAATCCCCAGTACAGTCCTGCCCTGTCAATAACAGCACTCATTTGTTCCTCCCAGTGAAAGACCCCTTTTGAGTCCCCCAGAGCTGTTTCCTATCTATGCATCATCCCTGCACCTACCACCTTAAAAATCCACCACCCCCACAAAGGGCTGGATTCTACTCTTCCTTGCATATCTGGGAAGGGGAAAACAGAGCCCCGTGGCTCTTGACTTCAATATTCTCAGATAAATTCAGGCTAACACAAAGAGGATTCTGGCCAGGGTCTGTGGCTTCACTCACAGTTACATGCTGAATAGATCAACCACCCACATTTAAAATATTCATAATTACCCACTCTGTCCTCCAAAGAGCATCTGGCTGCAGGCGGACGCACACACGGGGAGCAATGCACAGGGCCGTGGGCTCTTACTCTGCCGTGGAATGCAGCCCATTCAAAGGCAGGACACTGGAGTTCTGAATATTCAGACCCAATCCAATCTCATAGGGCATGTGCGCATGGCATCCTCTGACTGCCTTGTGTTGGGGATCCTGGACGCGCGGTTGTGAACTTATTCCCTGCTCTGATGGAGAGCGGGAGGCAAGTGCATTCGTCCCCTGAAGTTTAACTGGACCCAAATGTCCGGATTAGTGCTTTATTACACCATTCTGTGAAGTCAACTTCAGCACGACAGAGAACATGAAGACAACGCACTATGGCCCATGGCATGACCCGGAACAGCGCAGCGTGGGTCTCGGACAGTGGGTGTGCCAACCCTTCCCATCATTTAGGACATCATTTAGTGTCACACTTTTATTACATTAAAGGAGGCTCCACATAAAAATGTCAGCAGCTTCCAGTTGACTCATGGAATTGAGAACTGCGCACTAGCTGCCGATTTAAATTAATTTTGCTTCTTGAACCATGAAAAATAGTTCTTTGAACAAGAATTCATGATAAATACACATGTGTAAAAGGCCTTTAATCATAATTATTTTAAATACATAAAACACGACTTAAGTCTCTCAGCCTCATTAATTTCTTATGGTATGAAAGAACAAAAACAAACAGTAAATGAGAAAAGTATATGTCATAATTTAAATATGTTATGCATGGTCATTTAGCTCATTAAATGAAAAGATTCATTGTAAACCCTGGGCTACAGAACATTTCTGTATTACCCAATGACAGAAGCCATGTTTCAGATTTTTTATAAAGAATTAGTATTTTATGTCATTTAGATCTTAAAAGAATACCACCAACAATTAAAACAGCAGGACTGGGATAATGAAATCACGGTGTAATGCCTTGGATGTCTTCTTTCAGAGCACTTAACTCTTGTTTTCCCTGCAGAGCACTGAAGAGCAGGGGTCACATTCTCAAGGCAACGCATGTAGTAGAAGCTTAGTACATATCAACTGGACTGACTATGCTAGGCGGTGTGCTCTGCATTTATACAAGGCGACCCAGGCCTCCCCGCAAACCCGTGGACTGAATCATAGTCGTGTTTATCTTCCATTCTCTGGAGCACACGTGTCTTCCCAAGACCTCCAATGCTGCCACTCCTGGTCATCCAAACTGATCAGCGTGTCTTCATCAATATGCTGGGCCAATGTCTTCAGGACATCCAGATGCCCGAGGCCCCTTCAGATCATACTGTGGCAGAGGACGGGAGAACTAACGCAGCCCTGAGTTAAGACCTTCAGTGTATACTATTGTCTGTTCTACATGACTGTAAACTGCTTCTGCTTGTCCTTCCTGACAAGTATTGGGCAGAAGCCTCGTGCCAGATCTGCGGCTGCACACCACGTGGTAATAATCAGTGTGCCAATCTGCTAGGTAAAATACTAATCTGGCACAGTAATTGCAGCTGCGGCTACCACTTGGCTGAGTTGGGAGAAGTCCACTGTCATCTTCTAAGATCTGCTTGGTTTTTAGAAGGGACCAGAAACAGATTCGTTTAACTGGGATATGATGAGGATTACTACCCCGAGTCCTTTAGGTCTTAAGGATGGCACTAATTCGTGCCATTTCCTTTAGACAAAATGTTGCTTTTTATCTTCGTTGTAATGGTGGGGGGGTAGCTTCAAACACTTCCATTTGACTTTCTCGGGCTGATAGCTCTTAACATTCCATCTAAGTAATCACTGTAGCGGTTTCGCTAACCACCAAATATGAATATTCCAATTATGTATTTGAGAACTAGCAACTGACTACTAGGCGGTGAGTCCATGGACCCAGCAGAACCATCATGAGCTGGCTTAACCTTGACATAACGGACTTTCTGAAGTCGAAAATTCAACCTTCTCTGGGGTTCTGCTATCCTTAGAATTATGGCTTAGTCTTGACCCTTGGTTCTTCTGTCCTTGATCATAAGAGATAAGAGTCTCTTTATAAGTTCCCAAAAAAGCTCCACTGACATTCACAATACCTCTTAAACTGGTGATACATCATTCAAACCCTTCCGTTGTCTTTAGCCAGTGCATGGGTTAGCATTCAACAACAGCCATTCAATTTCATCGTCCTCACTGTCTTTCTCAGAATCTCACATACGCTGAGATATTTAAGAGTGCCTTCCCTCCTACCATTAGGCTATCCCTGTTCATGACTGGATGAAGTTGGAACAACTGCAATGCTCCACCTTGCTCCCACAATAGCTTTCTGACCGCCAGCTGGCCGGAGAGTAATGTAGCTCCCAAATCACATTTCATTGTCTGCTTTCTTAAACCACTCTCAACACCACTGTCTTAGGTCCAGTTCCCCAAGAAATAGATTCTGAGGTTGTGTTTTCTGTTGTGGAGAAAGGTTTTGGAGCACATTCTCAGGAATGACACTCAGGTGGGAATGAAGAAAGTAAAATTAAGCAGAAGGAAGAGTTAAATGCAATGGTGCTGTAACAAAGACCTGAGCCGATCCCCCAGGGAGTTCTTGAGACGGACTGTCCCTTCAGAGATGATCCAGAATTGGTCTCTGTTTTCTTGCACTGGCCAGTCAGTTCCTTGGTAATGGATGTAATCCTTGAATGAGGCAATTCCATTAAGGCCCAGAGCAATTCTGCCAAGGACTTAGTTGCAAGCTCTCAGTAACCAACACTTGGCAGCATGGGAAATGAGTGCCTTGGTTCTGAACCAACCACAGCCTCCTTTATACCTTCATTTGACGATCAGAAAACTGAGACAAAAGGAGTAAAATTAATGTCCCATGGACACACAGCCCTTGGGCATTTTAAGTCCAAATATTTGAATGCAGGTGTACATAGGTCTAAATCCTATAGTCCTTCCACTAAACCATAACTTCCAAAACAGTACAGTACGTCTCTGGTTGTTCTCCTACCAATTCGGAGGGAATTTCAGCTTTTCTTACCTTCTTCCCAAAGATTATCAAAGCTCCTGGTTGCGGGGAAGGGTAGAGGTGGCCTCCACACAACCGGAGCTATCTACCATGGTGGACACCAGCCTTCCTCATCTGTTCCAGATAGCTGCGCTCATGTTTCTGGTTGCTGCCAATAGTGAGAGCAGTGGGTAAAATCTCCCCATCCTCCGCTTCTCCCCCTCTTTCCACAATCCACTTTAGAAAATAAAGAAAGGAACTGAAAAAGGAAAGGTGGGCAGGAAAGAAGGAAGAGGAAGCAAATGAAATTTATGCACCTTGAGAACCTAGGATGTCCCAGGTTCAGTATTAATCTCTTTAGTTTGTTTCCTGCTTTGCCCCTCACGACAATCCAATGAAATAAGGACAGCTTCCAGTTTATAAAGAAAGCAAGGCTCAGAGTAGATTATTACAGTAGCAGGGTCCCTTTTTAAGTGATCGTAACTCTTTGGAATCATGATATAATGTAGGAAAGCCAGAAGCTGATCTTGCCCAAAGAACCTTAGATTTTTAAGGCTATCTCTAGCAAGGGTGCAGATGTCTGTCACCTAGCTCTAATGAGCCCCCATTACCCAAAGCTTATATATGTCACAAAGCAACATCTCGCAACATCCTTCTCAGTTTTCACCAGGCTCCTCTACTGCACTCACATTGCCAGCCCCATCATCCTAACAACCTATGTCCCATGACAAATGGCAGGGACACAACATGTTATCCAGTGACATACAGTCGAGAGAACTGAAAGTTTCCCATGCAAGTATGGAATTTAACTAAACTTTTTGGCCTCATGAGTGCCAACTTAGGCCTCTCTTTGTTCCATTACCAAAACTGCACACAAGCCAAGAGTCAACTGGAAAAGGGAAGGTTGGGAAATAAAAACAGAATATTCTACCACTGAAGACATTTTGGATACTCTTATAGGTACAGGGTGAACCCCACCCACTGTTTGGTTCAGATATTAAGACTTACAATACCACACACACACACCAAAAGTATATGAAAAAGATTATTACTCACTGTATTAGTTAGGATTCTCCAAAGAAATAGAACCAATAGGATGTATGTGTGTATATATGTGTGTTTGTGTGTATATATACATATATACATATGTATCTATACATATTAAAAGAGATTTATTTATTTTAAGGATCATACAATTGTGGAGGCTGGCAAGTCCAAAGTCTGCAAGGTGGACTGACAGGCTGAAAACCCAGCGAAGAGCTGACACTAATTTTTCTTCTTCAAAAAAAGTCAGTTTTTTTCTATTAAGACTGTCATGTGATTGGATGATGCCCATCCACATTATGGAAGGTGATCTGCTTTACCTAAAGTCTACTGATTCAACTGTTAATCTCATTTTTAAAAATACCTTCACAGAAACATCCATAATAATGCTGGACAAACTAGATGGATACTGTAGCCTAGCCATGTTGATGCAAAAAATAAAAATTGACCATCATAGTCACACGTAAGGCTTTCTGGGAAGAGCAGGGCATCTCCACAGCAGACCCAAAAATGGCTCAAGAGAGTTTGGAAAAGGGATTGGTTGGGCTTTTTATGGTGGTGAGTGGGTGAGGCCAAGTGAGGTTCCCACACACAGGTGGGGGGCGCTGTATGTTTTAAACTTCCTTCTAGTACCAAAGGAGGTTTTCATGTTTCGAACTGCCCTCCAGCACTAAAGCATCCAGACTTCCTTATCATGGATGTCTAGATGTGGGGTGCAAGATGGAGAAGGAGAGTTGAGGCTTAAAAGATGTCAGCAACCAGAGGTCAAAAAACGGAGTCAGACTCTGTTATAAAAGGGTATGCAGATTTTACTCAGTTTAATGGATAAGAAAATATACTGATAGAACTAGTGAACCAAGAAGAAATATTAGCCAAAGTAGGTACAAAGCCTACTGGATGAAAACTGCAGATACCTGCAAGTTCATGTGAAGTCACCAGCATGCACAGTGGAGAGGGACCCAGGACATCACAGCCAGCAACTGGAATGTGGCCAGCGGGTGCGTGTCCAGGTCTAGGAGGCGATAGTCCTTATCTCCCTAACACATGAATGATTCTTGCTCCCTCCATATTGGGAGCACATTTGAAGAAGGGACCACCTAGGAGCCAGTATGTTTCTAGGTGAAAAGGAAGAAAAAATTGAGAACACAGTAGAAATGTAGAAAAACAGAGACACTCTCCACCCACTGGGTTACCCAGAAAGTTCCCACAGAGTCTCTAACTTTGCAGAGCACCTTTCGGCACTGCACGTTACTAAGAGTGAAATACCAGTGTCAAAATTCAGCGCCCTCCATTCCGAGTGTCTAAAGGCACCTGAGAGCACTACAGATCCCTTTAAGCCATCATGAGACTTTAATTCCCCCTTCCAGGGAGCCAGGAGGATGGTGAACTCAACAAGCCTATAAATTAAGTCATGAGTCTTATTTTCCCAGCAAGGCAAGTTCAGAATGTACCATATAATTCTCCAAGCTTGACATATCTCCATTAAAGGGGATGCCCACTGAGTGTGGGATTACAAAAAGAAATTACAGATTTTCTAATAAATGCTTCAAACTGCCAAGAAAATCTGGTTCTCAGGATATTTTTTTCCTTTGTGGCTGAAAGTAAACATGTTCATTGCTTTATAGTTTCCTGAAATGATGACATCCCAGTGTAATTGCAAATTCCTATGACAGGCAAACAATTTCTACTGACTGCAATGATCTATGAAGCGCATTTATAATGGCTCAGGGAAGCCTCTATCAATGGACATGAGTATCAAGTAATCAGCACAAGGACCTTTTTGCCAAGAAAGAGCACTTGCTCATGGACTTTTCCATCAGATAACAATTGAAACCTTTGCTCAGTCTTAAAAGGCACCTCTCCAAATGTGTAAGTACAAAGATTGACAGCAGAACAAAGATTTAACAAGGCACTGCTCACCTTAATTTGAGTAAAGAGAGAGCCAATTGAAATCTCTCCTGCTATATTCAAATCATAGTGAATTAGAGAGTGAAATATTTTTTGTAAGTTAGCTAAATCATCTGAGCCGAAGACTTTATTAATGCTTGCTCAAATAAAATTTCAAGACTAGATCTATAAAGTTGAAGTGAAACATATTCTAGAAGAGTTACTTGGTATGCCAAGGAAGCTAAACTTCCCAAATTTACTGGAAAATATAAGTGTTCTTGCCAATTATCTAGGCCTGGTATAATCATTTCGTAGAGAAAATCCATCCATTGCCCACATCCATGCTCATAATTCCAATCTGTGTGTCTCTCTTGGACCAAACAGATGCTGGAACCCTTGGGCTCTGCTACATGTTAGCGCAACAACTGCCCAAACATGTTAACTGGGTCCTGTGGCACCTCCTCGGTACAATTCCTCTCTTCCCTTAGCAGGGCGAGCACTTCTCTAGCCAAGTTACACTGTGAGTCACTGAGTTATGGGTCTGCTAGCCTGTAACTAGGCAGGGTATATTCTGAGTGAGGTGCATATTGTGCTGCAAAAAAGAAGACTTTGCCAAAAAAGGGAATGCCAGCCTCTGATAGGGAGGACTGGGCCACCTCTGCAGGCCTGAAGAGTTCAGATGAATTTAGGGATTCATGATTTCCAAGTGCATCGTCCCACAAAGTCCCCATTCCAAGTCTCAGGGTCCCACTGTTTCTCAGTTGGGGCCCTGAACTCAGGGTTGAGAATTAAATCTGGGTTGATGCTCCATTGCTCTTATAATTAAGTTCAGGATCTGACCGTTAGCCGTTTCTGTCTTCCAGTTACAGGAGATGGGAGTGTCATCATAGGCTTCCAAGTAGGCCCACTTGGTGAGTAACTACCGTCAAAACTGCTTTGCTCCAATGCATCAATGGTTCTCAGCAACAGCAATCTGATTTCAAAATCCTTATAATTACTACTGTCAAATGCCTGAGATACTCCTCCACCAGTACATTCTGGTCAGCACGTATAACTTCCCTGCTCACCACCAGGTAAGTTTATGAATTACACCAAAACTGTACGCCAGGGGCTACCGGTACTCCATCTAACACCAGTGATGGAGGTCCTCCCTGCCAACCAGTGGCCTGGGATTCAGCTCCAAAGGCCCCCCTGTGGATTGTGTTGCTTGGGAAACAAACTCTGAGACTCTGGGTTTCACATGCTAGAGGTTTACTGGGGATACCTGTCAGGGGTAAAGGAAGAGGACGAGGCAGAGGGGGTTTAAAGGCAATGTAACTGCAACAGAGGCCTCAGCCAACCAACTAGGGCTGTGGGAGCTGGGAACCTTCCTCAGAGTTGCTGAGATGGAGGCAAGGAGACTGGGGCTCTGTATGTCACATCAGATAGTTGTGATGGAGGTTCTTTCCATGGGGGAAGTGTGCCTTGGGCTAGGCATCTCCCTTTGTCTAGGGGCAATTCCTGGGCGAAACTCATCCACGAGCTCTCAACAACCACCGATCCCAGAAGCTGGGAACTGAGGGTATCTGGAAAGGGGGATCTGAGATCTGAGTTGTTCAAAACAGCGTCCACACCACCATTGAAGAGGGGATTGTAGCCAGAAAACAGTTAAAACACATGCCCAGTTACCTAGAAATGCTGGAGAAGTTTGATATTCATTTGAACAAAAATAATAATAATAAGAGTACTTAACACTATTCATCTGAAGCTAAAAATTAGGATTTCCCAACTAGAAAACGAAGTGGCAAGATTTGTTGCTCGCCACTGTTTGCTCTTTCCTCTTTCCTAACGAGTTATCTATCCTGCTTCGTTCACTGTTTGGTTAGGGCATATTCTTGAGTATTTTCACAGATCTGAAATGTGAGTGATCTGAATTATTATATATCATTAGAAACCTTACAGATTAAGTTGTAGTACTTTTTACTGATAACCTGTAGATATTATTTCAAATTACATTTTTATAAAATTTTAGTTATTTTTGGCAGCAATTCACATGACTGGATTTAATGCTTCTTAGTAACCAACGGAATCATAGTGTCTGAAACAATTTTGTGTTACAAAATTACAATGACCACAGGTGTGAACATTGTCCCAACTCTTGTCTGGGACAATAGGCTGCCTCCAGACTTCTCTACAGTATATAATGGGGGCTCCAGAACTTTAAAAGAGGGTTACCCTTAGCCCATGTCCCAGTTGCTATATCACTTGATTCACTTACCTTTTTTTTTTTTTTTTTTTGCCTCTTAAGGTATTTACATATCTCCCCCACCTAGTCCCAAAGGCCTTTGAACTTGCTGGACTCCCACTTCCTTCCATATTTTTCTTATGGCAGTGACACAATTACTTTAGACATTAAAATGGTGTCTAACTGGATTCTGACTATTACAAGACCAAGTCCACAGTCACAATTTCTAAGAGGACCCTTCCTGTGACACCTATTTAATATAAATTTACCATATTTCATCAGTTTCAAGGTACATATTTTTTTCACACTTTAATGTCTCTGAAATAAAGGTATGTCTTCAAATTGCTGTCAGGTGTCATTCATGAAATAGTAGTATCGCTCGCACATTGTATTAGTCTTCTACTGCTGCTGAACAAATCCACAAACATAGTGCCTTAAAACAATACAAATGTTTTATCTTACAATCTGGGGGTTCAGAAGTCTGAAATGGGTCTCCCTGGGCTAAAATCAAGGTACTGGGAGGGCTGAGTTCCTTTAGGGATGCTCTGCGGGATTTCCTTTCTTTTCCCAGCCTTGAGAGGCTGCTTTCTTTCCTTGGCTCAGGGGCTTCTTCCTACACCTTCCAAGCCAGCAACGGCTGGTCAAGTTCTTCTGACGGCACGACTCGCACTTTCTATTCTGCCTCCCTCTTCTGCATTTAAGAATCTTTGTGCTTAGGCAGGACACGCATGAATAATCAAGGATAATCTCAGTATTTCTAAGGTTGGTGGACTGGCAACCCAATTCCATCTGCAACCTTATTTTTTTTTTAAATTGAGATACAGTTGACATAACATATTAGCCTCAGGTGTACAACAGGATTCAATATTTACCACACACGTTTATCAAAACTTCTAGAACTGGTGTCAGAGGCTTGGGAGAAAATCTCAGAGACAATAGTGAAGCATTCTTTTAAAATATTTTGCATCTTAATATTACAGAGGGTATTATTACAGAGGGTATTTTGTGGGAAAAAAAGTATAACTATCAATGACTACAATTTGAAAGTGACTCAGGAAAGTCAGACTGTGAATGTGAAGAAGTTTAGGGAATACTTCATCTAATTTATTTCACTTATACATTTAATTTTATCTGCAAGAGTAATATGTGATTAAAAATCTATGTCTAAAGAAGTCAAAAAGCAATCTTTAAGTATAAGATTAAAATTCTAAATGCTGAGAAGCATTGAGTCTTTGAGCTATCCAACTGGCAAATTTTCCTTTCTTAATGGCAAAATAATAATAATAATAATAATAATAATAATAATAATAATAATAATAATGATACAACCTAGAGCCAATGGATCATAGATTGAATAAAACACAGTACATAGTCACAGATAGCCAATTTTAATATTTTCACATTTAATAAAATAAAATGTAAATTATACAAACATATATGAATACTTCAGTTTTCCAAGGACATAACTTAGTTTTATATCCCTGTGGTGATAGTGTTACTACCACTAAATGCAAAAATGGAATTGTAAGCATTGCATATTTTTATTCCATGCAAGGAATTTGATTTCTGAATTAAAAAATAATAGTTAAAACATTATAAAAAGGTAAAGAGAACAGAAGAGCTGAAAGGAAGAGAAAGGAAGGGATTCTAGAGAAAAGGATTGTTTTAAGCAGAAATTTTAATGGCATATTCTATGATCACAATGTAATAAAATTAAAAGTAAATAATAAAAAGATGACCAGAATCATCTTAGCAACTTGGAAATCTAAACATACTCTTTTAAATAAAATTTAAATAAACCCCAAAGACGAAGTAAAAAGAAACTGAGAACTGTTTAGATAGTAAAACTTATGAGCTACAGCAAGATCCTTTGCAGAGGAAAATTTATAGCCTTAAGTTATTTGTTTTTACAGACAAAAAGGTTAAAAATAAAAGAATTAAGTGCTCCCTTTCAAAAAACTGGAAAATAACCACAAAATAAACCTAAGGACATTAGGAAGCAAGAATCAATAATGACAAGAAATAAAATTAATACAACAGAACAAAAAAATGGAGAGAATAAATATATCATAAAATATTCATTCTTTGAAAAGACCTATAAAGTTATTAAAAGAAAAAGACTCAAAAGCCTGATGACACATAAAGGAGAGATACAAGAAAAGTGAAACAGGATGCACTTTAACTACAGATAGAAAAGAGATTAAAAATTATGAGAATACTATATGTAACTTCATAAAAAATAAATTTGAAAATCCAGAGGAAATGATTTCCTAACTGAATATAAATCACCAAAATCGACCAAAGAACTAAAAACTGAAATATGGTAATTACCACAGAGAGAGCTATTATTTTGAAAAAAGTCAACAGGGCAATATACTTTTATCCAAACTTTAAACAATTAAAGTTGCAAACATATTAAAATTACTCCAGGCTGAAGCACCCAGGCTGAAGCAAAGGATGAAAAGCTCTCAAATTTACTTCATAAAAGAGCATAACTTTATTATCAAAAATTATTAAAGATGATAACACAGAAAAGAAACTATAGATCTATTTCACTATGAATATAGGTAAAATTCTAAACATAATATTAGCAAAAATAGAATCAATGTGCCAATGGAGTAGTTAATACAACTAAGGGCAGTTTATTCAAGGAATGCAAAGTGGTTTAGTGGCAGGAAATCTATCACATAATTCCTTATATTCACATATTTAAAAAGAAAAATTAAAAATATTAATAAATGCCAAAATGTTATTTGGTATGATTCAGCAGTCATCTCCAATTATAAAAACACTAAGAATAACAGCAATAGAAGAAAACAACCTGCAACAGAGTAACTATTAAAACTCACGAGTATATATTAATCCTAAATGGGCAAACGTTATAAGTACCTTAATTAAAATTAGGAACTTAGCATCTTCATTATTATTTAATACTTTAATTATTATTTAATACTGTCTTGGGGGTTTTTGAAGAAAATAAAACATCTGACATAAAAGTTAGAAAAGAAGATACAAAATTATGTATTTTTTGTTGGTAATATGAATCATGACCAAGAAGCCTATGAAGATTGCAAAGTTAAAAAAAAAACTTTAGAATGAAAAAAATTGGCAAGATATCTAAATATCAACATCTTTTCTAGAAATGATAAATATATTTACACTAACAGCAATAAAATACGTAGGATAAATTTTCCAAGAAAGATACAGGACCTGTATGAAGAGGACCATAACACTACTGGAAGATGTCAAATAAAATCTGGCTGGTGGAAGGACATACCAGGTTCTTGGTTGAGAATACTTAATTTAATAAAAATGTCCATTATATAAATGTAATGTTACTTCAATCAGAATTTCAACAGGATTTTGTTTTGGGGAGGTGGGAAAGGAATTTGATAATCTTATCTTAAAATATTTTTGAGGGGCTATGTAAAAAAAAAAATTAAAACTTAACGTATAACATAAAAAACCTGAAAGGCAAGAGAGAAACAATAGCTATAGAAAAAACATATTTGCATCGAGATGGTATACAAAGGGGTGTATTTCTAATATACAAAGATATCTCACAATCTGATTTTTTTAAAAAAGTAGAATCTAATAAATGGGTGCAGATATGAATAGGCAGTTCTTAAATAGATACAATGTTTCAATATATTCTTTTCAATCTTTTCAATAAATATATTCTTTTCACTTATTGTCAAATTGTCAACCAATAAATTCACTAATAGGAAAATGCAAATTAAAGTAACAATAAAACTTTACTTTACACATATCAGAGCAGCAAAAACTAAAGAGAATTATAGCACGCTGCTGATAGGGACACAGGAAAAAGATACTCACAAATAGTGCAAGGTATAAATGTAATGTATTACAGTCCTTTTGGAAAGTAACATGGTAACTTCTATAAATTTAGAAAATTTAAAATCCATAATATATTCCTTGACCCTGTAATCCCAATTTCTTGGAATCTATCCCATATAAATAAAAACACCACCAGTAAGTGAGGACAAATATATAATGATGTTTATTGTTGTTATTCATAGTAGAAAAAGTAGAAATGAAATGGTTAGATAAATTATGGCCCAATATGTACATGAAAAGATGCTCAGTATCACTAATTATCAGAGAACTGCAAATCAAAACTACAATGAGTTATCACATCACATCAGTCAGAGTGGCCACCATCAAAAAGTCCACAATAAATGTTGGAGAGGGTGTGGTGAAAAGGGTACCCTCCTACGCTGCTGGTGGGCATGTAAATCGGTGTAGCCACTATGGAAACAGCATGGAGAGTCCTTAAAAAACTAAAAAATAGACTTACCATATGATCCAGCAATCCCACTCCTGGACATGTATCAGGAGAAAACTTGAATTCAACAAGATACATGCATCTCAATGTTCATAGCAGCACTATTTACAATAGCCAAGACATGGAAGCAACCTAAATATCCATCAACAGATAACTGGATAAAGAAGATGTGGTATATTCATACAGTGGAATACTATTTGGCCGTAACAAAGAGTAAAATAATGTCATTTGCAGCAACATGAATGGATCTAGAAATTATCATACTAAGTGAAGTACATCAAACAAAGACTAATATCATATGATATCACTTATATGGGGAATCTAAAAAAGTGATCCAAATGAATTTATTTCTAAAACAGACTCTCACAGACATAGAAAACAAACTTACTGTTACCAAAGGAGAAAGGAGGGTAGAGCTAAATTAGGAGTTTGGGATTAGCAGATACAAACTACTATAAAAGAGTAGATAAACAAAAAGTTCCTACTGTATAGCTCAGGGAACTACGTTTGATAACTTGCAATAACCTATAATGAAAAAGGATATGAAAAAGAACATATATATGTAGGTATAATTGAATCACTATGCTGTACACCAGGAACTAACACAACATTGTAAATCAACTATACTTCAATTTTAAAAAAAGAGTATTTATAGGATAAAAAATAAATTATGGCCCATTCACAATAGGTAGCCATTAAAGTAATAAAGTAAGTAGTCATTAAAAGGAATAAATAGGAATTACTGTATATCAATTAATTTGGAAGGATTTCCATGAAAACCTGCTTTATTTTTCTAAGTGCATATGTAGGTCTGTGTATAATTGTATGAAAACAGAGGGAAAAAATGAAAGGATACTTACCATTTGTTAATGTAGCTTACTGGGATGGGGAAGGAAGAAGAGAAGTGGGATATGGGACCAGCAAGAAGAGAAAGAGAAAAAGGGGGGTTTTAAGAGTGTGTAACATAATCAAATTATACATTTACGTAAAGTTATAAATCTATATGTGTGTATACAAATTTTTTTTTGAATAGGAAAATCTAAACGTCACCTATTAGATTGTGATTGAAAAAACATGCAACCGAATTAAGACCCAGGGGAAGGACAACACCATAAAGCACTACAATTTAGTCACTATGGTAACTTGCAAAGTATTTTTGCAGAGCTGTTCTCACAGCTCCCACATGTACAATCAAAACAAATATGCTAAACATTAAAATTTAAAGAGAATTGGTCATTTTATGTGTTGTATTAACACATTTAATAGTGTCATTGTACATAATGTGAAATTTATGTTAAATCCATATAATATTATACAGTCAGGGCCATCTATTTTTGTTTACTTTGATGACTGTATTTTCCAAAGGACTAATAGTATAAAGAAAAAATTTTGATGCTGCAGTACAAGGTGATGAGAGAGGCTACATGCAAACATAAGGTGTCCTTTTCAAACATATATATACATACAGGTATGCATAGGTACTTATTTGTATAAACAATATGCTATTATTTGTATAAGCTACCAGGCTTTAAAAATCACATCACTTATGTGAGTTAATTTTCCTGGCGGTACTAAAAGAATGAACTACATTATTCCCTTTACAAGATAATAATATATATAAATAATGTGGAGTGTTTTCTGCTAAATTTTGTCTTTTTTCTCCTTACAATTTTGTGTGTAAAAAAAATACTTTACTGTAAATTTTGTTATAAAGAAAAAAACCTAAACACAATGGAAGATGGAATTTGGGGAAAATTATAATTTCTGTATTATACTTGAAGAATTTTTCAGAAATATGAAGTCCTAAAGCAATTGTGCAACAAGGTCTCACAAAGTAGCTGGTCTTTTGTTAAATTTTGAGGTAACTGATACTAGATTTTAAAGTACATGGAATATTGTTTCCCACCATAGATCAGACTTCTATCCAACTAAACCTGCTATTCCTTTTGTTGAAAGTCCCTGCCTTAGTCTTCAAATTTTATTTACCTCCTCCTTCGAGAAGCCTGCCCAGACTCCCTCTAGCAGAACAAGATTTTTACTCTCATTGTCTACATTCACTTACTGGTGCTTTAACAGGTGGCTTACATATTCTTCTCCCCACTTGGCTATGAGCTCCTTGAGGGCAAAAACTGAGGCCAGGGACTTCCTAGACCTTCAGTGTTGACTGCACACATTTGTTCATTTAGGTATGGCTTATTTCCCATTTTGGTCTTGATCATGTTATCTCATTCTTTAATAGTCTCACCCTTTTCAGTAATTTGTGTTTTCTGAAAAACTGACCGTGTCTCTCTCTGATGATTTCTTATCTCTACAGACCCCATGTAGACATTTATCTCCCTCTTGTGTCCTTACGCTGCTTCAAATTGCTCTCTAATCACTCCATATGGGCATACTTTGTATCCAGAGCTAGACCCTAGACAGAAACTATGAGGACTATTCTTTAAATTTTCAAATATCCTGGTACCAAGCACATGTAATTTAATCAATTCTGATTAGATTAAGGAACACATCTTTTTTCTCTCTCTCCAGATTCTCATTGTATTCTCAAATATGTTATAAATTTATAAATTTTTGATTTGTATTTAATGGATGGATTCAGAAGCACACACACAAACACAATGACTTCAAAATGCTTCTGGCCACACAATGGCCAGAGTAGACCCTGGGAAAGCGATGAAATGAGCCTTCCTTCATCTCCCTACAAGACGACTAGAGCTCCTTCCTCCTACTAGAGACAGCCCTTATTCCTAACTGCCGTACTTGTACATATGAAATTAGCATCTCCAACTGCCTGCAAGTATCTCTCTGCCCAAAATTCCCTTAGATACATAACAAGGCTGAAAAATAATAATAAATTAGGTGAGACAGGAATAAAGGACAAATAACCCAAGGCATAATTCTTGACTGGTCTTGCATAGAAACCCTCTGAGGGTTTCTGCAAATTGCCTGGGAATAGATTGGAGAGGGGGATATTTACTTGAGAAGCTATTGACAGAAACATAAAACATATATGAATTTTCATCATTAATTTTAAAAATAATAAAATTACCAAAAACAAACTAGACAACACAGAGGGAATAAAAGTATTTTGAAGTTTGGTGGAATGCATTTATACATGTATACAAAATGGGGACATTTTGCCCTGGTGAATCTTTACCACAAAATCTTATCCATTCTACAAAGCTAACCACGATTTGATTACAAAGATAGTTAAAACTCTAAGACAATTTTTGATCTATACCTTTTCACTTGAAAAACGCAGAATCCAGTATTAAAATAAATGCATAGCACACATGAATGAAGAGAGGGTCTACATGGCTATTGGAGTGATATTTCCCCCAAACATATGGCATTGACATCAAGAACTCACAGCCACTTGGGCCAAGACCTAAAACCAGCTGTAATGTAAATCTGCAAAAGAAGTAGAGAAAATTCCTGTGTTGCATTAAACTTCAGTTTTTTCCAGAGCTATTATTTTAACAGATACTCATTATATGTACACTTCGCTATCATTTTTTTTTCTCTGCAAGGTTATTTTAAAGTGTAGGACCAAAACCTTACAGAAAGGAGCAACATAAAGAGCAGTATGTGTATCTCTAATTACTGTTAAGATCGCCTTTCCATACACTGATGTTCAGATGAAATTAGTACCCTGGCTGATGTGTCTTAGATGGATAGGAATCCCTAAATTTCATCATTGAAAATACAGATGCCCTAAAAATATATATATATATATATATATCCAGATGAATAGTAGTGGATATTGATCTTATTAATAATATTATCTATTTGAGGACAGACTGGTAGAAAAGGTGGGAGCTGGCAAATTTTTAATGTATTTCCAAGTCTGCTTAAAGGAACCGGGTGGTTTTTACTCGTAAGAGTGAGCTGGGTATATCTGCATGGAAGAACCAGCATACCTAATACCTAATTTAAAAATAAAAAAGCTTTATGGCCAAAGCAAGTATTTCCCACTTGAGAGGAGAAAGAAATCATGGATTATGTGGATCAGGGTCCCAGAGAGTCCCAATTTACAAGATAATAGCCACACTTCCATTTCTCTGTGGTGGACAATCTCAGGGCCTTTAATGAAGCTGAACGGAAGTTGGTCGCCATTTGCTATTGACTTTTCTCAGGAGACAATTCAGCCTTTTTTGCTCAGTTAAGAACTTTAATATTTGTCACATTTTGGAGCTATTTCAATAATCCATTCATGTGGCCATGTTCCCGGGCATTTTACCTTCTTGGGGAGGCAACGGCATTACATACAGGTAGCGACTTGGGAGTCTGACTGACCCGAGGTCACGTGCTGGTTCCACCATTCAAAGCTACGTGAGCCTGAGCGAGCCACTTAACCTCAGTTAAGCATCAGTTTTCTTACCAGAGAAAAGGATATCATAAAAATTTTGACTTGGACCGTTGCAAAATGTCCAACCCAATGCCTGCCGTACAAGGCATTCAATAAATAGTAGATGACAAAATTATTTTTCTAGGATGGTATTTACTGGACAATTAGGGACTCTTTGACCTCTTTACTCTTGTAAGTTGTCTCCTCCCCACTTGTGATGCCATGTCACACATGATGGCTGACTACAAGGTAACTAGAGAGGAGGGTTTTGCCTGGTTTAGTAGAGCTGTCCTACTGCCTTGCCTTTCTTCCTTACCAGTCCACTCTGTTCTTTCTGCCTGTCTCTGCTCAGAGGGCATCTTATCAATGCGACCTTCTCTGACCCCCTTACAAAAATGCAAACATGCCCTAGATCCCCACATCCTCCTTATTCTGCTTTTTATTTCTGTGCAGTACTTAGCATCAGCTGACGGTTTTTCTATTTATGTGTTTATTTGCAGACTCTCATTAGAAAGCAAGCTCCCTGAGGGCAGGGACCTTGTCTCATTCACAACTCTATCTCCTAGAACACTGCCTGATATACAGTAGGTCCTTGATAAATAGTTAACCGAATAAATACTTTTCTAAGAAAAATAAGCTGTCTCCTGCCAGGAAATGACCTGGAGATACCAGAACACTGGCACCTCTTCCAAATCCCCTTCAAGGAGGGGATCTTTGTGTTCACCTTCAGGCTGAAAATGACAATGTGGAGTGTGGGAATGCTTGTCCCTCTGATCTCTCTACAGCACATCATCATTCATCCTTCTTTTACTTGTTTGAGTAAGTGCCATCTCTTCATTTCAAGCTTTTAGCACTGTGTCTATATAATTTTCTACCACTAATAACTTTTAGGTGCTTAGTAAATGCTGAGACGTGGTGATTTTTGCTTTGTGGAAAACATGCAGCTCTCTGAATTTTAGTTATTAAAGACAATCTTTATGTTCTACAAATGGTACATGACATGTTGGGAGATATCTTCTATATCTTCCAGAGATTTATGTTATGAAAAAGATACAACAGAACTCATGGAAGTGACAGTAACATTTTAAACAGGTCTAAAAACAATTTTTTACTTTTTCATTACCATCATTTAAAAATTTTGTTTAAGTTGGTCACGGTGGCAATAAAAACAATATACCAAATAACTCAGAAAAGCAGAATTTTACGGGAATTATTTAGAATGGTTACTCCAAATTGCTACCTTCCTATGTATCATATTAAATAATGAAATTTTAAAATATCAAAAGTAATCAATAGACTTATCCTCAACTGAAGCATCGTTCTCTAGCAAACAGTTTCATCATCTGAGTCAAAATATGTGAACTGTATACTACTTAAATTTGTATTCTGTATACCACTTAAATTGTATATGACTTAAAATTGACTCCATTGGATTACAATTAAGACACTATTGACCTTCTGGATGTTGAGTGCGCCTGGTTTTAACTTTAAACAATCAACTCTAGATCAGTCATTTTTTAAGTCAATATCCAGATTTTAATGGATGGTTGAAGATTTCAGCTCACATACCCACAAGCTGATTAATTGTGATTGACACAGTCCCTGCTGCTAAAGTCCGGATCAATGGCAAATTTACTCATATTATAAAATTTGTTTATGCAGCGATTTTCTTTTTTTTAAGTGCTATTCTTTAAAAAACAAAACAAAACCAATCAGCCTACTCCAAAATGCCCTTTCTGGCTCAGAAAACAAGCCGTAAATATTTAATAGCCTTTACATGTCTAATTCTTTCAAAAGTAAACTGTACTAAATTGTAGGGCTCAATGCCTTAAGTTCTCTTGGATCAACTCTACACTGGGGATCTAAAAGTGAACAGTAACACTCTCTCCTTTGCAGCTTCTCAAGAAACTGACATTATATTTTCCAGAAAAAAAGTAAAACATTAACAAATCTTACATTTTATTTTATTAAATATTAGAATCACAACCACAATTATAGCAATAGAGCATTATTGATAAGTAGTATGTTTGCTCATAAGCTGTAGCAATCATTTCTAATGAGAAATGTGGTATTGAATAGTTATAAAAGATAAACTTTCAATTTCATTTTCAATCTATGTTCATTAGCAGTAGTAGAAGCTAAGTCTTATTGAAGTAGAAATGATTTCAATATGTGGGATGAATGAATCAATTTATACTGCAGGTGAAATTCCACGAGATAAACATATATTTATTCTTAGTCAGTAAAAAGCTCCATCTTCCACTGTCTGGGTAGGAATACCTGAAATTTCATGCTTTTGAGCGCTTTAATTCTTTTTTTATTTACCCAAAAAAGTCACACACCCAAAATGCTATTTTAAAATCAAAGAAATCTGTTCTGAATCTCATTTTACTATTTAATAGAGCAGCTGAAAAATGACTTAAAGATGTGGCCATATGGTGTGAAAATCCAGAATCAAGGAAAGAATGAGACACTGTAAACATGTAAAAAGCAATAAAAAGAGGCAACTCTGAGCTCAGTTAATGAAAAGCTGATGATGGAGACTGTCTTTCATTGATGACATTTAAGGACACTGACTCACTGGTGTTTTCCAAAACATGAATTCTGCATTTCAAGTGTTTGAGAGATTCAGCTGAGTCTCTTTCCCTCAGCCTGCAGTGTTTGCACAGAAAGACTCCATAGAATAAATTACTGAACCTTCCAGCACAGCTCAATTAACTGAATGAAGCTGGGAGGGAAAAAGCTCCAATCTGGTAGCCACAGAACAGAACCTGGCACCATTTTTGCTTAAAGAGTGTACAAGTAGATCATGGGGCATTTGGTAGACAGTCTGAATTTAAGAGCAATGGCAACAGGAAGAGGTGTGAGGTACTCAAACTACTGCTTTGCCCTCTGCTGACGCTTCCACGAGAAGTTAGAGTCAGGTGTCTGCATTCTGGAGTCACTTTATTGCCTGTCTTCATGAAGAATTTTGGTGTCTCTGCCCTGTTTCCCCAGAACATATAAGCTGAGCCAAGCTTTCTATTCCCCAGAATTTCCAATTGGTCTCTTCCCTTAAAAGTACCTCCTTAATGTAACTCAACTTCATGCAATAAAACCTCAAGTCTACTGATGAGTGATTAAACCACGTATGCCTGAAGAATTGACTGGTTCTGATCCTCTATCAGTGCTCTGAAATCAGTTATTTGTACATTAATTTATTCAACAAAGATTTTCTCACGCCAGGCACTGGTATTATCAAGGTGGATAAAACAGTCTGTGTCCCCAAAGAGCTCACATTCCAGCGAGGAAGACACCCTTGCAAACGAAATTTACAACAGATGAGTTAATTTATGCCAGCCCGGGGGCGTGCAGTTCTCAGAGGGGGCGTCTCAAGTGGGGAAATGCTACAGGTTCTGCTGAGTTAGGGTTTACCCAAACCCACGGAGTAATTTTAGATTTGATTTCTTAGGAAACATGTGGATGCTTGGAAGGCATCTGAGCCATATCCCTTGCTTCCTTGAGGATAAAGCATGATCCTCTCTACCCAGCCCTCCCCCTTAATTCCAGCATGTGGGAGGGTGGCAGAGAGAGATTCAAAGGGGACTGCTCTGAGGATGACTTGCAAAGAACTCAGACTCTGTCCCCTGGCTCTCCCAAACCACTTGGTGACAAGACAACAATAAAGGAGGAGTAATGCTAATGATCACAGGGTTTGCTTACACATTAACAACTGACTATTGCCCTCAACCATACAGGATCCCACAGTCAAATAAGTCAGTAGCTGTGGAAGTTGTGAAAACCACAACTTGAAGGCTGAAAGACTCACATTGTACCAATGGCGTTTCCTTAAAAACAGACAACATCCTCGTCAGTAGCAAGTGCTGAAAACACAAAGAATGACTGAAAGATAGGAGGGGTGAGCATGTGAGAAAGCAAAGAGATGTCAGCGAGAGCTGAGAGGAAATCCTATCACAGCAACCTGACCCCCTCCGCACAAAATCACTAGGTCTCCTTTGAGCCTAATGTTCCCCTCTGCCTGGGGAATTTGGCCTCATTCCAACAGCAGTGCCCTCATGTGCTGCACTGAAAATAAAACAAAGGATGCCATTCATCATATTTTTCAACAACTGGTTTCTTTTCTTAGTTTGGAAGAAAAACTTGGCAATCACAAAGCTCAGTTTTTTATTTTTATATATTTTTTTCTTAGTGTCAAAATAAACTGAAAAAGGAAAAAAAAAGCCCAATGGTAAGAAAAGAAAAATACACAAAACCCTTCAGAGCTCAGTCGGCCACACACTGCCATTCGGCTGACACCAAAGCGTGGAATGCAACACTCTTAAGTTCTCCCAACCCAAAGGGCCGGCTGCTTTCTGCTTCTGTAAGATGTGGCTACTTAGGGAAATTCACATAGGCTCCCAGTGTTAACTGTGCCGCATATTTACTTTAATCAAAGTGACATTTCCCAGATGGTGTCATCCAGAAAACCTCATCTGAAATGAGGAGTACAAGAGAACTCAGTTGTACATTCCAGGGAAAATTGGATACAGGTGTTCCCCCATTTTAAGATGCCTCAGTTTACGAGCATATAAAACCATGAAACAGATACATTTATGGCATGTGGCCAGTACCCCCACCCCTTGGAAATGGGTGCCTGGTACCTAGAATGGGTCCCAGGCAGCCATATGAAGGTGAGAATGAATAAGTGATAACATCTCTCCATTACCAGCTCCACCACCCTAATACTCCCCAGTGTTAACTCTGAGCCTAACGTTTTGTGGTTCCCAGACCCCTCCTCCACCTGGGGTGGGGAGAGGAGGAAAATTGAGAGAGAGTTTGAAGCAAGAAGCCTCTGAAGGTACCTCTGAAAATGAGAGCTAAAGGATCTAATTCACTGACTCTACATGCGGTGAATAAAACAGCTTCCTCCATGGAGGGGGGAGCATAATGATGACATTTACTTTAGCAATTAAACCACTGTGAAGTGGCTTTGAAAGAAAGGACAGGCATTATGGAGCCCACAACCTAACCTGGAGGTCTTAGAAGACCTTTCCTGGGAAATGACTCATCGCTCCAGAAACTAGAGAGCAACGGGTAAAAAGCGTGGGCTTTAGAAAGGACAGACATAAATGGAAACCTGGTCTGGCAACTCACCAGCTCTCCAACCTCTCTGAGCCTCAGCTTCTTGTTTTTTTCCTCCACAACTTACGCATTTCTGGTGCTGGGCACCAGAGGACACATTCATTTGTGACAACCCTCTGGCCCTGCTCTGTGTGTCACAACACCGAGTGAGCCATTACAGGGGGAGAGGACTCTTCCTGGAAACCATTCCCCCACTGGCAGAGTTGGCAGTAACTTCACTGCGCATGGAAGTGACTATGAACCACATAAATATATTGCACTAAATCCTAATTATCCCCAACTCAACTTCCCCTTTAACTGGGTCCAAAAATGCCCTTGGCCACTCCCAGGACCAGCTACATAATTTGTGGGGCCCAGTGCAAATAAAATATTATTCAGAAGTGCAGGCACAGCAGAGAACGGAACAAGCACAGGACCCTGTGCTGTGCGCAGGCCGCCAGCCCACAAGGCCGACCCTGGCCACGCCAATACCACCTGTCATGAGGGGCAGTTTGATGAAGAAGTATAATTGGGAAAAGACAGCAGTTTCAACAAATTGTGGCCAAAATATCTTATGTTTGCAAGTTTTACAAAATCGTACAGCCCTATGAATGGATTACCAGGGCCCATTCCAGGCCTCCTGAGGGCTTGATGCAAGTGACAGCACCTGCAGCTTGAGTTTCACTAGCATCACAGTGAATCTGCCCTGCTAAAATATACTAGGTGCTCAGTAAATGCTTGTGAACGAAGCCTTGTCCTCTGAGACTTCACAGTCTAGCCAGCGAGACAAACAAGAGATCAGTAAAACCCTGTCATGCCTCGATGTATCAAGCTCAAGCAGAATAGCTGCATGACATGTGGGGACGCGAATCCACAGCAGAACAAATGACCCAAGTGCCTCTCTACCGTCAGACAGCCAGGAGGAGCTCTGAGCTATTGCTTACACAATCCAAATTCACCCCGGTCCTAGCTGCAGTTCTGGCGCCATCTGGTGGCAATTTTCCTCCCTGACTTGAACACTGATGGGAACCATTCTGAGCTCTATGGCCATTTTGGCTCTTTCAGGACAGTGGGAGCGATTCTAAAAATCTCCCAATTAATTGAAGCAAGTTTTGTGGCTCAATCTGGGGAAACCCATCTGGGAGAAACCTGGGAACGTGGGGATTCATCCTCCACTTCCTCACTTGGGGAGGCAGGGTTGTGCTTAGCAGCACAGGATCAGTCCTGCAGAGGAGGCCCTGACAGACATGGGGAGGAAGCTATGAAACTAGATGCCGATGGATCTTCCAGGCACAGGAAGAAAGAAGTGGGCAGGAATTCAGTATACTATACTTGTGTAAAAGACAGATCTGGAAGAAGTTTTAAATGAGGAAAGAGTACAGAAGTATTGGAGAGCAGAGAGCGGAGAGCGGTCTAAGGTCTAGGAGAAGTTTCAGGATTCTGAGGTGGGCCATCCTAGGGAACTGCCATGGAAGGAGAGGTTCAACGAACTGGATATATAATTTCTAACCAGACTGCAAGAAACTAGAGGCAAAAACTAACCAGGCCTGGAAGAGTCCTGAAGTCCTGAGGATGTGGGTCCAAGGGTGCTGTTTAGGGTTAGAGCAATGGTATAACCCTGCAGAATATGGGATATGGTGGGAAGAGGCTCTTGGTTGACCTAGTGGGCTAATAAGAACTTGGGGAATTTTATTTCTTTACAGTCACCTACTCTAAAGGTTTGCTGTGAAAATCACATAATAGTACTTGACACTAAGTTGGAATTCAATGACAGATAATCACAATTAATGATGCTAAGGCTTTGCTGAAGACTTCTTTCCTATATCTTCCTATTTCATCTTCCCTTATCCTTGTGAAGTAGTGGAGTGGATATCATGATGGAAGATGAACTATGAAACACAATTTTAGGGTAAATAGAAAATAATACTTACCAAATACCAAAAATTCTTTACATTTGCTAGATACAGCTTAGTTTTATAACAATTGGTCATTGCTAGACTACATCAGTAATAATATTGCTTTTCCCAAAGCAGTTGGACTTCATGAAGGTACCTAAGAAGTTAGGAAACAGTGACTGGCTGCAGATGGGGTTTCCTAAGAACAAGTTAATAGCATGATACATAGAAAGTTTAGAAAAGACGTCTGGCTGGGCGCCTACCCCCCAGTGCAAAAGCATCATCTACCTGGCAGGGGAAGACGGCTACAAAAGGAAAGAAATGCAACTATTAAAAGACTGAAAAGACTTTAACTTTGAAATTACATTAGTCTACATTTTTAATGGTGGAATAAACTACTACATGAAAGACCTTCAGCTGGAAAACTCCGTCTTACACTTTACTGTGACGTTTCCCATCCTTACCCCAGCTCAACACTCAGACTCCCTATTAGCCAAAAAAGCACGACTGTCAAAGGGAACACAGAATGTGACAATGAGAAAACGATGAGGTCAAGAGAACACAACGTGAACGAGCACAAAAGGCGAGTAATCGCCAACAAGCTGTTTTCATTAGGAACTACATACTCACACTGACTATTTTCTGCCTTATTCTCCCTCCCATCCATTTGGTCTGTTGATAGGTTTATTTCTGACAGGACCCAGTCAGGAAGACAGAAACCACACTAAGCATTTCAAAAGAAATAATGTGAAAATTTGGTCAACAGTTGCTGGAGAACCAAAAGAGCACGGAAAGAACGCGGTACGCAGGGTTATAAATAACTGCTAGGAGCACGCCGCCTGCCCGGGGCTGGGGGAACAAAGCGGGGAGGTGGGGTTCTCGGAGCCTCCAAGCTCAGCGGAGAGGCCTTGCAGAGCCGGGGCTCAGCCGCTGCTGGTGCTTCTGAGGGACACAGTGAGGCTAGTTCTGAAAGCGTCAGCAACAAAAAGCTGGAGCCTGAAACCAAGAGCCACCATCGGGTCAAGAGCCACTGCCATCATGGGGCTGCCAGAAACAGGAAGGAACAGGAAAGAGGAAGCCCCTCTTCTCCTTCGGCCCTGAAGTTTCCCCACCCCTCTCCCCAGATATGCAGAGCCTAGTGGGGAACCAGCTGGCAAGGAAGAAATGCGCTATGCAGAGTCCCAGTGGCATAAAGAAGCATAGGGAAGGGTCAGTGTGGAGCTGACAGACAATAGCTGGACTGTGTGCACGCTACACATTTAGAAAGAGAAATTCATCCAATGTTTAAGGTCTCTGGCTCTCACCTTAATTCACAACAAACCAGTTTACCTCCAAATGCTGCAAAAAGCTCAAAAGAAGTGGCAGAGTAATCCAACGTCAGGCTGAGTTCAACCAGAGCCGCGTTCACTAGGACCCTTCCTTGCACCTTGAAGGAGCATTCTAAGAGATTGCTCTCAGTGTCCTAATTGTTCTTACCTATGAAAAATGGGCTCCCTCGAAGCCATGTGCCAGCCTGCTTAAAATAATAAGCTTTTCTAACCCCCGAGCGTGACATACTCCGGGAGCATGGTCTGGATGCTTATCAAACAAGTTCCCGGGCCATTCTCTAAAGTTTCTGGGCAAGTACAAACAACAGAGTCAAATAAACGCCTTTTAAAAGCAAGGCAGTGGAGCACGTACCCTGTCAGTGAGATCCTCATATCCCCACAGAGTAAACAGTAACATGAGAATATTTATACTAAACAAAACTGTATATCAAGCCTGCTTTGGCTCAGCCAGAGGGAATGATAAATTCCTTGCAGATCTCTCATAGAGTGGTCCTTTGTGGACCACGGACGCCACTTCCAAGACAGTACAAACCAATTACAGAGCAAGGCTTCTCATTATGTTGAGGAATGAAACTATCATCCCCCATTTTGTTTGATTTTACAGTTATATTTTACTTAGCCCACTCCTCCCCCTTATGTTAAAGACTTTTTAATTTATTGTCGAGTGAAGCCCACAGTCAGGTTGAAACAAATGACAGCCCCCCTCCTCCTGCCCAATAATAGCAACAATAAAAACCCTATCACCCTCATAGTCTAGCTCTTTGCTTTCCTTGTCCCTCTTCTAAGAAACTAAAGGTTGAAGTTTAAAGCAGATAGAGCAAAAAAATCACTAAAGAGTTAATAAAATGTCAACTCTATTTGTCCGCATAGATTTTGTCCCATTTATAACTGGCACAAGTCATGGGCGAAGTCATCTGGCAGGAAATGGAGGTTAAACGAGCCACGAACCCACACTCCGTACAATGTCCACTTTGAGGTCCGATGGAAAAAAACGCTGCTGAAACATTTACACAAAGTGCTGGTCTGTTTCTAAGAGAGCAATATGAGAAAAGGTTAATATCAGTCAGGGTATTTGTCAGTTCATTGGGTCAGATTTTCTCAACCCAATTTGATAACCCTTCTTATTGTTATAGATCCATCCGGGCTACACGTGTCAGCTTGTGCATAAAAAGGGCTGATGATGCCACATCCGTCCACAGGACAAACCTTCAGCAACTTACAGCTGTTTCCAGTTTTCTAAAGAGCCATGGCTGAGCAAGAGAAAAGGGGAAGAGAGAAAAGGCAATAGAAAGACCAGGGGAATCAATATAAACAAGAGGTAAGAAGTATGATTGTGCTGGTTTTGAAAATTATTTATAACAAAAATAGTAAGTTACTGTTTTCAAAAGACAGCTGACTCAAAGGCCAAATTTCATCCACTCTATAAACCATTAACTAAACCTCTTATGTAGTGCAGAGTCCATCATAATAGATTGAAAAGGGAAAAACAGGTTTTATATGATTGTACCCTTTAATGGATATTAGAAATTTGACAAAGTTATATTTAGAAAGTGTGGGCTTAGTGAAACTGTCTTAATCAGATGTTTAGTTTTTTGTTTTTTTAACTTTTATACAATTAATATATAATTTTTAATAATTAATTGTAATAAAATATACATATCATAAAATTTACCATTTTAACCATTTTTAAGTGTGTAGTTCAGTGGCATTAACTATTCACATTATTGTACAACCATCACCACCATCCATCTCCAGGATTTATTTTTTCATCTTCAAAAACTGAAACTCTCTACTCATTAAATAGATGTTTGGTTTTAAACAGGCCTTGCTCAAAACCGGCAGTCTAGAAGGCAGTGATATGAATCTGGAGAGGTTAATCCAGGTAACAACATCCTGCTACAACCCCAAATAAGTCAGTGACATCCTGTGCTTTTTATTCTCTCTCATCTGTTTAATACTGATGACCAAATTGAAGCAAAGCTCTAGAAGAGATCTGAACAGAGCATCAATAATATGTTTCATTTTTACATTACAGCTCACAAAGTACTTCCATTTAATACCTCAGGACACAGTCTGGGTGGGAACTCTTTTCCCTATTTTATAGGCAATGGAACTATGGCTACATGAAAGGTAAGAGCAAAGACCAGAACCCAAGCCAGAATCCACTGTCCAGCACTCGTCCTACGAGGTCACATGGCCTCTGCCAAAGGAAGAGAAAAACAAGGCATGACCGCTTCTCAGCTCTTCCAGACCCACTGGGTCTAACTAGAGAGCATCTGCTCTCTTCACCACAGCCAACTAAACTTCCTTACACCTGAAAACCATACCTGGTCCATCATTTTTCCATCTTTGTTGTATTTATATTGACAGCATAAACAAAACACCGAAAGAAGCATAATTCTGAATTAAAATTTATGTGATCACATTCAAGAGTCAAATGTACGTAAAAAAAATTAGGGTAGATCACTGGATCCTATAAAAAGACCGACTTTAATTTCTTTTTTATTCTTAGTTAAAACAAATTCATGTCATGTGCTCTTACTAGACAAGACCACATTCTTGCTAAACAAAATCTATGTAAAAATTCATTTCTTTGTACATTATGGCTATAAAGCGCTTTGTACTAAAGCAATATAAGCATTAAGGATTTATATAAAATTGCCAGAATCAACAAGTGGCTTCTTTTAGTTCACAAAGAGGCAACATATTTTGATTTCTTTCAAATAAAATTCTTCCACCAATACCCTTCTCTTTGCTCAAGATCAATATATTCCCTAAAGCTTCAGACTTCCCAGTTAAATTCTAAAAAGAGTAAATATAATTCCTTGAAGTCATGCCCCACACCACCATTCCACCTCCCCACATAAACATAAAAAAATTAGACAAATCTGGCTTTTGGAGTTACCTCCAGGATGTACAGTAGATCATCCTAAACACGGGAAGGCAAGAAAGAACAATCATACTCTGAAAGAGTAATTTTATTTTATAATTCTCCCCACTTTTTAATCACTCGGTATTTGACCTTTTTTAAAGTACATATTAAAAAATGATTACTCAAAAAATGAAAATTGAATACAGGACATGGGAATAAAAAGCTCAGGAAAACCAGGGTCTGTTTTTAGTTTTGTCCATGATCATTAAAGATGATTCAGCAACCATGGCCATTTTACCCAGCTGATTCAGGGGGGCTCCAGTGCTTGCAAGTGCATAAACTTGATAGAGAGGAGCTCTCATGAGGTTTTAATGATGACTAGAAATATCACAAGGTGATTACGGACAATCTATAAACACCTGCTGTTGTCTTTGAACAGAGAGTGCTTCAGTTTTCCAATACACAGGTCGAACCAAGCTCTTGTATCTTCCCCTCATTTTTGCTGGCCAGAAGAAAACTCTGTCAGCTGATATTTTTCCTTAAAATTTCAATGAAGCCTGAGACCAGATCACATGAAAACACCTCCCCGTATCTTCCAGAACTCCCCGATATGTTCCTTTATAGCGTGTTCGGCACAGTCCTTGCACTCTTGGGGTGTAAATCCAATCAGCGCTCTCCCTATAGTGCCAATTCCCTGGTCACTTGCCAACTTTTTAACCCGAGCTTCTATGTAATGAGGAGATGTATAATAAAAATGATCCCCAAGAACACTGTAAGCCATGTATCGAGAGTCTTCTGAGCTTTCCTTAACTTCATGTTCTTCAAAACTCTCTACGTTGCAAGCTATCTCAATCTTCCCTTCGTGAGGAAAAGCCATCGTTTGGACACCCTTCAGTCCATTCACATTTGAGCCCCGAATGGCACTAGCGATCTCTTGTCCCAGAGCCAAGTCTTGAGAGTCGATGGTAACGTTGCAGTTCATCACATATGGGCTGGCGCCGATGCCTAAATCATTAGAAAAGCATTGTAACCAAGCAAAGCAAAAGCCTCATTCTGAAGATTCTATTCTGTAGCCAATTTTAACCCAAGGAGTTTCCTTTACTCGGTTTCATTTTAAAATTATACAAATATTCCTCATTATCAACTCCAGAATTTTCTGAAGGTCGCATATATTTTTAAATAACAGAGCTATGTGAGCTACGAGCGGATACTTTTATCTACTTTAAATGTACCGTATGTTTCTTCTAGAATGGTTAGGAAGAACCCAGACTTTCCAAAATATTCAACAGAAAAAGGCGCACTTGAGAATTAAATACCAACAGCAGCAAAACGTCTTGGCTTTCCATCCATCTCCAAGGCCATCTCCACGGGGGCTGGAATTCAGTGCCAGACCTCAGGGTCCGGGAGACAGGAGTAAATCACACTCTGCATCCTTCCCTTCCTCCCCAAACTCAGGCCTGTCATCACTGAGCTACGTTAAGATCTGATCCAAATGAGCCTCAGCAACAGTCTTGGTTAGGAAAGGAGGTCACCAAAAAGTGACAAATAACCTTGCAATTGGGAAGGACAAAGGGGCTCTTGTGTCTCGTGACGATGTGGGTTTGGCAGGGTTCAGGCCTCTACACGTACCTTCTTAGTACGACCCGTTGGAGGCACCTCTTTCCTCCATCCCCGGGGACTGCCACTGCTGCTCCAGAGCGCTGTTACCCTAGAGCCCGGGGGCAAATGCCCAGCTTTCCCCTGCCTGGGGAACGATGCAGCTCGTGTTACATACATAGCCCTGCTCTAATTATAGTTTACATTATAAGATGGACAACTCGGTTAAATTAGCATCGATATAAAAAGCTTGGGTTTGCAGTTTCTTCATTTTGGGGGAACTTCACATTTCTAAAAGCAAAGTTGACTAGGATTGTTGGGGGATAAAAAACTGACCTCATCTTCAGCATGACAATTCCATAGCTACTATTTCTACATGATTTTACTGTTATTGCTTTTTCTTGCTACTTTCAAACTTATTGCTCATGGTGTCAGTAGCCATCGAGAGATCCTGCTGAATTCACTTCCCCCTAGACAGCTGTGGTTTGGGGGCTTTGCTGCCCAGCCTGGGTACTCTCATACTAATAGATGTTTTACAGAAAATCAGCACACGGAAACCGCATTTCATCTTTTTCCCATACATGTACATAATGAAACATTTCAACTCCCGAGGCTGGGCCTCTTCCTACTGGGAATTCTGCAGGAATGAATCAGATTACAGGATTTCTCCTTAATGCTGATTTCATAAAAATTAAATTTCCTAACAGTCAATACATCTCTCTCTCAACCTCATATACCAATTACTTGCTCTAAATATCTTTGAGAATTATATCAGTTTTAACATTTCACAGAGTACAACTGGAAATTTTTTTTTTGTCAATGTTAATGTCATTCATTAACGGAGAGCATCCAGGCATGGCTTCTCTCTCCTCCACCCCTCAACAGGTAATGTTACAAACAGTCCCATTTCCTTGTATCTGATATACATACCCTATTCTGACCCAAGAAGTGGCCTCATCTTTATCGTTATTCAAACAAACAGCTGGACCACACTCAGACTTGGCTGAAGAGTATACATATATGGGGTTACACTAAGTACTGTTCAAAATACCTATCAAGCCTATTGTGCTTTGCTGTCCCAGAAGTTAGATATGTCAGTTAACATTCAGATAACCACATGCAATTTATCAGCATGGGGGAGCAAGTCTCTTTCAAGGCAAGTTTGTTCATACGGACCCAGGGCTCTTCTTCCCCACAGTATGACGGCATAGGCCATTCCATCCCTAAAGACATGGGACTTTTTCTGAGTTCTCCATCCAGCAAATTCCAAGGCACCTTTTACCACCATGTGCCCAATAACTGTCCCTTTTTCATAGAATTTCCAAAGTTGATCATTCTTGCTAATAAACAAACTCATCACTAAGATAAACTATTAAAGATACAATAAGTTGAGATGTTAAGCCCAGAGCACGAATTCCATAAAATACACTTATCCCAACACTAATGTGCTTAATTAAAATAAAACTCTACTTAAAAGATTCCTTTAAAAGCATACTTTAAAGTTAATTATTTCTTAGAAAAATAAAATTAAACATTAGAAGTAACTTTTATATTCTCTCGTAAACAAGAGGTAATCATTTAAACAACACAGAATGATCATTTTTTCTATATGCCCTTGTTATTATATTTTAATTCTTCTATTAAACCTTAGTTAAGCAATTATTTATTTTTTATCACCATATCTTATTCAAGCAGTGAAAAAACAGAGGCAGTCAATGAATTTGAGACGTTTCTGACCTAATCAGGTAGGAGTTTCCTCCCTGAGGGGTTAGGAGGCCATGACTCATTTCTGCAAAAGAAGGAGGAAAGCAAGAAGGGAAGGAGGGAAGGAAGGAAGGAAGGAAGGAAGGAAGGACGGAAGGAAGGAAGGAAGGAAGGAAAACTGCTTTCTGCTCAAATGCACGCTTTTTTAATTCCTCCATTTAATCCTTCCCAAGTCCAACACCAATATGGTGATCCAATTCTAATGAACCAAATTCTGCATTTAAATCCAGCAGTCCCACTGACCTTATTTAAAATGCTGAATTTGATTTTTTTAATGTTAATTTAAACTTAGTAAGAATTTTTTAAATAAGGGAGCTAATTAATCCCAGCATATCGTATTTCTAGTTAAATGTCACATAATTAAAGTAATTCCATTTTTTGCTCTAAAATTAGAAACCTGATGTGAAAGTTTGTTTCTCAGTTTGCGGTTTCGCTCGGCTTCTGCCTCCTGCAGATTGGCACTCGGCTGCTCTGGCGGCAGCATGAATCTCCTCACTGCAAAGCTGAAATTCCAATTTTATTCCAATGCAACTGTCACAACGCCCTGAAGCAAGCTAAAAACAAGGCAAAAAAATCTTTGGTATGATTTTGCTTTCCATGTGTTCTTTAATGAAAAATTTATCATTCTAAATATTGGTGTTTACTCCCAGTTAAATACTTTTTTTTTATCAAAAAGAAAAAGAAACTGAGATTCAGTTGCTATTATTTCACAGGGAAGTATAACAGGCCTGATGTTTTCCTGACAATTCTGTTATTTTCTTGTGTGGAAACACTGTATTTATCATATACTGTACGGCTGGTGATTCAGATATTGTAGAGACCTTATGGTGAACTGATATAGATGTAAACTCTTTATGCCAGATTGTTTGAGCATAAAAAAAACAAATGCACTTAATTAACATCTGATGTGTAGCTTTTGCAAACACAAATGCAATATTTGTGTTTGAGCACTGGCAGTAATGACTGTGAACTATGCTATTAATGTCTGGTTTAAAGATGCTTGTGGTAGGACCACGTCTGGAATAACACAAATAAAAAACTGCATTCAGACAAAACAATAGCGAAGAGCCCATTAGAAAAATGAAAAAGCAGCACTGACGAAATGCATGGATTTTTTTTCCTTTAGATCAAAATTAATCTCAAAAATAGTTCCAGGCACCATCATCTTCAATCAATTAAAGGTGAAAAGATTCTATATATTTTCGTCCACAGAAAGGGTTTCATTTTAGGGGGTCAGAAGTTGCTGAAGGATGTATTTATAAGTTCTATTCATTATATTAAACTCTTTTTTGATGGCTAGCTTAAAAAGATGCATGAGGAGAGAGCTGAGGTGGTATTCTGGGATATTCGGCATTTTTATAGGTGAAGAGAGAACTTCAAATTTGTGGATTATATTACAGTTTGAAGGAATAAAGAGATTCTCATGAACTAATGTTCAACTTCCTCAGTAAACATGTTTTTACTGAAATCCTGCTGAGTACCAGGAACCATGCAGGTTTCTGTGTGCAAAAACATGAAGAAGGTTAAAATAAGATAAAACCTAGCTTCAGAGTAACAAATAGAGCAAGAAAACAGACTCGGAACTCAGATTCAAAAATATAAACCAGTTGTTATTATTACCAAAAGCAATTAGTCATCATTACATTTAAATTTTTTAGAGTGTGTACTAAAGAGAAACCGCAGCTGAAACAGGACATTTGATGACTAAAGCCATAAAACTCAAACATAATTGCTAAGTCCGATGTTCCCATGGCGTGAAGAATGCAGAACCCTTATGCATGTGGCCAAATCCACAGGAAAGAAAGCTAAGTGATACCATGTAGCATAGGGCCGGGAATGGCTCCCCGTGGGTCTGAATTCAAGTTCCACCTCTTCAGGGGCACTGCCTCTGCTCAGCTGTCCTTCTGTAAAATGACTATGACATCTTCCTGCTCTGTAAGGAATTCTGAGCCTCAATTTCTCAACTCCGAATTTTACAGAGTAACAGTAATTCAGAGAGAAAATTAAAGAAGATCCAAGTTAACATCATCATGGAATGAAGCAGCCCAGGTGAGAGGAACCTCAGGGGACTTGTTTGCTCCCAGTTTTCTGCAGGAGAACAGCGCTTTTCAGCAGCTCACACAGAGACAAAACCGAAGTCCTTTATGTTTCAATTACAGGTTATACACTTTATTACAGATCGAGACTTTCATCTTCCATCATCCCAACTAGATTCACAAGCAAATGTAAAAAATTATGAAAACAGGTTCCTCAACACAGGACTCATTCTAAAACTAGAAGTTATTTTTCAAAGGCGAGGTAAAATTTTGTGTGTGAAGTACATTGAGTTATTTAAAGTCAGGAAAAGTGCCTGACGCTCTACTTCTCATTTACAGAGAGAGAAGAAAGCAGAGGCAACTCTCAGTAACCCATTTAAATACCTAAACAGAAGTCCCTCATCCCAAGATGTACCAATTACCTCCATCTACGATTCCTAAGGCATCATGAGGCTATAGTTCAAAGAGTTGTCCCTGTATTTTTAAACAATGATGCATATACGCAGGCCAGTCACACAATATATCAGCCAACAGTGTTTAACTTACTCCATAAATGTTTAGGGTTTTAAAATACATATGTATAAAGTATTTATTTATAGATCTAAAAGTATCAATTATTGCTGCTTTGTCCTTATTTATGTTCCCCATGAGCTGGCCAACTACAAACTTTTAAAAGGAATTTGGTTTAAAAGATTTTGTGTGTTTGGCACTGACTATGGGTGTTAATCATTTCTGAGTTCACTTTTTTCTCTTCTGTTTATAATACTCTCAGGGAACTTCAAAACAGAAACCTGTTTCCTTATAGATTCTGCTTCCTCTTGCGTACTGTGTAGATTAATTTGTCACTGGAAAGTTAACTGTAAGTGTTCAGTTGATAGCACCAATCATTTCTATTTAATTTTTTTGGAAAAGAAATAAATACAGCAACAATATGCTGAGGCTTTTCTGTTTTGATGGGAGGAGTGGAAAACTATGTCGAGAAACACTGATGTAAATTAAAAATGTTAGAAAAATATACAAAGCCATTAAATTTAAAAATAAGAAGAGAAATCACCATGGTTAAAGTCTAAATTCATTGAAAAATAAGACAAATAACATTTCTACCCTAACGACAGGGTTATTACAATCCTACTTCAGTAGATATTTCTTTAAAAAATCAAAGCCTTTTTGCTCCTCCTTTACTTAAGTGTTTCTTAAGGGAGAGTTTGTGCAAGTAAGGTAACCTAAGATTTTGGCTGATTGTATGTCTTAAACTCGAATTACACTCTTGTTCGTGCAATATTAGAAGCTAATTGTTTATCCATATCCCTTATTCATTGTTCCTCCTTGAAACATTTTATCTTTCTATTAGAATCTGCTTTGAGCCTATTAAGTGAGAGGGTCTCTCGATGAATAACGGTCTACCTAACCTTGGCATCTTATAATTTTCATGTGTTTTGCACAAACTAAGGTTCCTACCACTTGGTAGGAGATATTAGCAAAAAAAAGACATATGGGGGAAAAGTTGTGCTATTTTTTCCTTATCTTGAATCTTTCATCAGCAATCTGAATTAATGCATTGAAACTCAGCTTTTATAAAATTGACCACTGAGAAACTTTACTAATCACCCTTTATGAAAGATGATAGAAAATAATCACAAGATCAGGTTAGAGAAATCATGAAAATAAGTTGGAAGATTTAAGAATTTTAAAACATTTTTCTTGCAAATATATAAGATAAGTAAAACAAATAGATGCATATATATTTTTTAATATTGAGATCATACTGTTTATACTACTTTATACCCTTTGGCCTTGACCCTGGCTGTTCCCTCCGCCTGAGGACTTTGTCTACCACTCTGCATGGCTGACTGCCTCACTCCCAGTCTCTGCTCCAACGCTGCCTTCACAATGAGGCCTATTTCGGTTTGTCCTGTTTAGAAATCACAATTCACTAGATGCCCACTGTCTTGTTCAACTTTTTTTTTTGGCGGTAGTACTTGTTTCTGACATACTATATAACTCATTATTTATTAAGTTTGTTATTTATTGTCTCTCTCTTCACCCCTTCCCCACTGGAAATATAAGTTTTTTGAGGCACATAAATTCTATATTTCCCACTGATGGTAGTGCCTGGCACATAATAGCTACTTAATAAATACTTGTTGCATTAATCAATAAACTACAAATTCTCTCTACATTGTATTGTATTTTCTATGTTTAAAAATTCTTCCAAAATTTCATGCTTAATTGCTTGCATAATAGCCCTTCACCTAGGTATGCCATAGTTTAATCACTTTCAAATATTGAACATTTACGTTGTTTTCAGTATTTACTATTATAAATAATGCTGTGATTAAACACACTTGTGCTTAAGTACATAGACCTTTTATTGTTTCCTTAGGAATAAATCTACTTCCTTAGAATAAATCTATCACTAAAACTAGAATCTCTGCAAAGCAGTTACGTATATTTTTGGAGCTCTTGTTAGACATCACTGCCTCACTTCTCAGAAGTTTACCCCACCTGATGCTACCATTAGTAATAAGAGTGTCTCTGCATCCTTACCAGTATCAAATATGACCTTTCAAATGTTATCTGTAGACATTTTTGTGCCAATCTTGGCATATTAAAGTAAACTTAGGATTTTCATATGTTAATAAAATTCTCCATGTTAATCACAGATCTCCGTGTGGAGTGAAAACAGAGAAGAAATCAGAAATCCCGATGAGGTGTCCATTTCAATCAAATAAGGTAAAATAGGTGAGATCATCCCAACCCCAGACAATCATGAGGTGAGACGGGAGAGCACTGTTCACTTTGGTTTAAACAGTTGCAAACCGAGTTTGTCCTTAGAAGACTAAAGATGATTAGTGACAAAGTGAACATTTAGTCTTTAAACTCAGATATACTTTTTATACCAGGTTAAAGTTTTTCCCATTTATTCTCACAGAACTGCAGAAATGTGAATTAAGGCTTTCAAAGGATTGCCTCACCTAGACTACAGCCAGTTCTGTCTTCTAATACCAGTATTCCTGCTTCCAATTCCTGCCCACTGACTGGAATCCCAGTCACCAGGCACTGCACTGACCAGGTTTGGTCTTTGGCGGGGCTCAAATTGGAAACCAGGAAATAGCTTTCTGAAAATTTAGCTACAAACATACCCTTCTACGTTTGTGAGACAAATCGTGGGAAAATATGAGAGGTTCAAATTGGCAGGGAGCAATCAGTTTCTTCCTTTTTTCCATAACTAAATACTAAAACACATTTGTAATTGCTTTTTTATAAGTCTTTTCTCTACAAGGAAGAAAAAATGGCCTGTTAGTACTGTGTTTAGCACTTAATAGACATTATTTCAACTTCACAGTCTCATGAAGGAGATAAAATTATGTTCATTTTATAGATACGGGAACTGAAGCTTAGTGAGACTAAGGAACACTCAGAGGTCACAAGGCCAATGAACAGCAAGGCCAGGATTTGAGCCCAGCCTCAAAGCCTGTGTTGATTTTACTTCACAGCTCTACTTGATTCCAGGTATCTTTGGCTTGAGAGCAGAACTCTGCACCAGGGATTAGCAACCAAAAGCCTAAGTGGAACTGCGGCAAAGCTGTGCCAGGAGGAAATGTCTTTCTTATGGTTGCCCACCTCTTGCTCCTTGGGGACCTAGCATTCTAGCAATTGCTAAAATATTTACTGACTTCAAAAATGGTACCTAACATGGTTTAATCTGTGATCTCCACAGAAGATATCTGATACTAAAAAGACTCAAACAAAAGGCACTAGGATGGTGAAGGGAAGAGAATGGGGATGGAGTTTTGGGTGGGACACTACTGCTTTTTCCCAAGGGAAGCCCTAAGCAAGGGGGAGGGCTGGAGTAGGGGAGATCCAGGGGAAGGGAGAATATTATTCCCGGTGTTTATTCTCTCTGTTCTAGAAGTCGGTTGTCTAGAAAAGCTTCTCTCCAGGGTACCTCTAGAACTGAGTTCAAGCTAATTCCAAGCATCAGCATGGCCACACTGGGTGTTCAAGTACTGAAAGGCTTTCTTACCAGCTAAAAGTAAGCTCTACCAAAGTACCGTCCCCATCACAGCCCAGGATCCAACCTCACCCCTGGTACAACGGCAGGCCTCCAGGACCTGCCCCAGTGTCAACCATTCTCATCATCACTGGCCACGCTGCAGGGCTGGTTATTTATCTTGAACATCACTCTTGGGGTCTCTCACTGAATATCTGATAAGGGCTTCCAGCCTCTCTGGTCAGCTTATCGAAGGCGTGGGTAAGAGTAAGAGCCGAGAGGAGACCCTCAACCGGTTCAAGAAGGAGCCCCAGCAGCAACCCTCCTGCATTACGTGGGAGGGACTAAATGAAGGGGACCTCAGGATTCCCTTCTCAAGTTTAGAAACAAAAATAGAATAAAGCCACACTGCAAACCTGTTAAACCACATCTCCGAGCAGGTGCAACTCTCAGGTCAGGTTCAAGAGCACTGAAATCCCTCCTTGTGAACCAGCCCAGCTGTTTTCTTCTCTGGACAAGAGAGCGCTTCTCAGGCAGGTCAGCCTCACCAAAGAGAAACACGCTGCAGCCAGGAACGCGTTCGACCAGATTCTCAGCAAGGCCTGTGGGCAGTGGGAAGTTTTAACAAAATTAAGTTAAAATCAGGCCCAATGAAAGAAAATAAAGCATATAATGTTTTTACTGTGCTAAAATATATTTAAGACAAAATTTGCCATTTTAACCATTTCTACATGTTGAGTGGCATTAAGTGCCTTCTCATCACTATTGGAACCATCATCACTAAAGCATATAATTTATACAAATTTTAAAAATAAAAGTTTGAGCATAATTAATTTTCCCTTGAAGTGAGTCTCAAAATAAAAGTTTGTCTTTGTACAAGGAGGCTAGAATTTCAAAGTCATTACAAATCTAATTCCATAAGGAAAATTAATCAATAAGATGGGTGAAATTGGTGACTTTTGACTTTCAAACAATTTTATAACAGCTTCAAATTGTGTATACTATTACAAGAAAGAAAAAGTTAGGACTACAAGGGACAGACCTGCACTGTCCAATACAGTAACCCCAGCTACGTGTGCTATTAAATTCTAATTTTAATTAATTAAAATAAAATGCAGTAAAATTTTTTTCAGTTGCAATAGCTACATTTCAAGTGCTCAACAACCACGCACAGCTAGTGGTCTCCCTATTGATACAGAACATTTCCATCATCACAGAAAGTTCTACTGGACAGCACTGGGCCAGATATTCTGTAAGGAAGCCCAGCATTTAAATATAACTTTATGGTGGCTGCTCTGAATGACAACATTTCTTCATCCTCTTCTTCCATTTTTATTTCTAGATTCTGTCTCTGATTTATCTTTGCAAGGCAGATTATAGAATTACTTTCCTGTTTTTTCTAGAGAACTGCTTCAGGGGACTGCTATTTGAAACTGATAGCACGTTTTCGTGGCACTAATTATAGTCCCCTGTAAGGATACAGATAGTTGCTTTATTTTTTTTCCTGATGTGTAAAATGTAGGTATTTAGAGAATTCTGGTGCTGGCCTGGGACAGCAGGAGTGTGGCCCTCCTTTATTTGGAGGCATGTCATGGAACAGCAGAGGCTGAGACGGGGCCTGCAGCCACAATAAGCACAGGGAACTTCTCCAACCACAATTTGAGAGTTTGCTATTTGTATGTTTCTAACGCAGACTGCCACGATGGTGGGAGGGTTCAATGTGGAGGACACTAAAAAAGATTCTGTACCTCTGGGTTGTATGAAATCTGGGGAAATATGCTTTCTCTGAGTCACAGACTCCAGCGCTAGAAGCCCGTGATGTAGACACCACACAGCTGAGAAGATCTCCCTAACTCACTAAGTGGTCTCTGCTTCTTTAACTATTTTAAGATACTAAAGGTCTATGGGCTTTCGGGGTAGGGGGCAGATGCCAGGAATACATACAGCCAACAGAGGTTTAGGAACTGTAAAACAATGTTTAGGCAGTTACCTGAGTACTCCCCTCAGATCTGGAATAGGAGAGGATGGGGGTGACAGAAGAGACAGAAAAAGGTTTAGGAGAGTTAAATGTTAAAATGTTTTAACATCTGCCAACTCTCCAAATTGTTCGGATCACTGATATCTGCTCCAACCATAACTTACAGTGACTCACGCTTTGTCTGTCGCAGGAGCCTAAAGCACAAACTGTGATGCTAAAGCCTCTCCTTCTAAATAGAAACAGTGTGACCGGTTTCCTGGCTCTGCCCAGTTCTTGGCCCAGCCAGGCCAGCACCTCTACTCGGAGCCATCGTTCTGGAGTATTGCATAAGTTTATAAAGCCTAGAATGCTGCAAAGGAGGATTCTTGGAGGCTGGTTCCTAAAGGGCAAAGCAGGGGGAGATACTTGCAGCAGCCACTCCTCACTGTCAGTAATTGAAGGGTTAAAGGCAGGGGTAAGTTTTGGTTTAGTAGAAATAGCACATGCTTTTGAGACCAGAAGATACTGGTTTGAATACCATTTCTGCTCCTTAATAGCTTTTGGAGATCTTGAACAATTTATTTGACATCTCTGAGCCTCAAGTTCTCTATCTGTAAAATGAAAAAGAAAAAGAAAAAAAGCTTCCTCTAAAGCACCAACCCTGTAACTAAAAATCTAGCAATTAGAGGGAATAAAAATAAGAATTTATCCTACCTTTCCTAGATAAACTGTATTTCAGGGTAGCCAGATAGCCTGAACTGATGAGGGAAAGATTGTTTTACCAGAAACAAACACAACTAATAAATGTGGGAGAGATGACATAATTAGAAAATCACCACTTTGCAGGCAGGCCCTAAGAAAATAATTGTTTCAGGCAGATATCATCAGTGGATGAAACCCTCATGAAAAGTCAGTTAGGAACAGAGGCAGTTCTCTTTTGCATCACCAGATGTGAAATAATCAGATGTTGTGGTTTCCTGATAGGACAAAGAAAAAGCTCACAGGCCACCTTTAAAGAATTTTTGTCAAAGACAATTGAACTTCAAGGCTATCAAGCCCCTGGAGCTAACCTAAAGTTTGTAGGAAATGAGAGGGATAAAGATACAAATTAAAATGACACAAGGGAGCAAACAGCCAGAATGTGGGAATTCTATAGGGCAACCAAGTAGTCTCTGCAGCCAGTGAATAGGAGGGGGGGAAATTGGGTTGGGGAACTGGTCTCATTCAAAAGAGACAAGAGATACAACAATCACCTCGATGTGTGAACCATGTGTAGATCTGGATTCAAATGAGCCCATCACAGAAAGACATTTGCTCAGATTATACACTGGGTGTTAGATGGTACCAAAAAAAAAAATCATCATTTTGTTGGGTGTGATAATGGTATGGTGGTGATAAAAGGAAAAATGTCCCTATTGCTTAGAGATATAGATTAAATATGCAGGGGTGAAATAATATGATCTTTAGAATTTGCTTTAAAAAAACTTTAATGAAACAAAAGGAAAGAAGCAGGAGATAAAAAGCAAGGAAAGGAGAAAAAAATAAAGGAAGTAAAAAACAAAGAAAGAAAGTAAAGGATGGATGGAGAGATTAAGATTAGATAAACTAAGAAATGCATCTAGCACAATGCCTGGTGCACAGTACCCAGGCTATGCACATTCCTTTCCTTTTTGCAAGCCCACTCTGCTGTTCTGAATTCTGAAAGTTCTAATACCTTCCTGGACTGCTGTGTCCCTACTTACTAGAAATCCCCATAGATTTTAACAACACTCCTCTTGCATTATCTCTTTGACACAAATTCATGGTGGAAAGAATCAAACTGAATTTTTGTTCTCCAATGAAGAAAATAAAATATTTCAAAGAAGTGTCCCAAATTCTGTTAGAATACTTGCAAGCTATTTTATTTGTGATATAAATTGCATATTCAAAACAGGTAGTTTTAATTGTATCATTTTATTTTCACAACTAATCTATGGAAAAATCATCCCCTGTACTGTAATTTCAAATGCTCATCTCATGCAAACGGGCCACTTAAAGAAGATAAAAGTTCTGAAGACTTCAGGCTCAAGTCTCACAGTTTTTAGGTAAGTGGCATTATCAATCAAAGCAAACAGTTCTGTGCTCATTTCCTATAAAGCCATCGTTCCCCAGACAGTGGAATCAAACATTTCCAGAGGAGAAAATTTTCCCATTTTCAATGAGTCCCAAGAAACCAGAAGTTCTGAGATTATCCCTGCTTTGTCCTTCTGCTCGCCCTCCACTGAGAAATTCATTTCTCCCTTTCGTGTTCATGTATTTTACAGCTTTTACTGATGGAACATCAAATCCAATCTACTTGTACTATACAGTTATTCATGGATTTTTTTTTCCATCTAGTTTTCAAATTCCCTGAACAATCAACTTTGTTACTTTGAATGCATTGAATTTGGTTCCTCAGCACTTCGCAGATGCTGGACACTGAAAACCTGGAATAGCAGCATCCACTCCAAACCTACATGTGAGAGTAAAGGCTGTGCTAACAAAATGAGGACAGGGTTTAAGACCAGCAGGGGTACAACGCATCCCCGGTGAGAAACCACACGATCAATTTTCCATCATCGGCATCATGTTTCATGAGTGGTCCTCCCGCCCCCAGCTGTCAGAGCCACCTGCAGCTGTGGGCTACCTGAGCCAGTCAGTAGTGTCAGACAGGAAAAACACCCGAACCACCTTGTGCTGACAGAGTGCGATGCCATCATGCTGTCCTGAAACAGGCAAAGCAGAACTGCAGCTTCCTAAATTGCTCTTTATTAAAAGACCAATATTTTCTAGTTTTTCCTCCATTCTTGACAAGTTTTTCCCACCACTACTATTAGTACTTCTGATCTTGCCACTTTCACTAGTCATATTCTAAAACAGCTGATTTAATGACAATATTTTTAAAAATATAGTTTAACCTTCATGGTTGACCTTATGTACTCGAAAATGATTTTTAGTAATTTCTATACCCACATTACTTATCAGTTTCAGCCCTAACTTTAGAGACTTCTATGAGTTTGGTACATTTTTTTCCTCTTTGCAAAAGGAGGATCAATTCAATGAGACGAGAAGTTTAAGCTTCATATTCTTAACACCAATGTTTATTTCTAAGCCTGTAACAGACGTAACTGTGGCTGAAATGTAATATTTTATCCGGAATATGCACTATTTAAGACAGTATTTAACAATCTGCTTCATTAAATGTATTCACCTGCCTTAACACTAACACGCACTTCATGTCTACAGTGGTCTTTAGTATCCTTTCCCCTTCTGTTTTTGTTTCTTTCGGGAGCATTTTAGGACTACTGCTACAAATGGAGTTGAGGTTGAACTGTTAGACAGAATTGCCTTTCAGCAGCTCGAGGAACGTAACTGATATGCTTGGTTTTCTTACATTTTCGATAGCAGTTGAAATGCACAGCTAGGAAAACCCTCAAGCCTGTCACTCTCTTTCCTCTAGGAATAGATAAGTTCTATTTCCCCAGCCTGCGGTATGAACGTGTGGCTTGTTATTATTATTTTTAAACCAGAACTCTAATGATACTAAAGAAGGCTACTGACACATTCTCATAAGTGCATACCAATCAAAAAGAGCATTTTTTCAGCCCCATCACCTCACACTCGATAAACAGCAGAGGGGGAAAAAAGCACAGAATCTAAAAATTAAACTGGGTGCTAGACGTGAAATCTTACAAGCATCCTCTAGTTTTAGTATAGCTCTCTTAATATAGCCAAGTTTTTTGTTTAGTTGATTTTTTTATTTATGTATTTTTTAATGAGAAGGAAGAAAAAAAAAAAGATCCTCTACCAGAAGCCATAAAAATCTCTCAGACGGTAAAACAGATAGCCCTAAAAGTTTTCGCCTAAATTCATACACATACCTAAAATAAAACTGCCCGATTAATCTTGCTACAGTACTTTGAAAAAGAAGACATTTGAAAATACAGTGTAGTTGTGATACTGCACTGCCTCTAATTAAGTGCAGACTAGGAAAAATTATTCTTAGTTTAGTCTATGGAAGAGGGGGTGGTGGAAATTTCTCTCTTTGCAATTCAAAATTATTTTAAAGATGGAGCGTTTCTTTTCCAATGTCTTCATTAAACAGAGCTGTTAAGAATTGTCTCCCAACCATCCCCAAAGAGCACAAAGCTACCCAGTATTCGCCCCATATGCTCGGCTTTGAAGTGTGAAGCTGTGACCATCCCACCAGGCTCTTACGCCACCATCAAAGCCATCTCATTACGCCCAGCGCTGAGAGTTAAAGCACGGGGCCGTAACCGCTCCAACACAAACACTGCATTAACAAAGCAACCGCAATATTCCTCCCCCACATGGCTAGAACTTGAAGAAATTTTTACCATATGTACACATGCACGAGATACGAAAATTCATTGTGCTAGAACATCATTGAGAAGTACATTAAACACGCTGACTAGAACTGGATGTTATTCTAAGGGACTGGAAAAAAATAAAATGCAGCTGATCTTTATGATGAAAGAACAGAAACATTAGGCTGAAAAACAAGATCAAGTGCAATTCCTAAATTGCATTTCTACTGACACATTCTGTTGCCTGTTCCTTCTTGAGGGAGCAGAAAACAATTTAGGCGGGAAAACAAAACTCTACTGCATATCACTGGATGCTACTGTTTACTCTATCATGTTTCATTTCTAAAGGACAAAAAAGCTTACTAATTGTGCTATGCTGATAACAGTGTCTATGATTCAAAGCGAACAGGACTTGCTAAGAAAGCAATTTCACTGGTGTCTCTGAGTTGTCAATTTACCACTGGCATGGCAGTGAAAAACAAGATGCAAAGAAAGAGCTCATCACATACTAACAGAAATGGGGTCAGGATAAGTACTTGACTGACTTTCGTGTAAAAATTAACCTATAATCATATTTTTGAAACATCTGTACCTAATGATTCCATTCCTTTCTTTTTGCTCTGGAGAAATCCTTACATTTGTATATAGGAAAGACTATTCAAGAATAGTCGCTGCTACATTATTTGTATTAGAAAAAATGGGAAATAATCTGAATGTCTTCAAATAGGAGAATAGAAAAAATGTGATATATTCATACTATGATAACTACACAACAGTTAAAAGGAACGAGCTATATATAACACCATAGATATATTTCTAAGCTACCTTGCTGAATAAAAAGGTTATGGTATAACAATATTTACATTACAAAAACATACATGAACTACTATATTGGATTTATGAGTATATACACAGATATAAATAAAAGCATGGGGAAAATTCTGGATTGAGTGTGAGCATACCATACCGTATCTCAGCAGGGGCTGGTTCAGGGACCCAGGATTGTAGGTGGTGGACAGAGGTGAACTTTAACCTTATCTGTACTATTTGAAATTTTGAAAAAGAGAATTAATGGAAAGTTCCATATGAGGTCTAGTAGATAAAACAGTTGTGAGAACCCTTTGTTCTGCTGCTGTCTTGATGGAAAACTATGAGTAAGTTTCTTAATGTTTCTGAGTCTCTTTTCCAGCTACAGGATGAAAGATTTGGACCCGTCCTCTACCTTTATTATAAACATGAGACTTACGTGCCCCAAACTCTTAATAAGCCATATAACTTCACGGAGACATAGGTATGGTATATTAGCAGTTTGGGACACATTTTACGCTTATGTCTTTACATCCAAGAATCTAAGAAGCTTACTATTTCCCTGCTTGTAACATACACTTTCACGGAGACCATGAACAAAGAGCTTGTTATTCCTTTGTAGGGCATATGCGGATACAGCTACCACTTTGTGCAGACACGATATTGCTTGTTTAAAGAATTACACTTTCCTGAGTGACCTAACATAGGTAACTTACACTATGTTCAGGCATTTGTTTTGTTCTGTCCTGTGGTGCTCTGATTGTTTCAGGTGCCGAGTTCATGGCCCCAGCTTTCCTGGGGGGAGAACTCTACGTAAATGGCAACAAGACAGGCCCTCCAGCGCTGTTTGGATGTTCACAAATACCTCTTCATTTACCTTCACAATAGGTCTCTGAAATACCTTCTCAATATCCTTTTGCAAATGAAGAACTGAGATGGGAGAAGCTGTCTGCTACAGAACTTGGAATTTTAGAGCTGAAAACACTTCAGAGATCTCCTGCTCAAGTGGTTTTCAAACATCTTGTCGTGCAATCCCTTTTTTCAAAAGGCACCTTATTTGGAATCTTGGTAACGTCAAGCAGAGAAGAGGGAGCCACTCTCTGTATGGTGGGGGAGGGGGGTAGCCCGGGCTCAGCAGCCCCCTCAGTAAGGCCCCAGAGAATCGACAGAAACAGTGACAGCCGTTTACTGGTGGGAGGCAGGGGGCGAGGGGCTTTACATATGGGCATTATTTCTGGTATTATTATTATTATTATGGTATTATTCTCCCTTGTACAGATACAAAACCAAAAAGAACTACAGAAGTGACTAAACAGTTCTCCTAAAGTCAGCTGGCAAATATGTAGAAGATCTGGGATTTGAACTCAGGTTTATTCAGCTCCAAAATTCTCACTCTGTCCACTAAGCATTTGGTTTCCCTGCCTAGCCGTCCAACGCGATGCAACTATTTAGGTTACACTGATCAAAAACTCACAGGCACATTATCTACACATACATACTGCATGGGTGGGATTGGAATTGGCTTGTTGCTTCCATATAGTACACTCCCTTTGTAAGGACTTCTCATTCTCTTTCAGGGGGAATTTTAAGAAGCTGAGGATCCCCCAAAGAGTGGTCAGATGGGATATGACAAAGCTTTGGGGATGGCCTGGAATCTCTCTGCTGGTCAGTGTAGCAGCAATCATAAACAGTCTTCAGTATAAAGCCCACTTGGCCACAGCAAGGAAAAGTTAAGGTGGCTCCCCCATCCAACCAGAGCTCCCCCAATGCCAAACAAATAGTTTGCATGAGGTAGTCTGGTCTCCTTGTGTGTGTCTGGCTCCCAGACATCTTCCGTCTTCCTGGTTCCCAGCCACTGGACACTGACAACACTCAATCTCTCAGCAGTCTTGAGCCCATCCCTAACTCTTGCCACTTGCTCCCAAAACAGGTCAAGTCCTTTCTTTTCCTTCCCATAGTCCCTCTCCTTTTTACCACCTCTCAGGGGATGCCTGTTTCCACACACCCATGCCTACCACTTTCAATCCCCTTTTGGAGGAAAATGCTTCTTGCCCACTACAGATGTCTCTGTCTGCATGGAGAGAGTTCAGCTGGTCTTACTGGCTATGAGTTAAACTGTGTCCCCTGCAAAATTCATCTGTTGAAGTCACACTCCCCAGGACATGAGAATGTGACCTTACTTGGGAATAGGGTCACTGTGGATATAATTAGTTAACATGAGGTCATATACTGGAATAGAGTGGGGCCCTAGTCCAATATGACTGGTGTCCTCATAAAAAGGGGAAATTTGGACACAGACAATATACAGGGAGAATGCCATGTGAATGTGAAGCAGGCCACCTACAGCCAAAATGGAACAGTTCCTTCCCTCACAGCACACTCAGAAGGAACCAGCCCCGCCGACACCCTGATCTCGGACTTCTAGACTCCAGAACTGTGAGATAATAAATTTATGTTGTTTAAACCACCCAGGTTGTGGCACTTCCATTACTGAAGCCCTAGGAAATTAAAACACTGGCCTTGCTCCCTGCCAACAACCTTTCCCTGATGGGGAGTTTGGGAGAGAGGCCTACCCCTTCTCCCTTCCCCCTTCTCCTTCTCAGGAGCTGGCCATTGGCAGAAAACATTTCCCTCCACTCCCTCCTTGCCATTAGCTTGCCACGGGCAGGCGGTGCTGCCTAGGGTGGCCTGTGACTGGCTGGATGATTCTACTACTCTGGGTGGGTAAGCCCAGCTGTTATATTAGTTTTATCAGTAAGAGGTAGTGTTTCCACTTCTCATCTGCCTTTCTCTTTTTGAACTGTTGAATTGGTTCAAAATTTGTGAAAGGAAGAAGTGTGCCCTGTATAATGCCCTTCTGTCAAACCCCAACCCCAGCCCTCTTGGTGAGGTGGCCTTCTTCCCTTCTGTACTCTACTGCTGTGGAGTAAACTTTGCACCCTGCTTTCCCAGGCCCTCTCCTTTTGGTTGTCAAAAATTCAAACATGAACACTGGCTATTACTTCTCACTATAACAATTCTATACCTGTCAAGGTAGCAGATAACTCCCTGTCCAGGAAATAGACACACATAAGCTATAGGGGGAAAAAAGAAAAGAAATGTACAATTATTATCTTGAGATATTATCTTACCATATATTTTTGGTTAATTAAAATTGGAGAGTGAGTTATTTAATATATACAATTGGGGCACACAATAAGCAACAATTTAATTACCAATAATGTTATAATTATTATGCATATCATTATAATCATATGTTGTTGTCATTACTATGATCATATGCTCTGAGTCTCCTGAGAGGCACACCCTTACCTCCCCTGTGGAGACCAGGCAGATGGACCGGGAGGTGCACGAGGGGGTGCACAGATGGGCTGATGAACTTAATCTTACAGGCCCATCAATGCCGCTAGCATCACTACATTATTTCTTAAGAATTTTCTGATCGTAGTGGCCTTGACACTGGAAGTCATATAAATGCTACGAAGGAGAGATGAAAAGGAAAAGGAATTCAGGGAAAGTGCTGCCAGGTTAGGAGTCTGGGCTCAAAAAGTTAGCATGATATCAACCATCTGCTATAAATCCCGTTAGGTGCAAATTCCCTAAAACACCATCAACAATCACATAAATTTAATCTCTGAGTGTGTGTGTGTATATACATATATATAACATCAGAAAACTTAGAGCCCTTAAACTTTGAGGCCCCCAGGGCTGCATCTGCTAGTAAGGGGTGAAGGTTAACATCTCCCACAATGACCCGTGGCTTAATCCCGGGTATTCTAGGAGACCCTTCCCCTAGGTGCAGTGGTGGTGGGGAGTGGGGGGTCTCCCAGTTTTAAACTATAAATCTTACAAGTGACTGTTAGACTAGGGAGGAATTACAAGAAGTGTACTGTTGGCAGCAAAGATTTCATGCACCTATTCACCCCAATTAGAAGATTCTTATGGTACATTTATTTTTGTCCAGATTTTCAATAAAGTGTATGCAATACACACCAAGAGTGAAACAGGGAGGAGGGAAAGCTGATACGAGGGTGTGCTATCAAGCCAGTCATGGCTGTAAGCAACTGGGCCTTGATCCTGCTGGAATGAGCCTTAGAATTGTCCATCTACCTGCTCAGATCCCCCCACTGGTCAACGGGTGCCCCATGGGGTATCACTTACTTGGACCTTACGTTGCTGCGGAGCCAAAGTGAGAGGAAGAGAGCAGCTTTTTCAAGTATGGTTTGTTCATCAGTAATTGCTTGTCTCGGAAGAACAGCTTAGTTCATCCCAGTTCTCCCATTGGACCTTTTCCTTCCTCATTAGTAGCTCTGTTTTACAGTGGTAGATATAATTCTATTGCGTTTATTAAGTCTGTAGCAACATACATTTATGAACAGCCTGGTAACTCTCCTTCATAGTTAAAATGTACTCAAGTCACTGGAAATTAATTTTGATATTTTAAGTACTTTCTCAATGCACAATTCCTTTTTTCCCCAGCTTTTTATATGGGGGCAGTATCCTATAATTCTTAAAGTAAATGCTATGTCCTAAAACTATGTTAACATATGTTTGTAAAATCAACCACTGTTTTTACGGCATGGCAATGGGGGCAGGGCTAATGGTAGACAGACCTGTATCAGTACCTCAACATCTAAACTGACTAATCTCAACAAAATCCAAGGCTGCTTTTTTATGAGACAATCTCCATAGCAACTGGAGAATCAGAGTAGAAAATTCTTGAAGTGAAAAGTTCTTCCCGATTTGCCAGATCAGACCATGTTTTGACAATCTATAATAAGGTAATCAAAGGGTCTTAAGACTATCACACAAGTGTTGATGTTGTGTGAATCTGTCATGGCACATGTCCTCTGAGTCATAAAAATACTCGAACAAACATCTAACAAGGCTGATAATTCTAATCAAATTCATTAACGTATATATTTTAAGATAAATCAAAAAGACCAATCATGTTAAGAGCTATAGCTATAGCTATATTTATATAAGCTACCTAGCTAGCATTCTATCTTTCCAATCTTCTAAATAATGTCAATGTATAAAGCACGATATAAACATTATTTCATTTGATTAATGACATAAAACAAAAAGCAAGTTTCCATATGATTTACAAAATTTACAGCTACAGTCCTCACTTTCAAAGCTGAGCATTATGAACGTACATGTCAGGCAAGCCCATTTTCACTGGCAAGTCACTGGGGGCATCTGCCTGAGCACCTTCTGCCTCGACCCGTCCCCTCCATCCTCACTCAGTCCTTCTCAGGAAGGTTTCTGTGTGCATGAGAAACAAGGCCATGTTTCAGAGACACTGGCTCCCACACGTGAAATCCTGAGTAAGGAAGAAGTGGAAACATACAGGCAGCATGATGGCCCACAGTAATCCTTCAGAGAAACTATAAAACATTGATAGAAGTCCAAAAAGTGAGACTAAACACCTTCAATATTGAGTTAGAAGTCAATTTACCTTTGATTCTAAATTAGGTGAATTTATTGTTCCTGAAGGACCCAAGATAATGAAAATCACCAAGAGGAATTGGAGAAGTAGGGACATCCAAGTACAGATGGGAGCACAGATCCCTGTTTGCTTTTACTTCTTCTAAAACCCCAGGAAAAAGATGGTAAAGGGATCTATTTTTAAAGCAATGACTCGCCCAAACAAACAGAAATGGAAGAGGAGGAGACAGCACTGGGACTTGGAGAGCAGATACTAGAGGAGTGGAAGATCGAGCAGACTCCGGACAGCAGAGAAGCAGCCTGACTTACAGCACAGGCACCAGAAAATAGAACTGGCAACTTCACTTTGGGAAAGAAGGTAAAGGCATAGTTCCAAACAGGGGACTGGTGGGATGTCTCTTTAAGCAGCAGTTAGATCCCACCACCTCCACACAGATAGGTAGCTGCCCTGCCCCAACCCTGCCAGAAGACGCAAGAGGTAAAACACACGGTGTCTGGGCTGGGGGACACTGGGCACAGCTGAGGGCAGTGGGGATTAATGAAAAGAGATGAATTAAGGGAATATTTATGCACTAAATGCTGAGACTCTTCTAGCCCTTGTCTGCAACTAGACCCCTAAAACATGGACAGCTGTGTGTACCTTCCAGACTGAAGACTGGAGGATCCTTCTCCAGCAAACTTGAAAAGCCCAAGAGGAAAGATCCCAAAGATCCTGAAATAGGGGTTCCCCAAAGAAACAACTCAGCCAGGTAGACCAACAGCTGACAAACCCAAACCAAACCCAAAAGACTCCATTCAGTCTTTTAGTGTCCACTCTTGGAGTAAGCAGCCAACCAAGGATCATCAGAAATCCGAGGAAAGCCTTTCAAACAAACAGGAGAAAGTGACCTGGGGGTGTGGAAGGGAGAGGGGTGGAGAATAGATACCATGAGGAAAGAAGAAATTATCAAAAATTATCCACTGATGCTGCATTCAGGAGACATGACCAGGATGTTATTTAAAATAGTAAAATAAAAGGAACGTTCAGAGAGTAAATAAAAGCACTTGGAAACTAATTAGAAGAAGTGAAAAACTTACTGAAGACTTGAGATATAAAGTAGAAGAAATCTGTAAGAAAGTAATATAGAAATATAAAGTGATTTTAAAAAGAGAGAGAGATAAATTAAATATAGAGAACCAGTACAAGAGCTGCAATATCCAAATAATGAGGCTTCCAGAAAGAACTGAGAAAATGGGAGAAATCACCAACGGAATAACTCAAGAGAACTGTGCAGCTCTGAGGGACAAGTTTCAGGGACTCAAAGGGCCTACCACAGACCCAGCATAATGGATGAAAACAGACCCATACAAAGGCACGTGACAGAAATTTCAGAACACTAGAAACAAAGAGAAGATCTTACAAGCTTCCAGAAAGAAATGACTGATCACATACAAAGATCAGGAATCGTAATAGCTTCAGAAGTGTCAATAGTAACACGAAAATAAGAATTCAATGATACATCTTCAAAACAAAGGAAAACTATGTCTAACCTAGAATTCTACACCTAGCCAAACTAAAATTTAAGTGTGAAGGAAGGAAAATGGCATTTTCAGACACACAAGTTCTCAAAAATGTACTTCCCCATCTTTTTTAAAAAAAGGAAGCTAGTAGAGGCTTTGCCCCCCCACAAGGACATGCACTAAGGGGAAGAAAGGACACGTGGGGTTCAGGAACCAGGTATCCCAAACGGAGAAAGATGAAGGGAACACGCAGGGTAGGAGTAACGGAAGCTGCCATGACGACAGCAGATTGAGGGTAACTGGTCCTAATGGGACCAGGTCAGCGTTCTAGAAGGCAGTTCTAGGAAGATGAAATTCAGAGAACATTCAATGCACAGCATGTTCTATCTGAATGTATGGAGAGATGTCATTATTGACAGAGTTTGGGGTTAAACAGTGGTAAGTATATAAAAAATTAAGTAAACAAACAATCAAAAAGATAATGATCAATTCCAGCAAAAAGAAAAAGTTGTACAGAAAGGGTAAAATAGTAATAACATCCTAATACTTCATTTTGTGTGTGTGTGTGTGTGCGCGTGTTGGGGATAAGGGGTGGGGTGCAAGGAAGCTAAATTCTCACATTCTGCAGTGAGAAGACAATAGACAGTGCCTAAAACTGAAAAACCAAGAAGTACCAATGTAGGTGTGATACTTAGATATCTGGAGTTGAATCCTAAACAATAAGATAAAAGAGCTGAAAGTACTTGGCCCAGGGGAGGAAGCTGAAGTATGTGCACAGTGAGAGGGAAAGGGAAGCTATGGAAGTCTTAGAGTTTGGGGAACAAACTCTAAGGTTTGACTTTTGGCCATGTGCATGTATCATTTTGATAACAACAAAAAGAAGTAAAAAGAGGAAGGAATGGAAGAAAGAAGGGAAAGAGGGAAGGCAGGGGGCCAGGGAAGGGGAAAAATGGAGGAGAAGAAAAATTTTGGAGACATAATAGAGATAAAAATGAAATGGAGCCTAACAGATCAACTGTGGTTTTTATAGAAAATGAAAACCAAAGTCTAAAACATTTTTTAAATTATAAGCTTTTAAATAAATATAGACTAGATCTCTGTGTCTCCTAGCTCTCAGTTTTATACTCAGCTGCCAAATAGAAGCACATAAAAATGCACTCATGCTCTTTCCACATCATCTGTAAGTGATGACGCTTTCATACCACTGCTTTGCTCCCCCGACCCCAGCATCCTACGGAGCCTCTCCACTCTCTCCATTCCCTCTTATCTTAGGCCGCCACCACCTTTCCAAACTGGCCTGCCAGCTCCCTGTCCATTCTCTGTCATGCAGGCAGAGTAATCCTGATAAAATTCAAAGCCAATCATAGACTTTCTTCCTTAAAACTCTTTAATAGTTCCCACTGCCTTTAGGAAAAGGTTTGAGCTCCTTAACCTGGCATACAAGACTTCCAGATATCACCCCTGATTACTTCTGGAGCTTCATTTCTTAACATTCCCAAGACTGCCTTTCCCACCTCACCCCATCTCTTAAGTTCTGGCCAGTCACACTGCAATCCTTTTATATGTCCTCAAGCCCAGGCTGCTCTCTCCTCTGGGCCTTTGCATTGCCTTGCCCTTTATTCTAGAAGTTCTTAAATTAAAATTATATGCAGAATTATGTGTGTGTATGTGTATGTGTGTGTGTGCATACACAAATGCACATGCATAAAAACTTGCAGTGGATTTTGACATTATAAGTCCCCTGAACACTAACTTTGGACCCCACTTTAAGAACCCCTTCCTTTCCCTAGAGTTGTTCAGTTCACAACCTGCCCAGCTGTACACAGTGGCTCTTCTAACATTCTTTTTGTTCTTTTGGAGGATTAGAGGCAAAAAAATGGAAAGATGGAATAAAAATGCCTTTGCTTTACTACCTTAAAAAAAAAATAACCTCTTCCTTAAGGTGTAAGCAAGCTTCCAGTTGATATCAAAAAGTTCTGAAATATGTTATTCAGAATCTTTGCATATGGAACATATATAAATTACACATATCAATATTAACTATCTTCTATGCCACTGGAATGTTCTCCATTGCCCTTCCTCCCAAAACAGGTTTGTTAAATTATTATTTTAAAGTGGTTTCCCTGAGGAGGGGTCATTCTAGTGAAAGGCATCCCACCACTGTTCTGAGAACAGCAAGATCCTCGGATTTGAGTACTTCTGCCTCATAAGAATGCCTAATTTAAAAAAAAAAAAAAAGAATGCCTGAGTGTGTTGTTACCAAAAAAAAAAAACCTTAAAAAAATTTGGATGATATTAGATGAACAGCTGTGTAGAAAGGAGAATGTAAAAATAAGAACTGAATGTTGGAGCATCAAAATAGTAACCATGTACAGTATATGACTGTTTTTAATCAGATGAAGATTGAAGCTATTATATTTCAAATCAAATGTTATAAATTAGTTCAAGAATGCAGCTGAGCTCTCATTTAATTAGAAATGTCCATGTTTAAATCATGAGGTACAGTAGCTGCCAATGAAGCAAAAGGGCAAGGGAAGGGAGAAATACTGTGTCCAGACCCTCCTGTTGTCAACTGTCTTCTACGCAGGACGAACATCTGGGGTGGACTAGTCCTGATGTAATGAAGAACTTCATGTACTAGCTAATTTGAGATTTAATGTAATTGGACATAATTGTTTTGAAGACAATTAAAATCATTATTCTGGTCTGGACAATTCTGAACTCATTTTTGTGTAAAACACATTCTCCTCCATGCTGGGTTTTAACTCCTTCTTACATGAAAAGTAAAGCAAATTTTGGGCCAAGATTTCCCCGGAAAGAATCCATAGATTGTCAGGTCATATTAAAATGCAGCACACGCAGTGAGGTACACCTCTGGAGACAAGCCTCATTTCCTATTTCTAGGGCTTGATGTGGCTTAGCTGGAGTCCAAATCTACATTCCAAGAGCCAAACAATTCACTATTATCTAAAAATGAGGCAACACCATAGAGGGATTTCTGAGGTCATACAGAGAAGTATTCAGTCATCCTAAGGCGGACTTTTCCCCAAAGGTTATGAGCCTCTGCATCTCCTAATTAACCGTGGTGCAGCTAGACAGTCTAGGCAAAAGGTCTTTCTTTTCTCCCAATTTGCCTAATTCAAAAACACCTCAAGTAACATAGCTCAAATTTTCCAAATTAAATTTACCCCTGGGGCTGAAATCAAGCCTCTGACAGTTCAGTTCTAAAGAAAATCTTAAAGAGAGTTGTGCACATGGGGAAAAAAAAAAATCAGAGGAAAAAGGGAAAAGGGGGTAGGAGTTAGCATTTAAGTGGGTTTTCAACCTCATCATTACCCTTGCTCAAGAAAATAGGACACAGATGGGCAAAACACACCATCATTCTGCCCTAAAGAGTCTAAGGAACTCTTTAGAAACTACTGTTGTTTCCCCATGATCTATCGTGAATTTGTTAACGGGCAAAATGACTGATTTGCCGCATCCCACAGCATTCAGTGCCCCAGTGTCCTGGGCTGGAAAGTGGAAGGATGAGTCACAAAGACACAGAGCGCCACTGCGCTCATTGTTGAAGCAGTTCTTCAAGATCGACTTTTTCACAACCGAGGAGTGACTGATTATATTGTCACAAGCTGTTCTGACTTGTGAAAATGGTTTCTATTAAGGAGTAACATACTACCCCAAACTTTCTCTTACTTCTGGCCACAGCTCCACACTCTTCCACTCTGACACCAGAGAGAGGGTAAATGGGAATCAGGTCCACTGCTCCCAGGCAAGGGTGAATCCCCTCCTGAACCTCCATATCGATAGACCGGAAGGCCTCCACGCAGGCTGCCAGAATGGAATCGCCTTCACAATGTAAAATTGTAAAACAAACAAACAGTAAAATCAATTAAACTTTTAATCGGATCCAAAGAAGCAGCTATAATTATTACTGTCCCATCAGTTGTTTTTCTTTTGTAATATATATAGAAGATTGTTTTTTCATCCAAAATAAATGTTTCCTCCCTCCCCACCAAATGTCATAAAGTTTCATATTTCTTCTACTTTTTACTTCCCAAAGTGGAGGAAGTATGCAACGTTTTCAGTCTTGAAAAACTTTGTATTTTTTTTATGATCAGGTAATTTACATATTTCAATTTTATCCAATTAATCTGATAAAATTCCTTGTTATTTTCAGAATGTTTTATGAATTTACATTAAAATATACACACAAACATAAACTTTAAGTGTAAGTATTTTAGTTTTGCTCTTGTCTAGTAATTAGGTTTTTCATTAAATTATTTTATCTAAATACATATCGTGAACACCTCAGAGTGTTATGTTATTACTGTGACTTTTCATTAGCAGTGCAGTATGACCGTTTCAGCCAGAGAGCTACTCAACAAAGAAGATAATCGGTCCCATGTTTGCTGGGAATTATCTATCAGCTCTTTGCTTTCCAAACATACCTTTTGAAAAAAGACAACCTGCTAAGTTGAAATCAAGTTTATTTGAAAATATTTTAAACACTTTATCAAGCAATACTTTACCAAGATAATACAGGTTTTTGTTTAACAATTATGATCCTTCAAATTCAAGCTGTCCCACTAAATCTTACAGCAGGAGGCCTGAAGCTTATTTCATTTCACCCAATGGACCAACTCAAGATTTCAGGCTCCTGACCCAAAACACAACTGCTTAGCATGTTTCACTTCATGTTAACTTATCAGTGAAATCAAGGCTGACTTCAACACTAATACTTTACAGGTTAAAACTTAAAGATATTTTTCTTAACCACAAAGGATATGGGATCATCTTCAGGGAAATAACGCTATTAAATATGGGACCCCAAGGTTCATTTTAATGAAGAGGAAATGGAAAGTATTTGAGATGTTCATGTTCAGAAAAAATGATGAAATGCAGACTTGAGGTAGACTCCCTATGTAACGGAGAGGAGTATTCAGATTAACAAAAGACATATGTCAAAAAAGAACCTGAAATCTTACCTAACTCTTCAACAGAAGCTGCTATTGTAATGACTGATCTGTTGTAGTCCTGATCAGAAAATATATTGAGCACTGATACTTCATGATGTTTCTGTCCTATAAAGAAAACAAGACACAAACGCAAGATTTTTTTTTCTGTGATAAAACCTTAATACTTTATTTCTTCTGATTACAACTTCATTTAGTTTAATAGAAAAAGTCAGGGGGGTGACCTTTGACGTGACATTGACTGATCATGAAATTCGCAGGGAGTAATGTCCACTTCTGATAGTGTCCTCTATACAACCAGATGGCTCAGCTCAGACATGAGGCTTCGGTGTCTATGAGAGACCTTCCCTTGCACTTGCTACTGAATTTGCCAAAGTTCTTTTAACTCAGTCTAAGATGGTAGCCTCTTCTTTCAATCGCCAAATCATATCACTTTAAATTCTGCTCCTTATCAATCTCATCTTTTAGGCCTTGTCAATTTTTCCTCCCAAAACCCAGAAATCAAACTGTCTGAATCAAAATCTAACATCTGGAAAAACCAGGTTAGGCCAATTAGTGCCTGGAGTAGAGATTTCTGGGATACATGCACCTGCCTATTAGAAACTGTTTTGACTCCACCATCTCCTTTTCAGAGGCCACCAACAGCCTTCAGACGTTAACGACTTCCAGCCCTCAGCGGTCTGTGACTCCCTTGAATGTGTAACCTGGAGGAGAAAGCTGCCACACCCTTGTATGGCAGCCACATATAATCCCACAGTTATTTTTGAAGTTTACAAGCCTGGTTCAGGCTCCTTAGAAATCCCTCGTATGCCTACAAAAGCAAATTCAAAGTGAAGGACAAAAGTTTTCAGGCGGTAATTAAACCTTTCATTATGCCATTATACCTTTGTCGCCCTGTCCCCTGGCAGCTTAACAATTAATCTTTTCAGAGGAGAGGAAAAATAAGTTACATGCAGGCACTACAGAGCTTACAGCAGCGACTACACTACTAATTTTAATAATGTGAAAAGATAAACTTATGTCACTTACTCACAGCCAAATGAGCATCTACTCAGCCTTGCCCTGGTGTAGGTCTAAAATTTATAATTCAGGTTGCCTTACATAAGAACTTTTAGGCCATTTAAATGTTTTCACATTGCTTAACGGGGAAAAACATAGGTGATATAGTTTGATTCTCCTCATCTAAAACTAAATGTCTTTAAAATATTTGTAAAACAACAGGTCATCTTCTTAACTAGTGCTATCTTCCCTGCATTTTTAAAACCATGAAAGATGGGGAAGGAACAAGATCATCCAACCTCTTTTTTAATGTATTTTTCCAACATACTTAAGCTTCTAGAAGAACAGAGATGATTTTATTTTATTTTTTCATCCTAAATCTTCTTCTGAAAAGCTTTTATTCTCAGTTTCAAATGATTCAATTGAATCAAATGCTGAAAGAATGAAACATTCTCTCCTGCAATTTCTTAAGCATGCATATAGAAAAAAAAATTACCGCTGGCAGGAGCTGTCAGTATGAATCTCAGCAGAAGTAAATTGTTTGGTATTTGTAATGGAGTATAATAGCTATAATTCCATTTGAGCTGCTGCCACTAATAAGCTGATAAAAACTGTGAGCTGAGACCCAGGCATCCATCAGAGTGTGGCTTCCACAAATGTCTCTGCCCAGTCACTTAATCACACAATGTGTCCCTGCACATTCACCCAGTCCCATTAGATGTACCATCTGACAATGAGGGGCCCAAGCTGGCTCTTCCAGCAAAGAGAATGCAAAAGCACAGCTGCAGCCTGACTCCAGAGTTTCCTTAACAGCAATTATCAGGAATTTTCATAGACATTTCCAGCTCCCGCAAAGTTGTAAGACAGTTGGCTTAAATGTGCTCATCGTTAGAAATGGGCTGGGGAAAAACATTTCTTTCTCCTGAAAAGCAGTAACCAAATCAAAAATGACAATCAGAAATTAAAACAGACTGTCGCAAATGCTTTAGGGCTGTGACCCTAATGCTCACCTGTTGCCAAAAAGTTGTTGCTTTAATAACAGCTTTTGTATTTCAATGATTGTAAGTCTGTAAATACATTGTATTTTGTGTGTGTGTGAAAGTAAAAACAAGTGCTATCTAGAATTACATGTCATGAATACTTTAACGGGTTTAAAAAAAAAAAAAGAGTAGTATCTCTTATAGTAAATACTGGCACAGGGAGTAAGGAGACTTGAGTTCCGGTCTTCTGAATCGCCGAGTGGTCTTACACACATCACTTAAATGCAGCTGCCTAAGTCTTTATATGCAGAAAATGCAGTAGAAATATTAACGCTGTAATGACGGCATGGGTTTTGCTGGCAGGAGTGCTTTGAAAAGTACTCGGTATTTGGCAAGTTTATTTTTTATTTAACCTGCTGAATAAAAGTATAATGTACAATTATGCTCATTCTGTTAATGATCATATAAATGGCCCACGAGGGAAACATTAAACCTTTACGTAAATATATCCTTCTTGGGAGCCTGTCAATATCCTGAACAATGTGCACTTCAGACACTCTCTCCAATGTGGAGAGAAGTGCTGCTGAGCGTATGCAGGCGTTTGGAAAAGAGCATACGTGCACATCTGAGGAACTGATCTATCTCAGCATCCCAGAGTCCTGCACAAGCTGTAACAGCCCAAGAACAAGGGGGGACATCCAGGAAGAAAGAAGAGAGTTCTATAAATACTGTCAGCAGAGTACAAAAATGACTGTATTAGCAAAACACTACATATTCACTTCAATTATCTTGTTGTTCCTACCATTTTTTTCAAGAAGAGCTGCTTTCGCTACGTTCTCAACAATGTATTTTCTTCTGGCTTCTGAAATGTTTAATAAGCAGGCAGCCAAACGGAGCCTTGGTCTGGAAGAAGACATGGCGATTTTTTTCTAGAATAAGAGAAAAATAAGTTTTCATTTTGGTTTCTATGGTTCATTCATATTTTAGTGTTCATTAAACATTTTTAAAAAATCATAGCTTTCTGGAAACCAGGCAGTCATAATATGTATAGTTCACGATTTCATTCCCAGGGCACACCTCAAGGATAAAATCCTCAGATTGACTCAACCAGGAAACCACGTGCATGTGGTCATGCACATAGGAACATATGAAGATGGTAACAACAACATTAGAAAACAACCATCAAGTTACTCGGTCTGAATTGCATCATGTCAGTGAAACTTCTTCATAAGCATTGTCTTAAGTTTAATCCTGTTTTTGAAGAAGCATGGTCCTTTTGTTAAATGGGATTTAATGGGGAAACACAGAAAAGAGAAATGAGGGAGATTATTTAATATGCTGATTCTTAACAAAAACGATTCTTCTGGCAGAAAAAAAAGGTAACCTCTATGAGCCCTGCCATAGGCAGTATACCAATAAGTAAAAGACACTCTTTACAGGCTCTAAATGACAACTATTTGACTAAGTTCCTCTTGTACTTTGATCTCCAAAGTTCCTAAATCAGTTCAAAATCTTTTCACAGGACTCTGTACCTTGAACTGAAAACTGATACGTCCTCTGATGTGTTACCCAATAATCAGTGGAAAATGTTGAAAACAGATTACACAAGCTTTGGACGTTGCTTTTTCTCTTCAGTACTCTAGAATGGTATTTTTCTCAAATGATAATATGAACTAAAGAAATTTAAAAAGAAGCTCAAAACAAAACGAAAATAATCCCCCTTTTCAAGATCGGGCCATTCTATTTTGGACTCAAATACAGCTGAAAGTGAATGCGGCCCTCATGAATTCATTCAGCAAATATTTGATGAGGGTCATTTTGTGTCAGGTTATGTTCTCCACGTTGGAGATACTGCAGGGAAGGGTGTCCAACTCCAAGACAAACGTTAAGCTCCTGAGTTTAAGCTAACATGCTGTAGTGCAATTAATAGTGTTCTCCAGGCATAAATCTACCGGCTTCTGTTCACCAGGATTGTTCCTTGGCCTAATCACTTTCATCTAGAGGGGGCTCAAGGCTTTCTGTTTAGTTCAGGTTTCCATATTGTGACCATCGTCGCAGACTGAAACTTCATAAAAGATACGGTCATTACGTTTTTGTAGACATTAATAACATTGTTGTAATAAAGCAGCTCAGACCTCTCGTTTTTACGTAAACAAAAAATTGCTTTACACAAGGGGTGTGGGCGTCTTCTGGCTTTCATTTGTTTTCAGTGTGTTTATGTAGCTTAATTGTCTCATCAGGCACTTTCCCAACATAATTATGCTTTTTAACAAATGGTGTTTATGGCAACCCCTAACAGTGCAAAAGAAAGGATTAGTTTCATCCTCTCATTCCACATTTTGATTCCCTGTGGACAGCTAAATCACACAAAGATGGTGTTAGAAAAATCTACCTTCACTGCAAAAGCTGAAATTAGCGGCAATATCAGGCTTTTGGCAAGCAGTCAGGCTTGTTAGTAAAAAGGGGAAGTATATCTCTCCCTCCTCCTTTAAGAATGTGACCCAGAGTGAGACCCCAAACACTTCGTGGTTTCAGAGAGTGTGACCCTAGTCGGTCCTCACTTTGATCACCTCTGGGATGTCTTCGGGCGACAAGACATAAAACCTGCCTCCCTCGAGAGGAAATGGCTGGGCCAGTGCGGAGCGGCGCAGGTCGCGACATTCCCACCAGACTACCTGCCTCCCGCGCACGCAGCCCTGTCCGCGCTTCCAGGGCCGCAGAGGCTCCCCGACGCGGCGGCAGCGCGAGGTCAGGGGCGGGGACGGCCGCGGGGCCCCCTGCGCCGGCCCGCCCGGGTTCCGGAGTGGAGTGGCCCAGCCTCGCAGGCCGAAGGGTAGCCCGAGGGACTCGCTGAGCGGCCCGGAGGGGCACCAGCAGGGAGAGCCAGCGTTGCGGGCGGCGGGGCCCGCCTGGAGCCTGCGGCCACGCCAACCGCCCCGCGGCTTGAGGGGGACCCACCTGCGCGCGCGGAGGGCAGCAGGGCAGGACCACGCCGAGTCGCAGTCGCCGCGCGAGCCTGGCGCGCAGCTTCCGCCGCCGGCCCCGCCCCCCGGGCGCTCGGGCGCGCTCCAGCCGGAGCCGGTTCCGCATCTTCCTCCCTGGCCCCACCCGACCCGACCGCGGTCCGCCGTCCCGGAGAGCTTGACGTCCCTTCTAGAACTGCCTTCCCGCCCCCCGTCTGCTTTATCTTGGAACTCTCCTGAATTCTATCATGAAGGAATGACTTTTTAAAAGGGCATTGGAGTCTAATAATGAGGTCATTGCTCATTGCTCATACACCAGCAGGGGGCTCTTTTCTCTGGTTTACACACACACGCACACGCACCCCTTCAGATTCCCTCCTGAGAAATATCTGCGCGCGATGCTTGTGAATATGAACTGGACCCACCCCGGAACAAGAGCAGTACTTGCATATACCCATTTAGTAAAAGTTACAACGAGTAGGAACCGGGCATTAAGCATTTCCCTTTTTTCTAGGCCAGTGAACCTTGAGAATACACTTCGCTTCCCAAAAAATCAGGACCTGCTTTTTTTTTTTTTTTAATGTAGTAAGGATTAAATGTCACCATTTTGATCCAGTTTTATTCCTGAAGTGAAATAATCACTAAATAACTACTTTGGCGGAATAAATTAATTTTTAAATCTATTTTTTATTTTCTAATTATACTTTTTAAACACAGATTTGAGGAAATTAACATTTATGTGGACATTTGGTTTCTAGCCTAATGTGGCATAAAAATAAGTAACATAATGAGTGTTAAAAAAAATCAGGTTCATGATGCTTCTCACATCATCATCATTGTACTTAGATGTCACAACAGTATTATGTGCGATTGTGTCAGATCCAGCCTTCTCCATCTCGGAGTGTTGGCAGGTAGGAGGGTTGTTGGCAAGAGGAGGGGTGTTAACCTCAGGATCCTGGATCCATTCCAAGGCTGGTAATTACATTCTGCCAGCCAAAATTCATCCCATAATTTTAATTGGATAAATCCTTTCTGGCCTAAGCTACTGCTATGCCTGTCAAACTGTTGCCACATTTCACCCCAGAGGTGTCTGTGTTTTAGTTGCAAGAATCAGTCCCTTTGAGGTTTGCTTATCAGTTTAAATCCTCAAAGTGCTTTGGGAACCTAAGGAATTAAATACATATTTAGGGGTTTTTTTCTTATTGAATCTGCATAGAAATGCATAAAATAGATATATACTCATGCTAAAGCCTAAAAACCAATACAATCTAATGTCAACAGATAATTTTGAGAGTTTTTTTTATCAAATCAACATCCTCACCTTTCTCTTCTTTCCTTTTAAGAAATTTTATTGCCTATAGTGTTAGCTTCCAATTTCCAAAAAGTAACTGCAGGATCCAGTTTCCTTCCCTGGAGGACAATGGAACAGAAGCCCCTGTATTTCACCTTTCCAAACAATCCTACGATGGGACAACTTTCTAAAGTAAAAGAGTAGTAACATTACACCTAGTCTTATCATATCCCTCCAGAAAACAGACTGACACCCAGGGGCTTCATGGTTCTAACTGTAGCACCTGCAGGGACTAAATCTCCTTCCACACCTCCTAATCCTCTCCACGAGACTCTCTCTCTCTTCCAGGGCTGCTGGGGCATCGAGTAAGGTAACGCTCCCAAAAGCGTGAACACCAGGGATTTACTCAGTAAAAATTAGTCCCTGTCTCCACTCCATTCCTGCCCAACACAAATGGAGAGAAAGTGGGGCCCGGGGTTCTTTTTCAAGGGGCACAGCATTTGTCCCGGCCTCAGGACTGTAAGCATATCTCTTTGAGAAAGACAAGGAGACAGATAAGTGTGATGAGAAGATTAGCAGTGAGACTGAAAGTATTATTTTGTTCTCTTCAAGAATGAAAAGGTGCCGTTGGCGTTAGTTTAGCTCTATCACTAGTACTCCTGCCCGTGTCATGCTTCAAAAGAGTTTAGGTCATATTTACAATGTATGTACATCAAGCCTTTCAGTTTTATTTAGTTTTGCATGCTTCGGAGGGATTTTTTCATACTTTTGGGGGGAATGTGTTATTCTGACTCCTTGTTTCTCCTGCTAATAAGTCCACGTTCAGGGCATTAGTTCTTTTGCTCATAATGGATCCTGCCCAGAAACAAATAAGCACTGCCAGAGAGGAGAGCTAAAAGTCCCAGTGTCAGTTCCATCAATGACAGCTGCTCCCTAACACTGTCATTGCTTCCCTGTGAGACAAAGAGGACACATTTCTGGACACCTCATTTTCACTTTTGCAAGCAGGGAGAACGCAGTTCTTGTAGAAGCCTTCCCTGGCCCCTCAGAGCTGCGGCGGGTGAGAGGAAGGGGTTGCACTCTAGCGTGGCCCCACAGATCTTCTTGAATCCAGAGCCTAGTTTGGCTTGAGGAAGCCCTGGACTAGGGTAAGTAAGGGAGGCATGCATCTCTGGCACAAAATATAAGTGGGTACCAAAAATTCGATAATGCAGTACTTTTAAAAGTCAAAATTAATACAAAATAAGAAATCAGTGCTGAAGAAAATATCAAAATTTTAAGTAAAGACAGGATCCTAACCTGCACTTGCCCAACTCAGTCACACTCACCTCACCCTGATCCCTGCCCTGTGGCCGTGTTCCCCTTGGTGCCAGCCCATTTCTGACTGTAAGGTTGAGAGGAAACTGCGCCACTCTGCCTTGCCTGCATCCTCTCTCCTGGCCCCTAAAATGGGCAACAAAACCAGAAATATCAAGGGTAGAAAGTTCCAGGCCAGTGAATACATTTAACTTATAGTTTGTTCAAGAGTTTCCTAGACTTCCATAGACAGGAGACTTGGCCAACATATCTCAAAAGAAGACAAACTCTTATTAGAATAAGCAAAAGAATCAACTCTAGTAATTTAATGCATTTCATTACCTACTTACCTGATGCATTTTAGAATCTGGTAATTAGAAATCTTCCTATTGTGCTGTAGAATTTTGAAATAATGTTTTAAAGGACATTTTAATTAATATAATGAATCTGTTTTCTCTTCATATTCTAGCATTTATCTGTGAGCAGGGAAATACGAATAGAGAACTTCCCTTAAAAAGACAGAAATCTAATTCCTAGTGCAGTTGTTTTTCTTTTAAGATTATATTTTCACTATATTTTTGCACTATGTCAGATTTCATTCTGCCTTCTTTCTTCCTCATGGAACATGAGAAGATTTTATTTCTTCTTCCATATAAATGTGGTCTGATAAATGAAGGATTAAAAAAGAGTGACTTTATTTGTCATTCTAGGACAAGTTGAGTGCAGAAGTGGTTTTAATCGCTGGTGAGTATTAAATTATGTGAATCATGATCTTATGAAATATGTGTTCTATTAGTCATTTTTCTAAAATAGCAAATGGGTTTCACTGCTGCCATTTTTAGTTTGGAGTTGGGGGAAGCTATGCTATTCGTTTATTTTAAACGAAGAAAAGGAGCTAGATATCCAGGAGGAAGTTACAGCAATTAACAGAAATAGATCCATTGCCCTTACATCTCTGCCTTACTTATGGGAAATGATCTCTAGCCATTTTTGTCTTAATGAAGGAGGGAAAAAAAACCAGCAAAATTCCCAGAATTAACAAGTTTTCATCTTAATATTTGGGAAATGTCTTTTCCTTTCCACAACATGAATTGGATTCTTCCTCTCTAGTGGCTGATCTGTGTATCCTGAAAGACCAGTAGACTACAACATAAGCAGTTATTAGCTTAGATTGGAATCACTTGTCATGCATTCTATTCATTTGCAGCCAGAATATTTCATGTAACTAGCCAGAAAGTAAAAGTCTATGATCCTTTCACCCCTTAATTCATTCCTTGCCTTTTATGCCTTCCGTGTGGTCATTCCATTGTGCATTCCTTTATTATAGAGCCTAGGCGTTGAATGGAATGAAGTGGCTCCCAGAGCCTTTCTCCAAAGCTGTTTTTAAATACCTATTAGTTATATTGCAGATGAATAGCAATTTCTAAAATAGGCTTTGAATTTTTGCTGAAAATTTGTCTTAATTCATGGGACTACATTATTTCTAAAGCTATTATAATTCACAAAATGTACCTTATTATACCCAGGAAAATGCTAAGAATATTTAGAAACATTTTCCCCCTATGTAACATGAATTTTTGTTGTGTTATGAGGTTTTATCAATAAATATTTACTTAAAAATTCCAACTAGTGGGTGATGACTGCCAACTTTTATTAAGAAAAATGACACACCCTGTGACAGTCCAGAGGTGTCCAGTTATGCTCTGTGCACGTGCAGGCACTTCTGTATTGCTGTTACTTAATATCCTATGTATATGTAAGAGAATGTCAACTTCTCTTTGACAACAAGAGGGTAACCTCTTGTATGCACAGAAATCAGAGACCTTGAACAGAAGCATTCATGTGATACTTACATGTCCTAATTCACATGTGTGTTCAGAGCGGTCCCTTGCTTTGAAAAGGAGCCCTCTCGGAGAGAACCAGTTCTGCTCTTGGGCAGATCTCCAAGGTCTGTCTCTGTGGAACATTCAAATTGAAGGTTCGAATGAAGGTTTTCCTGCTGAATTGTGTGTCTTTTACTGTATATTTCAGTGTTTGAAGGGATTTAACTTTTAAATCGTGTCTTTTCACTTCATTTAAATAGAAAATGTCTAATGTCATAGGAAGAAGTGGAAAAGTTAAATTTTTTGGTGCTGTTGTTTTTAATGTTTAATGTTTTAATGTTTTCTTTATCCTACCTTTTGCCTCTCAGTTGAACTCTTTTCCTTGGAGTTCTGTGTTTTTGGAAAAGATTTGAAAATAAAAATTCATAGAACCTCAGGTGAGAAGGGACCTTAGAGAAGGGACCTTAGAAGGGACCATAACAAACATTATGTTATAATGTTTGTTCAAACAATGTCAAATCAGGAACAAATAGGCAATAGAAGTGGAAGCAGAGTTTGTGATGAAGTGGGGTCGGGGCTGGGTAGTTGGGGTGTCCCTGCAGTCCCCCACTTTGTCCCCACTACTGCTTCTTCCACGGCCCCTCTCTGAACCCTAAGGTGCCTTTAAAAACCACCGAAGTGTTCAACTACTTTTCTGGGGCTTGAAATCCTTTTTGGAACATCATACAAAGTTCTCATCTTTGGAAGATTAACCTTCTATTTTGAATCGAGTCCATGATGCTGTCTCAGAACACAAGAGCTGTGGAAAAATCCACATTCCTTTTTAAATTATTGGATGGGGTTTAATAGTGATTTCTGTGGAGAAAAATAAATACGAATGGATACTTAAATCTGAAATGATCCATCAAGGTTCTTAACTAATACTTACAGAAATGTGGTACAGCATCCAGAAGAATAAAGATTTGGGGGAAGGAGGAAAAAAGAATTCAAAAAAATGCAATCAAATGGAGTAGACAATTGCAGGCGAGGATGAAAGCGGCTTAGTTACTGTATCACTAACCAATTCAGAAGACTGTCACACAGCCCTGCCCTTCTCAGTGCCTCTGTCAATTTTGACACCAGTATTTTCATTTCTCAATTTGGAGCAAAAGGATGGCAGTGTTCCTCATGGGAGGTTTCTGCATTGCATGTAGAGGTGGGGCCCACTTTTCTTTTCTGTACTCTCCCATCCAGTTTTTTTGTCTTTTATTTCACGTTGTGCTGTTTGATCCACAGGCTTAAATCCTGAATGATAACAGAACTGCTCTGTGGCAGTGGTTTCAGCTACTCATATTTTAAAGCTGAATTTAAATTAAAAACATTAAAATATTAAGTGAAAAATATATAATGAAAATACATTTTGTAAATCAAAATCAAATATCCACTTGATGGCTACTAATTTACTCAAGTAAAATTCAAACAGTTGTTAATCTTTGGGTTTTCTTCATTTAATAATTTAAGACATAAAAGACCCCAATGTTTTATTTCCCTAAAACACTAATATTTTTGAAGTAATTATTCAAATTATAAAACATTTCCTAAACTACTCAGAACTAATTAATTGTCTAAAGCTAATTGATAAATTACAAATAGTAGAGAAGATTGCAGAAAAGAAATTTGAAAAATTTATCCAGCAACGTAAAGTAGGACATAGGAATAAACCAATTGGAAGAATGAATATTCTCCAAAATAACCTGATCTTCTCAAGTATGTCCAGCCTTAAAATAAACACCAAATATATTAATAGGAATGTATTATTTTTTGTTCATTATAATGAAAGTAAATATCTGTGGTGACACAATTTTTGTGTATGAAAGAAGATATTTTCTTTAAAGATACTAATTTTTATTGATGTTTGTAATGTAAGTCAAAGAAAATACAGTAATGTAATATACCTAATGGATTGGCTTTATAATTATAAAACACAGTTTTAAAGCTAAAAGGAAACCTGAAATGTATCTCATCAAACACTTAAAGGGTATGAATCCCAGATCTAAAAAGGTTAAGTGATTGCCACATGTATAATATGACTCTTCTATTTTAAAAAATCTTGCCTGGAGGATGAAACCCTTCTAAGTGGATCCCCATCAACTTTTTAAAGATTCTCTCCTTTCTTTTTTCCAACCCTCCTCCTCATACCACAGTGGTATACTGCTCACCAGACACTTTGAACTACTATATGTCTTTGGCTTTGCTTGTACTTTGCTTGAAATTTTATTCTGCGACCACCCTCCGTCCACCTAATAAACAACCTCCACCTCTATGACATCTTCCTGAATTCTGTCCTCTTCTCCAGAATTTATCATACTCTTCTGTGTTCTCAGAACATCTTACACTTCCCACTGAAACACTGGTCACATATTATTGTTATTCTAGTAGTTCATAAATGTCTCTCCCTGTTAGGTTGAACAGGAATAAGATAGTTCTTGTCTTTTTAATCCCTAAAGCTTAGTCCAGTCTTAAATCATGGTAGACACTTTGTAAAAATGTGTTAAGGAGATGAATTAATGGACTGACAGGTAAATAAGTACATGTATAAGTGAATAAATGTGTGAATTAATGAATGAACAGACAAACCAACAAAGGAGTGAACGTACAGGTCAAGTTTTTCGTCCTTGTCACTGCTGCTACTTAGGGGAGGATATTTCTCTGTTGTGGAGGTAGTTCTGTGAGTCATAGGATGTTTAGCAGCATCCCTGACCTCTCCCCACTAGATGCCAAGTAGCAGCCCCCAACCAAGTTGTGACAATCAAAAATGTCCCCAGACATTGTTAAATGTCCTCTAGGGGTAAAACTGCCCTCGGTTGGGACCAGCTGGAATAGATGGAATGATGGCTGGACATGGCAATTCAGGTGAAGGGCAGAGATTAGAACTCTGGTCTCTGTTTTAATCCAGTACTTCTCCTATTAGGACTTAGCCCTGCTGAGATCCAAGTTCAGTTCTTAGTCTTCTCACAATATATTCTTAAAACCTGAGATCAATAACAGAGTTAACAGAAGTATAATTTATGGGATAAATTATTTTAAAACAACATTGGGAGTAAAGGTATGCCTTCCTTATACCAACAAATTTGATTTACGTCACTTTTTTAAAAATACCATTTATCTATAGTGGATGTTATTAAATGGTACTTATTTGGCCCTGCCTAAAAACTGCTCCTAGAAGGCATATGGTTTTTAAAATTTTTCTAAATGCCACTTCATAGCACCATCTTGTGGATTTTAGAGGAATTCATGGATTTCAGTTTAAAATGTCTCATTATTTCTCCAGAAAAGGAGGAAAAGAGAATAGAGAAACTATAGGAAAAAATTAGGAAATCCTTTGCTTATTGAAATGTTCTACCAAACACTGAATTAGGAACTTAGTATAAGTTTTAATTTGACTTTGGTGTTTGGCCAAAATTTTTATTTGGCTTCAACTACAGCCTGTCCTTTGGCTTTCGGAAAATCAAATAACCACAAATGTGCGTCATCATCATCATCACGGATGCCCCATAATGCCAACATGGAAGGACGTTCTAATGTAGTCCTCAATATCTGAATATTCACTTTGAACATACAGCTATAACTTGGAATTAAAATTTCCTTGTGTTCTGGAAGTAATGGAAGAGCAAAGTGTTACAAAACTAGGGAAGACTGTGAAAACTGATGATCTTATAAAGAAAAAAAGAGAAATTTTAAGTTGTTAAATTGAGAAATGGGGAAATAGATTGATAATATGAATATTTGTTCCTGTACCATGGTATCAGACTTTTAAAATTTTATTACTGAGATTTTTTTTATTGTAAAAGGGTAATTGCAATCACATTTCACATTTCTTCTTATATCCAAGAAGTTTATTCTATATATAGCTTCAGCCTCTGAAATTTGTTGATATAATACTTAGCCATTTGGCCTTTGGTCTAAATATGTATTTATACGCCTGTATTCTAAATCTAAAAGGAGAGTAAAATGGAAAGATGATGATGCAAAACACAATAGATTTGAAGTTTCTCTTTTTCAAACATGTGAATTTTTCCTGACTTGAAAGAGAATATTCAAGCACAAACTACTTGGAGTATCAAATGCTAAGGGCAATATTGGGAAATACATGGGATTATTGATAGGGAAAAAGAATTTCTACTAACAGATATAATTAAAATCTAATTTTATAGACAAAATGTTTAATTGGTCATAATTCTTATTTGTTTTTTCCCACCCCAATACACAACCTCCTCTTCTCCATGAAATATATGTAACATAGCCATACATTAAAAGATTTTGTCCCTTGATCATCTCCTTTGTTCCTCTCTTCAGATGGAAGAATTGCCAGTGGGGTTCAGTCCAGGGCAATTGGGCATCTAAGCTCCTTTCTTCCCTAAGATAAGGTATCATTACTTTGGGAAATGGGGGAAAGCAAGGATGTTAAAAAGAGAAGAACTTTTCCTGTAGGAAATTTCACAGAATTGTTTTGACCCCAGAGTAATTATTTCATGTTACAGGACAGTGGACTACTTTGCCTGCCTATCTGGCTTAAAATAGAGCCCAGCAGGTGGATCAGGGCAGTGAAATCTAACAACCACAACGACAGTAATTGCAATGGCGTTTAGCTCTCTTTAACCCACATTATCTCTGCAAGAAGGCAATCAATACTATGAATAACACATTTTTGGCTTTGAGTGGATACAGAGATTAGTCAATATTGCATTGTGCAACATAACTGCAAACCAGAGATTGAGAAGCCATATTTTTATTCCAGCCTGTCACCAAGTGTATAACACTGGACAAATGACTTAAGCAATCTGCACCTCAGTTCCCGTATCTGGAAAGCGAGGGAGCTGGACGAGGTATTCTGTAGTGTCATCTCCAGCTTAATAGGTTAAGATTCTATGAATTGTCTTATTCATAGCCCAACCTCCGAATTCTCTTTTTGAGTGGTACCAAAGGATGATCTGAATAGTGTTGCTCTGCACAGTTTAGGGATCAAACGAGACCATCTCTAACTTGTTCTAGTCATCAAAGGTAGAAGTACTATCTGTTAAGTTTTTAAACTTAATACCATTTACTTTCCATATATACCACACCTCTGCAGAAAGATTTCATTTTACTTGTAAATATTGTCTTCAAATTTCAGAGGATAGTGCCTACTTTTAACTATTCAAAAATCTAGGTTATAATTTTCTGAACCTTTCTATATATTATATATATTTTAAACAATCTTTTCCTGAAGAGGGCCTGCAGAATTTATATTCCTTGAGGTGCCAAGTTCTTCACAAACAAAATAAGTTTGGGTCTCACCACATGGTATATTGTCTTCTTGGATATTCACAATGGCCATTATAATTTTAATGATCATGAAATCCATTTTTATCCTTATTTTCTGATTGTTTTTGTTTTGGTTTAGTTTATCTTGGTTTGATTAACCTGGTGGGACCTTTTTGTGGGGGTAGGAGTAGCTATCATTTCAGGAAATGGCTTTATTTTTCTAAACCTATCATTTCACTCTGATCCAACACAGAAGCCATTCCTGGCAAGATGTGATGCTTCTGGATAGGTTTTCCAGCTCCTTTGTTTTTATTGTATTTAATTATTGCCTCCTAGAAACAAATAAGAATCTCTGAACTTTCTCTTTAACATGAGGATGAGCTTTTAATAGACACATAAACTACCTTGGTCCCTTATTTAGGTACTCTCAAAGATTCAGGTATCTCCATTTTTATTACTGCAACTGTCATTGCAGTATTTGATACATTTAATTCAAAGGTAAACTAAGAACATTTGAGGCAAACTTGGTGGGTTCCTTTGTGGGTTCCAAAACACAGTTTTGGTAATGAAAGTCCATGTTCAATATTCACTGGACTAAAAAGAACTTGAGTGTGAGAATTAAAAAAAAATACACACACCCCAAAGAGTTATATATTTGCAAGAACTGAGAAGATCAGTGCAGGGTCTTGGAACCTGCTGCAATGAGAAGGGCTAACATTTGTACTAAATGCTAATCTCTTACGCTACACTAAACCCTCACCTACTGAAATAATACACTATCTTCATAAAACCAGAATCCTGACCTGTTTTTTGTTGAACATTAGGTAACATTTGTAGCAAAGGTGATGAGTCAGTTAATCTCAGTGTTAGGTATGGTTTTAAATTTAACCTATAGACACATGATAATAAGCAGCACTAGGGCAACCAGCATAATTTATTTATTGGCATTGTGCATGATGTTATATTATCAAATATTCCAATTAAATAATCAGTCAAAATATTTTCAGTAAATGAATTTTATACCATTTCTGTATCTTTATTAATGCCATAATACGGACCCACGTATTTTAGTGTTTTATGGCATTTACTGATGACTACTTTGTTTCTATTTAATATTTAAAGAAAAGATTTTCATAATATGATTTTTTTCTCTTAGTTATCTTATACACATCTATGGTATTTTTATCTTATTTACAAATTAAGCACATTTAAATTACTGATCTACTTATAATTTTAAATGAGAAAGGCTTTTTTAAAAAGCCTCAGGAATTAGACACCAAGTGCCCAAAATATTGAAAACATAATCCCTTTAAAAATATCCACCATCCCTCTACTTTTTCTCCTTCTAATTCAGACTAGTTAGTTTCCTTTGAAGATGTCTTTTGCCAACGTTTCTGCAAACTATTTTTGTTTGAAAATTTCAGGGTGGAATAGTTTTTTAGATGAAGGAAACTGTATTTGCAATTACAGCTTATAAAGTAAAGAAAACCATAAACTCCTTTTGGCATCAATTTGACTCAAGGTCAAAATTAGATTTCCTTTTCCTGTAATAGTTGAATTATAAACCTCTCTTTTTGTAAGTAGATTTGAGGGATCAGCTGGAAACTGCAATATATTGTATGAATACTAAAGTTAAGGTACTATTTGAAGTGAACAGCTCACTTAATTTTGACCTTGTTCTGTTACAGTAATGATTTTTTAGTTTTAGTACTGATGTCGTTGTATATTTTCTTAATTCAATAACAAGACTGGCTTTTAAAATTTCAGATTAATACTATTAAAGATTGGAATCATTTATTTTCATGCCAGGCTATATGTTGATAGTGTTGGTAATAGTTGCAAAGAAAGTTGGGGTCTACCATGTAACAGAATTACTTATTAGGTGCTATAAGAAAATGAAAAAGGTACTTGTGGAGAGATAATTCTTGCCCCAGGACTCTGTAATATATAGCTGGTTTTTTTAAGCTTCATGCCAAACATTTTCAAATCAATCTTAGTGAAAATATTCTGTGAGTAGGAAAGCATGAGGAGTGGGCTAGAAAAATCACCTCGTTTCTTCTCATCAACTCTTATTTGAATGCATCACATCACTTACGATTATGCCTAAAGATAAATTGAGAATTCAAACTCATTTTACCTTAATTACTTAATATATATTATACTGTTTATTTATGAAGTCACAAATCACTGAGCTGAAAAAGACCTGAAAAAACTCTCTGAAGAGGCAGGAAAATACATGTGTCCCTTGTTAAGAAATTAGATTTTAAGAGAAATGGAAAATCACTAAAGGATTTGCTATGGTCTGAATGTTTGTGTCCTCCCCCAAATTCATATGTTGAAAACCTAATGCCCAAGCTAATGATATTAGGAGGTGAGGGTCTTTCAGAGGTGATTAGGTCATGAAGGTGGAGGCTGCACACATAGAATTAGTGCCTTTATAAAAGAATAGAGAGAGAAATGTGCAGTCTGCAACTTGTAAGAGGACCCTTCTAGAACCCAACCACGCAGACACTCTAATGTTAGACTTCCAGCCTGCAGAACCATGAGAAATAAATTTCTGTTCTATATAAGTTACCCACTCTATGGTATTTTGTTATAGCAACTTGCATGGCCTAAGATAGAGTCCAGCACCTGATAATAGGACACATGTAAGTCTTTTCTGCAGATGGCCAACAGCAAGTGGGTTATCAAGGTTACCATGGTTATTTGGTTACCTTTCCAATAATTTCCTTGACTACCTCAGCCTTCATCCAAGTGAGTGTGAAGATGTGCCGAGGATGACATGGACTTTGGGTAAAATATGTCTACATTTTACTGCATAGCTCCTTAGCTTTTCCCCAAAATTATTAAAAAGACTGATATTAGTGATATGATGACAATTTCCATCATAAGTTGTTGCATCCAGAGCTAAAAGTGACTTTTAGCCATGAAGACAAATCTTTTTAACAACATTCTTAATTTACATATTATAAGAAGGGCTTTCTAAGAGATCAGACTATATCTAAATATCAGGCAGTATAAATGTTTTTTATATCAAACTCTTAAGTGGAAGGATGTGTATTTGTTGACTTTTATAGAAGGTTTCAAACCCTATAGTGGAGAAGAATGTAACAGATCCCATGTACCTGGCTTCAACAATTATCAACATGTAGCCAATTTTACTTCATCTATACCACATCTATTTTTCCTGCTCCCTCCACCCTTCCCCTCAAAGTATGATTTTTAAAGGAAAGCCAGCTATCCTATTTCATCCATAATTTTAGAAGGGTTTTTTTGATGTCAATAGATCACTCGTCTTTCCATGATTTACATCCACTTTGGAAAAGTTCAGGTTACCCAAGTGGCCATTTTCCCTCAAGAATCACTGATGCTAGTCATGGTTCTGTTCTCTCAAATATCTCAGTGTGCCTACTTCCTACACCACTCATTGCTCAGTGGGATTATCTTCAGTTTACCCATGAGTATTAACGTTTATTTGGCAACTTGATTAAAAAGATGTCTCAAGGAATCACTACTCACTCATTCATTCACTCACTCATTTGTTCATTCAACAAATATTTGTTGTTCTAGACACTGGAGGGACAGTGTTGAGTAAGTCAGACAAAGAACCTGCTCTCTGAACTTATTTTCTAGAGTTTAGACAAAGAGGTAACCACTACTTGGAAGACTACCTTTTTGTATGGGTATTGATGCTCCTGATTCCACTTGATTTTCCCTCTGGGAAGCTCTTTACATCCTCACAAAAGCCCACGCTTCTTACGTAAGGGTTAACAAGTTTTACCTGTGTCTGTTGCCACCCCACTCCCCCAACTCCCATTCCCTGCCCTGCAGATTGCTCATAGAAGTTCTGGGGAAAATGTGAATGACCACATTTCCATCTCAAAATAAAGTATTAATAGAAAAAAAGTAACCTGTGTCCAAAATTCATGGTTTTGAGAATAAAATTTCTAAATAATTATATGACAGCATTCAGAAAATATGTATGTTTCTACATTAAAACTACTGTATAATTTAGTAAGTATGATGTATTATTTTAAAATGACTGATTATGCAAAATTAGTTCCCTTATACATCAAACTCTAATTTAAAACTGGTGTTTAGAGCTATGAAAGTTATAATTGATTTTTGCAACATCAAATACTATCTAATTTGAATCTGTAGTATTTTGAGTTTTGCTGTTCCAAAATTGACTTTCTTTCTTGACAGGTACTTGACAGAGAAAAACTCAATGTTTAAGCACACAATGTATGTCTGTCATGAGGAAAAAAGTAAAATAAGCAGTCACATGAAAGTTTTCTCCCTTTTAAAATTTAAATTAAACTAGTTTTAGCCATTTATTTTTATTTCTTCAATCAAAAAATTAAATTGTAATATGCTATAGTATAAAGTATTTTCTGCCATCTTCTTTGGAGATTGAGACTAGAAATGGTTTTTAATTTTAAAGATTGAAAAGATTTAATAACTGGATGAATTATATTTTTAAATTCCCATTAATTTATTTTCAAATGAGGAAAACCCACAACTTTGAGAAACTGATTATTATGGGGAAAAAAGCCTTGATTTGTAATTGTACCCAAATATGAAAGCCTACATTTTGTAAGCATAAAGATTACATTCTCTTCAAAAGATTTGCAAATTCTCATAGGCACATAACTTAGAGAATGAGAGGATTGTAATTTGAAAAATTACAGATTTCATTGTTTTTTTGATGTGTGAAACCTATAAACAAATATCAAGAGATTGTATTGCAAGACTGAAAATCCCTTGTTTAGTTTTATAAGGGACATTGCCCTGTGTGGCTTACAACTCTGACTTAAAAGAAAAATGCAGAGTAATGCAAAAGACACTCTAATCACTGCATCTAATTACAAAGAAGAATAACTCAGTAAAAAATGTAAGTATCCTTGGGCAGGCGTGTGGTCTGGTGGTCAGAGCATGGGATTTCAACTCAGTAGTCTAAATTTCTATTTTAAACACCACTTCTAAATTCCTCCATAACTTCAGGCATGACATTAACTTTATTTTTAAATATGAATTTGAGATTCGTGCTTGATAATTACAAAGTAGTTTTTTAATCCCCTATTAGAGGTATAAATCCAGTACTACAGAAAAATCAACAGACAGGTGTTTTCTTGGCTTCCTGGTTGTGGAAAAAAAAATTACTTGACAAAAAAAAAGGTCAGGTAAATACAAATGAATTCAGAATTTTTTTCTTTACCATTTTCCAGTAGCGTTGCTATACCTGTGAGCTATTTCAAAGTTAGTTCAGGGTGTTATTTAACAATCAGCTTACTGATATGGTGACTAATTTTGATAGCTTTCCCCCAAATTGCTCCTTTGCTTTTGAGGAAATAGTAGTCCTCAGTGGAGCCAATACTGCTCTTTTTATACTAATTGTTATTGTCACTCTAAGGAACTTGTACTCCACAGCGATGAGCCTGCTTTTTATTTTGTTTATGTGCAATGTTTTTTAAGTGTTCCTCCAAGTGTAATAAGTACAGACAAATTAAGTTTCTTTAAACTACTGCTAGATTTCTTGGGATAAATGTAGGTAAGTGATTCAAATTCTAACACACCTCATGAATCAATTACCACGGTAATTTTCACTGGGAATAATTAACATTTGAATTCAAGGAATGTGACCTGACTTATAGGACTATTCCATTTCTTTCTTTTTTTAAACAGGGTGGTTTTGAGTACTCTGAGGATTTTTCTGAGTATAATAATATTCTTGCATGCTTTTTAGTCCTTAGTTTAGCTAAAGATTATGCTTAATCATTGAGAGAATCCACCTAGTCTAATTTACTAATAGCCAGTATCCAAATTAGAAACAAAGAGCCAAATCAGGAACATTGTGGGGTATTAATACAGCAGGCAGGGGGGTTACACAACATGGGGCCAAAATTTCAACCCCAACAAGACCTTTCAGTGCCTGATCTATTGCACACTTTGCAGGCAAAGAGTGATCTTTAAAAACAGCAATTTATCAGGATAATGCCTCATGAAAGGAAATGGAGACCATTATAAGGCAAAGTAAAACAGCTTAAGGATAGATCTTGTTTTATGTTTCTCTGATTAGAAATGCAGTGTAGGAATGCCTTGCTAAAGTATGTAAAGCACTAGTAAACGGTGCAAATCTCATGTGAGAAATCACGGAGTTAAAGGATCAAATCCTGACAGGGTCGGCTTGGTCTTCTGGTTTTATGTAGGGGGTGGAAATCAGAATTGAGCTTTCCTTAAATGTGTCCTCTAGGGGAGATCTCAGAATGGAATCCTTGTGTGGGGGTTTGCAGCAGCTCTAAATAGCTTCAGGGAGTGCCTCTAGATTTCCGAATGAATTTATGTTAAATAAAAAAAGGGAGAAATCCAACTTTTTAAGTTCATGAAGTGAAAGTTTTATTTTTTTTAAAAAAGCTTCACCATGTAAGAGACTATTAGTAGTATCTATACTAAATGCAGAAAGTTAGTCCTATATTAAGTCCATGAAGTCCACTTCTCAATTTTCTGCTTGGGTTGTTAAGGCATCTTGCATTCAAAAATAAGAGCAAGAAAGAGAGGAATGCCTTGAAATGTGTTACCCTGGTTATAAGTACTAAACTTTCCCTCTTTAAATCAAACTCTGAGTCTTTGTGTTCTCTGGGTTCCCAAATCAACTGCACTTTACCTCCCCACCCCCAAAACATACAGTGGAAGTAGATTTAAAACAACATTTCCCACACATATCATGCTGTCCCTCTGAGAAGGACAGGAGGAAAAAACAAAATTTAAGTCGTGAGATAAAATTCTGCTGTAACAGAATTAGATACAATTGGTCAATTTCTGGTATAGAGAATGCAGGATTTTCACCCTCATTCTTCAGAAGACATTTTTCTAAATATCAGTTATAATGATAAACTGTAATTCCTTGACTAGTTTAGCTGATACTTGAACTTTCTCCGAGAGTTCAGATTTCCTCCCAATAGCCCGTTTTACCCAGAATTACAACGTAATTTTTGGATTTCAATCCTAATACTGTGAGAGTACTTTATACGGATATGGGACATTTGGCTTGTGTAACAGAGCCAGGAACCTGGTTGGAAACTTTGGAAAAAGAGAGGGTCCCTCTGCTATCTCAATGTATCACTCGTCCTATAAAACTCAAATTTTATTTTTGACACAGCAAACTGTCTCTAAAAGGTTACCATGGAATCAGAAATAATTATTTGAACAATGGATTTATGTCATTTTCATCTTGAGTTTACTTTAAATTGGAGTGTGCTACAAACAATTCTTATGTCAGACTGCTTATTACAAACAGGCTTTTGATTATTGTAACTGAGAACCTAAAAAAATAGCAACATATGTATTAATTGCCATTAAAATACTACATTCTCATTATTGATCTAGGCTTTTGAAGTGATACCAAATATAACTTTATTAACTTTCACAATCATTATTATCATGATAGACTCATTAGTATTCTTCATGATGGAATTGTATAACAGAAGTAATTCTTGTTTAGGATTAGGTTCTACTGTGAGAGACAGAAACCGCAAATTACAGAGTTTAAATAAGAAAGAAGTTTCTGCCTCATATAAAATCCAGACAGTAGTTAAGTGCTGGTACTATGGATACACATTCAGATTCAGGCTCTTCTTACCATCCTCAGTATTCGGTTTCTAAGTAATTCAAAGTGATTACTCTGCCTCCAGCTATTGCATTCTTAGTCCAGGTATCAGAAAGAAAAAAGGGGGCATGCTCCACTCAGAACACTTCATTGTAAATTTTGTGACTAGCATGTGATCATGATTCTATAACATAGCATATTCATAATTTTCAATTCTTTCATCATTATGTTTGATTATACATTCCCTATGTTAAAAGATCATTTTCAGGAAAAGATAAAATAATAACTCTCATGCCAAAGCAATCTTTAGAAAGAAAAACAAAGCTGGGGGCATCACACTTCCTGATTTCAGGCTATATTACAAAGCTCTAGTAATCAAAACGGTATGTTATCAGCATAAAAACAGACACATATGGTGCAGCCACTGTGGAAAACAGTATGGAGATTCCTTAAAAAACTAAAAATAGAGTTATCATATGATCCAGCAATCTGACTTCTGGGCATATATCTGAAACTCTAATTCAAAAAAATACATACATCCCAATGTTCACACCAGCACTATTTTTTTTTTTTTACTTTTCTTTATTGAAGTATGATCATTTACAATGTTGTATCAATTTCTGGTATACAGCACAATGCTTCAGTCATACATATAGCAGCACTATTTACAATAGCCAAGACATGGAAGTAACCTAAATGTCTAAATGTCCATTGACGAATGATTGGCTAAGGAAACTGTGATATATATACATAGTGGAATACTACTCAGCCATAAAAAGAATGAAATAATGCCTTTTTCAGCAACACGGATGGATCTAGAGATTATCATACTAAGTGAATAAGTCAGAGAAAGACAAATACCATATAATATCATTTATATGTAGAATCAAAAAAAATGACACAAATGAATTTATTTACAAAACAGAAACAGACTCACAGTCATAAAAACAAACTTATGGTTCCCAAAGGAAAAAGGTGGGGGAGGGATAAATTAGGAGTTTGGGATTTGCAGCTACAACTACTATATATTAAATAGATAAACAAGGTACTACTGTGTAGCACAGAGAACTATATTAAATATCTTGCAGTTATCTATAATAATCTACAAATTATTGAAAATGAAAAAGAATGTATATAAATTTATAACTGAATCACTATGTATATAAATTTATAACTGAATCACTATGCTGTACACCAGAAACTACCACAACATTGTAAATCAACTATACTTCAATTAAAAAAAGCCCAGAAATAAGCCCATGTATATATGGTCCATTAATTTATGATGAAGAAGCCAAGAATATACAATGGAGTAATAATGGTCTCTTCAATAAACAGTGTTGGGAAAACTGGATAGTCACATGCAAAAGAATAAGACTGGACCACTATTTAACACCATACACAAAAATCAACTAAAAATGGATTAAAGGCTTGAACATAAGACTTGAACCATAAAACTCCTAGAAGAAAACATAGGCAATAAGTTCCCTGACTTTAGTCTTGATGATAATATTTTGGATTTGACACCAAAAGCAAAGGCAACAAAAGCGAAAATAAATAAATGGGAGTACATCAAATTAAAAAGCTTCTGCATAGCAAAGAAAACCATCAACAGAATAAAAAGGCAAACTACTGAGTGGGAGAAAATACTTGCAAATTATATGTCTGATAAGGAGTTAATATCCTAAGTATATAAAGAACTCACATGCTGAACACTGGAATTTGACACAACATTGTAAAATGATTATAAATCAATAAAAAATGTTAAAAAAAAAAGGACTCACACAGCTCAATAGTACATAAACAAACTCATCTACAAAGTGGATCTAAATAGACATTTTTTCCAAAGAAGACGTACAGATGGCCCACAGGTATATGGAAAGGTGCTTAACATCAACAATCATCATGGAAATGTAAATGAAAACCATAATAAGATATCACCTCACACTTGTTAGAATGGCTATTATCAAAAAGACAAGAAATAACAAATGTAGGGAAGGATGTGGAGAAAGGAAGAATCCTTGAGCACTGTTGGCGGGAATGTAAACTGGTGCAGCCATTATGCAAAACCGTATCTAAAAAAGAACTACCATATGATCAGCAATTCCACTTTCCACAAGGAAAAGATACATGCACCCCCCATATTCACTGTAGCATCATTTATAATAGCCAAGATATACGGAAGCAACCTAAGTGTTCATCAATGGATGAATATATAAAAATGTGATTTATATATGTAATATGCTATTTATATATGAATATTATTCAACAATAAAAAAGAAAATCTGACATCTGCAACAACATGGATGAATCTTAAGGGCATAATGCTAAGTGAAATAAGTCAGACAGAGAAAGACAAAATCTCACTTATATGTGGAATCTTAAAAAAAGTCAAACTCATAGATACAGGGAACAGATTGGTGGTTGCCAGAGGTAGGGGTTGGGGGTGGGTGAAATGGGTGAAAATGGTCAAAAAGTATAAACTTCCAGTTATAAAATAAGTTAAGTCCTAGGGATGAAATATATAGCATGGTGACTATAGTCAATAATATGGTAATATATATTTGAAAGCAGCTATGAGAGTAGATTTTAAAAGTTTAAATCATAGGAAAAAATATATAACCGTGTGGGATGGATGTTAACTAAACTTAATGTAGTGATCATTTCACAATATATACAAACATCGAATCGTTGTATACCTGAAACTAATACAATGTTACATGTCAATTATATCTCAATAAAAGACATATTCAAATGAGTTTAATCAATTTATCTGTTTTATAGTTTGCAGTATATTAAGAGATTAATATAATCCCATGTATACGGTAAAATTTATTATATCTATTAGCTGTTTATGCTAAGTTTAAAACAGGTACCATATCGTAGTTCCTAAAATCCAGGGTAATGATGTCAGATGTGGATTCTTATAGACTGCCTCTTCCAGTTACCAGCTAAGTGGCCTTGGGCAGTTTCCTAACTCAAATCTCAGTTTCTCTGATATAAAGCGGTTATAAGAAAACCTATCTCAAGGGGGTTTTATAAGAGTAAATCAACTAATAGCATGTGTGTGTAAACTTAGAGCACAATGCCAGGCACACAACAAGTGCACAATAAGGATTAGCTCCCTTGTCATCTTAGAAGGCAGAGCTAGAGTAGTGGCTTTTTAAAAAACTTGTTTTTAACTTTACCTTGCCTAAGAAGGACCTTGGGAATTGTTAAAATGGAGATTTCAGGGCCCCATCTCCTGATTCTGTGAGTCCTCGGTTCGGAGCATAAAAGCACCAAGGATGCATGTGGTCCTTAGATTCTCCTGAAGAAAAAATATGGTTCAGGTGACAAGGGCACCAGGTGGCAGTAGATGTGGGGACAGTTGTTCTCTGATCCAGTTTGCCATTCGAACGGATTTACCACATGGCTGAAAGCAAGATATTTTCCTTTCTATACTCTCTTTAGCCATCTGTAAAATGTGGATAATAACTATTTCTTCTTTATCATAAAATCCTGAATGAGAATTTAGAGATCAAATCTTTTGCTTTCGTCCCAGGTAAAACTTTTGTAAGTAATAAACCAAGAACAGGAGAGTTAAAGCTTAAAAAGGAATAAAACTAAGAGAAAATGTGTTTGGTAAAAGGCATAAAATTATTTGGAATGAGGCAGGATATGAACAAACAAACTGAAAGGGCCTGGAGACAAGCAGCAGAAATATGCAGCTGATCAGCAACCAAAACCTGTATTGTATGTTTATTTGGGGAATTGGGGAATGAATAGTTACCCACTCAGAAAACAGAAGGAGTTAAAAGGAGAAATGGTAAAAGGTAGGAGGAGACTAGGAATGAATACACAGTAGAGGAAAATTGAAGGTCAAATGCAAGAAAAGGAAGGCAAAACGGTTCTGGAATTTGTATCTTACCTAATTATTCCCTTAAGATACATGAGAAAATTCTGCTGAAGGAAAAGAACTGGGCAGAATTTCTGAAGGGGAAGAGCACAGAACCCAGAACCCAAAGGGCAATTTGTAGTTGGGAGTTTTTTTGTTTTGTTTTGTTTTAATTCAGCAACTACCCACACAAGGATTTCACTGAAGGAAATTTGATTATAAAGTCACTAGGGATGATTTACAGCTTTTTCATTTACTCAGATGCCAGGACGAAAGACTGAATTTCAGGATAGACTTATTTAAAACCGATTTTAAAAAATATTTGTGAGGGAAGAAAAATTTCTTGCTACTAACGCTCTTAAACTATGGTGTGGAATTTTTAAATGAATATCATTTATAGTAAACTGATAGGAAGGGATCACATAAATGGTAGAAATCCTGAAAAAATGGAATGTGAAAAGAAAAATTATATAAGTGGAACATCTGTAGCAAGGTAGTTCAAGTTATTAGTTTGTGCTTGTCCTCTATCTGTTTCCCTATATTTTTCTTTTCCTCCATTTCAAGCAGACAGCTATGCCTTAGATTCCCTTTGTCAGGGGAGTTTTGTAGCTGGTTTAGTTTAAAATTGCATACACTCAAGCTCTTTCCACCTTTTGTAAAAGCCAAGATTCATCAAAGATATGTTAGAAACCTCACTGGAGATGGGAGAAAAGGCAGGCAGAAAGAGAGGTTATCAACTCTTCCAGCTGAGTTTTGAATGTTCTATGGGACTTTTACATTGAAAAGGACTGCAGTATTTAACAACGGTTGTCCTTTTAATAGCATTCAATGTATTGAAGTTGTAAATATCAAATTAGGTTTTTTTAGGCCTTGAAACACAACTTAGAAATCTAATAAATCCACTTTATTTCATTGTGGATTTTTAAAATTATAAAATGTTATACCTATAAAAGTATGTATGTATATGTATACACACGCATAAAATGATACACATAAAATAACATATGTGGTTCAAAGAATAATAAACATACACATAGCCACAACCCAGCTTAGGAAAAGGAATATTACCTTTGAAGCCCTTTGAGTCTCTCCCTCATCAAATCTTCTTTCCCTACCACCTCTTCTAAAAATAATTACGTATTTTATTTTTGTATGTATAATTCTCTTACTTCCCATAATAGTTTTTATCTACAAATGAGTGTGTATATTCCTAAATCATATGTCAGTTTTTATAACTTTGAACTTATATGATAGCATACTTTATGTTTGCCTATAATTTGCTTTTTTACTCAACAGTGTATTTCTCAGACTTACCTAAGTTGTTCCCTCTGGTTATATAGTTCACCCATTTTCACTGCTGTATAATATTCCATAATTCTAACAAACAACAATTTGTATATGCATCATTCTGTAAATGGGCATTGGGTTGTTTAAAGGTTTTGCTTTGTTTTGCTGTTATGAACAAGATTTCTATTAACATTCTTGAAACACATCTCTTAATGTATACATGTAAGAATCTTTCTAGGATAAATACGGAGGAGTAGAATCACTGAGTTGTTAGGCACGGCAAATTGTGTTCCAAAAGAGTCCATCACCTTGCATTTCCTCAAGCAAAGTTATCTTAATCCTTCCTAACATGTAGTATGGCCAGACTTTTTCATCATTACCAGTGCTCTGGGGAACAAAAATCCTTTGAGTATCATTTTCATTTATTCTTCAATGAATGTTCAATTAATCCATAAGTTCAACTGATTAAAATTCCTTAAAGAGTTGTAAACAGTCCCATTTACAAAAAAATAAGTCTTTTAAACTATATTGACAAATGTAAGGTATTTGATTATCTGAGCCACTTTACACAACTGACAAGGCAGGCTAACAATTCAACAAGCAAAATCTAAGGTTTATAATTATTAAAAGTCTAATGAATTAAACTCATCCATGTGTTAAATCAGGGCTCTCAAACATTCAAGCACTATTCTTGTTCTTTTATACATTTCAAATTAAAACTTTAGATCTAACATCAAATTAACTTTTCTGATTTAAATCACAAGCTAGTACATCGAATTCTCTTTACCTTTCCAAATACTTATACAGCTATAATTAAAAAGTTAATTCCTAACTTACTATGAGTTTGATTGACTATAGACTGTAGATTTATAATCACAGGCAGGCTAAATCAGAGATTCCAAACTGCCATACATATCCTTTGTTACATTTGAGACCACAGTCAAGATGAGATCTCACTTCCAGGCTCATTCTAACAAAGTTTTAAGTTAATTCATGGAATCCTTATTGGGACTTCTGCTTGCTCTGTTGATGTTTAGGTTATCAACTGCTGCATAAAAATTCTCCTCAAACTTAGCTTAAAACGACTTAAAATTTTATTATATCTGATGAGTTTCATAAGTCATAAATTCAAGCAGGGGTTGGCTAGGAGATTCTTCTGCTCCATATGGCTTTGACTAGGCAGCCATTTGGTGGTATTCAGCTGATTGTGCTGGGCTGGATGGTCAAAGACAGTGTAATCCACTCATCTGTGTCTTAATGTGGATGTCTGGAAGGCTGGGCTTAGGTTGGGCCCCTTTCCAGGTACACTGTCCTGCAGAGTAATCAAGCTTCTTACATGGCTGCTCAGGGCTCCAAAAAGGATTGTTATAAGAAGCCCAGACAGAAGCATCTAGGCTTTTTATGACTTAGCTTCAGAAGTTCCAGAATGTCACTTTCACCATATTTCAGTAATCAAGCAAGTCATTAAGTAAGTAGGTTTATTAGGAAAAATAATAGAAAGGGGGAAAAGAGAGGAGCTGGGCTGAGCGTGCCCAATGTGTTCTTCCCAAATTTTCCAATCAGACAAGTTTTTCTACTTCTCTAGTTAGAATGAACAAAGAGGTAAAAATACGTATTACCAAAGGAGTTGTCATAATAATCACCCATAGAATTCAAGATAGACAAGGAAAGTACAGGGAAAAGGGAGTTGCTTGATGATGAAAACGGGTGGGGCCACAGAGTATTCAGAGGCTTACTTAAATAAACAGTGTGTGCCTGTGAATGTTCCATAGAAAAAGAACTGAAAGGATAAAAGGATAGTGGTTAAAAAGTCAGATATTTGCAGCCAAAATCTCAGAGGTAGTGCCAACTTTGGTTCTGATAAACTCAGGAAATGGGCATGGGAGTGTGGCTGTAAAGGAATGGAGGAAAAGGGGTTAGAGTTGAGAAGATCAAGGAACTGAGAAAGGGATGTAAAATTATGTGTAGAGTTATCCACATGAATGATAAATTTCTGAAGACGACATAGGAGAATAAAGTGAAGAGAAAAACTGTGAACCAAAAGCTAAAATCTTCAAAGAATAAGATGGGAAGAATATTAAATATTGGTGATGAGAAGGGTAGAAGAGAATGAGTTTTGAAGAAAGAGGAGAGGAGAGTGAAATGGTTTGAAAGAAGTTAGGGGCTGCAAAGCCATCTATTCTACCTCCCACCCCTGGGGTCCTTTGGGTGTGAGAGAAAAAGCAGCTTCCCCAGGGAGGGCTGCAAGAGTAGCAAGGCCATCAGAGCTGAGGCAGCTTTCAGTTAACGCAAGGAACCGTTCAGATGAGGCTGTCAGGCAGTGTGCTCATCACCGGGATTCTGGGGCCATTTTGGAGACCACAGTGAATGGATCTGGGAGTTAAGGAAGGAATAATCAGGGCGTCACTCACCCTGTACCCTGTGTATTATTCACATAGAATGCAACGTGAACAGTACTCCCTGAGTTTTGCAACATGAAGGCCCTGGAGGTAGTAACTGGAGCATTAGCAAGACGGACATTTTGAGGGAACCTGGCCCCAACAGAGTTAAACAGAAATAACCAGAGATGTGAGACATAATAAAACTATTTCTCATCTCTTAAAGGAGTGTGGGACTTTGATTCGAACTTCATGTAAGGTATCAATATCTTAGTTTGATAATGCAGCTTTGGGGCGAATGTTCACAGTGGTTTTCCCAAGAAATACTAAATCCTGAGACTCTTACTTTCTAAATATTTCTCTAGTTAATTCTCTCTTCCCTCTCTAAAGTTAAAAATAAAGTGAAGAATAAAACCCTTTCGTAGAAAAAAAATATTTTCCTGATATTCCATAGTTTTGCGAGGAGACCGCACACAGGCCCGGCCAGATTTTAGAAACTACTACTTGTTCTGGCCCACTCAACATTCTAGTCAAAGGCCACCTTCCTTCTCAGGCTGTAACTTGTAGGCTGTGTCTCTGTTCCTCCATTTACACACATAAAGTCCAGAAGGACAGAGATAGTTCTTAATTTTTGAATGATAGACAATTTGAGAACCTGATGAAAGGAATATAGACCCTTCCTTACCCCAGAAGAATGCACATTGTCATTTTTTTGCTCAGTTTCAGAGGCTCACAGATCCCCTGAAGCCCAAACGTGGGCCCAGTTTTAAAATCCCAGTTAAAATAGCAGTTATTTGAGATGATTTAAAGGTTGCCTTTTCGTTCACCTTTATAATTTTCCTAAAATGAAAACTGATTATTTGTGTAAAATATATGTTTTCTAGAAAACCACCACATAGTATATGATACTTAAAAGATCCTGTAAAATAAATTCATTATGGAGTGAATTTGTCAGACTGACAGACTTTGAATTAAAAATGGCTGTCATATAAGGCACTCAGTTTTTCCATCTGTAAAATGGAGCAATTAATATTAATTAACTAGTATGTTTTATAGGTTGATTCTTGCAAAATTCTAATAATCGTGATTTATCTATGCTCCCTCCAGGTAGTCTCTGTTATTTAGGTTGTAGTTTTCTTTCCTCTTGAAGCAGATATAATACCACAGCTGTTTCTTCAGCTATTCTGTTTTCTGTGAAGGAACACCTGCTTAGAATGTACCTAAGGAGTTATTTCTTTGTTTTTTTTGATAATTAAAGCACTGCTATTGTGATGGCTGACATCTGGATTCACTTTTAAAGACTTCACTGTGTTTTTCTGGCTCCTGGGAGATTCATGAACTATAATGCATTAGATGGAAATGTGGTGATGTGCTTCATTTTGCAACAGCAATTTTACTCTTGCTTTGTTATTTTCCCACTGCAATGAGTGAGAGCTGCCACTCTGTTACTGCTGCTAAGAGATTAAGGGAACTGAGCTGAGCTCCAGAAATTTAATATGCCATATAATGCCTGATTTATTTTGATTCTGGCTTCGACTTGAATTGATAAACTCACTTGGGATTGCTCTGCAGAGTCAATATCCAGGGATTAATTTTGTTTAATAAACTGATTCTGAAATAATTTCTTTGGGGGAACATAAAAGTCCAAATTCTTTTAACTATTTCCAAGAGTTATAGAGAAAAAGAAATTTGATAAAAGTATTCTAATATTATATATCATTTCCTCAAAAGCTATACTCCTCCACCTTCACTCAATTATAACTCACTAAACTTCTAGGATTTGCTTTTCAGAATTACGTACTTTTGTTTAAGGTGATTATAAATTACATTATTACTGCCTTTACTTTGACATTCTTCTTAGCCTGCTACTCACAGACAACAATATCAATGAAGAAACATATATCAGTCAGGGCTCACAGTTGCAAGCAACATAAGCTGATTCTGACTGATTGAACAGAAAAGAAGTTTAAAAGGAAATGGGAGAACTCAGAAAATTGTTGGGAGGCTGGAGGAACGGGGATGGAATTAAGCTTCTAGGAATAACACTTACAACTACCTAATAGAACTGGCCCAATGAGGAAGTCAGACTATTACCTACTTCTGCCCGAACACACACTCAAAGTACCCACTGCCACTCCCACCCTCCACAGCCACTTCTGCCCTGGAGTTTAACCTTGCAAGCACTGCCATCCCCAAATGTCATATGCCTTTATCAACATATTGGACTCCAAGCAGAATCTTTCCTTCCTCAAGCTACTGACTTCCAAATCTAAGTCTTAAGCAGGTGTGCTGAGTGGTGAAGCCTAGGTCACATGTCTGTGCCCTCGCTGTTTTTGTTTTCAGAGCTCACCTAATGGAAATGGCACTCAAGATCAGAAATTCCCTAAACACAGCAAATATATTCAAGATGTCCTGGGCAGCCAGAAAATATGAAAATGTTTCCTACAAGAGAGAATTAACATTTGTTGAGAATATATGCTAAGTATCAGTTACTTCAAATACATTAAATTATTTAATCCACAACAAAATAGACCTTTAACCCTATTTTAATGATGGGAAAACTGAAGCTAAGAGAAGTCGTTACTAGCGTAGATCATTTTGTTGGTAAAGTGGAGAACATAGATTCACATCCAGGCTTCTTGCTTTTAGAATTTTTCCTTGTCTCACAATATATCTCTAATCTGCATTTCCCAACTTCTAATTCATACACAAACAGGGGTGTACCAAGTAGTGAGTGGGGCAGAGGAGACAGTGGAAGCAGCAGCTCGAGGAGCAGGCAGTAAGGGGTGTGCTAGCTGCAAGAAAATCTAAAGACAACAATAAAACAGACTAAAAATAGATCTACTTTTTTTTTATTACCATTATCAACATGTGACAGCAATTCTAAAGAATGTCAGTAATAATATATTCCCTCCTGCTGAGGTGAACTGTTCCCCACTCCTTGGTACACATGTATGTATAAGAAGTCCTTAACTTAATTTTCAAGTTTGTTTTTTTTTTTAAGAAAAGGATGTTTAGAACTTGTCACTGAAGTGCCATAAGTGGTTTTATGTTCCTAGAATTGACCATAAAAGGGCCATTTAACACATGATGTATCTAAGCACCCATCTTTTAACATTATTTCTAAGAAAACATAAGTTCTAATTTTCATTTTAGATGTACATCTCTCCCAAGTTTAGCAGTGTGAGTGGGGGCTCTTTTTACCTTCTAGTAGCATCAGAGGCTCTGATAATAAGGCAGAACCTCCTTGGAGAGCTCCTTTGGCAGCAGAGGCTCTCTTGGCAAGGGGGCTGTTGATGATGAGGAGGGAGATGCTCCCTAGCAATCTATACAGTAGACTAGGAAGGAGCATCTTTTTAAATTGGAGTGACTGTTTAGATAAATCCCCAAGTGCAGAGAACTTGAGATCTTAAAGAATCACTTTACCCCATCGCCAAGTCTTATAAAGTCTTCTAAATACTTCTCAAATAAGTCCTCTCTTCTTCTTGGCCTATTCAGATCCAAATGCTACACAATCTAGGCTACTGTGACAGTCTGTTAGCTGGACTTCCTTCCTGTCATCGCCAATTCCAGTCTATTATCTATATAACTGTCAGTGTGATCCATCTAAGCATGAGTGAGATCATGAAATTCCCTTATTTAAAACCTTACAATGACTTTCATGACCTTGAGAAGAACAATGCAAACCCCTTTGCAAGACTCAGAAATTTCTTTAAGATATGACCCTTCCCTGCTTCTTTGACTTCATCATTTGCCACTCTTTAACTCAGACACTATGGTAGAGCTAACCTGAACTCTGAAATTGTTGTGCTCTCTTGGGCCTTCCTGCTATTGCATGTGTTGTTAATTCAGGAGCTTGACTCCTATTTGCTGTCCTCTGATAAGTCTTCTCTCCTTGCCAAATTCCAACTGCATTACGTACTCCACACACTGTACTCTAGCCCACAGTACCAGAGGTACATTCATATGAGAACTTAAACTGCAGAAAAATAACTGCATTCTAGTCTGGCTTCTCCTACTATTCTATAATTTTTTCTTAAGACAGTAGCTATGTCTTTTACCTTTGCCACCCCAGCATCTACTGCAATTTGTGGTATAGATATCATATACTCAATAAAATGTCTTCAGTGAACGTCAGGTCCTGCATGTTATGCAAGCTGTCAAGGAGGTGACAGTCCAGTAGTCAAATTCACATAGCTAAAACACAAGGCACAAGATGTGACACAAATGAGGTCTAAATGAAATGCTTTGGCTATTTTAAGGAGAAACTTCTCAGTTCCAGATTTAAGGTATAGTAGGGGTACAAAACTGAGAAGGGTCAAGGGAGAGGATGGCATCTGAGATAAACTTTGACAAAAAGAATTTTAATACCTGGAGATGCAGCAAGTATAGGACTAGAGTAGTCATAGAGTAGTCCCACTGAGCACATATGAAACCTGAGAAAAAAGCTGGAGAAGTAGGTTAGGCTTTAAATGCTGGCTAAGGATTCAGTATTTAATTCAGAAGGGAACTAAAGTATAATTAAAGGCAGTAATTAGCAGAAGAGAGACTATTAGAGTAACTGTAATAGTCTGGGAAAGGAGTAAAGACGTCGTCTTTGACAGGTAATACAGTATAGACCGGCAGACAGACTTGGGTCACTTATAAGTGGTATGATCTTGCATATGTTACTTAAACTTGCAAACCCCAGGTTTCCTCATTTATTTCAAAAGACTGTTGTGATTAAATTTATGTAAAGAGATTAGCACAGTGCTTGGCATGTACCAAGTGCTTGAATTAATCAGTGATAGTTCAGCAGCAACTGATAAAAATTCAACTCAAATCAGCATAAGCAAATATGGGAAATTATTAAAAGGCTATTAACAAGGTCAATGGAACAGAATACAGAGCCCAGAAACAGAACCAAATAAATAAAACCAAGTAATCTTTGACAGAGGATCAAAAGCAATACAATGGAGCAAAATAGTGTTTTCAATAAGTGGTGCTGGAACAACTGTACATCCATATGCAAAAAAATAAATTTAGACACAGATCTTACACCCTACACAAAAATTAACTCAAAATGTATCATAGTCATAAATGCATAATGCAAAACAATAAGATTCCTTGAAGATAACATACGAGAAAGTCTAGGTGACCTTGGGTTTGACAATCACTTTTTAGATATAATACTCAAAGCACAATCCATGAAAGAAAAAAATTGTAAGTTGGACTTCATTAAAATTAAAAATATCTGCTTTGTGAAAGACACTGTTAAGAGAATGAGAGGCAATCCACAGGCTGGGAGAAAATCTTTGCAAAATACATATCTGGCAAAGGACTGGTATCCAAAATGTATATAAAACTAGTAAAACTCAGCAATAAGAAGAAAAAAAAAGCAACCCAACTTTAAAGTGGGCCAAATATCTAAGTAGACACCTCACCAAAAAAGATATACAGATGGCAAATAAGCATATGGAAAGACACTCAACATCACATGTCATCAGAGAATTACAAAATGAATCGGTGAGATACCACTGGACATCTGTTAGAATGGCTAAAAGCCAAAACACTGACAATATCAAATGTTGATGAGAATGTGGAGCAATAGGAACTCTCATTCACTGGTAGTGGGAATGCAAAATACTTTGGAAGACAGCTGGCAGTTTATTACAAAACTAAACATACTCTTACCATATGATCCATCAATCACACTCTTTGGTATTTACCTAAATGACCTGAAAACTTATGTCTGTATAAAAACCTACACATGAGTGTTTATAGTACCTTTATTCATAATTGCCAAAACTTGGAAGCAACCAAAATGTCCTCCAGTGGGTGAATGGATAAACAAATTGTCATATATCAATACAATGAATTATTCAGCAACAAAAATAAATGAGCTCTTATGCCACAAAAAGATATGGAGGAAATTTAAATGTGTATTGCTAAGTGGAAGAAGTCAGTCTGAAAAGTCTATGTACCAGTTGATTTCAACTGTATGACAGTCTTGAAAGGGCAAAATTGTGGAGACAGTACAAAGATCAGAGATTTTTAAGGGTTCAGGGGGAGGAAGGAAGGGAAGAATAAAATAGGTGAAGCAAGGAGATATTTAGGGGAGTGAAACTATTCAGTATGATAATAATGGTGGATATATGGCATTATGTATTTGACAAAATTCAGAAAATGTAAAACATAAAAATTGAACCCTAATATGAACTATATACTTAAGTTATTAATACTGTAACAATATTGGCTCATCAATTGTAACAAATGTACCACACTAATGGAAGGCATTCATAATAAGGAAACAAGGGTAGAGGGACAGAGGGAATATGATAATTCTCTGCACTTTCCACTCAATTTTTCTGTAAACCTAAAACTACTCTAAAAATAGACTATAAATTTAAAAATTCACTAAAAAGCATATATACAATTCATGCACTTTAATAAGAAAAGACAAAGTGTGCTTTAAAAGGGGGGGTGCGGGGCTACTGAGGTAATTCCCAGAAACAAAGGGCCTCAGAGACTAAAACTAGGGATTTGATTCTTTTTGTTTTCTTTTGTTTTTATTCTCTGGTAAGTAGGCAAGTTACTTCACATATCAGGAATAATGACATTCCCCTCTCCCCTGCAAAAAAAAAAAAAAAAAAAAAAAAGGCCTAGATTGATATCTGAAGTTGGTGGCAGTGTGGGGAATACTGAGATACTAAGTCAACTGGGAATTATATTGAAGCCTTGAAAAATGGTGACCGATGTTATGTGTTAGCAAACAACTGGCAAAACTGTTGCCTGCAGTCAGAAGATGAAAAATGAGCCCAATGAAATTTTTAAAAATTGAACTTACATCCAAATAATTGTACATTCATGTGCAGTTGTAGAAATAATACAGAGAGGTCCCATGTACTATTTGCTCAGGTAGCCCTAAAGGTAACATCTTGCAGAATGATAGTAATTTTCTTGGCTCTGACGTCTATTTTTATCTGATATTATTATTGTCTTCACTGCTTTATTCTATTTAATGTTTCCATGATATATCTTTTTCTTCCTTTTACTTTTTATTTGTCTACATCAGTATCTTTGAAATGAGTTTACATTAATATAATTGCTAGTATTTTAAGGCTTTAGTCTGCCATTTTAAATTTTGTTTTGTTTGTTCTGTTCCTCAGCACAGCACTCCCCAAGCTGTCTCCTTGCCTTCTCTTGGGTTACTTGAGCATTTTGAGAATTCCATTTTGATTTATCTATAGTGCTTTTAAGTGTGCCTGTTTGTATAGCTTTTTAAGTGGTTGGATCTAGGTATTACAATATATATCCATCACTTAATCAGAGTTTAAAGGTGTCATCATTTGATCAGTTTCAGTGAAGCATAGAAACCATACCTCCCTTTGCCCTTCCCTGCTTATAATTGTCTTAAATATTTCCTCTATACATTTATACATGTATGTAAAGGAAAACTTACAGCATTAGACAGTGTTACAATTTTTTGCTTCAATTGTTAAATATAATTTAGAAAACTCATGAGGAAAGGGAAGGCCTGTCATATTTACCCACAGTTTTGCTTACCATGTTCTTTCTTCCTTCCTGGTATTTCTTTTATTGTTTCCTTTCTGTTTAGAGAATTTCTTTTAGCTGTTCTTTTAGGATAAGTCTGCTGGTTATAAATATCTTTAGTTTTCTTTCATCTGAAAATTTCTTCATTTCCCCTTATTTTTGAAGGCTATTTTCTCTAGGTGTAGGATTCTGGGTTGACAGTTCCTTTTTTGGCAGCACTGAAAAAAACATTATGTTACTTCCTCCTTACTTCCATGGTTTCTGATGAGAACTTTGCTGTCATTTGAGTTGTTTTCCCCTTGTAGGTAGTATCAGTTTTCTCTGGATGTTTTCAAGATTTTTTTTCTTTGCCTTTAGTTTAGCTATGCTGGGTATCGGCATAGATTTCTTTAGATTTAATCCTGCTAGGGGTTCACTCAGAATCTTAAATCTGTAGGATATGTCCCTTGCTAAATTTGGGTACTTTTCAGCCATTATTTCTTTCATACTTCTTCAATCTTACTCTCTTTCTCCTCTTATCCCAAACGCTAATGACATAATGTTAGATGTTTTGTGATGGTCTTACGAGCCCCTAACATTCTACTTGTTTGTTCCCAGCCTTTTCTTTCTGTTGCTCAGATTGGCTAATTTCTATTACTCTATCTTTAGGTTCAATTATTCTTTCCTCTATTCCTTACATTCTACTTTTTGAGCCCAACCATTATGTTTTTTTATTTAGGTTTTTGTTTATATCTTCTATTTCATTATTGAGACTTTCAATTTCTTTCTTGAGGATTTGTTTGTTTCAAATGTGTCTGTAATTTTTTGTTGAAGCATGTTTATTACTGCTGCTTTAAAAATCTTTGTCAGATTATTCTAATCTCTCTGACTTCTCATGTTTGGTATATATTGGTTGTCTTTTTTCAATCAGTTTGAGAGTTACCTTATTCTTGTTATAACAAGTGGTTTTCAAATGAAGCCTGGAATTTTTCATGTTATATGATTCTGTATCTTATTTAAACCTTTAGTTTTAACTTGCTTTCTCTGATACCACACTAGTAGGGGAGAAGGGTTACTACTTTGTTACTGCCAGGTTGCAGTAGAAGTCCAGATTCCCTACTTGGCCTGTTTTGATACTGGATTTGAGGGAAGAGCTGCTTCTTACTGGTGGATGGAGATATTCTGGCTCCCTACATGGTCAATAATGACACTGTTGGTGAAAGTCCTGACTCTCCATATAGTATCCACTGACACTGGGCAGGGTAGAGGGGAGGAGAATGCTTGTTACTGGTGATGGAGATAAAAGTCCAGGCTCTCTCCTTGGCCTTCTCTGACACTAGCCTGTCAGGGTGCTGGGGGACCTTGCTATAGGAAGTTGA